>NC_139047.1:31872808-32507613 GCF_965140915.1 Aythya marila | reverse complement strand
GGATTAGATCGGGGAGGGGAAGGGAGTGAGGGGTCAGAAAGGCAATCATGGGGGTTTATGAGGCATTGAAATGTTATTACAATCTAAGAAAGCCAAGAAATCTTGCTATTCTCCTCCCTGTACCAGCTTCATCTCCAAGGTCAAATATTCCCTGCCAAGATTTCAGAAAACCTGAGTACAAATACATTAGAGAGACTTCACCATGTTATCACTAGCAAATTTTTCACTCTTACTTTTATGGGGAGTCACAAAAATGATTGACTTCTACAAAGGGGTTGTGACCTAAGGAGGCTGAGAAACTCTATCCTTGCTGAACCAGGAATTAGGGGGAGCATGAGCCCTAACTCAATGAAATGTCATTAAATAAAGCCATATACATATCACAGCTGAAGTATTAATCCCATATTTAAGCATTCATATAACTTTTATACCAGACTAATCAGTGAGATCAAATTGCACAGGTGATTAAGTAGTTTTCAGAATTGGAGCCTACTTGTTTATTGTTTTGTTTTCTTTTAACATTATGTAGTCCATTCTGTAGTCAGAGCTGTGTAAACATGGACAAAGCTCTGCTAAATGTAAATGAATCTAAAAGCAATGTTCCTACCTTTTTGAATCCACTGAATTCAGGGACAGAGTTGTATCAAAAATTGCATATTCTAACAGAGTTAATTTCTCAAAGAGATGTTGCTTGGTAGTGGCATCCCATTCTGACTTGTAGAAGTACCTTGGAAATAGGTGTCTAAAATAAACCTGCCACAACCCTGGATTTATATTAAGTGCAAACAGGACTGGGAGGTCTGTGACAATTTCAGGACATTAATCTCAGGAGCAGCAAGTGTTTTCTCATCACCTGTAACAGAAATTAATCTTTGCAGATTTTCTTCAGAAGTTGGGTCTTTTCATGTCTTATTTTAATTGTGTTTTTGTTTGTTTGTTTGTTTTGTTTTTTATTTTGTTTGTGTGGTGTTTGTTTGTTTGTTTTTGGTTGTGTGTTTTGTTTTGTTTTGTTTTGTTTTGTTTTGGCATGACAATCCCTTTTCTCTCCAGTAAGTTTCTTATAGCCAAGGCTATGTGCAGTGGCCTGAAGAGAAGCACATTCTCACATGGATGAAAATGCAGCTTTTTTATTTCAAGAGTATACCGAGCATATCACACACAGCAATACCTTCAATATCTCTCTACCTCTCTGGCACTGACAGGAATCCTTCTGGAATGGTTTCACAGTCCTCTTTTTGTTCATAGAGATGTCCTACAGGCCCATTTCCTGGCTTCACAAGGCAACCATGTAGCTGGAGTCTGCAAAAGACAAACCAAAGCAGAGGAAGATTCCTTGAATACACTGACATTCCAAAGGGATGTAGAGACTGAGAAGAAAAGACTTGCAGGCCAGGAGCTGACTGGGTTTTACCCCCTGTTCATTTGGGATTGCAATGTACTAATGCAAAGCAAGGTATTAGTGATCACCTCCTCCCCTTGTGTGAGGAGCAATCTTCATGCTGAACAACCATCTTCCAAATCAGATGCCTGGCTCTGGCAGTTCTCCACCAAGTACCTCAGGGGTCTTTCCACAGCTATGCGAGGAGCACAGTGGGTCATGCAATTCAACCCCGGAGGTGGAGGCTCGAAGTGGAGGAGGCAGGAATTTTCAAAGGCTATTTCTTCCTTACTTGCAGCTTCCTCTCCCCTGAGCGTCAGCTGAGAAAATTTTACATGCTGCTCTGTTATTCCTTTTGCGGAGGCTTAAAATAGCCTAAAGTGCTTGCATTCAAAGATGGCAAGAGCACTGTAGGAGCTTGTTGAGTCCCTACCTCAAAGAACCTAAAACAGCAGTTTAAATCAATTTACAGTATGAGCTTCTCCCAAAGCCCCCTCCTGCTTCCTCACCCACCTTTCTATCCTGGAGTGAATACAGGTCTCAATCTCCATCCTGGATCATTTCAACTCTGAAACAAAGGATTGGGATAGCAGGGAAGAGGCCCTCGCTTCTTCCATGGACAGGCAGCTGCTGCATCTAAGGAGGGACAGAGGGTCGCAGTGACATTTTTTGTGGCCTCTGCTTTGGCAGCCCTCAGGCTGCTGAGGACCTTTAGGCCCCAGGTTTGGCAAAATGTCACACCTGAGGGCAGGTGGCAGCAACAGATTTGCTTCTCCCTCTGCTGAGACAGATAAAATAAAGACCCCCATGTGCTCCTCAGTCTGCTGAGCCTTTTGCACTATTCCTTTAGAAACCTGTGGCCTAACTCAAAGAAATGCACATGCTGCACATCTGTGAGGGGATGCACTGAAGTCATTGCCAGCAGACTGGAAAATGTGCTACAGCCAGTATTGTCTCCCAGGCTGCTGCTTCATTTCGAGTGATTTGCACTTTAAAGAGCCAGGAGACTCCTTGACTGTGCTCATCTTTCTAGGCCTATAAAAACTGACAGTGCAAAGTCAGACAGAATGATTTCATTATGTCAACACACGGCAACTTCTAGCTGCATCCGGCAAGTTACTGAGGGGAGGTTGTTGGTAAACATATCAGAAGAGCCCCTCCATTCACTGTTCCAGGATCTGGAGATCCAACTGACATGTTCGTACAAAAGTTCAGCTCAGCTCCTTTTTCCTCAGAGTCTCCCTGAATTGATATAGCGAAGCAGTCCCCACCTAGACACACCTGAGAGTTGTACATATCCCCTTTCCCTCTCAGCCTGGCACGTAAAATGGATGATAACTTGTCCCTTTCTTTTCACATGTTGTGACCCTCTGGGAGAGCAGCATTGGGCGGGTGCCAGAAACCACAAGCTGGCTGCTGGGTGAATTTACTTGTAAAACTTAGCAGCACATTATCTCTGTGGTATTTACTATTAAATGTGCAACTCTCCAGGTAAACATGGACTGAATCCAGTCCCTTTATCTTCTATGCTGGAGGTAATTTTCAAAGAAGACCTGTCAGAGTGTCAACCTCACTGTCAGTCTTTAAAGCCTGGGACAGAGACGGGGCAGGAAGAAACCTGGTGTAACGGGAATGCTTGGCAGGTAGAATAAAAGTTCCCATGCACCAAATCATGAACATTAGCATGCACTTTTTTTGGCAGAAGACATCTCTAGAAAGAGGAAGGACAGATGAACTTATTTCTTCTGATCAAATCTACAGGTTGTACCTGGAGTCTGAGCAGAACATGCAGGTGCCACTGTCTTTGCCCACTGTCATTGATTACTGATTACTGATTACTGATTGATTACATTGATTACACTCTGGGAAAGACAATAGGAAAGGTCTGCCTTTAGATCATTCTCACCTCAGAGAATAATGTTCCCATGTGGCAAGACCTCAGCCAAGAAGAAGCATCCAGCTCTACCCCTCAAGGATGAGAGAAGAAATGTCAATAGCAAATGATGATTAAGACTGGGTGTCTGACATCCAGCAGCACTGGGAACTGCCCAGTAAAACTCATTTCCGAGAAATTAAATAACATGCTGCCAATGAAAAGGAACATGACCACTGAAATGGGGTTTAACACTGAGAAGGGAATCAGCCAATTACAAGCACCTTGTAAACATCCAATTGGAGTGAGCAAAACTGATGGGGGAATTTCTTTTTGCCTAGGGTAATTTGACCACAACCTTTAATAATGTCTTCACATTTCACAAGTGCTAATAACAACAGCTTGTGTTCACATAATGTCTTTCATCCTGGAGCAACCCAAAGTGCTTTACAAGTGACTTAGCAAACTATATAATGATATTCACCCCCTCATCCCCCTCAAGCTTGAAAACTGACTGCAATTGGCAATGTTTTCCTTTCGGTTTCCAATGTTCCATGAGTATTTCTCTAGGCCATTGCTATTATTTCTTTGTTTTGTTTTAATAGCAAATTTGATAGCATGGGAAAAAAAGGCAGCTCTTTTCTCAAGGACAGCTGCATGAATATAATTAATTTGGGGAGGCAGGTCAAGAAAGAAAAAGAGAAGTTTCATGTCACCCCCAAACAAAAATGTCGGTTTTGCTTTCCAAAAGAGGAAAAAAAGAAAAAAAAAAAATCCACTTGAGTAAAGCACAGAATGTTTAATTCACTGTGAAATAAAACCTTTTTTAATGTTTTCTGAAGTCTGAAGTTGACTCAGTTGTAAAACAAAACAGATTTAAGTTGGCAAGTGGAAGTGAAACATTTTGACTTTTCAAAATGTTTTTTTTTTTTTTTTTGGACAGAACTTTAAGAAAATAAGGAAATCCATCTCACCTGGTGTTCTTTTTTGCCAGGAGCTCACAGCAGAGCCTAGGAACAGTTAAAGAAAATGAGAAGTACCCCAATTCCTGCTATGTTTTCTTCACTGTACACCTGAACTAGAGGTAGAATCTTAAACAGCCCAGGATGGATTTTTTCCTCCATTAATTCATTCAGTTTAACTCTCCCTGAAACTGTGTAAATTGTATTATCCACAGCATGCTGTGGTCATGGATTACATAGCTTCTGCCTTGTGCACAGAAATACATAGTTCTGGTTGTTTCAATTTGCCTCTTGGTATTCTTCTAGAAGCAGAAGATGTTCACTGAAACAATGAAAGAGTGGAAAATCATTCTCTATTTGTTATCACCATGCCAATAATCATATTTCTCTTTCCACATGTAATAACCATGTGTGCATCCTCTCTGCTCCTGCAGAGGTGTAGAACAATTTTTTCAGTTCCATTATTATCCATTGGAAACTATAGTTTTGTACTAGATTAAATTATATAAACAAATGCGTACAGGGGATTCTGTGACTGAGCATATTCTCTTCATGCACCCTGGGCTGATATTCCCCTACCATTGGGATGTGTTATGTGCCTAAAACACAGAAATAGTACGGTATTTGACCTCCTACAGTAGCAAACACATCCTCTTGGGGCTAGTGGATATGATGAAGGACTACAGAAGACATGCACTTTGGAGAATATACCGTAGCATCCCAGCTATTCGATCTCCAGCTGATTTCGCTTTGTACAATGTCTGTGTGTGACAAAGACACCCACATTTTCTTCTCTTGCCTACAAACAAGACTAATGAAAATGACAACCTGTAGGCGTATTCATCTGCAAGAGACTGCAATATTACTTAAAGTGCTTGCTGGATCACCAGCTACTGAGCTCAGGAGATACTTCCTCACAATTCTGGAGCAGGGCTGGTGAAAGGTAACTGACCTATAAAATGAACAGGAAAATCCTGTCCCTATTCCTCCCTTTAAAAATAAAAAATAAAAAAATTAAATTCAGAGGTGTTGAGAAACACACTGAGCAGAGCACGAAGAAAAAACAGCTCATTCATCCAGCCTTTACAAGCAGCTGGGCTTGAGCTGAATGGGCTTTTGCTGTGTTCTTTGTGTAATGGTATATTATAAAAATGTTATTAGAAGGCCAAATTTAGGCATAGCAGGAGGAGAAGAAGAAAAAAATCCTGAAACCCTGAAAGATAAATCGACTTCTTTGGGAATGAGATTTTAAGCCTCCTCTTGCACTTTTCTCTGAAGTTTTGGATCTTTTCCTCTGCTGATTGGGCAGATTAGAGAAACAGAAAAAGAAGAAAAAATAATAATAATTCCTTTGAGTGCAACATTTTCTTGCATCTTTTTCTGAACTCAGTCTGCTCAGGCATACCTCAGTTATAGGGCAGCTGAAACTTAGGAGGGGAGAGCTAGATGCTGGAAGCTCTCTACAAAAATATCTTTCTTTGGCTTGTCGATTTTTATATCGGCACAGAGTTAGTAAGAGGAGATTCAGTTGGAAGGGGGACCACCAACATGAAAAGTAAGCTGAGAACACAGAAAGAAAACACACATCTCTACAGCAAAAACTGCTGCAAAACAGTCAGAGAGTCTGAACTCAGTCACAACTCTTTTGCTTCAATACAAATGTAGAGATGAAAGAAGGTCTAGTGGTTAAAGGTTTAGATGGCCAGCTGAAGACACTTGCCATTATTTTCCATGATGACAAATATTCAAAAGGCAAATTGTCAGCTGTGGTGGTTAGAGGTATAAATAAAAATCTTAAACATTGGGTAACAACTGAAAATCCCAAACCACAGGTAATCCCAGAAAACCTCATTTTCCCTGCTCCCATTATTTACCTGCCTCAAAAATAATAATCATGCCAACTAATTACTTACAGCTGCAAAAATTAGGTGTTAAGCTAACTTTTCCCAAAGTGCTGCATTTTGGAAACTACTGTGTCTACCATGCATTAGCATTAGCCTGGTCTGATTACAAAGCATGGAGTTACTTAGAACCTGTTTCCTTTAAGCTTTTGTCTTGGTAACAAAAAAGCTTTTGTGGTATTTCAAGTTGTTTTGTTAATTGGATTAAGTCTTTTCTGAAATTCTATGACTTGAGGAAAAACAGATCATGATTTTTCCCTCCCTGAAATTGGGAACAGAGGCCTCAGATAGTTTTCCCAGGTTACTAGGTCCTGTCTCCACGACTGCAGCAGCTTTTCAATAACCTTTTTACTTAGCAGGACTACAAATCTTCCTTTCCGTATGTTCCCACACAGAAGGGGCTGCAGGATTCTCCCAATGCATAGCAAAGTGAAATCTGTAGGAAAAGATGGGAAGCTGCCACAAATTAACAGAAGCCATTGTGGATGTCCTAGTCTAAAAAGAAGTTTGTCACGATAGTCAAAAATAGACCTTGTCCCCTGCTATAAAGGAACACAAAGGCAAATGTGACCATGGGAAAAAACTACCCTCTGTCCCCAATCCCAGCAACTTGATTAACACTAAGCCTCTGAGCCAGACACACCCAAAACCCAACTATACTGATACAAATAAAGTGCGTACATGTGCCCAGGAATGTTCTCTGGCATTGAAATCAACTGGCATGCAATGACTGCCTTGCAGGCACTCCCAGACCCCCAAAACATGCTAGCTACTTGAAAAGCGCCTTCTGCAAAAGGCTTCTGGATCAGTCTCTGAATGACACTTGGAAATAAATTTTGGAGAGTATTAGTCAGCATGGACAAAATGATGACAGGGACCTTTCTAACAGTGTAACAGTACAAACTATCTCATTGCAGTGCCTGAAAATATTTCCAAACGTTCTTTGCTTTTCTGGTATATGTGTAGGCTAAGTGGACTCATGAAAAGCTTTTAATGGACTTAATTGTGCATCCCATTTAATTTTGTGCACCTCATTAGTGGATTTATTTATTTATTTACTTCTTCATAAAACCCGATCACTAGCAGTACTGGAGGTCAGAGCTTGAAGCTGTTATAATTCAGCATATAGGTTTTGTGGTAGTGCTTGTGTGTGGCCCATAGGATTAGCCACCAAACGTAAACATGAATAATCATAACAAATTTGCACTCAGTGGCTATTCTGCAATATTTGTGTAAAATTTCATTGACCTATAAAATGTTTCACAGTAAGTAAAATTAATACCTTTGAAAATGCACAGGAAGTAGAGCCCAAACAAAGTTGAGGCAAATTCAACAGCTAAGTCATTCAGGCATCTCTCTCTAGTAAACACCAACCAGTTCCATGTGATTTGACCAATATCAAATACTTTATATGGCCCAAATGAAACAAAAATGGATTTGGCACTCCTTTTACATCTATTAGTCCCATGCTCCATAAGACTTCAGCAAAGTCATTTTCAGACTTTGTGCTCTGGTCTGTATGTCTTTATTTTGTCCCATATAGTTTGTTGCCTTCAGCATTTTAGTATATACAGCCATAAGCAAAAGATAGTTCTTGCCTAGGGACTTCAAACGCTGTCATAATACCAATAGCAGTAACTGCCAAAATGCCTGGAGGTTTCAGGATGGGAGTTCCCTGACAAATGAAGCAAATAGCCCAGTGGGTGCCAGACTGAAATGAATGACATGATTTCTTCCAGGTGTGTGTCCTCCACCATTAAATCCTGCTGTCAACAACCCTGCTTTTCCCCTTTTTACCTCCTATTCCCGAGTCCCTAGTGTACCTTCACAATGTTTCATCCCTGAAGTCCACCACACCTTGAAGTTCATTCACGTATCTAATAACTCTCTTCCACATACCTTCGTCTTCCTTTACCAGTGGGGAAAAAGTCAACACAGTATCGATGGCTCTAAATACGTGCTAACTGACCAGTCAGGAGAAAAAATAGAGAAAATTATTGATAACAACAGCAACTAACTACTGTACACTATTACTTTTTTTTTCATAGCAGAAATGTAAATTTGAAAGACCTCTGAGATCTCCACCTCTGTCAAATTTCAATGAAATATATTAAATATCTTATGAGAATATATATGTGATCAGGCAGCAAAGAGAAAATTAAAAAAAAAAAAAATTAAAAGTTTATTTTCCTTACGGTTATTAATTCCAAATCCTCTTGAAATTTTAAAGATGATTTTATTTTTCAGAAATTCAGCAAGTAAATAAAGAGGTGTTCAGAGGAAAAACAATCATTACGCATCATTCACCAAGTATCCAACTAATACATGTGTGCATTCTTGTGTGCATTCACACCTAAAGGGGGACACCTCTCTCACAACTGGTCTTAACCTCTATGTCAAATGGAAATTGCAGATGCACTGAAAAAAATTCAACTCCCCACCAGCTTCCTTTCTTCCCTGCTGCTATCTCTACCTTCAGTGAACTGTGGACACAACCTCCTCCAGCTATGTATTCCTGGTTATCAATTACAAATAGAAGCCCATTAATTTTCTGGAAAGAAAAATATTTTGGATGCAACAAGAAAGCTCCCTAAAGAGATGACATATAAGGGCAAGTTACCATACAGAAGACAGACCTCTAGGGTTTGCTATGACAGCTTTCAAATGCTCAGGTAAGATGGATGGGTTGTTTAGCCAACCTATACTTTCCTGTGCTGAAATAGGCCTTTGCTAGTCATGGTACATAACTTCATTAGGTGTATTTTTCTTGGCTAGGGCCACAGAAAAGAATGCTTTCTCTTTCTCATTCTTTTTTTCCAATCTTTGCCACCCTTGTCAACAATTAATAAGGTATGATAATTTGAAAGCTTGAAGGAAAATTTTAAATTGATCCTTCATTAATACTTCATTTGTGTCCTTCATTTTTTGTGCATTAAGGCCCATGATTTCCCCTTCTGAAAATGGAGGGACATGAGAATCAGCTAACTTTGTGACTCCTTCTGTGACCCATGGTGTGTTCTGGAACTCTCTGTAATTTTATCTGTTTCTCCATTGTAAGATATAGGTAATTAATGCTGATATGACTTATTAGTAGATGGTTGGATCACATAAGCCTTAACATTAGACTTCTCTCTTATGAAGCTATGTACACAAGCTGCCAGAAAAATCACTTCTTCAGTCCTAATGTTGACCTCTAGGGTTACAATAAATTTTGTTTTTCATCTGCAGAGGAGCTTTGCTTTGTAACTCTAACTCTAGAAGACATTCACAGTCATCTTTGCCTGAGCTTCAGTCTGAAGTCTCACTGATGCCCTGTGACAGGTGAACTAGACCAGCATTCTTTGTGGCCATTCAGGAGGCACAGAGTTATCTTTTGATAGTGATTCCAACTTAATTCAAATGCATTTAGATAGTCTTTGAAAAACATGTTACAGGTTCCCAGTGAACAGCACTGTAGAAGACTTACAATAACATCATGACCCTCCACCTAGCTTTCTGCAGCAGTCTTTTTCTAGCAGGCATCGTGGAGATGCAGGCTCAGCTGGAAACTGTTTGCTAAAGAGCAGCCTCGCACAGGGTGATCAGTTGTGCTTCATACAAGAGAGTTGTTTATTAGATCTGGTTATAATTTTCAATCACAACTGTTTGTTATTCTCTCTGTGAGAAAATGGAGGGTTTACCTCAATGGAAAACCTGATTGTGAAAGAATCATTTGCTTTCTGTAGAGAATACCAACTTTTGTCAATCACTGCAAGCCTGCTATAAGGACATTTTCAGTGGAGAGCCACAGCTTCCAACCAAAACAAAATATTTCCACATTCCTTAAATGAAACATTTCATTTCATTCCATTGACTTTAATAAATATTCAGCCACTGCCTCTTCAGCCACCATGGTGTCTTGTGAAAATTGTGGTTTGAGAGAATCATGGTCCCCCTCCTGTCTCAACAGCCTGCCCAGAGAGGCCGCCACCCAGGGTTTGTATGGTCAGGTTGTGCTAAGAAAAATGAGAGTGTACACTGAGAGAGACAAACTGCTGATAAAGGGCCTCACCTTGAGGAAGACTGAGTCCATTCTCTTAAATATTGCAGATTTTGTGGATGTGTCCCAACCAGATGCTGATGTGAGCTAGTTCAAATCAGCTAGGATGAAGGCTCTGGCTTGTTTCTTGCAAACCCCTGATTTGCTTAGCAATTTCTTGGCTTCAGAGAAGAAATGGAAGTCTTTTAGGGGAAACTTCAAACAGACAATACCCTCACACCCCAAAGATGTTGCAGCTGGTTGCTTTGTCAGGAAAATTGGAAAAGTGAAAGGAAAACTGATGCTGAAAGCTAGAGAAAAAAAAACAATGCTTCTGGCAAGATGTTCACAGCTTTACAATCCAAATACCTCTTCCTTCTCCTGACAAACGCCAAAGCTGTAGCATTTACCATTGGTGGGCGCTGCTTTCTTTCCACACGTTCCTGATTAGATGCTAATAAAACAAGTGATGACATATGCATCTTTATTGAATGGTTCGATTAGGGTCTCCCTCACCACAGCTCTCCCACAAGGAGAGAGTGGGATATGCCAAGGGTTTAACTCTATTTTTCAGGTTCACAGGGGGCAGGAGGGTTTCTTCTCTGAAAGCAACAATCTGCTCCCTCCCTCGAAAAAAAATAAAAAAATAAAAATAAAAATCCCCCCTTTTCTGAGCCAATTCTGCTGAGTTTTGGCTCAGTGCCTTGTTCCATTTGGAAGCCATATTGCAGTGTGAGCAAGGAAACAGCCAATAAACAGGGGCTCTGGTATTTGCTTTTCTGGAAGTCCCAGGCAAGACCCATAGCTAAAGTGCTTCATTCAAGATCCCAGAAACATCTGCTTTCTTTTCAAAGCTGGATTTTTTATTTTTTTTTTAATTTTGTTTTTGCTCCCTTCCCCCTCCTACCTCCATAAGCACCTTTGTGCTGGAAAGAAGCCGAGGAGGGAACGGGAGGAGGAAGGGGAGCTCTCAACTATATAAGCAGAGCAGAGTAAAAACTGAACTTTGCAATCTCTAGATAATTATGCCTGGCACCTGAAGGCTGGGGCAGTAATCCTCACATTTCTTTCACACTCCATTGATGGATGGCGTGCTGGGGGTGTGAAGTCTATTTCCCTTTTCCCATCGCTGTCCAAGTGCTGGAACTGCAGGATGGGCTTTTGTAAGTTCAGTCCCTCTTACCAGATGTTTCTTTTTTTTTTTCTTTTTTTTTTTTTTTTCTTTTTTGGTTAGTATTATCATATGACTTTAAACTGAAGAGACACAAAGTGGAATGCAGGTTTCAGTCTGCCTCTGAAACCTCTCGCATATTCTGACCTGGCAAAGAGCAGTTATAATTTTAAGATTAGGAATGGTTTAGGAGCCTGAAGAGGCTTATTGTGTTTGATAAATTCTCCTGGTTTACTGAACCATTGGCAGTATTTTTAAGTCACTTTTTTAAAGTCACTAAGCAATTATATCTGTACACATATGAGTACCTAGACATAGGCTGTAGAAACCAGGACTATGATGAAGGCTTCCTCACCATCAGTTTTAAAGTCAAGTTTGAACTGACTTTTTAAAGAGTATTTTATATGATCCAGTTCAAGAAAAAACTAATTTTAGAGAACCTCTTGACTTGTGTTAGGGATACATGGATGGTGTAATCAATCACAGAGGTCTCTTTTGGATTTGCACTTTATGATTTTAAGGAAATATGTATTCGTACATCTGTATATATATGTCTGTGCACATGCATATATATATGTAAAAGCACCATATATGAAAGTACTTATTTTGAAAGATATTTTCGATTTCACTGAATTATTTTCTTAGGTAGAAATGGCAAATTAATCTAATTTTAGGAAAGTGGCAGTAAGGCAACTCTTAGAGATGTTTTGTATATAAATAAATAAGATTTGCTGTAAAGATCATGGCAGCAATGAGTCTTTGAAAGGGGTAAACATACACAGCCATCATTTGTGCTGAACATGAAATAACAGGCAGTTTCCTCCAAACTCTTGCCCTACTGCATGTCTAACCCTAGTTACAACACTGGCAACTCATGTTAATCCAAACATTAAGAACAGCAACCCCATCCCATGCCAAAATTACATATGATGTTGTCCATACACTGGATATTTTTCCTGATGAGTGACAGACTTCTCTGATGGACCATTTCTGAGCCTCTGTTGAGAAAAAGGCCACAATCCTGCATGATGGATTTCTGATGTGCAGAAATGATCAAACGTGCTGGTAGTAGATTCACTAAATTAATTTTTTCGCTCCAGCCTAAATAAGCTTTTGAACTCAGGTTTCAAGCACTGCTTTATTATTATTATTTCTCAAAATACATTTTAGGGGTTTTGAGAGGAAAGAAGAAAGAATTTCCACCCAGTATTTTTTTTTTTCTGTTTTGGTCTACAGTTTCCAATTTTTCCAGTGAAAAGTCAAGTTTAAATATTTTAAAATTGTATTTAGAAATACTTACACACATATATATAAAATCTCACACACCTACTTACATATATATTTCACAATTTCAAAACTGTTTTTTCTTCATAACCAGACCAACTAAAACTGTGAGACTATTTACCAATCTCAAAAGGATATTTTTTATTTTTTTTAGCAAGAAGGGATAGCAGATTCCCACAATTTTTTGGAAGAGACACATGGGCACAGAATACATGAAGTGAAGTTTTACAGACAACTAAAACAGTGATTTCAAGCCAAAACCCAGAAACTCCTCAGGTAGGAAACAGGTACATTTACTGAAAAAAAGATAATTGGCCACATGTAATGTTCAAAGACTTAAACACTGTGTAGGCAGTAAATAAACAAATTAAACTAAAATCACAATACATTGCCTTGGGAAAATTTAGACTATAAAGCAAGCAAACAAACAAAACATCAAAACAAAATAAACAAATCAAAACAAAAATCAAAAATTCATATGATACAGAAGGCAAAATGACTGTGGAGAATCCCAGCACTTTCTCTCCTGTCAAGTGTCCTGACGTTGCTTTTTCTCTTTGGATATTACCCCTAAGGTGGAGCTCCATGATAATGCAGGGCTCTGAAACCCAAGGAATATAGGTTGATATCTGATTAGAGATGAGCCCCCTGAATAGCACCTCTCTCACTGCAAACGTGAGCCCCAAATTGGAAGGGTGATGTACCTAAAACTGTCTCTCTGAATATGCAGCCCAAGATACCCCGCTGCTCTCAAAAACTTCAAATGTTTGGAAAGACAGAGACCCACCCTTTGAGGGATGTTTTGCTATAGTCTTCATCTCAAGGTTATATATGGAGAATGAAGTCAGAGCGGCTTTGCTAGTTGGTTTTCAATCAATTCTCAGTCTTTTTTATTAACTACCATTCCTCCCTGCTAGAAACCCAATGTTTATAGTATTATTTTCCTGATGAAATATTTGCTGCTTTTGGAATATAATTATAGCTGGTCAGAAACCAGAATTTCCTTTCCTTAGGATACTCTGGCATTTGAAAGAGGAGAGTTTGTATTCCAAATTGGAATAGAAAGCCAACATTGTGAAATTTCTTGTGGAAGGAACACACTAAAAATTTCAACAGGGGACTATTGAAAGTTTTCATTGTCATAATATCAAAGTATGCTGTCCAGTAAATGAAAACACATTTCAATGAGGTAAAAATAAAAGTTGTGTTGAATCATTTGATACATTTAGACTTTCATAATATATTATGAAACATATATATTTGAATATAATATATTCAAATACAGAAAAGCTCATATGCAAGCTTTATATAAACAAAGTGAAGGAGAATAACAAAATGATGAACAGTTTTGAAATTGTCATTTACAACACCCCCACTCAAAAGAACCGTCTTCTTCCCATGGCAGTTTGCTTTAGGAGAGATCATATCCCCTAGACTGATCAGAATGCAAAGATCATATCTTTCTTACTTTCTCAAGGCACACTGCCTCAGTGCACATCATCTCTTGCCAGGTGGAAAGGACATAAGAAACATGAGGTTATTATGGAGGAGGTAGAAGAACGGAACATCTGGAAAAGAGGACACAATTCCACAGGAAATCTGGCTTCAATAGTTCAGCTGCTCAGGCAACAACTTATTATTTCTGGAGATATTGGCTCTGCATGAGAAGCACTGGCTGCGGTCTTCTGCTCCTCTAAAGGGTGATGAAGAGGGTAGAAACAGCTATCTGTAAGGCTAACACCTGAAATTGGCATGCCAGTAAAGTCTGAAGCTTGAAGAAGACCTGGAAACTGAATTAATGCAGTCTTGGGCAGGAAATTCAGCCTTCGTGATGAGACTGTCCTGTGCTTTGCTAAGTTCTAGCCAGTTTCAGTGTCCCTTGGAGGTGAAACTCAAGGCTTTTCTGGGTCCCTAAGGAATAAAATCAAATTTAGACCCCAGATGTTTTGGGAGGTGGGAGGTCGTTTGTCGTTCAAAATTTAATTGGATGAAAAACCCTGGTCCTGGGCTTCTGTGCACACTCAGTTCTGACTTCAGTGAAGATACATCTGACATTATTATTATTAAAGATGCAAGGACAGCTGGTGCAGTTTCTCTCCATTTACTAATACTGAAAGAGCTCCCAGCAATGCCTGTGTGAAATTATACCAACCAGCAAATTGTCCTGATGAAAAGATGTCTTCGTATCTGTAGTTCTGATTTTTCATAAATATATCTTCTGCACAACCCACTAGTGTGTGCATATTCTGCTGCTTTGTACCAGTGGGCCTGTGCTGTTTTGAAGATCAACAACTGTTCCTTCCACTTTCTACTGGTGCAGCTGATGTCTGGAGAATCGCTGTAGATCACACAGACCTAGAGCAAGATGAAAAGAACCCAGTTTTCTCACAGTAATGCCTCTGAAGGCACCTGCAAAACTGTCAGTAGAGCTCAGTGGAAGGTGAAAGAGTTAATCCAATGATGTTGCCTTGTTCGCTACTCACAGGTTACTAAAGGAGGAAAAGGCTGTTAGTTCCTCCTCCAACCCACCCTTATTTCTTCCCCTCACTGGCCTCAATGCTGCTGGCCAATGACACAATTCCTTCAGGAGAGCCAGGAGAGACAGCAGAGAGTGTTCAAATCTGCACAGGAGAAACATGACCACTGCTCCCTGTGTACAGGATGCCATATGCACACATCATGAAGCAAAAACTTTCTGCTCACAAGCCATCAAAAATAAAAGGTGACGAGAAAAAGGAATGAATTAAAGACTATGTTTCAGTTCAGCATATGGGATGAGACCAGCCTCAAGTTTTCAAACACCACCTCCTCCTCATCCTTCTGATCGGCCAACACTAAGTGTATGTGGAGCAGATGTAGCCCGTCCTCGGAGCTCCAGATGTCCAATAGACCTTGACGACCAATGTGCTCCTGTGTTCTGAAGTAGGATGTGTTCAATAAGTCAACAGCTACACCGTCAACATCCTTGCTTCAACAGTAGGTGTGACGGAAAGTTTAGCTCATGGAAGGGGTTTTGCGTGGAAGTGCTATGGACAGATATTAAGTAACTGCCAAGGGGATGCGAGGGAAGAAGCCGGGAGATAAATTTCAGTGTCTTCTGGTCCAGTGTAAGACCCGAGCAACTCCAGTGACTTTGCATGAATGCTGAGAAGTTCATCCAGAGTAGCAAGAGTAACTGAGATCACATCCTGACCCTTTATGGTAGAAATAAAATGGCTGCTAGTCTAACCAAGAAGGCATATAGAAACTACATTGGCACATACAGTCCTTATGACTGTATTTACTGACTTATTTTTTATTTCTTATTTTTACATTCCTGACATTTTCACCCCGAAACATCATCTTTTATTAATGCTTTGTTTCTCCTTCCTTTTGTCAGCTGTCACAGCAAAGAGATCTGTAAGTGCCTGGTCGGAACAAAGTAAATACTGTTGCCCTCAAGCTGAAGGTGTGTTTGTATATGCCGATCTCCCTGTTATCAAGCAGGCTGCAGGAGGAAGCTCTGCTAAGCATCATGGCTTGTAGCATCAAGTGCTAAGTGGGCAGGCTGCCCAGCAGGCTGAGCTGTGTGTGTGTGTGTGCGTGCATATGCGTGTGTGTGCTTACATGCACACATTGCTTCGCCTGCTTTTTATCACATCACAAGTCACCATGCAGAAGATCCTACCACATTCCAGAAAAGTGCAGCCTGTTTCCAAACCTTCACCGGAGAATAAAAAAATTAAGTGTCCCCCCCCCCCTTCCCTGCCTCTCAAGCTAAGGAAAGCTTGTCTAAATAAATTGGACCCATTCCCTGGAGAGTGTAAAGTGGCATCACTGCATGGGCTATTGTGCTGAGCTCAGTAACTGTTTCAGTGTATCCACTCAGCTGACAATTTCATATCTGTAACAAAGCTACATTTTGCAAAATAAATTCTCATTGAAAACAAAAATAGCAAAAACAAGCACAGGGCTTAGCAAGGAACTGAGGGAAGTTCAAGTTGGAGAACTGGGGCCAGATGGAGATGAAGTGCTCTTACACTGACAAGCAATTTCCACATAAATATTCCCAGCTAGCCATTAGGTACAAATACAACCCAGTAGTTTTCTTGCCAAGCAAACATCTTGTCCATCTCTATTGGCATGATTGTTTCCCCTTGAAATGCCAACGACTGAATCTTCTCTTCCCCTCCCCTGCCAGCAGTCAATACTTCAGTTGTGCATCCGGACTTAGGCTCATCTGACCTACCTGAACTATCAAATTAGATGCATAATTGTCCCAGATTCATTCCCCAGGCTGAAAGAGAACTTGCAGGGGGTGACTGCATCTACCTGGGAATTGAAATCTCTTTTCAGATATATCAGTCTTGTTGATGAAAGTTGCCCTTGGTGGGTCAGTGAGTTAAATGGAGGCTACATTTTGCCTCACTGTTTTTGAATATCAGATAATTAGAGGAAAGACCCAAGACCAGATTCGAATTAGTCTTGTAGACTGGTATATTCCCTTTGGCTGTACTTTCTTTTCTTATCTTTTTGCAAGTGGAAGCAGATTTCAGAACTATCTAAGCCAGTTTCTCACGTGATGCAGCACAACAGTGATGTGGAATCGCAAATTGTTGCAATTTGTTCATTTCCTACATACACACCAGCCCTGTTTCCTGGAACAGCAGTAGTAACAAGCTGTACGCACGTAGTTCACTTTAGCAGGATCTACAAGTAATGAGAAATGTTCCCTTTCCACCACAGTAGTGTTCAGTCATCCTTTAAAATAGCCCAACTATACCTCATCTACCAGTTATCTCCAGAGACTGTTCTGCAGCCTGGCACTTCTTGCCCTTAGGAAATGATGCAACATGAATGTCCCTTTCCAAATTATGCTTTCTCCACATCATGCCCTTTCTCAGGATCATCATTTTGTGTGCTTTTTATTTTATTTTATTTTGTTTTGTTTTGTTTTTTAATTCCCTGAAAATATGTGGCTAATGCACAGCACCAGACACCAGTCTGGAACTTCAAAATGGACAGTACCTAATATTGGAGATGTGTCCTTTCCATTTGCTATAGAAGGAAGAACTAGACCTGATCAAGAGCACTGGGTAGATGCAATTTTCAGGGCTAGTTCAAAAATCTGGCATAAATTCCACATTTTATTCTTTGCTCTTCAAATGCCTTTCCAAGGTTTGGAGTGCAAAAGTACAAAAATGTTTGCGTGTAGGATTGCGTTCGAAGCTCATCTTTTAAATAGTTTTCAGCATGGTGGCAAAGTTGGAAAAGTTGTGTAGCTTTCAATTAAATCACTTTCTTTCCTACACTTTTTTTTTTTTTCTTTTGGCAGAGACCAGGGAATATCTACAAAATAATAATAATAACCTGAGTCAACAGTGGGTCCCTTAGTGAATTGTAAGTCATGCTCAATGAAAGCTTTTGCCTGGGTCAGTACGTGGCGGAAAATGATAGACCCTAAAACAGATATGCTGGTAGTCCCACAATAACAGTTCTATATGTACACAGATGCTGATCTGTTCAAAAGGACAGTGTGTTTTTCATTTTCCAACATTTGGCAAAGGAAATCGTGTACTGGTTATGGATTGGGTGACTATCACTCTGGTCAGCTAGGCAGGTATGATTTATTTATCAGCTTTCCAGCTTTCCACAGAGGGCATGCAGCTGGGGGGGAGGAGGTGGAGGGGATGGAGAGGGCTATGGGGGAGAAAAAGAGGAGAGTGGGGGAAGGGAACAGGGAAAAGCAAGATTTATATCCAGATGGGAATGTTGAGACAAGGGTGGGAGCCGCAGCAGGGAAGGAGCGTCCACAATGAGGGCTATTCATCAACTCTTGCAGCAACAAGCTCTGAAATGTAAAGGGCTAGAAAGTATTCCTTCAGCTCCATCCCTAGGGGGGCCTGGGGTTCCAGTGAGGAAGCGGCTACACACCGGTAGCTGCACAGTATTGGGCTCAAATATCTAGTATCATGATTGCATCTGGCTTTGAGGATCACAGAGAGGCTTTTTTCCCTTCTGCAACTCCTTGTACATCAGTAAGAAAGTACATTTAACAACTCTTTCATCATCTGTCTCTGAGCAAGGTGGGCTACTGCAAGAGCAACACAGTACTGAAATAAAAGCACAGGAGATACATGTACAAAGAATGCATGGTACTTAAAATTTTGGGATCACAGAACCATGGAACAATTAGAGGTTGAAGAAACTTTAACCTTAGGAAGGCTTTATTCCACCCCCCTGCTCAAAGCAGGACCTGCCATGATATCTCTTTGCTTCAATATCACAGACTGTGTTCCCAGCATGGTAAAAGATCTCATTTTCTGATATCTTGGATCAGTTCAGATGCTTGTTACCACCTGATGAAAATTTGTCCTAGCACCTTTAAGGATTCACATTCATCTTAATTAAAAATGAGAAAAAGAGTTTCAATGCAAGAAGACCAAACAGAAATAATATAAAAATGAATATTTATACTTTATCATTATCAAATCTTAAAGTTTTCAGAGAATAATTGGAGGATACAGTCAATGTGAAAAGTCTCTTAATTAATTATCACTGGTACCATGTGTACTTGCAATGCAGGAACCTGTGGGCACTGAGATCCACAATGGTGTAAATTGCCACAGTTTCACTCACTTCAGTTAGATGGGGCCAGATAGATAATCATCTAAACATCAGGTCCAAATACACTTTTTCTCCTGTTATTCGTGTAATTCATTTAGAATGTAGCCAGGTTTGCAAGACAGCAATGGACTCCAACAAAAACAAGGACTGACACAGAACAATGAGATCTTGGAGAGGTCTGAGGTTTATCAGTTCTTGTAGCACCCAAGCGCTAATACCTATTTTTAATTAGAATGATGCCCTACTTGCATAGAGTGGGATTTTCCTACTCATGCAGTGACATGGCAAAAAGATGAGCTGGATGGAGTCCTGTAGATTCCTTTGATCTCATACCATACTGCTTGGTAACCTTCATTCTTCCTTTGCAAATAAAAAACTTTTACCTTTCAGCATCAAAATCCTGTCCCATTAAAATCTCTCTTAAATATTTCCTCAGTTTATTTCAGCCTATGTCTAAATCTGTTAAAAAACACAAATCTCCAGGTAGGCCAAAATTTTACAAGAACATTTACAAAACAATGGGTTTTCCACCGACATCCTGGTACCACCGGTGGAAGTAATCATATGTCTGCATCACCTGACATGGTCAGGGAAATGTAGTTGTTCAGCCTCTACCATTTAGTTTGGGGCAGCACACGCCCCTACCACCATTTTAGTGCAAGCTGAAGAAATATTGCTTTTAAGTGTCCTTCTGCAGCCCCGCAGGAATTCCTATGGTTCTGTTGCATATGCTATGAAATCTTTTTATTTCTTACATTTTTTATTACTGAAAAGTCCAGTCTGAACTCCCAAACTGGACTTGGTGTTCCAGTATCATTTCTACTACAGTAATATCACTTCACCCTTTTCCTTGTGACATCTATTTATCTCTTTAAGAAGCTTATCTATTTGATAACAAAACCCCAGAAAAGACATACTGATAGCATATCTTAACAATCTCTCTTAGAAACACCACTTTCTAGGATGTAATCCCCTTGAGCAGATATCTTTTCTCCTCATGACCAAGACTTTGATTTCCCTGTTGCACATCATGATAAACTCCTGTTTCCTGTAAGGACTGTGTGATTCGACCAGAAAACCTCAGTTCAGTTAGAACACTCAAGACATGCATTTCTCTCTAAGCATCGTTAGTCTTATAGGTCTAATAGAATGATTAAAGGTTCTGGTGCCTTTCAGTATGATATGGTATTGACATGTTTCTAAAGAGCTCTATGAGGAAAGGTGAAAGAGAAAAAAGAACAGAAAGACTAGCCAAAGAGAGTTCTTCGATGGCAGGATGGCTGAAAGAGGTTTATGTTTCTTAGCTTTATCTCATAATGCACTAATGGATCTAAGGTTAGGCCTATGGGCTAAGCCACTCAGCTAGGCTCCCCGAGAAGTCAAAGGAGAGAGATTATTCTCTCAATATAATGACTCATCCCTATCTGAAATAAGCCTGTTTATTTGTCCTGCAGAGATACCGAATAGACTTGAGAATGATGAACTGTCCAGAGCAAAAGCTGTGGGAGAAGATTCTCCCCTTTATGATGATGTCATTGCTCTTCTGTCTGCCCTTGCTAGCCTAGAAAAACCAACTGCCCTGTCCCAAATTCCTGGGCTCAGTGCATTAATTCACAGTGCTCCAGACCTTGGGTAGCACTGGGACAGCCTTGTACAAAATCCTGATGGCCTCTATAGAGGAACAGGAGGGTTCTTCTAGGAGCAGGAATAAAATCTTCACTAGATGCATACTCAAGACTCCCTGAAATGTTCCTATAAAGCCTGTCAAATCAAATCTCAATAACTTGGAATAAAAGGCTTGACTTGAAGACATCTGGAGAGTGCTGTGCTATGACTCAGATGTTGGAGGCAATTTACTTGGCCAGAATGGTGATTGTAATAGAATAGAGGGTGAAAGAGAAAAAGTCACAGAAAGTACACGTGATCACCTTATAACCTTACCTGTTACAGATTGCTCATGTAAATGTCCTTACAGATAATGATAGCAGCTGGCTATGTCATTAAAGAAATGGCAGTGGCTTATTCAAATATGGATAAAGTAGATTGATCTGAACAAAAGCAAGTAAAATATTTCAACGCCACTGTGTATAGTATTGTCCACTTTTTCTCACAAGTTGTTTTAACATCACAATAAAATATTTACAGGATGAGTTCTATACAAAATGTGATATCAATATCTCCAATGATAAGCTCAGATTTTTAAGCAATGTTTGGTCATTGTTTGGGTATTTTGCAAGATGTGTTTTAGAAATATTTAATTTCTACGATGTCTATAAGCGGAATACATATGGAATTTTCTCTCCCTCTTCTCCCAAAAGCTCTCAAGAGCTTTAATTTTTTTTCCTCCAACTCTAAATGAGGACAAAGCCAAAAATCTCATGCTCAAAAGCCCATTATGTAAGAAGTATTCACATTGCATCAGTTGAAACATTTCAAAGTTGGTTCTATTCCAATTGTAAACCTTGTTTTTCTTTTAACATATAAAACCTGCTTGGCCAGGGAGTAGTTTCAAACCCAAACAAATATCCCGCCTTCTTTTCATTTTGAAAATGTTGGAGTAGGATCTTTCAACAAATCTGCTAGTTGTAGCAGAAAAAAAAAAAAAAAAAAAAAAAAAAAAGCTCTTTCCCCCCCAAAATCATCCATTTGGATGAATATACATATTCCAATAACAATCAATGCTTTTTAGAAAATTCCCTGAGCAGTTTTCCCTAAGCTTAAACAACCTCAAATTATATTACAACAGTTCCTCTCTGTGTGTTTGCAACAGAACCCAGCACAAGCCTACAGATGCAGTTTCGGTCTCAAGCTCAGCTGCGACATTAGTTCATAGCAATTTTGAAAGAATATTCTGCTTGCTGAGCAGAAAGTAATGGCAGTGTCTCCTGCAGTGGCACCTTGGCTTGAGTCTTCATGTGATGTTGCTTCTCTAGGGCTTGCTCAGGAAGACCATGCATTTAGCAGCAGTGTGGGAAGAGGGAAACTCTGCTTTCTCTGCCTCTGGAGAGCTGCATATGGTGCTACTAGATTAAAAATGCACTGGGTGGAGTCCAGGTAATCCCCATGTGAATTTTCCCCTCATATAACTATCATTTATTTAGTTTCTCTGAGGACTGAACCTCCTGGTTCTTGAAGAATCCCCACACAGGACTCTGAAAATAATGTTATTTGCTCAAATCTAGATGAAATACTTTGCTCTTGGTATTTGTAACTGCTGTAACTGCTTTTGATACCTCAGTGAGTTATTCACGGGATGAAACGGATATGAAACCTAACCACCCCATGGCATTTCCAACATCTGGGTACTAGAATGCAAGAAAAAAACTGGCTCCCCCAGCTCAGTGAGTAACCCTCAGAAATGAACAAGGCACAAACTCCATAAATATTTTAAAAGCACAAACAGAACAAGACAATTTCAAACAGATTTGTCTGATATTCCAAACTTAATCTATACTTCTACCACTCTTTCTTTGAAACTTGAACTCAGGTAACACAGGAACATTTTGACAGATTTGACTAGGAAATGTTTTAAGCTTGGCTGTGGATCAAAAGTCACTGTTATAATGACACTAGGAAGGACCCATTTTCACCTGATCTTTCACAGGGTAGACATTAGACACAAGGACTCAAGAAGCCTTACTGGATACTAGGCCTTATATCTGTGAGGAACCCTGCTGACATAATGCTTTCTTGTCCTCGGAACTCTCATAAGATACGGTTCATCCTATCAATAGACTTTGGTCAAGACAGTAGTGAAATTGAGGAGGAACATGGTGCATGCTTAAGCTGCAAGTACAGCCTGCACATGGCAGGCTCTTCCTCTGAGGGTCACCTGGTTTGTTTCCACCTATCTATCCATCCATCCATCCATCCATCCATCCATCCATCCATCCATCCATCCACCCATCCCCTCTTTCCTCCTGGCTATATGGGCGGTAATGGCAATCCTTTAGGATTTTCCAGATACCTCTTGAAATGGAACAGAGGTTCAATTCCTGGGGTGTCCCCATACTGTAGACACTTGGCAGACATTGATTGTGCATACCTTGTGCTTTACCTCTGTAAGAAACAGCAACAGAAGCTGACTTCCTACGTGTGGTCACAATGCCCGGAGCTACAGCCACTTTATCTATATCCTAGCATCAAGAAAAAAAGTAATTGTCAGGCTTAGTGCCATGTACTTCTCTCTTTTAAATACTACAGACTCTCACCAAGAAACAATTACTTAGATCATTCATGAAGTCCATGGGATCCTGTTGCCCTTACTATACAGTAATATGTTTAAAAAGATGGTTAATGGCAGGCCAGATGAAACTATGTGTCTATGGCCAGTGTCTATGGCCAGTAGTTAGGAAGCTGGGAACCTCTGACTTTCCACTGACCCACTTAGTGATTATTTCTGGATTCTACATTACCTTCATATAAAATGTTCAACTAAGAAATTTATTGGAGAAGAAACATAAATATATATTGGGAAGGCAGAATTATTAATTCTAGCCATTTGTGGTGATAATCTCCACTTTTCTTCTTTTTTTTTTTTTTTTTTTTTTTTTTTTTTCTGCAGCACCAGAACAGATGAAAATCCAGTCTCTGCTTTGAAGAGTTTATAAATAGCACTACACTAATCTTGTGAAGGGCATGAAAGGGTCAAGGAAGGAAAGGAATTACTTAGGGTAGCCCAGGGGAGCAGCGTTCCTAGTGAAAAGGTGAAGCTAACTGGAATTTGTGGCTTAAGCATTATCATAGTGCTTCTTGATATGTATTTGACCTTTAAGTGGTCTCCCAAGAGATAAGCAGAGAACTTAAATGCTTGGAACATTTCAGTTATATTGGACTAAATTCCTAAAAATTGTTTGGCAGGGAGTTAGCCTTCAAAGGAGATAGATGAGCTAATTAGGTTCCTTTCCATCCCCATCTACCATGACTCTGTGTGTTGCCAGAGCTGTGTGACCTTAGAAAGAAAAGTGTGGGACATATCTGTGGTGATGTACTATACATAGTGTTGTATTTCCATGCACAGCATCAGGTCCTCTGGCACAGAGCTGGATTAAAAAAAAAAAAAAAAAAAAAAAAAAAAGATACTTAAAATAAAGTACTTAAGAATAGCAAGACTAACCTTTTCAAAGGGAGCTGATGCAACTATCATTCCTCAGTCACCAGCATGTCCAATTTCTGAAATACCATTAAAAAATAGCAACACATTTTCACCCTGCTGCCTACTACTGGTTAACAGAATGATCCCAGCACATAACCACTTGGTAGGCTAAGAAAATATGGAAACACTTCACATACAATATCTCCCTGTTGATCCCTTGCTGTTTGTGTCACACAGCTCTTCACAAGATAAATCATCTTCCCTGAAGTGAGTCACTTACCGAAAAGATTGCTCTGCCCTCCTTCCCACCCCCCCTACCCCCAACCCCCCCCCGATAAGTTTGTTCTTAAATTTCCAAATGGATCCAGGACTGAAGTAAACAGAGTTTGAAGTGTGGTTATAGCCACCATCAGAAAAATGACTATGCCCAGAAAGTGACACTGGGTGACTTTTGATTTATTTCTTCTCAGTCATTTTCAGACCCAATCTGTTTAGGTTGTATATCCTAAATTAGGATGTTCTCAGCTCCTAAAGCCACAAAAACCGAGGTACTGTCTTAATCTGTCCTGCCTTATTAGTAGTGAAGAAAACGCTTGAGAGTATCACTATTCTTTTTCATTAATATTTTCTCAATATCTTTAACTAAGGTTTTTAAACAAAATCTTTGAGATCTGAATCTAAATTTACTCAGTCTGAATCTTGAGTATCTCTGAACTAGCTTGTGGATAGATCCATCCCAAAGTTTAAGAACAGGTTGTTGAAGTTTGAAGTAATTCAAGGCCAAACAGAGGGCAGGAAACAAGAAATAATTGCTGTTTGCAGGCTCCATGCTGTTTTTAGCAGCTGAACTTTGTACTGACCAGTGAACATCTCTTTAGGAATCTTGGACAAATGGGTTGTACATTTCATATACCAGGAGACATGATTAATGTTTTCAGCTATCAGTAATTATCCAGGAGATGCAAGGTCCTTTTGGCAGAAAGCAATCCAGTGTTACTCACCCCTGGTATATTCCATATACCAGAGAGATTGCTGCAAAAGAACATACCTGGATATGAGAACTTCATCTTTTTCAAAACTTCAAACAAAATAAGTTCATCCCAACCAAGTGAAAAATAGAAGAATGATCAAGGCAAGTCCACAAGACCAAATCCAACTGAGCTTGACTTTAGGGTGGATATGACATTAATGATGTCTCTGATAAGATTTTTCTTATGTGTGTAGGAATACAAAGCTAAATTCTGGTCTATTATGTAGGATCACCTAGCCGAAACATAGAGAAAACTACTGTTTTTTCAATTTATAAAAATAAACTCAAAATACTGGCAAAGACTGCATAGAAGTCTGATTAACAGGTAATTGAGACAAAGGTGTTTTGTGTTTGTTTTTGTTTGTTTGTTTGTTTGAGAGAGAGAGAGATAGAAACAGTCTCTTTTTGTTAGAGTTGATAATGTATCTGGAAACAAAGTAGACATGTTTATCATAAGAAGTCCTTGCCTTGATGTAGAGTAGAAGCTACAGGTTTCAAGGCATGCACGGATAGGGAAACATTGCCCGAAATGTAAAATCATTTGATTGATTAGACATTTTGAGGGGACAGGAGCCTTCAGTTCCTGAAGAAAATATGATTATCAACAGGAAAGTTGATTAGGTAGGCACTTGTCTTTATCTGTCCCCTAGCACACAATTACTGCTTATGAGATACTGAAATCTTGTCCCCAGCAGGATACCGTTTGAATTATGATTTTATATAAAAGTGTATTATGTGACACACCAAGAAAATCTTCTGGAGTCACCACTTTTGGTATACAGTAGAATTATGGATTTTAGCTTTCCAGAACAGATTTCTAGGGTATTTTGTAAGTCTCCCTGGAGGATCAGGGCTGAGAAGCCAGACATGTAGCGTCAGGAAGTAGTTATAGTTGGAAAATCTCTCCTTCTCCGGACAAATCTAGTCTCAATGATCTCCTTTTGCCATCACAGCCATAGCAACACTACTAGCAAAAGATGAAAGATGTCTGACAACTTTGTTCCCCTGGAACCACAGAGCTTTCTACCATAAGGATAACTTTCATGTGGACGAGACACAGAACTTTTTCCGGGAGTGGGTCCAACACTTTGAAACAAATCCTCACAGGACAAGAGAACCATCCCAAACCTCACCACCTTCAGGTCCATTTACACGTCAAGTGATTTCCTTCTTGCCTCCTGCAGTGTAAATATGAGGGAATGTATGCATATTTATATAAGCCTTCCCCAACCATGATGTTCTACTACTCCCATCTCTTCCCTGCTCTTTGCAATACTTAATATGGAACTGGAAAGTGTGCCAGCACTTATGAACATTATCATAAGAATAGAGAGTAGACAGCAGAAATATGTTCTCTTAGCTCGCTTGAAGGCAAGAGTATGGGAAGGGAGAGAGGAAAGAAAAGAGGGAGGAAAGGAAACAAACGTTAGGGTGCATCAATCCACAAATGAAAAAAATATAAAAAGTAACCACTGAAGATCTGAAAGTTTGGTGCAGCAGATTTAGGCACAAATCAAGCACTCAGAATTGATTGTACTATGAAAGGCAAGGTAAGTTTGATAATTTTCAGTATACCACCGCCCAAAACCAGAAAAGGGCCCTTTCCTGTTTTAACAAAGAAAAGGAAGCAAAATTATCAGAAGGCAAAAGAAAGCCATTGGAAATCAAAAATGAAAAATGTTGTCTGTGTGAGTTTTTTTTAATCAAGACATTTCCTACAGGAGCAGAAAGCCCTTGGGTGCTGAGAAGGACGACAGGGTATTGGTCTGAAACCAGAGGAAATTGAGTAGTTTGTAATTAATTCAGCAACCACTCTTCTTCTGACCAAAGAAACACAGATGTCTTCTGAAATTACTTGTTATGGTGAAATTTTTAGTTACAAGGAACAGGTCTGACTCTCCTCCTTGTCCCTTTTTTTCTTTTTCTGTCTGGGGAGTGTTTGAGAGCTAGTATTGCCATTCAGAAAACAATCCAGATACTTTGTGCGTCTGCAGCCCAGTCCCTGGTTACCTGTGACCTCTTCACATTGTGTACAGTCCCTTCACAGTTTCATATAGTGGCTCCTATTTTTCTCTTCTCAACAGTTTTCCGAGAGGATCCTTAGAGCATCAGCAGTACTAACCTTTCAGCAAATTCCTGCACACAGACGTGAAACTCCTGCTAGACTTGCTCGGCATTGGAGTCAGGTTGGAGGAACCACATCAGGCCTCCTGGTGTCTGTTTTCCCCCAAGCTCTGCACATATCCCAACCAGTCCAGCATATATCTGGATTTTTTATTTTTTTTATTTTTTTTTTCTTCTGGATTGGCACAGCTCCACCTCACGTCATCAAAACTTGCCTCCCATTGGCAACCTTTCCGTCCTGCATCACCAGTGCCAGCACAAGGGTGGTATACATCAGCCCCACGAAGTGTGCCGTAATGACAGCAGGGCAGGGAGCAGTGGCTGGTACAGTCAGGAGCTGACTGTGCTGCACTTATCCTGAGGAGCTGAGAGCTGGGGCGCTGCAGATAGGAGCCAGGGAAGTGCTGAGTGACTGTGCAGCTGAGAGAGAACAGGCCCTGCCTTATCCTGGAGTGGGAAGTTCAACCAAAAGGGATTTTGCTGTTTCAAATTACAGGCTGGTGGCTCCAGGCAAGCGTGCAGGGAGCTGCCACCTCCTGAAATAGCAGCACCAGCAAGAGCAGCATGCTGAGGTCAGGAGCAGTAGGGTAACATTTAGGAGTGAGGGTTGCTGCACGATGGCCTTCGGGTGCCAAAGTCACACCCCATCAAGACGCATCTCAGCACAGCCTGACCCTTTCCTCCATCCTCTCCTCACCCCCACCAAGATCTGGGGGACAGCACGCAGGGGCTGAGCCCTGTAGCATTAAGAAACAAATCAAACCTCGTGGTCAGGAACCATTCCCCCCCAAACACCCCCCTGTTCCTCACTGAACCCGAAGTCGTAAATGTTTTGTTGCCACCCCGATCACTTACAAGAATGCTGCCACTGGTCCTAATGCTTTAATACACCCATTGTCTTTAAAAGCTTTTTATATTGTCACCAATAAAGATTGAATGTCTCAAGGGTTCTCCTGCTTCCCTGGCTGAGTTACGGTGGTGGGGTGGGGGTAGAGGAAGGGGGGCGCGGGGAATGGAAGAGGGCTGGAACATTGCCAGGCTTTAAAAGGCTGCTTAAGCATTTTTCTGTGGCTTGCAGGGTTTTACTCAGCAAAGTCTCCCAAGCCACAGAATGTGCCCCTACTTGTATAACATTACAAAGTCAAGATGATTAGAGTGTAAGCTTCAGCCCTCTGGATGCTGCCCTTTTGTCTCTGGAGTGTAATGATACATTATTTGTCCTTGTCTAGTTCTTATCTCATTAATGCGCTGCATTATTTCTGCTCTCCCCCCTCCCTCCTGTACACACACCTCCCTTTTCTGTGCTTCAGCTAATGGAACGGGCGTGTGGCTCCAATCCTTTCCAAAGCTCAGGGCTGTAACAGGGTGTGTGTGTGTGTGCACTGCACATGCAGTTGGGTGAAACCTTCCCCCTCCTCTTCATGCCTTCCCTGCTCAACTTGGCACACTGTCTTCCCCCACGACTTGCAAAATCCCCCAGCACTCCACCCTGTGTCCCACTGGATAGTGTCATGTTAGCTCAGTGCAGAGACCCACAAAGCCCAAACAGTCGCTTCCTTCTCAAAATATATCATCACCCTGCTGTCCTAGGAATGGCCTCCATCCTGCAGCATGTTCTTCTGGTCCAGAAGAGAGGGTTCCCCTCTTACACCTGCTGCTACCAGAAAGAACCAGAAAGAATCAGGCTGATGGCGGTGGTATGTGACCTCTGTGTGTTTCCATGCACATGAGAGTCACTTGTGAAGGTTTGGAATGAGGATGTTTTGTTCAGATAGAAGCCACTGAGATGAGCCAGGAATACTTCACAAAGACATTGACCTGGAGAAATTACTCCAGTTGGACTGAAAAAGAAAATCTTCAAAGCTTCGGAGAAGCTGAACACTACCATTAAAAGAACTCTCAGGATGTAAGAAAGGGAGGATCTTCACTTTGGAGTTAAAGAAAAAAGAGGGGTGAGGGTATCCAGAATCCACTTTTAGCTCTCCCGATGGCTTTTATTATCTCTTTGTGAACATCACATCCTGCTGAATATGATGTTGAGCAATATCCAACATGTAGTTTCCTGGTTTGTGCGTACTCCCCATCTATCTATAGAATATCTTAACCCTTGCCTTTTGCTTCAGTCATGAATTCCTTGGGGTACAGTCTTTTTCCTTTGGCATTTCTACAATATCTGGCACAGAATGGCTCATGGCTTAGCATTCCCCTGGGCGCTGTATGAATTCAAACCAGCCACTGTGATAAATAATGCTGCTGTGAAACAATGGAGGCTAGGCTCTGACTTTTCCTCACCGTGCTGCAGGTCCCGGCCACTAAACTGGAAAAGAAATATTGCAGCCCAGCTGCTAGTGGGCAGTGATGCACGGATGTCAGCAGTTTGCTGACTGGGTGAAATGCTCCAGCATCACTTACTAGAAGTGCTGGGAGTCACAGTGCTCACAGACTACAAAGAGATACTAGATCATGCTGCTGTCCTCACTGCAGTCCCTCCCAGATGCTCTCTCTGATCTTTAGCGGTGGCATCCCTATTATTTGAGTCCCAGAATTTCCAAGGCTCAGTGTGGGGCCTGCAAACAAGGCTTTGATTGGTATCATTAACATTTCTGAGGAAGCACTGCCGATTCCTGGCAATATACCCCCCAGAGCACCTCAGCAGGGAGAGAAAAAGGGATGGGATGGTGTTTCATTTTGCAGGCGTGCACGAAACGACAAAATGAGGCTGTTTGCAACAGCCGGGCTTTAAAACGCATTGAAGGAACATGCTGCAGTGCAAGAAAGTGAAAAAATTTGTCGCCCGATGAAAAAGCGAAATTTAATCAGAGTTAGCCAAAGGAATCTGTCCCACAAAGTGCTTTCCTGGGGCTGCTCAGTGCTCTCTCTGTAGTAACTGAACACCATTGGCAGGGATCTCCTAGCAGTCTCTCTCTTCCTCTTCCAGGAACTATTACCCCCTTCCTGATTTCATTAGAAATTACAGTATTTATTTTGTCCTGACTGGGGAGGAGGGAGGAGAGGAAGAAGAAATGCTCTGATTTTACCCACTAAGCAAAAGATTTTTTTCTCTTTTCCCCTCCACTCCTCTAAAAGTTAACCCTCAAAGTTTCCTAATTCCTCTTCTCCTCCTCCAGTTAGCAACTGCAGTGGCTGGAGTCTGGGCTAGGGACATGCTGTAACCCCAAGCAGACACACAAATCTGTTCATTCAAAATCTCAGAGCCTGCTGTTTTACTGCTCATTCTCCTTTAAGACCTTTGGGGCAGGTTTTAATAGCACACCAGTGTCACCAAGACTCAATTAAAAAAAAAAAAAAAAGACACACTTTATCCAAGTTCCTTCCCTTGGCTTCAATGGATAGCCAATGTCTAATATTTCCAGTTTGCACAGAGACAAACTGCTGTGCAAAGCAAGAAAAACCTGTCATGTTCAGTATTTTGAATGATAGCAATGTATAGTCTTGTTGCACAAGGGAAAATGGTGCAGAGTAGGAGGCAAGAAGAAAATAAAAGCCTGAAACAGATTCTCAGTACCGGCTTTAAGCTTATATCAAGAAAAGAAAGATTTTTCTTCTCCTTCTTAAAGTCTCTGTAAACTCTTGTCCTGATTTTTGTACCATTTTGATAATTGTAAAGGTGAGAGTACACAAAACCAAGAATAACTCTAGGTGATCACATCTGGTTTTGAAGGTTATTAAGGCTTTCAGATGGCAATTAACACTGCAATTACTCTAATGTTTGTATGATGTTCAGCAAAAGCAGAGAGTGTATGTTTAATTTGATTTGATTTCTTTTTCTTTTAGATGTCTGTAAAGCATTCATGGAAAAATATATCTTGTGTTCTTCAAATGTTTTACTTTTGAACATTTGCAAATATTTGAGTTGAACGTACCACTTGGGAGCAAAACTATCCCTGGAACTAACTTATGCAATAGCACTTACCATAGGTAGATCTTGGAGTGTACCAAGGAGGTGACAAACAGGATCCTGGTCTCCCGGATGGGGAAACTGAGGTCAGGAGGGACATGATTGTCCCAAGTACATGTAGCCATTGGAAGAGTTAGGAAGAGTTATCATTTTTGAGAGCTAAATCCATGTTTTACTCATGATGTCTGTATGCTGTGGCTGTCCCCAGGGGCTTCACAATGCGATTCCTCACCTGCAAAACTCCCAACATTTCCTCACTTTTCTGCTGAGAGAAACCCCTAATTCTCAGCTATGGACCCTGACCCACAAAGCTCTTCCTGCCAGCCACCACTGGTTATATGCTTGAAAGCTATTTGCGTCATCAATGGCTTAATACAATTACTAGTTTTTCTGCTGAATTGTTATATACATTTGTTATTGTTTAATCCAAAATCGGAGCATTTGGGAGAAGGATTTAAGCTGCATAACAGAAGATATCCTGACTGCTGAGCACAAAAAGGGGTTACTGGGACCTCTGCATTTACCTTACTGGTCTAAATATTTGTCCGGACATTGTGTACTGTGGTATTCAAACTGAAGGCAGGTGACTCAGGCCTGGAAACAGCTTGTTTGCAAAAAGGAACAGACTCCCACAAAAGCATGATGTGAGTGTGGGCTGATATCATCATCTGTGTTTGCACAAGGTAAAAAGCTTTTGAGCTTTTTCATAAAAGCAAACAAACAAACATATAAATAAGCATCTCAGGAAAGACCACAAAAGTCCACTGGGCACAAAAGCTTTTGCACCAAGCATTCAACCCTGTCATCAACACAAGTCCTCCCAGAGACCTATTGTGCGTGTGTGTGTATTTGGTTGCTTAGACAATAAAGGACAGATTTCCTGGCGCTTACAAAGAGGGGTAATGCTGAGCTATGCTAATCGGCATCATCTGGTGAGCCTGCCCTCCCTAGCCATTTGAATGAAATCCCAGCGGATTCGCCAAGTGTCGTCCTCCATGCGGGACAGTCTGGTTTCAAACTGGTCGCCTTGCTGCAGCCCAAGTTCTGGTTGGCAGCCAGCTGTACGCCTTGCCAAGAATCCTCTCTTCCTTCAGTGCATTTTTCCCTAGCTCTAAAATGAAAATCTCAGAAGGGGAGGGTGAGGGATCGTTTGCATCAGGACTGAGAAATATGTTTCAGGCTCTTTGCTAACTGCCCTTCGGCAGTGGGGTAGAGCTGCAGCTTGCAGGTAGCAGTCCTTGAAGCCTCCCACAGTTGCTCTGTCTTTGGGGCAGGTATAGAAAGTGATCCTTGCTGGTTGCACAGGCAGGAAAGTAAGCTGCAACTTCCAGCTCACTGTAAAACACATCTTTCCTGCTGCCTATCTTAACTATCATCCCAGCTTCTCAGAGTGCATATGAGCAGCACTTACTTGGATGTATAACACCCTGATGTTCACAGAAGAGACCAATAATAAAGTACAAGGCCTTAATTAACCACTTGTTAGAATCAACTCCCTTGCAAGGCAGCTACATGTAACCCAGACCTTCTGGGATGGGTAAGCAGCTTTTAGTCCTTCTTTGCCAGAGGGAGAGTCGTATTTTGCCAGCCTGGCCTGATGACATCTGCCTGAGACCAAGCTCCAGCTTCTGGGAAGGCCAAAATGGAGGGTATGTACAGGAGAGCTGGTTCCCCTGTGAGCTCCCTGCGAGAGCAGCTTGTGCAGTGGGAGCTCATCACAGCATGCCTGAGAGGAACTGGCAAATGCACATGGACGGCATCTGCTCCCTCCCCTTTCCTCCTTTGTGCTCGCTCCTTCCTCCACGCTCTGGGCAGACTTTTTGTCTCCATTCCCTTCCATCTTCCTGCTGGAAGCTGCTGGCTTACGTGCAGGGAGAAGCTCTCTTGGGTGAGGGCGGCTGCCCAGCTGCCAGGACAGTGGGAGCTTGTCCCACAAGCTAGACTGCTGAGCTCCATGCTGATCTAAATCCCAGGGATAAATAACACTTGCATGCATCCAGAAGACAAAGAATGAAGCAAACTAAAGCTGCACGAATACCGCACCTAATGAGAAGCATTGTCCTAAGAGCTCCCACTTTGTCAGCAGTAGGTTACAAGGACTGGACCGCAGATGTGCAGAAGTTATAGCCCCGTCCCTTGCCATGCTTGTGCAGAGGCATGGGTAAACTGTGCAGGAGTCATGGCAACCCCGATTATATTTGACTGTATTTTGAGTACATCTTTGTCATTTCTGTAATCACAAAAGTTGTGAGGGCAGCAACACAGGAAAACCTTGTGTAATTCCGCATAGTGCTGGGGTTTATCAAGCCTCCCTGTGACATACAGGAAAGGCACACAAACACACTCACAAGCACAGGCTGAGTTTGCCACTGCTTTACTGCCCTAAAAAAAAAAAAAAAAAAAAAAAAAAAAAAAAAAAGTGATGGCAAAGGCAGAATCCAGCTGGAAGATAACACCCATCTCTTCTGGGGCAGGAAGAGTGACAGGACAGGGTGGGTGAAAAGCTCGGATTTCTTGGGCTGGCTCCTTGTGGAGGAAATCACCTCCTCTGGTCAGCTGAAGGCCCAGGAGGGGATTCCTCTGGGACAGCAGGCTGACAGGTCTGTCAGCAATGGAGTGAGAAGCTCTCCCAGGTTAGACTGGGACAGAGACAGATGGGGACACACTGGCATTAAAACATCCCTTAGCTTTCCTAGAGCATGGGGCTCAGGTTTGCAAAAGCCACATCACTCAACCCCTTCCCACCCCAGGGGGTATTCAGGGTTGTGCCAGTGGCTCTGTCTTGTGCCACCTGGTGAACCGGATTGGTTTAAGACAGCAAGGGAGCCACCACAGTGGCACAAGAGACCTATTGGGACTTTAGAGGGTCGCAACTCACAGTTCTGGGCTGACCTAAGAGTCTGGAAATAGCCTTCATGCTTCAAAGAACTGCCTTGAGGCAACAGGTCACCTTCACAAGTGCTAAAACCACTTCCAGCTCCAGCAAACAGCCAGGCCAAGCCAGCTTTGAAACAAATGAGCCACAGAGACAGATATTTCCCGCTAGGAGAGATAAACTCTTCTTAGCCATCAAGTGGAAAAACACTGGCTTGCCTTTCACCTGAATCTCAGAAATCAATTTGAGAGTTGCAGCAGAACTGGGCGTATCCTTTTGTTTTCCTTTTTTAACTTGGATCACTGGATAATGCCAACTTTTCCCTCAGAGAAGGGAACCCTTCAAATCAAAACATGGGATGCAGATCTCCTGGCAGTGGGTGCCAAGTCATCCTTTCCAGAATCCTCCCAAGGGGTGGCACAAGGGGGAATTTGAATGAGAAGCAGATGGCTGGAGACATGTCCCACAGGAACGATGGATATTTCTGCTGTGACCCACCAGGGAAAGGTTTGGAAGCACTGACACTTTTATGGCATTCTGTTTTATTGTGCAGAGCATTTTTTTCTCGTTAGTTATATTTTGGCTTCTCAAGGCAACATATTTCTAAAGGGCAATAGAGATGTACCCTACGTACCCATCCACAGCAACAGAGACACAGCTAGCTGGCAAGGATTGAGCTAGACATTACCTGGCCTAAATCTCTCTCAATACAGAAAATATCACCCTTATTGCAGAAATATATATAAATATATATATATGTAAATACTTTCCACCACAACAAAGGCCCTAAGTTCTCCCTTTTCATGGTATGGGTAAGCCTATGAGAAAAGACTGGGATGCCCACATGCTGTCTGCAGTTTTGCTCTTCTAATAGAAATGAAAGCAGAAGGGGTAACCATGTTCTTTTCTCAGCTTACTCCAAGAGCAGCCCTAAGCCATTTATCTGAAGACATACAACAAGCAACTATCCTCTTCAGACTGCCACAGAAGAAAGAACTCATATATACCTTTGGCCTCTCTTCCCATAATCTCTTTTAGTGCAACCTACAACCCCTATATCTAGACCAGAAGTCCCAGGACAGTTTAGGTCAGGGTAGACTATAAACCGGGGTAAAGGTACCCTTTACTTGAAGCCATGAATGCTATTAAACCCAAAATAGGAAATAGTTGTCAGAAGTGTAGACATGAGAGGAGAACTGTGCAAAAAAAGAGGCCCTCCAATTTATGGTGCAGAATACCCTGGGAACAAAACACAACAGTAAAGAGCTCAAGGCAGAGGAAGAGTCTTGACGTACACCTCACAGCCAGCATATGCCTGTGACTTTGTTGTTTCATTAAAATAGCCAGATGAAAGCCAGGGACTAACCTCATTGTACATGGAGATTTAGCAGCTATCTGAAGAGAATGAAATAAACACAACTGCTGCCTTTCAAAGCTGCTCTGGTTTTTCTCCTTACAAAAATGATAAGGCCTCCAGGATACCAGTAGGGACTCTCGCCTTCCCATTTCTTTTAAATACAAATAGTTTACCATAACATGGACAACTGGATACATGGGGAAAGAACAGATTAACTTTCTAATTGTCCTTTTTGCCCACAGGATATTTTGGCTTGGCTCCAGTGGGATCCTGCATTATCTCCAAACTAGGTGAATGTGGAGAGACTAGCAAAGAACTCACTCCTTTCTCCATCGTGATCAGCAGCTACCCAGCTCTAGCAATGGGGGCACACTACCCAATCTTCTGGTGCTGTGCAGGGGACAAAGGCTCCAGGAGGGACCTTTCTGGATGCCTACTGTTGCAAACACTGCCCCATTGAAGTGTTGGGGATCTGGGTAGTCATTACTTTCTCAGAGGACAAGCTCAAAGAAAGCCATGCACAGAACAATCACCTAAAAGTCTAGTGCAAGTGTGCTTATCAAGAGCATTGAACTAGCTGTTTTTCAGTGTACAAGGGATAAGCCTGGACCCCATGAGATTCAAAGTCAGTCTCTCTTCCTGAATCCTGTTAGCAGTATTTTGGAGCAGCATTTTAACTAAGTTGTGCAAAAAAAAGAAAGAGAAGAAGAAAAAGCCAACAGTTTCCCCCACTGCACAACAGCAAAACGTTTCAAATCTTTGGTTCCAACTGCTGGATACAGATACCAGGTTTCTATGGTTTTAAAACTAGATTATCTCTGGAGTAAAGCAGAGCCAGTTACAGAGGCTTCACTTAAGTAGTTGATGACACATGACGGACTTTCAGAGACCCTCTCCATCCTGCAGTTCATATTCCTTTCCTCCAAAGTGAATGGAAGCAGCTTTCAGCCTTGGGCTCTTCTTTTCCTACCCTGACAACCCAGAGGTTATCTAACATGAAGTTCTCATCACCAAGGGCAGGCAGCCCTCGTTAACATCTACTCTCACTGATGCTGCTTCCTATTACTGCAGGATCCTTGTCTTGTTGAAGGCCCTCCCAAGAGCTGTTAGAAAGGCACCTTGATATATTTTGAGCACAACCATAATAAATAAGATCAGTAAATAAATAATCTGGGGGGCTGGACTGTGACTACGAATTGGTTACAATCAGTTAACCAATTATATTTTCTGTTACTATCTTTGACAAAGAACACAATAATGAATATATTGCTTTTGTGTTGGCTTCCTGTGTTCTGTGAGATTTAGTGCTCTCTGATAAAGAACAACATGAACTTTGCAAAGAGATAAAGCTATATCAAAACAAGCTTGTGGGATACAGTTTGGACCTTCCCAATCTCACCACGATTCCTTTCCGGAGGAGCAATGCTACTGCCGTGAATGAACACTAACTCCAGGCCCCAAGAGCCAAGTACGACAGAGCAAACACTGAAATTGTACAACATGAAAAATACTGAATTACACACTTCAGGATGTGAACACGAGGGAAAAAATGCCAGGGGATATGTATCTCTAGTCCATTAAATATAGTTTATTTGAAAGTATTTTACATTTTATTAAAGTAAAGCAGACAGGATATAAGCACTATAAACTTTCCCCTGAAAGTGAGCATTGCTGGCATTCCACTTGCTTAAATTATTACTTTTTCAAGGGCTGATTAATCCTTGCCCCTCTTAGTTAACAGAGGAAATGGTATGTTGGGTGTTTCACTTCCCAGGCCAAAGCAAAACGGTGCTTCTACAAGACGAGCTCTCTCTTTCACTACCTTTTTTATTTTTTTATTTGTGAATCTCTCTCTGTGTTCCTGGCACATTATTACATTTTCTTCCACAGGCAATATCTCTTGCTTGAAATCTCTTTGACAAAAGTCAAATCTTGTAAGATGTATGATTAAACAGAGCAGCTTTGACTTTTTACTAGGGAAATTTAATTGCAACTTACTTGTCTCTAATGAGCTGGAGGGAAAAAAAATCTCCTTAAAAAGGAAGCTGCAATTTTAGAAGAAAAATGAACAGGTCAATAACCAGAAAATGTGGAATCACCAAGGATATAAGTATTTTTTCATTAGGAAATGACATTTTGTCAAAACAGACATGATTTGCTTTATATATTTTCAACAAGAATAAATCATTTGGAAATTAAACTTGCATTTGGACATCCTTGGAACATTTCATTGACCTTGTCATCTAATTGAATTATTTTTATAGAAGTTAAAGCATTTAAATATTGCTAAAACTACTTTTTAAGCCATTTATATGTCTTGTTATAGAATGCATAATATTTTGTATGAGCTATAACAAAAAGTTTTGATATTTCAAAAGTCAAGACCTTGCAGTAGTTTCATTCTAAATATCAACTGAGTTTTTAATTATTTGTATGAATCCAAGATAATCTATTTAATTCCTCTCTGGATTTCTGACTGGATGTGAAATGCATTCCTGACAGCCTTACCTGTAAAGTTCAACTCAAAATTGATTCTGAAGTTGGATCCAAGTAAAGCATTACTCCTGCTGCAGACACCAGTTAGGCCTTTCATCCAACGGCATTGCTGAAAAGCTCTTTAGCTTAAGAAGCATTAACCAGCCCTCGGTCCCTGCTATGCTAGTCTTTTCTCCTGTAGTTTGAAACTTTGGGCTCCATTTCCTCTTTGCCGGGAAACCTATACAACTGAAAGCTATTGGACAGTGAAATCCACCTTCATATCAACTAGCTACTGGTACAGACACTGGGGCTTGGGTGCAGACATCAGGTGGATGGCACAAGTATAGGGACAGGCAGAAGAAAAGAGGTACAGAAGGAGAGAGGGGGAGAAAAGGACATAGGTCAGTTCAACTGTCCTACAGCCCTGAGCCGTGTTTTGTGAAGCTAGTAGGACTGGGGCACCACTGCCAAATTAATCCTCATTCCTGGTAAATCCTGTTTCTTCCTAGCCTACAACCCAGCCACTCTCAAGATCAGTCCAACACAACCACAGAAGAGCACGTACAAGCTACTGTATCTCAGTGTAGTCACCACGGTTTTGAATCTGGGCCTTTTAAGACTGGGGGGGGGGGGGGGGGGGGCACCAGAATGATTTCTATTAGATAACTCTGAGTTTAAAATAAGAGACATTCTTTTCCCCTTCTCCTTTACTGCTTACAGGGCAGGTGCAAGCTGACAGCTCCATAACTATAAATTGCTTCTGGAGCCACTGAAGCCTTCTCTTCAAACCAGATGCTCCTCTTCTCTGCATGAGTAGCAGAACACATGCCCTGACCACCACCAGCTATTTTTATAGGATGGATTTCTTCATGGCTTGTTTATAGATTTATATATTGAAAAAAAATATGGGAAAAAAAATGTGGAAAAAAATGTCTTTGAGGCAACATACATTCTTTGAAGGCATTGGAGAAATCTGGAGAGTTAAAAAATATCCATTTTGTTGTATGAAACCAGAAAGACAAATTAAAGAGTTAAATATGCAGAATGTTAGGGAGACTTTTGAGTTAAAAAGTAAGGAAGAATTCCAATGGCAAAGAAGCTACCCCAGTAAAAAGTTTCAGGCCATTATCCCACAGCTGCAAGTTTCCTCACAACAGTCAACGTCATGTGCTCTTCAGCTATGTAGGAGTTTAGTCCTCCCCAGGTCACACAAGGATAACATCCTGAGACTTTGAACTCTGTTTTAAGTAACCATTTCACAGGCACCATCCTTCCTACCGCAGACTCATTCCTCCAGATTGCTTGTGAAGATTCCCCATGTTTTGCATCTGTAAGGAACAAAATGAAAAACAGAGAAAGCCCCCATCAATGGCCTGTCATGAAACAGGAAGCTCTGATGCAAACAGCAGATCACCAATGAAAGAATGACAAAAATACAGTTCTTGGAACTGGAGAAATCCGTGATGCTTTTTAGCTCACCCACTGAAGAGGGAGGAAATATGTGACAGTGCAGAATAATTATTCTTTTTCCACTGTCGGGGATGCAGGACAACCACATTAGTCACACGGAGCCATGAGCAAGCTGCACAGGTCCTCCCAAAATTAGTGGCAGTAAAAATTTGTTCCTCACCATGCCATCCCCAGAGTTGATGACACATCTTTGTTTGCTTCCATTCAGATTTATGTGGGCTTCCTAGGCCTCTCTTTCCTTTCTTTGATGTCGATCGCAGACAAAATGATGTCACTCTTGGCCAGAGGCTGGCACCAGGCACAAGTGTAACACCAAGTGAATTTTATCGGTAATTAATGACATGCTGGCAGTGCATGCTTGGCCCTGGGAACCCCTTCCCAATAGGCCTGTGGCCAGTCTGGAGAGTGCAAGAACTTATGCCCAGACCGAATGCATTTGATTCACTTGTCTCTTTCCTAACTGGTCCCATGTTGCCAACTATATTCCTGATCAATTCAGTCTTATACACCTCTGATATATTAGAGAACAAATTTGCACACATTGCACACACACTGTTTTACAGAGTGAGGCTCACATGTTTTTTGTCTCTAGGCTCCTGCTCACCTGTCCTGATAGGAAACCAATAAGAGATTATTTCAGAATCTGACAAAATCTGAAAAAATTTTGGGTGTTCAACTGAGTGCAACTACCAGAATATAACTCAATTCTCCACCATCAGTTTCTTTGTTAAGGTTCATTATTTTAGGTTTTACTAAGACCATGACAGTACCTAATATAAACCTTCTGAAAAGCAGTGAGCTTCCTTCTGGTAAAGGTATAAGGATCTCATTATTACTGTTACATAAAAGAACTTTAATTGGTCAATGCTCCTGCACCTAGCGTTGATTGTCTGGGTACTTGGCCAGAAGTTTACGCTTGAAGCTAAAAATAAGAAGTTCTGGGTGAATCCTGGTACTATTGGGATGCTGAGGGGCACAGTGGAGCAGCCCCAAGGCCGTGCCCATACAGCAACACATACATTTTGTGTGCAGAAGTGTCCCCTTGGCCCCCTGAAGTCACTGCAGCATTCACAGCAGCTCCAGGCCTGAACTTCAGAGCCTCTGGATGAGGTCCAAGAGCTTGTCACACTGCCACAACTCTGCCGTGGAAGATGCATTTCTTTCCATGTGCCAGCTTTATCTCGCAGCTTTTTTTCTGTATATATTTGCAGTGATTTAAGGAGTAAATGATGGGAAGGTACAGGGAGCTGGAGTGCTCGTGTGCTGCATGCGGGATCAGTGGATAAGAAGTGTGTGAAGGAAGTGAGTTATCCACCCACACGCAATCAAGGCAGAGATTTGATTTCATGTTTTGTTTTCTTTTTTTTTTCCTTTAGCCCAGAACTTGCCATTGTGATGAAACATTTTTGCACTGGATTGATCTCTCTCTCCCCTCCTCTGTGTCTGTGTCTCTATGTGGCCAGGTCCCTTCAGTGTTTATTCTGCTGCAGAGAAGTGCAACGATTTCTGGGCAGGATGTCCAAAGATAAATCTGGCTTGTGGTGAGAGTTAAAAGATTACAGTAAGGCCTTGTTTACAAAAGAGAAGGATCAGCTGCTGTTCTTGGAGTTTGTTTAAAAATTCTTTTTTTAACCATCCCTCTTTGTGTTTAGGTTTGTTTCTCTTGTTAAATAAATACCCAGTAAGGTCTCCATTGATCACCTCCGCGTTGTGTGTATGTGTGAGTGAGGAGAGAGAGGGAAAGAGTTTCATATCAGGTCATCAGCTTTCTAGAGAGGACAGCAAATTTCTAGGAAAAGGTTATTAAGCATCAGAGTGGCAGCAGCAAATGCAGTCCAGAGATGACCAGGAAGGCCTAGCTGTGACCAGGCCTCAGCTGTGATACCATGTTCTTGGAACATGGAGCAGCAGGGGTGTCAGCTATTATAAGTAATATACTTGGGAGCATATTCACACCCTATACACAATTAAACATTTCATCTTGATGCCTTGGGTTCTTCAAGCACAGCAGCTAATGACCTGGTCAGCCTGCGGAGCTGTCTGCCTCCTTCCACCACAGCAGCATCAGGACTGGACAGAAGGAAGAGCAGCAAGGTCTCTGTATGGGCATGTACAACAGCCCATCCAAACACACACCCTCCAGCCTCTTCAGTCTTGTTACCCTGAAGGGCTGATGAAGCCTCTTGGAGAAAATATGGATGAAGAGGAAGCTAATGCTGACCTCTGTTGACAAATTAATAGAAGAAAAATTCAGACAGCTTCTGGCTCAGTAAATCCATGCTCTGTATATCACTCTACAGCGTAATTTTCCATCCTACAACATGGAGGATGCTTTTCCTTCCCTAGGTTCACAGATTGCAGAGGCTGACAGCAGTGACTAGTGTTTCTCTAGCTCACACGGAGTGTTTACCAGCGTGGCCTTCATGAGCTCAGCTCTCCCATTCATTGCCCTGGCTGTCTGGTGAAGACAGTCATGTTCTGGTATACAGTCAAGGTCTTCAGGCCCACTCTCCAGTGGAGGAAGCCTTATTTCTTACAACACACAAAGAAGCTGTCTGTTTATTCAGACAGCTGGATCTATGAATTAGAAGTGAACAAACTGAATCTCAGTGCATTCCTCTTTGGGAGAAAACAGTGGTTTCCTTACCTTGGATTTTCTAAAATATAATAAAAGCAGGAGACAAGGCAGAAGGTGATTAGAATTCATTTTAGGAGCATAGCATGAATGCATTTGAAGTTGAAGTAGGTGTTGTTTTTCAAGAAAGCAGTGATGTGTTTCAGGTCTTTGAAGGCTGGTTCATTTTTAGAGCCATAATTAACTGCAGAGACCTGAATGCATTCATCAGTGTATATGACCTCTTTACTAATGTTTACTGGGGAATAATAAGCAACAGGGTGCATGTCCTAAAAGAAACAGAAGCTGCCAGCATTCAAATTCCTCTCTGGAACATGAGCTTTACCTTCAATGGAGGACTTCATTTTGCAACGTCTCTTTCTTTAAAACTAGCATGGAAAAATAGAGTCTAACCTATACATAGATGACATGTACTATTTTTTTTACAAGGTAAGATAAAAATCTGGAAAGATTGGGAGGATCTTTTACAAAATTATCTGGTCTCATAACAGGACACAACCTTTATGACTGGCAGTTTAAACTATGAGATTTAATGTATTTTATACAAGAGCTTCATTAATTTTGAGTTAGCAATTTATTCAGCTAACCTATTCAAGTATTCAGCAACTTCAACAGTTATATACACTATAAATTTATGCAGATAATTGTATTAACTAGCAGCTTCTATCTGAGGATGTAAAAGAATGGTCATTTTTATTATCCATTCCTCATGTGGCCTATTTTATTATCCATTCCTCGTGTGGCCTACAGATAATTTCTTTTCCTGTTCTACCATGTCCTTGTAATTAACAAAGCGGTCAAATCAAGATATGCCAAAAGTGCTGCTCTACAGTCATGGAACTTCTGACCAAGGTTAGTACCAAGAAAAATGACATTTTCCCAGGAATCCTAACTGAAGCCTAATCCCATTCCTATTTTCCATGCTGCCAGATCTGAATCTTTGCAATGGCTTTAGAGGCCTTTGCAGTTTGTTTTCCTCATGCCAGCCCTTCACCTGGGGTAAACATCAATCTCTAGATTTCTTCACTCAGTGCCAGCAGTGATCAATCAGTCCCCTACTTATGTTCTCTTTTCAAAGTATTGCCAAACAGGTTTTGCACAACTACTGGTAAGGCTTGTTAGAAACATAGTCAGCTGCATTTTTCAACTCTCCTCCATTCTTTCTCCCCATCAGTTAGAACAAATATGAGAGGGAGGCAGAGATGCTACGAGCACTTTCAACTTTTCTATCTCTAATGGCACCATAATGAAGCTGACAGAACCGTTAGGATTAGTTTAGTCATGGAATTAAGCATCTGGACAAAAATTGGATATGATGGATTTTCCCCATTAAGGTTTTTGGTCTGAGCCCAAGATAAATGATTATCAGTGTAATTACAGGGTAATTATGCTAAGTTAATTAATGGTATGTAGCTTTATTTACAACATATTCTGTTTCACCAAAGATTCAAAGAGCTCCTTCCCCTCCCTGTCCTCTCCCTCCTTTAGCATTATATCTCTATTCAGACACTGGCATGCTCTGGAAGATTTAATCAGTTACTTATTCTCAAAAGCTATAATCAGATATACTGGCTTGAGGACTCACTAGTCTGGCCTCTGATCTGGAAACTAGTAGGTCTAAGGATATGACCCTGAGGTATTTCTCATGATTCAGAGCTGGTCAGCATATGGAGCTCAATGCAGCTGAACTCGTGATGGTGACAGAGATATGTCATGACCTAGGCCCTCATTCCCTTTTATATGAAAGAGCTTAAATAGGCCAAGGCCAACAGAGGAGTGCTGAAGGCAGTGTGTAATGAAGACACCCTGCTCCCCAGTAAATATGTCATTGGTATAAATGTGAGTGGAGTAAAACAGACACACATGAGCCAAGGTGCTCAAGAGGGAAGAAAAAAAAAAAAAAAAAAAGGAAAAAAAAAAAAGAAAAAAAAAAGAAAAAACAAAGATCAAATCAATGAATAATTTCCTGCTACAGTCACGTGAAAACTTTCTGGATATTCAGGCCTGCATTGTCATGCAAATTAAGTTTGAAGGATAGTTTCTTGTTTATGTCATGCCTGTCTTTTCCCAGCAGAGTGTATCCTACCCACCAGGAGATCTTAAACCAGAACAGGGACAGGTATTTTGCAGACGAGAAAGCAGCAGGTGTTATATGTGCTTTTGCCCTTGGAAAGCCACATCCTGTATGGATGTGCTCAGAGGAGGTGCCAAAAGCCCTGTGTCTGCCCTGGCATTGAAGGGTGACATTCAGAGTGCCTGCTCCCTTTGTGCACTCGGGGAGAAGACCAGAGACTGGGCTGTGGAGATAACCTTTTCACTATGCAGGAATCTTCGGACTGCTCATATCACAACAAGTGATGCTGAGAGATGCAATGAAAAAGGGACTCTCTTGGTAAATCACTCCTCTCTGTATTTCGATGGTACCCAGCCTGTAATTTCAGGCTCCACCACAAAAGAGCAGGAACTTCAAGTTTGACCTTTCCTAGGCACTGACCTTATCCCACGCAATGACTAAAAACAGTCGTATACATACATAAATCTTTAGTTTATTTTGCTAGAGACAAGACTTACATGATTGAACTGTGACCACTTTGGTCAATTATTAGAGACATGAAACAGCTAAAACTGATAAGCAGAGGTCTCAAAACACGTTAAACTGGATACAAATAGATGACCCATTACAGAAGAGATACTTAGTCAATGCTAAGAAATGTAAGCATAATGCTGTATTGGGCATCAGAAAAGCCACTTGCACAAACAGTGTTCAAGTTTGCGAAAGAGATTATATTGTGAGTCATGACTTCTTCACCATGCATATTTCCTGGTATCTAATAAGGGAGGTTGGCAGCTTGTCATTGCTTAGCTATTAGGGAAAAACAAGCATCAGACAAAAAGTATTAAAAAATAAACCTTGCTGGAGGTTCATCAAAGGAACCTCTGTCTTAAAAAGGTCACTGAGGTAATTTCAAGCCTTCAGTCATCCCAGTCCATCACGGTTCCTTAGCAAAGGTGTCAAGCTTCCTCCTTTATTTAGAAAGTCTCTTCATACCTTGTTGCCTTTGGGCTTCTACTTTGCAAACTCTGTTGTCTGTCCCCAAAGCAAGCTAGCTTCCACTTTAAATGGGTGGGGACACTGCCATTTTGAGCTACTCTCCTTCCTCTTTCATTAATTGCTTCTGAAAGTCTTGGCCTAAGTGACTAGCCTGCATCTGTGGCAAAACTTGGAGTCCCACGAGTCCCATCCAAATGCCTGCCCTATAAAATCATCCTTCCTCTATGAAGGTCAGCAAATCCCTTTCCTGTGCTCCAGAAATGATGGGGTATTCCATTAGCCTTTGTGCTGCCCAGCAACCCTGACCCATCAGAAAAAGAAGGGAAAAAAAAAAAAAAAAAAAAAAAAAAGATAATTCTGAATCTAGTTCAGACATGAAGATGCAGTGCCTGCATCAGCCATATCAGCCACTCAGTCAGCTCACTCAAATGTTATCTGACTTCCCTGTTAAGGCATCGTTCACCCTCTAGCCTGCATACATTCATCCATGTATGATTTTCCCTGTCTTTGGGAAACATCCAGGTTTCCCTTGCAGAGCAAAGGGAAAGCACAGCCCAGAGGCAAAAGAGAAATGACATACCTCACTCTACAGCCTTTCCAGGATGCAAAGACCTCAAAGGCCTCTAGCTGCTGGAAACATACAGAGGGAATTACACCTCTTGTCACCTTGGGTCAGGGAACAGCAAGAATGTGATTCTTCCAGAGATTACTAGAAATTACGCCCAGTGGTGTTGAACACAAGGAAAGAGCACAAATCTCTGTGCCTGGAATTGTGGCATTAAAACTGAGGGATTTGATGTGTGAAGAAAGGAATAGACATCCACAAACATATCCCAGACAATGTAAATCCTATATCTTAAGTGTTCCTAACCCAGGGTAGGAAAAAAGAAGCATGTCTCTTTTTAGTATAAAAAGCAGAGCTCTGTGTCACTCAGAGCTCAAACCCATTTCCAGTCTGTGAGGATCTGGCTTGATTTTGTGTATTTGATCCAGACTCCTGGATTGAGGTCTGTTGTGCTTTATCATTCCTGTCTCACAGGGAGCATCCAGAAACTATTAGAGCTGTATGACAGAGGGAAAACACGTAAGGGCAGAGGAAAAGCAGAGCAGGTGTGGGCAGGTGAACTGGAGCACAGGAGAAGTAAGAGCCCCCAGGGCTTTGGATGGAGAATCACGGTTCGTGCAATATTTATTTGGATACATCAGATTCCTGCAGGGTAGATGATGGAGAGTTTGGCAGGAAAAAAAAAAAAAAAAAAAAGTATTTCTTTCCTGAAGGGCTATATGAGCTGTATCACCTCTTTAAATATCCAGATATATATCCAGTATCAAACATATCTCTTGTATGATGACAACTGTTGACCCAGCTCTGGAGCAAATGGCAGTCTCTCAGGTTCCTCTGGAGTCAGAGCGTGAAAGTGGACTCATTTCTCTGTAAGTGTGAAACACATAGCAGTATCATGCTCCTGCTGGACTTTTCCACTGCCTAACTTCTCCCTCACCCTTTGCTTGCTTTCTATCTCAGCTATATAAGTGGGAGATGTTTCAAAACACAAGACTGGTTGATGATTTATGTGTACCTCAGATTTCCTTCCCAAAAAAACTCATATGAAATAAACCCATCTCCCAAGAATGAAGTTCTAAGAAGACAAAAAAGGACAAACATTTCTTAAACATCTTTGATGGGTCTCTCTATGGGGAGACTAAAAAAATACTAATGGTAGATAATATTCTGATAAGTATTCACCTGGATGTTCTTACTAATCAAAAGAACTACATCACACCTTTAAAAACTTGAAGAACCTGGCTAGATACGTGCATATGTAAATATAAGTGATAAGTATACCAATTTTATCTATGTCTTTTTTCATTTTCAGTAAATGCCTCTGCAATTCATTTCAGGTGGCATGCAATATCTCAGACACATCCCTTGTCCCTGGGCAGAAATAGCACATGCAGCCTGAGGCTGGAAAGGCAGGCTGTCTGATTCAGTGGATGTCAGCCTCTAAGGATAAATCTAGACCTAAGGGACTTGCAAGCATTCCAAAAACAGGTTTATCAAAGGGTTGGGATTTTAAGTTATTTGCCCCATTTCCAGACTGTCAGTCTCACCAATGAGATGGCCCTTCTCTCCCAGGGCAGAGGAGCATAATTATTACAAAAGCTCAAATTATCATGTGTCATTAAAGCCATGATGATGAACCACATGAGCACTGCTAGGATTGGAGAAATTAGGTCTGGAATGGACCTCAGGAGGTCACTACAGCCAACTTTCTTCAGTCTGTGGTCCATGGTCTGGTAGGCATCAGGCAGTAGCCCAGATACTTTGCAACAACTTAATTTGCCAGCATATGCACTCATTTCCACATGTGGGAGCAAGCAAAGAAATGGAGGGGGGACGGGGAGGCGGGAGGGGGGTGGTAATGACGACAGTAACACAGTTCAGTTTGCAGTAGGCTGGAAATACAATCTATTGTAGCAACACTGTGCTAGATTAACTGTGGTTCCTCCTAGATCAGAAAGGTGAAGTCACCCTTGGACGAATTGGGAGAGGGTAAGCAGGGGCTGAGGAACACCAGTTGAGTCCAATCCCCTGTCCTAAGGCAGGATTCAGCTCTATTAAAGCATTTCTGCCAAGTACTTTTCTAACGTCTTCTTAAAAATCTCTAATAACACAGATTCCACCCCTTCCTGAGGCAATGTATTCCAGTATTTAACTATTGCAACCCTGAAAAAGTGTTTCCTAATGTCTAATCTGACTTCTCCTCAGTGCAATTTAATTCCACTACTTCTTGTGGAATCCACTGGGGGCCCAGAAGGCAATTTATTCCTTTTCTTACCTCCAGGCAGGACAACATAAAACATGTTAGCATATACCTCACTAAAAGGTATAACACAACAATCTTCCTTGAGGGAAAAAAAAAAAAGAAAAGAAAGAAGAAAAAAAAAAATCTTGTTCCCAAACCAGTCCATATTAAAAAGAAACAAACAAAAACAGAAAACAAGGTGTCCCCAGGAGGATCCCACTGTCTCTAGAGTTCTCTTATTCCTCTTTTGCTGTGCCAAGGAATCGGAAGGACCAATAAAAAAAAAAAAAAAAAAAAAAAAAAAAAGAAGTGTTAAGAAAGGAATCTTTGTAGGCAGCTGTTAAATGAAGGTTAAGGGCTTTTATTTATTTATTTTTCTATGGGGGAACATTGATGGGAAGAGAGAACAACAAAGAATTGCTTTTGGAGTAGCCCAAAAGCTCCCTGCTGACAGGTCAGTCCCACCCTCCCCTCCCTAGCACACAAGGACGCTTTTCAAAGAGAATCACCTGGCCCATAAATCCCAATTTATGGTAATTTAAGAAAACAAATGACCAACTCCAGCCTTTGAGAGTGTTTAGGAATGGCAGGATTAAGCAGGGAGATTAAAACTGAAAGGCCTCTCCTTGCCACTCTACTTGCAGGTGGGATTTCCTCCAGTCCTCCCAGTTTTGCAGTTTCACTATCCCGAGCTTTTAAGAGGTTAAATTGGAACAGCTCAGGCATTTGAAAACACTATGTAAGCTGGGGGAAGGGCAAGAGGAAATTAAGTGACTTCTTTCTTTTCACCTTCCTTTCTCCAGTTATCTGTAGCAAGCCCTCAGAGCACCTATATTTAGACTAGGCTATATAAAGAGGAACAGATGCACACTTAACCCAGGAACATTTCCCATTTTCTATAAAATTGACTCATTTTTAGTTTCTGTGCTTCTTTCTTCAGTGATCTGGGATCTGGCCAAGGACAAAAAAAAAAAAAAAAAAAAAAAAAGGGCTTTTTAGGGCCACTTACTGAATAGAGATCTTGCCTGAGACTTAATTACAAATGTGGTGTTCCAATTTAGATAGACAATGATGCTGGATTCAGAAGGGAGATGGTTCAGAAGTCAGGGCCAAACACTTTGGCTTTCTGTGGCAGAGGAACAGAAAGTATGGGGACATTACATCCCCTTCAGCCCAAACAGACTGAGATGCAGCAGTCCTGGGCCAGCGTGTCTCCTGCTAAAAAGTGCATTCTCCTTTTCATATATAGGGGAAAGTTTCACTGGAGGGAAAGCTGGATTATTTACCCCTACACTTCTTTATGGGAGGCCAGATTTATTTATTTTTTTCACATGGTCCAAAACCCTCTCCTTCTTTCCAGTTTTAGTTTGTTTCTGGCCCCGTTTATCTTCATGTGTTTTGGTATGAAGCATTTTTGTTTCAACTTAAATAGCTCTTTCCCCTTTCTGGCTTCTTACTCTCTCCAACCTCAGCGTAGTCATGGAAAGTTAAGCCATTCTTTCCTGACCTCTGTTTTCCTAGAAAAAGCAAGCAGAGTTCCCTGTTTTCTCTTATGAAACAGGGTCTTCATGCCCTTTTTCTTCTTGGGCCCAACTATTTTATTCCTATGCTAACCTCATGTTTAATGTGTACACAAACAGGTGGCAAGTGTAGTCATAAAACAGAAGCTCTGGCTACAGGTACCCACTCAAGGCCATAACATCCAGGATGAGATTTGGTGGGTGGATGACCTGGCAGAGAGTCCTGTGGGGCAAAAACTCAGAAGGGGCTTCTCCTGACTATGCCTGAAGTGTTTTATATAGGTCTACACCAAAGAACAGCACCCTAAGATTGTCAACATGCACCCTTTTGGGCTTATCTCCACACCTCTTCCAAGCCTCCATGATGTAGGCTGGGAGTTCGTGTCTTACCTCTTCATGTTAACAGCAAGGAAACGATAGGTCTGAGTGTTTCTGAGTGCTTCTGTGACTAGGACAGCGAAGGAAAAGGGTGGACTTCTCTGAGCTGAGAAACATAGAAAGTGGTGATGATGCATTGTGGTGTTTTCACACTGATGAGTAGCTAAGCTCCACCACACTGCGCTCACTCCCCCTCCTCAGAGGAACAGAAAGAGAAAATAAGGTGAAAAAAAGGCTCATGGGTTGAGATAAGGACAGGGAGATCACTCACTAGTTAACACCAGCATAGGGAGATTAAAGTAATTTATTGCCTATTAAAAACAGACTGGAGCCATGAGAACTAAAAGCAAACTAAAAACACCTTCCCCCCTACTTCTCTTTCCATGGGCCGCAGCCTCCTCCAGGCCACATCCACCAGGGACTCCTCCACAGACTGCAGCATGGAGATCTGCTCCATGTGGGACCCATGGGCTGCAGGGGGACAGCCTGCTCCATCAGGGGCCTCTCCCTGCACAGGGGAACTGCTGCTGTGTGCCTGAAGCACCTCCTGCCCTCCTGCTGCATGGACCTTGGTGCCTGCAGGGCTCCTTCTTATTCCTCTCTCCCAGCTGCTGTTGCGTGGTAGTTTTTTTTCCCTTTCTTAAATCTGCGCTCCCAGAGGCACAACCAGCTTCACTTACTGGGTCAGCTCTGGCCAGCAGCAGGTCCTTTTTGGAGCCAGCTGGAGCTGGCTCTGATCTGACACGGGGCAGCTGCTGGGCTCTGCTCACAGAAGTCACCCCTGCAGCCCCCCTGCTACCAAACCCTTGCCACGTAAACCCAATACAGCAGGATGGAAAGTGCAGTCCAGCCAAGGCTGAGCTTGGCCATAGGAGCAACCTGACATCATTTCCATTACGTTCTCATCATCATTTCCAAATACAATTCTCTTTTTCTTGGGAGAGAGGAAGCATTAGATGCATACTATTTTCATTTCCCACCTGAAATTTCTGTTTTTTTCTGAAACTGGAGAGATGAGGGGAAAGCTGTTTGCTTGCTTGCATATTTTATTACACTCTTTTCTTTATTATTTTCTTCTCCTTTCTTTCTTTCTTTCCCCAAAAGACAATTTCATTTTTCCTGAGGGAAATATCTCTTTCCCTACCCAATTCACTTCCTAACCAGCTCTGTTTGACCTGTATTTTCTGAGGCACTGGTAGGGATTTCAGATGCCCAACTTAGCCTGCCTCAATTGAGTTTCTTTTCCAGAAGACAAATATACAGCATTTCTTGAAAACGGGTTCTTGTGTTCTCTATCTCAAGATGTCCCATATTAATCCTTCCATAATAGAATTAGCCAAAACTCCAGTAACTTCACAAAATGTTGGTCATTATCTTTGCATAGTGAAGACAGCAATCTGAGCTTTGAAACAAACAAAAAAGTCATTCTTTTTTAAGGAAAAAAGAAAAAAGAAAAAAGAAAAAAAAAAAAAAAAGGAAAGAAAGAAAGAAATTGTGAGAGATGCCAGCATATTTATTCCTAAACAAAACTTCTCTAGCACAACCCTGGGCTTCCCAACAAGCAGTTTTGCAAGTGAACTTTATAGTATGACATCAGTGAACAGATGGCAGGCAAAGCTGTTGGCAGGGTGATGAGAAAGCTGGCCATTTATAATGGAAAATGTCCTGATAAAAAGGAATGCGCTTATTTTATTCCACGGTAATGTTTATAAAATTCCTTTCCTGAGGCTTCTTCGAGGATCTTTTCATCATTATTGTATTATTATTATTAATAAAGCATATAAAGGGAAAAATACACATAGCAAATGACATTTTAAGTGCCCCAGAAAGGTTTTCAGCACGGGTAGGGTTGATTACATTGTGATGATTTGTTACAAGCATTGCAGTTACAATCCACAATGGTGTGGACATTTCTCCCAACAGGGTTAATTGTATAATAATACTCAATAACTGGCAGGCCTTCACCTTTCAAGGGAGGACATTGGAGTGTGAAAGCATGCACTGATGTTGCCAAATTTCTGTACCTTGAGAATCTCTGAATGCTGATGTGCCTCAAATCTTTCAAAGGCAGACTTTCAGCTGGATGCAGTTCAGGGTGGGTCCATTATGTAAGTGGTAGGGAACAAAACTGTTGTTTTATTTGTTTGTTTGGCTGGTTGGTTTTTAAATCGTACTGTTGAGGAGTAGTTTGGAAAGACAAATCCAGGTGTTGCAAGAACTGTTTGCTAATTTAACTAAAATTCATCCTAACAATATTTTCTGGAAAATTCCAGAGATGAGGCAGGACAAAAAAAAAAAACAAGCAGGAAGAGATTCTTCTAATGGCTAAGCACTGGGCATTTTGCACTAGAACAGAACAGGAGGAAGCACAAGGATAAGTTGCCTTTTTCACCAGAGAGGGCTCAAACCCTCATCTCCCTGCAGTGAAGGCAATATCCCAGCAGGATTCATCAGGCCAGACATCCCTCAGGGAGGTAGGTGCAACACAAGTCATCCCTGAACCAGGCAGTGCCAGTATTTCTCAGCTTGGTCCTAATCAGACACGTCCTTGAGCAAATGGAAGACATTAGATGTCAGGAGGTACAATGTCTGTGGTTTTGTTAACCATAGACATCAGGAGATATGACATCTATGGTTATGGGAAAGCAAACTCTCCTGGGCCCAGGCATTGCAGCAGAATCACCAGCAGCTATCTCCTATCTCCCAGAGGAGATATCCTCCTGGAGGCTATCTCCTAGACAGTCTGAGTTACCTTATCTTGGGTGGGACTCCTCAACCCACCACATTGTGAAGTCACAACGTGGAGAAGGAAGACCTTTCCTCCCACTCTTCCTTTTTCCCCCTGCTTCCCTTAATTTCATGAGCTTAAAACCAACTATGCCTTGATGAATGTAAAACGTCTTACAAAATGATTCGACTTTGATAGGGCAAGATGAAGACGTGTGGTTTGGATTAGTCCCAGAACATTCCCTTCATACAGAACCCTGCTGAACCAAGACAGGGAAAAAAAAAAAAAAAAGAAAAAAAAGAAAAAAGTGACGAGACTTAAGATAGTTTAAAAGCAAATAAAACAGAGGAACAATTCATAATAATAATTGAAAGATTATTATCAGGTAGTTCTTATCAGCCCTTATCTCCTAGCTGTTTACAAAAGGAGCTTATATCAGCATTGCCATTGTACAGACAGTAAAACTGAGGTTGAGGGAGGTCAAAGAATTGACCTCTAGTTGCCTAGCCAGACAGTGATAGAGCTAGGAAGAAATGCTAACTGTTCAGTCTTTACCTGATGCACTGTATCCATCACAACGAAAATGTGACAAAATGGAATTTGTCCCAGGACAGAAGGTAGAAGGCAAAATATTTTATATCTTGCAGAATAAAAACACCTGGGTAGCCAGACTGCCTTTCCAATCTATTTAGCAATAAAGGACAGAGCGGGCAGCTTTGATCCCATGGTATCCACTCACAACCAACAGGCAGTGACCTCCTGGTGTGTTACAGCAACATAGCTAAACAAACAGCTTGCTGTTCCAGCACCCCTCAGGGCAGATTCCTTGGTGGGGACAATCTATTTCCAGCATTTCCATATCCGGATCTGGAAGTCATTATATCCACCTATTCCTACGCCGAGCCACCATGAGTATATCTGAAGTCTCTATCTCATCCTGAGCATCATGCCAGAGACCAGCTGTGCTGGAGAGAACTTGTTTTCTCATACAGTCCCAGACTAAAACTTCTTAGACACGGGAGACTGGTTAGTCTGGGTTAACCTTGACTGGATGCTGAATTCACAATAAACTCCAGGGCCATGCCTGAAATCCAGCATACCATCTTGCATTACTTCCCATTTCCGAATTTTCTTGGTTCTGGGTGTCCTTAATTTACCTGAAGATACATCAAGAATGTATCTCTTATCTTTTGGGCAAAATCTCAACTTGGAAGGCCACGGGAGCTATAAACTATACCTCAGCAAATTGCCTTAAGCTCTCCAGATCACTGTGGTTTGATAGCCTGCCTGGTGGACCATTCCTAGCTCTTAAATTAATTTGCAAAATATACTTTTTTTTTTTTTTTTTTTAAAGTTTCCTTCCATCTGCAGCATATTCTGTTCCATCTTCCCTGTATAGCTCTGTTGCCCTGGAACAATAATTGTAACAACAACAATAAAAACTAACAGCAACAACAGTGTGTTTAATTTCAGGCTCCACTGTGGTCACTTCCCTGCTGAACATAGTAGGGAGACATGGACACAGGCACTGGGTTCCGTCTCTCTCCTGCCGAGGATCCAATATCCTGTCCTCAGCTCATACATTTCAGATCTGCCACTGCTTCTGCCAAGAAAGCTTCATTTTACAGGAGGAGAATGAGAAAAAATAAGAAAGGAAGAAGATGAGAAAGGAAGATTTTTAAAGGGCAGCCAAGATAATTCCTTCTGGATGTTTTGATCTTTTTAAATAACTTTTTTCTTGAAAAAACTATATTCTGGTGGCCCTCTGCAGGAGAGTGCCTACTGGAACAAAATTCCATCACCATGGGAAGGAAGAAGGTGCAAGATAATATTATTCTTTTTTGACTCTAAGGACAAAAGAATTGTTGGATGAGAAAATGCTGCTAGGAACAAGAGGAGATTAATCCTTTTCCAGGTTTATTGCAATGTTATTGTTTTCTCTCAGATACAGGCAGATGTATAGGAGATGACTTCCCACAACAAAAACAGGTTCTGGTGAAACAAATCACAGCTGGATTCAGAAGCAACCACTGAAAATCACTTTCCCAGAAATGTCCTGATGCTTTTATCCCCATTGCTGGGAGTCATGTTGACAATTCAGAGCACTGCAGGGACTTTGTCTCCATCCTCCACTTGCTCAGATCCACCTCCAAAGATCCCATATCCATGCCTAAAAGCTTCTTTGTGTGTTGTCCAGATTCAGTTAGTGGCTCTTTAGCAGCATAGTCCTCTTCTCCTACCTTCTTTTGCTGCGATGGGTGTGAAGCTTTAGTGCTCAGTAAACAAAGTTTACACCATAAATATATGGAAGGCCAACCAAGGCTACAGCTGTCATTTAGCTTACTGAAGTGTTTCTAGCCTGTGTCCTCCTTACTTGTATTCATGTTAGGGTGCTACTCTGGTATGCAAAGAGGTAGCTTTGAGGTGCATCATCCTGAGATCCAAATGAAAGTCATAAGGTGCCTTTAATACCAGGGCCTTCACTGAGTAATTCCAGGTTTACACCAGAGCTAATACAAAAATTGTGCCATTTTATTAATTTCTGTTTCCTGAATTTGACACTACTTCCAGTTCATGTTTCCTAGTTTGTATCCTACTAAAACTTCAGACTTCTAGGCTCTGTGTTTCAGTATAGCTGTGTTATTTTCTCCACTCTGGTGGGGACATTTCTGTAAAGGTCTGAGTTGGCTTGTTACCATTTTCCTAGTTCTGTTTTGTTTCCAAAGTATATGGTTTCATGCTGCATTTTGGGTTTTGCAAAAATCAAAAAAAAAATTAAAAAAAAAAAAAAAAAAAACCTCCTCTTTCATGTTTGGTGGCTCTCTAGAATAGAGGTGGGCCTTATACCCATTTTTCCGCCTGAAGTAATTACACTGAGATTTTAGGTCCTAAGGCTGGCCTGGATTTGACTTCCATTGCAATGACAACCTACAAGAAGGATGGAATGAAATACCAGTTACAAAACACCCTGATTTTTTAACTTTTCTAAACAAGGAAAGTAAAGTTCTGTTTTATAAAGGGTGCAGCTGGAATTCTGCAGCAGTCTCCATATCCACAGACTCTCACCCCTAGTTACCAAATAGTTATGTTTAAAAGATCCCTATTGTTATCGATCAAATACCTTGGCTATTTTAAGACTGCATTATTTATTGGCAGAAGATTTAAGAATGTTAAAAATCAAAAATTAATTTCAAATGTCCATCTTTACAGAAGCAGCAGCTAAAGAACTTGCAATCTGAACAACAGCTCCTGAGACTGAAAAAGAAGCAGAACTGTCATTTTGATCACGTTACTGTGACAGCTGAGCCAGTAACCAGAAATTCAGAAATTAGTGTAAAATGATGCCACTCAACTATGAAATTCAACTGTTCTGCTGTTGACATTTTCTTGCCATTTTGATCTGAAAAGAAACAAAATGCCTTTAGTCATTTAGACTGTACTTCAAACAGTCCTATTTTCATTTCAGTGGTGTTGATGCATGTACTTGTAATATTCTCCATGCATGTTTCTTGTCAATAACATTAAGGAAAAAAAAAAAAAAAAAAAAAAAAAAAACTATTTATAGATTTCCCCTATTAAAAAACATTGCACAAGAAAGAGTTGTTTGGTAAGAATGATAACACAAATGGCTCCACTCTCCAGCTAAGTCTTAGCCCCTAAAATTTTGAAGCCTAACTCTATGAAGTCACACCTAGCAATATTATCACCTAACAATATCTTGCTTTGTGCTTCTCAGCATACAGCCAACCCTGGCTGGCAATGTCTGGCATACCCTTATTTAAGCAGAGCATAGGAACAGCTCAGAGATGCTTAAGTCCCCAAGATTCAGGCCAGATGAAAGGTTCTGATAAGAGATTGTTCTAGCCTTAGGAACCCACATAACACAGACATTGTCTGAGTTTGGAAAGCATTCGCATACCTTGCATAGTAGATTAACTTCTTGTCTCTTTCAACAGGAATCTCCATACTATTGTGTAATTCCTAGGCTAGGTGAACAGGCTGTACACCAGAACTTTATATGGACAGTTTTTGACCGCTGGCCCAGACTGAGTGTGTTATTTGTAGATGTGCATTCAGAAGCCTATCAACAAGATTTAGTGTGAGATCTGATGCTCTGCCTTATTGGAGCATACAGCGGATCACCCATCAAATCAAACAAAAAGTAATTTCTTTTGCAGTTTGTGGAGTGTAGAAAAACTATTATCATTTTCCTAACAGCAGTTGTCTCCTTCTGCATTGAAAAACACAAGGATTCAAGGCGAGAATGGAAAATTTCTTACTGCAAATAAAAGCATGACCTATCACATCTCACTTCCCATAATTTTCCTTCAACTGCTTCTCCTTAGAACTAATTTGTTTTCCCCAGCTCCAGTGGTAAGATGGCTTCATTAGACTTGCATTTAGGCCTTGCATGATTCACCAAGGTGTTCTTCATATGTCCACATCAAAGCCACACTGAAGAAGAGAGAGATCCCTGCTTCTCCACGAAGTACATTTTTGCCCTCTTCCACCAAATTAGTGCTAGCAGAAAGGTAAAGGCAGTAATGTACTTGGCCATGCTATTCTGTGATGAGTGTTTCTAAACCCTTCTTAGAGGGTTTTTCTCCTTAATTACAGCACAGCTCATTCCAGCACTAGAAAGCTCACTTGGATGAAATGAAGACAGGACCCTTTTCAATCCTAACACAGCAATTTTGCTAGCAGAGCCAATCCAGACAGCATTTTATGTAGTCTATGAGTTCTTAGTAGGTTTTAGGAGATCAGACCCCAAAAGGCAAATCCACCACTAAAGAGCAAACCCCAGCTGGCAGTGAAATCCAGAAAGGTCCTAAGTCTCATGAACCCTCCCAGCAGGGTTCTTCATCCCAGCTGGATGCTCTAGATCCTACCTCTCTACCCAACGTTCCTTTTCTACTTTCTGAATTCTATCTATAATAATAGCTTCAAGTAACACAGCCTTCATTTGCAATGGGGATTCTTCTTTCCATATTTTCTTCTACAATTGCATAATTCCCAATTTTATACTAGATTCTACAATAAGTGGGGTAATGCCTTTATTGAAGCCCACCAGACCTGGGATACCTGTCACTTCCAAATGAGTTTCATACCCACATATGCCTTTCTAGACTATTAGCATAACATAGCATAGATTTGCAATTTGGGAACCACAAAAGAAAGGTTTGCAAAGGAATAGCAAGTGTAAGACCTTCACTTCATATCATTTCCCCTTTAAATGAATAGGAATAAAATGGGTAGTCTGTTCCATTGTTCTTGCTAATACTTCAAGTGTTCCTCCATCCCTCAAACAGCTTTGATGTCATCTAGCTCCACTTGAAGGGGAAAGAATGTGTGATTGGGAATAATTAACAAGCTAAAAATGACTTTGTCAGAACATTTGTGTTATTGAATTACTTGCAGCTACCAGTTTTAAAGAGCTAAGGCAGTGGTTGGGCACAAATGGAGCCCTTTAAAGGAGAAAAAAAAAAAAGACTTTTTGTAACACATGAATTTGCGCTTAAGATGTACAGGTTAATCTCCTCATTCTGCCTTAAAATTCTCATGTAACCTCTGGCACATCACTTAGTCCACCTACACTTCAGCCCCTCACAAATGATCCCCAGCTCCACCCCCAGCCTCATGACTTGTCTCATTACAGCATAAGCAAATATTAACATTACAACAGAGCCATCTCTTATCCTGCATTCCTACCTCAACCAGCATAAAAGAGTCCTGGATTTTGTCAGTGCCTCTGGGAACTACTTTAATAGAAATAATATTCAAGTCAGAAATCTCCCCCCCCCCATGCAGAGCATTGTTATTTTGAGGAGATGCAATAATAAAACTGCCAGCCTTTATAACAAGGACTGTGAGCAATCAACGCAAAAAAAAAAAAAAAAAAAAAAAAAAAAAAAGTCAGCCAACATATGGCTCTTTCTTCTGCCACTACAAAGCAGAAATAAAGACATTTCTGTTGTCCCTCTACAACTGATTTAGTAACCCAGATAGCTTAGTCTCCTGTTTCATAGGGAAAATCAGCACATGTTATATAGAAGACTGCTTTAAAACTATCCTTTGGTACCAAATAACAGAAGAGAAAAAGTTCTGGCCTTAATAAATTGCATTTCATGCCTGGATTTCCAAGCATTTGAGCTATCTCACCCCTGCAACTAAGATAGCTGTTCCATCAGCTGTGCCAGGATCAAGCCTGAGGCTCTTGTAGATTTAACCTCTTCAAGCCACAGTAAGGAATTTAAGATTAGATTTAGATACCCAGTTTACCCTCAGCTCTACATTAGGTTTATGCTCCACAGAATTAACCTAGATATTCTGTACCTGAGCAGCTTTACAGAGGATAGCCATATATAAGGTCAGGCATACCCCAAGTGAATTTAGGCTTGATAGTAAAAGAATAGACTCTGAGAGAGAAAAGAGGAAAAAAAAATCCTAGCTTATTGCACAGCCCTTTGTCTAGTCACACAAGGCTCTAGGGCCCCCACTTTCTTTTCAACCCCTAAAAGCTCCCCACCCCCCTACCTCATCCCTTTTAAATCAAAGCTGGACCTGGTAACATCTGTAGATCATTAATGTTATCTTCAGTGTCTGTGGCTCATTGCTCTTATATAAACCCTCAGCTTAGGCTGGTTTGCAGCTTATGGGATGCTTTACTAAGGAAAAAGATTGGGAGCACTTGGGGGAGGGGAAAGGAAGAAATGGAAGTGCTTCACTTGGGGAAAAGGTAGGAAGAATATTTTTCCTTTCTGCAGAGCTGTAGCTAGTGGTCTGTTGTAGCAAAATGGTGGCTCTCTGTGAGAACAGGGGGAAAAAAATGTCCTAGAAGTCTAAAGTCTTCTGTAGGCAAATTTTGTCTCTTATTTTCTGTGCTGCTGCTCTAGCATCTATGCTGTATGAATTTGAAGGAGGTCACAGAAATATCAGGTTATCAATAAGAAGGTGTTAACTTAATAATGAGAATATTGTTTCAGACTAGTTCTTGTTTCTTCTCTAACATGTTCAATCTTAACAGATATTTTTGTGTGTGTGTTGATTCACCCTCTGCTGGTTGTGCATCCCTCTGTTTTGAGTTAAGGGGCAGAGCACAAAGTAGAGATGCTATAAAAGTTAAAGCCCATGAGGTGGTAATGAAGAAACTTCTGGGTTCAGTGGGTGAGGGAGGTTAAGCTGCCTCTGACAACTATTGTAACCCAGCCTGGTATGCAGGAAATCTTCACTGTCTTGAGCTCTCCAAAGGAAATAGCTGGTTTTCTGAAGTGAGAGGCACCCAAAGCAAGGCATCATGACTCAGCACCCTCACTTCTGTGCCTCTGCAGAGTAGTGTAGATTCTGAACACAGCTAATGCTACAAAATGAGCTTCCTCTAAGACTGTTAAATCCTTCAGGGAAAACACTTGTGTTATGGTCACCTGTGTTGTATTTATTCTGATGAAAAAATGAAGGAATGTAATGCCTTCCTAAGAAGTTAATCCATTGCCTGTGTCCCTGTGGTCTGCTTCAGAAGCTATGGTTAAAAGCTCTGCCTTTAACCACATCCTCTGTGTGATGTGTGTTCAGTTTGTGCTGCTCTTTGTTTCTTTCTGTTCTGATTGTGGAGAGAATAAAAGGTGAGAGGGGAAGCATTGGGAAGTGTGGCTAAGGAAGGGAAAACACAATGTCTCAGCCAGACCACCCAGTTGTCACCAACTTGGAAGGTGTCATAATGTAAATACGAGATACTGTCACTGTGCAGGCTAAAAAGGCATTGGAAAGTCAACTGGGCATAGGGAGAAAGCAATCCTGATGGTTAAGTATTAGATGGGATCTGAAAACTTTGAAGGCCAGACATTGTAGCAGAATATATAAACACGAGTTTCTAAATAACATCTGACAAGTGCTGATGTCCCAGTTTGAACCCTTAATGCTAGCTGAGGAAGCAGCACAAGATGTTTGCTATGCACCCCTTGACCAGCATACATGCACCCCCCTCCTGCTGCCTGTGTATGGTTGTTCTCTTTACTTCAGTTTAGATTTCTTCTTTGAACTTTAGTTCTCATTATTTTTGGACTTGTCACTTTGTTTGGAAAGATTTATTTCCACTGTTCCTTCTGTTCTTTCCTTGCCTCTTCTCCTCTGGATGCTTTTTTGGCAAAGCCCATTGCTATTTTTTATGACTTTGTGTACTGTTTCAAAACAGTAAAATGTTTTTGAAGCAAGATGATCCTGTGTTGCTACGTTCATGCAGTAGCTCCTCCACCTCTGCTCCTTTTTAAAGGGTTTGTGCTATAATACCTCTGGTTTTCAGTGGTCATTAAGAAAACAAGTGACTCTGACTAGTAGAACTAAAAAAGCTACTCTTCTGCATGGATACCTTGATGTTATTGAGCTTTTTGACTTGCCTCTATGAGGGCAAGCCAGGTATCTTTCTGATCACATGAAGGCTTTCAGATGCAAGTAAAATGGACTAGTTCTGATACTTCTGTCACAATGTTGAGACTGGCTGAAATTCCCAATGGAGGGGGAGACAGCTGGCCAGTATGACTGCAGAATTGTAATTTCCTTTGGATGCTAGGCCTAAGACCAAAATGTTTGTCCCTGTGTATTTTGGATCATGTACCATGTCCCACTGACAACTGAACTGATTTTATGTGCAAATTGGATGCTGATCTAAATCTAATTTTAGTAGTGTAAATCATGCAAGTTTATAAATATATGTACAAATAAATCTGATAGGCTGAAATTGTTTTCCTTTAATATTCTGGGGTGAGGCTTCCCTATGTATGGTCAGCTGGCAGAGATGCACTGTTCTTTAAATTTAAGAGCCCCTACAAGCAGCTTTGAAAGCTCTTTACTTTATTCAATACAGTAAATGATAGCTATAGATCTTGGATATCCAGGGTACTTGAAGAAACTGTCCATGGCTACTTGACCAGTATAGCTTGAGTGTTCTATATTGGGTGGTGCACAAAGCCCATGCAGTTCTATGCTATGTTTATATTAGCAATTAAAAAAAAAGCGTTCTGAACATTTATGCTTCTCGAATATTTTTTTGCCAATTAATTTCTAAAAAGCCTTTCTCACTTTCCTGACAATCTTTTTTTTTTTTTTTTTTTTTTTTTTTTTTTTTTTTTTTGAACTCTTTCAGGCAGTGAGGTAGTAACTCAATGTTGGGTCATGGTAAGCGTTTAAACACCTTTCCAGATAAGGAAGGTGAGATACAAGATTACTTAAATTAGGTAAAGTCATGGGATATGCTTTTCTACCCCAGAGAAGCTTTGAGAAGTTCCACTATGTTTTGTGTTAGGGATATTGTACCTGCCAGGAGTACACATTTATACTATGGATCAGTGCCTGGTGAACCCTTTGACTTTGAGCCTCAGTTTTCCCACCATAAGAAGAGCAAGACCTTACTCTGTATTCTGTAATTTTATGCAACACCAGTTCTTCATACCTCATCTAGTGCTTTAAGCACTTTGCAGGCAGTGTTCTTCCTGTTGACTTGCACATTTATAAGATTTAAAAGGAACTCTGGTGCTCCTTGCCTGGTATCCAAAATACATCTGCTAAATGTCTTCCATGGAGTCCAAATCCAGATCAAAGGACTATGAAGTGGTGGTGACTTTCAATTTGGCAATAAACACCCTTGTCAATAGACCTAGGTACAGTCTGACCAGTGGACTGGCAGTATACTGGAAATACACAGCTACAGCTTCCCAGAGATTTAGAAATGAAGGATGAATGCGACTCTTAGGGGAGGATTTAAACAGCATTGTCCAGGAGAGCAAATCCCTCATCTGGACCTGTACTGGATGTCAGTAAAGGACAACTGAATGTTAAATTCAGAACCAGGAAAGACCTTAGGTCATCTCTGCTGAGAGCATCATTCATGTCTGGGAATTTCCAGCTCTTCCAAACATAACAGCTTCTTGCATCTTTTTTTCTTCTGCTAGATAAGTTTACAAGGGTCTTATTAATCTGTTACTTTAAAGTAACTTTTTCACATTTTCCACCTGACACGCTCCTAGGAGGTGGTTTATCCCTATACTGTTCTCTGAGCAAATGTGTTTCACTTTGGCTGAAATACTTCCTTTCTGCTTGTGATGAATTGCTTCAGTCTAGCACTACGTAAGCCTAACTTCACTTTTAGTAAGCTGTCTCCTGCACCTGCTTCATCATCCTTGAACAGGGCTAGCCATAATTGTACACTAGGTGTAATAAGTATACAGGTTAAAAAGGGGAGAGTGTAGACAATTCAGGAAAAAATGGTGGATTCATCTGCTTTGTGTGGAAGGGGATATCCCAAAATCAGAGCAACTCTGACAACATTTGTAGTGCTGTTGCAATTTGAACCAGACCAACATCTGCAAAAATATTTTCTGCAGCAGCCACTAGAGGGGTAATAAAGATTTTTTTTTTTAAATCCAGTCATTGGTAGAATGAATGGATATTGTCAAAAGAATCCCTTATATCCTGTATTAAAAATAAGCATGTCTCACTTCAGCTTCTGCAAGACACAAACGCTCCAATCATTTCCCTTTCCTTTTTGGAGCTCAGAGCAGACTTTTGAGGGCAACAAAAGCCCAAATTCTAGTGAGACCTGTGGAATGCAGCTCACAGTGGGTTTTATACAGAGGGTCTTCAGGCAGCCAGGAATTTCCTCTGAAAAGTGAACAACTCTTCTCTGAAGAAATAAAATAAGCTGAAGGTGGAAGTGTTGGCTTGGAGTGGGCTGTGTTAATGGTCTATAGGGACAAAAGCTGTGAAAGGAGAGGAATTGCTGTCCATCACTGCTGTTAAGGAATTCTCCTGTTACTACTTAGCTGTGGAGTTTGCAGTTCAGTCAGGTCAAATCTAAGGGAAGGGTTCTACTCCCTGCACCAGAAAGGACTACCTCTGACTTTGGGAAAATTTGGTGGGGCTCAGACTGAATGCTGTGACTGCCTGCACTGGAAGGTGAACAACTTCAGATGAGGCAGAGGCACCATTTGCTGTGGCACACATTACTGATTGCTGTAATTCATTTTCAAAGGATTCTAATGTGCAATGTAGGGCTATAGAGGAATGTGTCTGTTTGGACCAATAACGAGCATCTCCACTGTATGATCTAATGCTTTAGGGCCTAACACCACCACCTCACCCCCACCCCCTTGCTTGAACCAATACCAGGTTCATGGTGTTGTCCAAGGCTTCTGCTCCAGAGGAGTAACTCTGATCTTGAAGGAATGCCTTGACTTGTATCTAGTTGTTGTGATGTTCAGAGAGAACTTACCATACAGATTGTCCTGATCAGTTTGGCTTTCTCCTTTCTATGTATCCCAAAAGAGAGGAAGGAAGGGGAGAATTGGGATGGCTCTGTTTGGAACCCAACATCAGTCCCAGGTCTTCTAACTGGTATGCACCTCTTGTGTGTTTGCAGCATGGAAGTTGTCATGTTAAAGTACTTAATATGAGCCCCAATTACACCAATATAGCAGGATAGTGGGCATTTCATAAAATATTTTTAAGGCTATTATGCATCAAGGATGCTTTGGAGAGACAAAGTTATCTGGGAAAGCACCTCTTTTTGAGCATCAACCTGCGGGTTACTCTGTACTGTGTTTTGGGCTCTGTAGATGTTTCTGTTATCTTCAGCTGCATGTTTGCCCTTCCTACCCAGCCAATGTTCAGGCCACTCATCTAGGTATTGTTTTAGATGCCCTGTGTTAGCTCTAAGTGGCTGCATGGTGAAGGGAAACCTGTCCGCTGACTTATGTTTGGTGAAACTTGTTTCAATTCTGTTTGATTTTGCTTAGCTCTAGTAAAGCTGATCCCAGAGGGCCCTGTCCATTGCATCAGCTTGCTGCTTGCTTACTTTCTGCTTCCACGTTTTTGCTTGCTTGCAGGCAGTCACCCAAGAGCAAAGTCAAACAAACTAGGCTACCAGAAGGCCAGCCAGAGGCTGTTCTTGCAAAAGAAGCTTCACCCATCTTACCCAGAAAAGGGTGGGGAAAAAAACAAATTCTCCATTGAACTGCTGGCAACAGGGCACCATGAATATTCCCAACTCCCTTATGAAAACAAACTAAAAATCATTTGTGGTGGGTGGGGAGACCTGTTATAGATGCAAAGGTTTTGCTTCTAGTTTCAATCTAGATTTCAGCCTCCAGTGTTTCAGGGCTATGAAACAGCCAAAGCTGGAGGCTTTTTTTTTTTTTTTTTTAAAGGTAACAGGAAAGCAGCAAAATGAACCTTTCATGAATTAAGGAAAGCCAGATGTAAAAATGTCCTGCTCAAGCACGGTTCAGTGTTTTTAATGAATTCTCACAACCTTCATATAATGATCACAAATTGTCTTAATTGTATTTCTCTCATGTGAAGGAGCCTACTCCTCTTCTGGTCCGTGTAGGTATTAGCAGGAGAATAAATGGAGCATAGGAGAGACTGTCTACCTGCCATGAAGTGCCACAGTGGTCCCCAGCAGCCTGTGCAGGAAAGCCCTGCTCAGCTGATGTCTTGCAAATCAGAAGCATGCAGAATGCATCTGTGAAGCAAGGGGATCAGAGCATGTTTATTGTATGCTGAACTGCCTGAAAACATTAGCTGCCAAACACTAGCAAGTCTTCTATTGAGTCTGTGGTTTTTTTGAAGTTTACAACTTGACCACATTTATATAGGTTTTTGTTTTTATGTTGACGGTGCAAGTGCCATCTTTGAGAGTAGGGCAATTGTTCTGTCAAATTTTACATTCCTATTCTAAGCAAAGGCATTTTCAAGGTTTTTCAATGGAACTGTTATTTCTTTTTTCACTTGGGCAAAAGGATGCCTTTGTCACTTTGGAACTGTTCTAGCAGAAACTTCAAAGGAAATTATTCTGAAGCAGATGCTGTATAATGGAAAATTTCAGGTTGAGCCATTTTAGTGTGGTAGCTTTAAAACCAGTGGTAAAGCAGAGGCCTCTGCAAGAGGAAAAGAAGTTGGATGCAGTCTGTGTTGCCTGCATGTTCAGGAAAATGAGTTGATAAGGCTTTCCAGGAAGCTGCATTCAAATATTCTCCCTTTCTTTGTGGGAGCAACACCAATTTCACCCCAAATCTGAACTCGTATGCAAAGTTGAGAGCTCAAGGACCCTGGAGCACGTTTAAATGAAGATTTGCTGCCTGCAAATGTGGATTTAAAAAAAAAAAAAAAAAAAAGTCTTGTCTTTGTATTCCACTCCTGGGAGGGACCAAAGGTTGTTAAGGATGAGAAGACCCAGAGACTCTTTCCAGCTTGGCTGTGGCTTGGTGACTGCTGGCAAGTCCCATGAAAACAGCCTGAGCATGCACCATCAGCAGCCCACAGCTCTGCTCTGTCCTGTCATCTCTGTTTGGGAATCTCTGGTGGCTTTGCTTCCTCAGCAACATTAAAAGCTCCACAGAGACTGCAACTTCAATGGCTCCAGCCAACAACCCTCCAGTGCTCCTCTGGGTTCCCGAACACATGGCTGATTGAGGCAGAAAATGAAACTGAGCTTTCCTACATGTATATGAAAAAGGAAGGACGTGCATTTGAGGCAAGCCGGAGATGTTTTTGCCTTTTATTGCCTCTGACTGCTTGAATCAAACCCTTTAGACTAACATTATTCTTTCCAATATATTTGAGTATGCTACTGCCGTGAGTCATTTGTGACAACGGGCGCTCGTGAGGGCCACGTGCATGAGAGCCCTTCGCTGACTGGCTCCCCATGGCCCAGCCCGAAGAAAGAGCCATGATTTTCTTTGTCTTTATTCTCATGGAAACAGAAAGTGGATTTGAGGTGAAACATCTGGTTTGTTTTGGGGAAATTTTATTTATCTGTTCTTTTCCCTTTGGCTTTTTAATGTTTTATTCTGTTTTCTAAACTCTTCCCCCTTTCTGGAATAAGGGCCTTATTTGAAGCCCATTGGATTTTTCCATCAATGCCAGCAAGGCCTTGGATTGGACCCTAAATACAGATATGGATTTCTTTCCATGCTTTTGTATCTGTCCTCTTGTGATCCCCAGTGCAAATGCCTTCTGCATTTGCTGCAGAGTTTGGCATATCCCTGTATGCTACATTTGAAGGTGTTTCCTGTTTCATTGTTAATGTGTTCCCTTCATGCCAACAGCCTCATAAGTATTATACAGACAATCTGGGGAGCTGGGAAAGGAGGTGAAGTCTTTTCCTTGGTGAACAAAGACAAAATCATGGTGGACTGAGGTATGAGAGCTACAGTGATTCAAACACATTGCAGCAATGCCAGGGACATTTCATTTGCATGCAGGAAATAAAAATGAGCCTGCATTTTATTAAAATCCCTACCAGACCATTACGAGCTCAAAGTATGTGAGAAATTCTCTTCCAAGTCTGCATGTGATCTACTGCTTGAACGAGTTCCCAAAGGAAGTGCTAATGGTCCAAGTGACCAGGACACCAGTGTTACAGACTGAGCTTCTTCCTTCCTAAACAGCAGGCCTTGGACAGAAGTTTTAGGGTTTAATACCAGCACTACTGGCTGACAGTCTCTGGCACACAATGTGCCTACAGACCTAGGACTGAAGAAATTTCTCTTTTGCTGCATACAATGACATCCTACATGTATTAGCAGAAATAAATCATACGCATCTTATTCAGAAAGGCTTCCTACCTCCACTAACTCCATGGAAAGATGCTGATTCGATTCAGACACTAGCCTCTAGCCAAATTTGGATTAAATTTGCATTTAACCAATTTAATGGATGGTCTTATACACTTATCACTGACCATATATGTATTTCTTTAGGAAAGAGTGTGTAATATTCAAGGGTTTCACTGGATGTGTCTGGAACCCAATGTTGCTAAGCTTGTTTTGCATCTTACTCAAGTTTTCCATCAGCTCCTATGCCCCATGTTCTAACACCTCATCGTGCCTGCTTTGAGGCAGGGTCTGCAGCTGAGCAGTTCACCTCTTCCCTCTCTTCTTTCCTTCTGAACTTACGGAACTGCAGAACAGTCAGTGTTAAAGACTTGCTACTTACTATTTGACTTTAATTATGCTGTTTCTCTCACTACCTAAGAATTGAGCTTAGGCTGAAACCTAGCATTTACACAAATTACTGTTACCACAGGTGAAGTGAAAACAGTAAGTTTTCTGTGTTCTCCTATAGGTCTGGTTCTCGTTGTCTCTACCTGAACACCTAAACCATGTGTCCATACAGTTTTTTTTCCTCCTCCCTACCTTTAAAACAGACCTGTGGGAAATCTAATTTAGTAGAACTGGCTGTCAAAATCAGACGGTTTCTAAATCGATTGTTAAAATTCACTTCCATGTGGTTATGCACTCTATTTCAGTCATGTGAGTTCAGTCATGTGGTCTCCTTTCCTACTTAATAAGAGTAGTTCTGAAGCCTTGAGCTCCACTCCACCAGCTCCAGCTTTTAGCCTTGTTCTAATATCCCACCCTCTCCTTGTGAGCTAGTAGGTCCTCTGCTGACATTGGAGATGCATCTAGATTCTCCTCACCCATCTGTGTAGTGCCTATTTTTTGTACCCAAGGAAACTTTTACCTGTGCTAGCTTTCTTTCAAAGGTCCAGCTTACATGGCTTCTCTGGAGGTTCATGTGTAATCAGAACAGTCCCATGTAGCCTTTAAAAAAAAAAAAAAATTGTTGATCTTAATTATTCTTTTTTTTGCATATGCATTCCTGAAAACAGCAGTGGGACAAATAGTAGGACTTGTAGCTTTTGCTACTGTTTTCCTCTATTGCCAGGCTACTGGTGTACAAAGAAACAAAATGAACTTCTTCAAAGCAAATTAATCTGGTGGGAATAAATACTTGCAGAGTATTCTGTTGACTTGACTGTCACTTGACTGTCACCATAACAGATGCCTGGAGAAAATTTCTAAAGCACATGGAAATCTAGCCATCAGGTCTATGTGGAAAGATGAAATACATTTTCACATCAGTTCCTGGTTTATTCACAATTTTTTTTGTGTAGTCTGCAGTTTCCCCACCTTCCTTGATTTTGACCCTGGTAGAGCAGATGACAGTACTTCAGCTCTGCATTGTGAAATCTCATAAACTACTGTGGAAGGTTATCGACAGAAAGCAACAGCTGGAGCTGCCTTGCAAGATGCAATGATACGAAAGCCCTTTCCATGGGTGATGCTACTTGGTTGCCAGGAACCAAGGCACTGTAGCCCTACAGCCCCTGAGGTGGAACATCTTCAGGAGTACTTATGAGAATCTGTTTTTAGGAAATTTGCAATTTCCATCTTGTTGCTGTTAACCATGACACGTATTTTAAACAACTCCTAGGCTTTCAGCCTCTCTGCTTTTGTTTCCTACATTCATAGGATCCTTATAGCAAGAACTGGGTGGTCATCCAGCTAGAAATACCAACGTGCTCTCACACCATCTGGCTGTTGCCTCAGAGCCTCCTGAGCTTATTGCCCAGAAGTGACCTCCAGAATGCTTATGTGCTAGTAGGGATTAAATGTTCAGACAAAGCGTGTCAGCAACAGACAAGACTGTACTGTATGAAACTGTTCTCCGAGGACATTCTTCCACTTGTCCCTTGAACAAGACCTGAAACAACATCTGGATGAGGATTTGTTATTGTCACATGACTTTAAATATGCTGACATTTTACTTCACTGACATGTTCTGATGCCCTTTCAAAAAGAAGTACCTACCAAATGAGGATTTAATTTAGATTTAAGATTGTATTTGTCCATTAATAAAGTACTATGTAATAACTCAAACCACATTTATTGAGGCTGTTGTGATTATGTAACAGGCTATTATGTTTCTAATAATTAGCTGGCACTATTCAATTACATATTAAAGAAGTTGTCTAGTTTACTTAAGAGCCAGGAGTTCTGAACATGGTTTTGTTGTCACCTCAGGCTCAGGAGGTGAGATCTATATTAGGTGATAGATGCCCACATTTTTGCTTTGTCTTCATTCCTGACATGTAATGATCATCCTGAAAAGGGGAGACCAGGTAATCTAGAGATCAGAGATTCAGGAATAGGGAGCTGAGCCACTGGCCCACATTAACACAGCAGGAAGTCTGAGATGGACCAGTGTGGCTATCCTGAACTTACTTCTCTCATTTTATGTAGCCTGGAACTACAGGTGGAAATCCTGCCTCAATGCTATTTTGTGGCCCAGGAGAATCTCCTAAGCACTTGGTTAGCATACCCCTGTAGTATGGGAGTCTGTCTTTCAAAAAAATTAAATAAAATCTATAACCTTGAAAGATTTTTTCCATCATAAGGTGGAAGGGGAACACTTATGAAATCTCAGTTATGTGGGATGGGAAAATTGTTTTTCTCTTTGCTCTAGAGCAGATTGATAAAAGACTCATGATAGCGATTGAATGCTGGGGAGATTTTTGATCCGTGCAGCTGTGCATAATCCTTATTATTTTTACAAGTCACTGGAGGCATTTGATAGGGTCAACATGGTAAGAAATCTGGACCTGAAAGTGAAACAAAGCCTCTGTCAGAGGGGCCAGCTTTTAATTGGAAACTAAATTTAATTTTAGAGGAAGAGGAAAATACCACACTTCTAATGAGATCCAGGGCACTTCAGAGAGCAGTCTGCAAAGAATATTTAAATAGAAAAGTCCTGTTCAGAAAGACCTGTAGTAAATGTCTTCTTGATATTTTAGGTGGATAAATACACTTGAGCTCATGCTTCACAACTGAGAAACCATATATGAAACATGCTGATGACTTAAAGTAAGACTTTTAGACTAATCCTAACTTTGACCAGAAGTTGATCTTTTTTTGTTTGAGCTGTTCAAGGAAATTAAGAAAATTGATTTTCTTTATAAAATGTTTGGAAGGGGATTTTTTTTATGTGAATTCAAGGACCAAACTTCATTTTAAGTGAAAACCTACAGTTTTCAAGAGTTACTTTTAATTTAAAGACAAATTGGGGGTGAGGTTAAATTCTGCACCTTGAAGTTGTTCAGCTTGTGCAAGACAGTGCAAATGCATGTACTTATAAACTTTGAGAGATGATAGTGATGTTTTTTTGTAGATAGTCTGACCAAATGATATGAAAATTTGCACTCAGATTTTGACCCTTAAATAGCAATTTGAGGAGGAATTAGTTTCCACACTTTATGCTTTCCTCACAGCCAGAAGATGAGATGAGTGGAGGAAAGGATTGTGGGTTCATGTCTCTTCCAGTATCTATGGCCCCTGGGACAATTCTGGGAGATGAGGAGGGGGATGCAATGACCCCAAACAGACCAAAGTTATGTTTTACTCTCACAAGGCCAAAGAGAAGCAGAGAAGAGGAGTTTTCCTGTTTCACTAAGTTTACTTACATTTTTTAAAGCTGATTTTTTTTTTTTTTTTTGGAAGACAAAGGAGGATATTATGATGCTCCTTCCCCCCTCATTGTCTTTTATTCTTAACCAATAATCTTAACCTGTTTACTCAACATGGCAGAGTCTTGAATTTGGGCACCTCATTAGAAAAATGATGGCACATGGAAGGTTGCAGGCTTCTCTGGAGTGTTTTTGTGTGGTAAATAAATTAAGTCAGGGCCAAAGAGACCCTTAACCAAGTATAAGAGGGAAAATTAGGTAACAAACATAAGAAAAAATCTCTTTTTTCTTGGGCTGTAAATGCAAGGGTGAATAAAACAGCCAAATCAGATGAAATCAGATATTTCAAGCCAGAGACCAGATCCCTAGGAAATAAGGGTAGTACCTGTCTCTATACCATACATCAGACCCTATTTTTTTATTTTTTTTAAACTGGAGTGTCCTTGAGTCTAATTTGAAGGGATTATCTCCATGTGAAGGAGCATGGTACAACCACAAACACTTAACAGAATTGTAGTCACATTTTTTGCAGCAGGGCTGACTTTCCCCCAGCTCTGAGCATAGAGGGAGAAGGTTAAATCTGGGGAAGGAGTGAGAAGGAAATGATAAATGATACACGAATAAACCTTTTTTTTTTTTTTTTTTTTTTCCTTCTTTCCATCATATATCAGTGGATAATTAACTTTTTTCAACTGATTAGATGCCCCATTGGTTGGAAAACTTGGAAGTAATCACACAATTATATCACAAAACCTCAGTCATGTGCATTCAGCCAAGTAGAGAAACCAAACTATTAGCAAAAATAAAGAGAAGAAAAGAGGGGGGGGGGGGGGGAATAAAGACTATTTATATTGCAATACTGGTCCTGAAAAATGGAAAGAAAAAACACAATGGAAAAATTTCTGCAAACAATTAAAGGAGGAGGAGAAAAACTCAGGATGGGGCTAGTGTTGCAGGATAAATATAGAATTTATAGCATAGTAAGAGCTGTTTTTGGTGGGTTTTAATTGAAACTACATTGGTTACCCCTGTGCTGCTGAGCCCAAGTGCTACACTCCGTGAGAAAAAGAGGGACTGAGTGATTTTCCTAGGAAGGGACTGATGCATCTCTGAACAAAACAATGATTGGCAATGCTCATTGCGAGCATTTGGGGCACTTCTGTAAACAGGGGTATGGACTTGTGCTCTGCTCCACGCCACAGTGTCTGGGCTCCTGACAGACCGTGTTCAGCCCCCATCTGCTCCAGAAGCCAGCAGACACAGAAGTAGTTTTGCTAAATGAAGCCACTTGCTTGAACTAATACTTTTCGTTCCTTTTTCTAATAGGAGGGTTTCTCATGTCTCTTGGTGACAGAGTGGAGGAAGCATTGTTTCTGTGTACCCCTAAACCATCCAGATAAAGACTTGGAAGCACAATGTTTTCATTGGTATGAAGATGGAGCAGTTTTGGTGTGAAATCTAGTCCCGCTGAAGCCTTAGTGGCATCTTTTTGATCTTGGAGGTTGAGGTTAGGGCTTGACCTCCAAGTTAGCAGCCTCTCTAGGCTCAGGGTCATCTGCAAGTGAAGATGGCAGTTATCTGTACAATATCTTCTATAATGAGCTGAGGACCACATCAGCTTCCTAGAATCCAGGATTTTGGCATAACTTATTAGAGAGCGGTGGAGCAAGTCACAGATGCAGATCTGAGAGGCAGATACAAATCCAAGTTACCTTTTTGTTTTTTTTTTTTCCCCCTTTAAATGGACTTCAAATGAATTTTAACTCCTGTTCCACTGAGGGACAAGTAGGAAGTGGTGGCCAGGAGGTGGAGCAGAGAAGTTAAATAGTAGCATATTATTGGCACACATGAATAGTGTAAAAAAGAAAGCAATAACAACAGAATACACTAATGTGACCCAGAGCATAAACTGAGTCTGAGCTAGCCATTTATCTAATTGCTTTGCCTTGTCCCAATTTTGATTGTGATGACTGGCCTCTTCCCAGAGAGGGACTCCATCCCACCCTTCCTTTTTGGATTTGAGATGCTCTAGTTTTGGTGTCTTAGTACCTTGCTATTAATGGAAGCAAAGTATCCTTTCCATCCCCTTGGCATCACAGATGTGAAATTCACTAAACTAGAAATATTTCTATTTATTTTTTTCCAAGACAAAAAGAAAATATTTGGCAATGCCATGCTTGTTTGGTGCTGAGGCTTGATTTTGTTCCCCAGAAAAGTGGGAGCTGTTCTTTGGACTCTGCAAAACCTCCTGGGGTGAGGGGAAATTGGTGGCTCTTTGGGAGCTTCCTGGAATGTGAAATGCCATTTAACACTGGCTTTGTCTTCAGATGCTTGGGATCTCTGAGTCTCAAAGACCCTGTGAGTGCCAGTGTAGAATGGATGATTAGATGGGGTTAAGAAAGGGAATTTATTAGGGGCAAATTCAGAGCAGAAACTGCAAAGGAACGGTTACATTCTTTGCCTTATTCTTTACATAAATTCTAAGAGACAGTGGAAAACAGTTACAAGGCTGGATCCAGGCCAGAGTCAAGGTTATGTTTTTGTTTTGCTTTCCACAAAACACCCAATGCCCCAATTTTCTGTTCTCTTGGGGAAGTGGGGGTTCAGTAAAGAGCTCTTCATTCATCCACTAGCTCAGTGCTCACTGTCCTACTGAGCCTCCTACAAATCTTAGGTGCCAACAGGAGCAGAGCTTTTTCATGAGAATTATCTGACCTGGTCTCTGGATGCTTGTAGGCCAAATCTGTCCCATGACATGGAGCATCAATGCTGATCTCTAATCTGCTCAGTCTGAGGAACTGGGACTCTTACCAGACAATTGATCTTACAATTGACTGGTAGAGAGCAAGGTGCACTGTGGGAATAATTAAGTGAAAACCTGATCTCAAGTACTCTAACTGCAAGATACAATGATGGCAATAGTCTTCAAGACTGAACAAGTTTTCCAGAGACATCAAAATGTCAGTGCTCTTCCCATATTTTGAATGCCCTGTCATTAACCTGTGCAACACTGTGAGACCAACTTCAAAATGATCTGTTGCAAGAAAAGGGAAAATGATAATTATCAAGACTTTCAGCCCAATACAATTCTTTAGTGGAAAGTGTACACCTTTCTTGAGTACCTCTCCTATCCCATGAAAATACCAGAAGGCTTCCAGGTTTGACAGGAATTTTTATGTACAAAATTGCATCATTTTTTATAGGAAAGGGAAGGAGGGTTTCTTTTTTGTCCACGTCTGTTGTGTTGAACTTGTCCTGTATTTCCTGTAGGCTGGTCATTAGCTTTGTCCCCCTAAGATCTGAAGGATCATCTTGAGATAAATTCTATCCAGGGAACTCATGAAAATCAATGAGGCATATTTTTTTACTTGCATTATAAACTTTGGCCTCCTCTTTTTTGGTCTAAAAGAGTTTCACCCCTGTGCAGAGATCTGTGTGCCATTCTAAAGAAAAAAATATAGGCTTCCTTATTGCCTTTTTCAAAATGGCAAGTATCCCTCAAAATTTGGTATTTTCACATTTCATCCAGAATAATCCTCCTTTAAAGGAGGCTGTCCTCCAATTCCTAGAAAAAAGGTATATAACATAAAGGACTGGAGGGACAGCGGTCTGATTCTGCCAGTGTGAGTGCTTATGACTTCACCCCTTTGTCCTCAGCATCTTCTAAGCTCTGATTGATATCATATCCAAAACCCAGGCTGGCAAATGAAGAGTCCTGTGAGAGAACTGGTAATCTTTATTGTCATATTTTACTAATCTCTCAATAGTCCAATTCTGCTGGCATCATTTAAATAGTTGATTTAAGTTTGAGGGCAGAGCAGCTCCTGAGGCTTTAGAAGTCCTTTAAGTTCACTTGCAGAAAAGGAACTTCCCAAGGGTAAATCATCCACAGTTAGTAATTTGTGCCCATTGTTGTATCTCTGAAAGTCTTCAGAGGGTTGATCTGAAATCAAGGTTATTTCACATAAATCCAGATTTGACAATGGAACAGATTAGTTTGGGGGATTCAAACTGATAATAAGCAGGATGAGAACTAGTTCTTGAGCTTGTTAGAATTCTCTGGAGTCTTTTTGGTGATCAAAATGGTCACTTCTGCAATATGGAAACAGATCTGTTGAGAGAAAAAATAATGCCTACAAAAAAGAACAAAAACCCCACAGCACTGCACACAATGTTGTTATTTTTCTTTACATATCCCAAATCTAGCTATGAAACCAGTCTGAACTGAAAATTTTGCACAAGAAGCCTGTACCACTAATCATTTGCAGCATAAAGCTAAAAAAAGGTTGTAGAGGAGTCCAAATTCTGCTCTGTTACAGACTTCGGTGGTTCTTTCATCCATTTACATTGCTTTTGGTGGGATCACTGCAGCACAACTGAGAACACTTCCTTTGACCTATACAATTTATATTAAAAAAAAAAAAAAAAGGTTATAAAACCAAACTGAGCACAATTCCACTTTTAAGAATTAAATCCTTCAATTACCCATGTACAAATCCTCAGTAAAGGTTTTGGCTTTACTGCTCAAGCCTTTATAACCCACAGAGGAGAGCCTTCACATAAAAAAAAAAAAAAAAAAAAAAAGAAAAAAAAAAAAGAAAAAAAAAGAACATTAATGAATGTGGACTTGCAGCAGTGAGAAAGTTGGAATTCCTACTCTTTGGGAACTTCCAGCGTGTCAAAGCTTATTATTCTAAGCTGAAGCAAGTACTTCCAAAGTAATAAATTTGCACAAAAACTGAAATTTCTTTTAATTCCTGCTCAGAAATGCCAATGTTTTCATTGTTCTTAAATAGAAATGGGAATGGAGAATTACCTATATTGAAATATAGGTAATAGGTTTCCTTTTTTTTATTAGGTTTGCCAAACATGCTCAATTTGCCTGAAATATAGTTAATACCAATCTTCACTTTTTGTGAGGGTCCATCTTCTGGCTTTGTAGATAAAAGGGCAGAACCCCCAGATTTTCATAATGGTTAAATTTTTCTGTCCAAGCTACACTTTCCATACAGCACTAGAATCACATGAGTATCCAGCGCAGCACAGAATTCAGGCCACATTAAATGCATGTTATTTCTTGGGAGCTGCAGTCCCCTAAATGACCACGCAGGGAACAGAGTTGTGAATTATAAGTCCCACAAAGCAATGCACAAACAAGGAAATGAAATTGAATGTCATGGTGAATTAAGACAAAAAAAAAAATTAATTATATTTTTTTATTTAAAAGAAAGGAAAACCAAGCCTTTCTGAACTTGAATTGCATTTCATTTAGATTGCAACACTTCATTTTGCATCATCTCTATTGTGATTTTGAAAATCCTTCACTTTGGGAAATTATTTTGGTGGACACTGCTAATCCCATTGGAAACCCGAAACAGTGGAAATCTCTTGATCACCTCTGCTGTTGGTAGATACCTTCTCTGCTGTGGCAAGAACAAGCACAACCCAGCAATTCTGGTGAATCAACATAGGTGAAAAGGAGCCAAAGGAAATTACATGTAGCTGTTATAGCCATCTTCACCAGTAAAAGTATTTAGGGCTGTTAGATTCTTAACGCATCTACCATAACTCTCACCTGCCAGCCTTGTGACTCTTCTGCTGACAAATAACTGCTATCCTAAACTTCTCTTACTCTACAGCACGTTATCAGGAGTTACACTGGCGTAAGGGGGTTTGCTCTCATTTAAAGGGGGAAGGGGCTAAAAACAAAAAGAGATTTCTGAGAAACAACATAACTTCCCAGTATACTTGCTCTGTTATAATGAGCTGCACTTCCAGTAGACATATTGCTATTTTACCCAGAATTTAAGCTTCGTGTTGCAGTTCAGTGAAGATCCTGGAGCCAGATTCTCAGCTGGTACAAAACAGAGTAGCTCCTGCTGGTTGTACTGTTTGAAATTAGGTAAGAGTACCCCCTTCCAAGGCATTCATTGCAGTTATGCATCGCACCCTCAAAGCACCTGATGTTGTCTTGAACACCAACCATAAGCTTCCTGTCCTGATCCAGCCCGCAAAGTCAAGAGCTCAGGAAGCAAATAAAACTGACTGCATTAAATGCATTTTGTAGGCCACGGGAAAGAAAAAAAAGTGTTCACGGAGCACATTTTATTTTCCATTGGTGCTTCTGGCAACCTCCTTCTACACATCATCATCATTGGAGAGACAAAACCCAGGCTCCCTGTTGCATACACAAGAAAGGGAGACTTCCCCCGTGCTCTGCTGCACTGTGAGCTGTAAATTTTTGAAGAGCTCTGCTATAATCTTTTACAGTCTGCAATCCCACCCTTCAGCTTAATGAAATGGAATGGTACAAATGCTCTCTGGACATTTCACTGCTGACAGTTACCCAAAGTTTGCTTCAGCTGTTACAATAAGGGTATTTTATTGTCTTTTCTTTTTTTCTCTTGTACAATTTCATGACTAACTATGTGTAAAATGGAAGGAATTTGACTATCCTTTCTTCATCCAGTTGGACACAAACTGGACTGGTTCCTTTAACTCACTTTTCAGCTGGCAGGAGCTTGCTTTCTGTTTTCTTTTAAATGTCAGAAAAGGTTAAATAGACTCTTCAAATCTGCAATAGATTTTGAAGACCTCTGGGGGTGTAACCTTCATGAGAGAAACAGTTTATATTAGTTCAAACAACGAAGTTAAGTTCAAAACCTGGAAGGCAAGAAAAACAAACCTAAAATGTGTCTCACGTAAAATATGGGGGGGGGGGAAGAGAGGGGGGTTGGTTGTTTTGTTTTGTTTTAAAACTGATCTGGTATAAGGAAAGAGGAGTGTTTGACTCTATAGCTTTCTTGATTTTGATTTTTATTTTTTAATTTGATTTATATTCAGTTACAGCTTGGAAATACATGCAAGACATGCGGATCAAGGAGGTAGGTATCAGCAAGTGATTCCCATCATTTTCCAGTGTTTGCTTAATATGCTACTTTACTGTAGGATTTTCAAAGGGACTGAGAACCTAGCTAGCCTGTCACATCTCTCCCCACTTGAAACAGAAAACAAATGCAAACACTGGGTCTAAAAAGCTTAAAGGAAAATTGGCAAGGACTTCAGCTTTCACAACTTGCTGAAAAATTCAGCATTCTTCATACCAGCGAAACTAGCTACCATCCCAACTCAGAGTTTGTTTGGCAGATATAATCTTTAATTTGGTAGAAGGGCAGGAGAGGAGAGTATAGAGAAGTGCTTGGATCCATATCTCAAGTTCCTTTTGCCTTGAAATCTGTAGATGGTACCTTGTAGAGGAGTGAATGAGGATATGCATAGGTTTTGAACAGTGGTGAGTATTACATGACTAAGGCCTTAGCTTTCGAACTCCAAACATAGTCCAAGCTACCATGCAAATACACTAATACCAAATGCCTTCAGATTGAAAAATAGCTTGCCTTTTATTACTGCCAGCTACATGCAAGGATCTTACAAATACAGGGTGACCATGTTTTTAAGCTTGTTTGAATGCATCTTCTCTTTTCCACTGACAATATTGTCCATAGGGAAAACAGAAAATTTTGTCTAGTGATGTGGAACATCCCAAGCCATTCTGTGGGATGCCAGTCAAATAATCAGAAGTCTTGTATTTTAGATATAAAGATAAGACACGACTTACGAGCAGGAGTGCTTTGAAAATGCATTCGTGCTGCTTCCAGGTCACAACTGGACTATCACCCAGTGCTGAGCTCAAGTGCCCAAATGCAGCTGGTCACCTCTCTGTTCCTCAGGAGGGACCTCATTCCCACGAGCCCCACACTTATGTTGCTCCATGCTTGCTCCTGCCTGTGCTGTCCTTAAAGAAGAGAAGCCCACACTGAGCTCCCAACAGACATTTGGGTAGAGAGCAGTGGAGGGGAGTGAGGAAGCATCTGAGCAGACAGAGATCACGTTACAGCAGCACTAAGCCCCTCACCTCAGCACTGTTTCTGGTGCCAGGATCCTTTCCCAGTGCTTCCTTGCCTTAAGAAAAATATGAAAAGTGGTTTAATTGGCCTCAGGCCTGTTATCATTTATGACAGCAGTGATCAGAAACAGGGTCCTTTAACAGCCCAGTATTTAACGCATGCATTCACTTATGAGTAGAATGCTCCCTGTCTGTATGATTAATGTCATCTCAACATGTTCTATTAACAAAAAATATGAAGCACTTTGATTTTTTTCTCCTGTGTGACTGACAACATAAACACATTGTCAAAAGCACTGAACAGATGGTTAGGTGCTTAGGAAAGTCTGCTAGATTTAAAGTCGCTGGCCTTCAGTGAGTACTTAAACCACCACAGGCAGTAACTGAATGAAGGCTGTCCTTCATTTCCTCAGAGAGGGATGGAGTGAAACAGGGTGACACCTTGCAGCTTTCATACAGAAGTAATTCTGCATTTGTATCATAGTCTCTAGTGACAAGTCAGCCTCTTATCTGAAGCTGATGGTCTAACATCTGTAGAGAATGGCACAAGGAACAGAGATGGCTATCTGGTGTGGCTTGGCAGCATGCAGAGAACAGAGCTCCACTACGTACAGGAAGGATTCTTGCAGAGTGCCAGTATTTGCTCTTGAATCATACAGAGCAGCCTTCTCCATTGTACTTTGCTGGGAAGGATGTTCTGCTTGTGTCTCCCTTTTGTCCACACAACAAGCTTTAAGTGATCACCTGCCACTATCCTTGGGGCTGTCTGTCTTGGCAATCAAAACACTTTCTCATCATTTCCTAGAGATCATCACAGTTTCATCCTCCCCAGTGTCTTGTTTCACTTTTGGGTCTTTCAACAGCTTGAGTAATGAGTGTTGATCATCAGCTTCACTCCCACAACATGAATGAATTATTTGTGCAGAGATCTCTTAGCATGATGACAAATCTGCAGGGGCCTTAGTCTTCCTTTCTGCTACCTGAGGGAGGTTTGGTTCTTCTTGTTCACAGATTCCGATGGCATAGATCATCTTGTGCTCTCTCCAGCAGCTGGTATGGGTTTCATTATATACAGGGCTAAAAGCTGGTAGAACTAGCATTATATTCAGGCTACAAACAGAAAAGGAATAAAATACCGGAAGGAACCTGCAACCTTCCTTTTCCCTCTTCTGTTCTTTACTATGTAAACCAAACTATCTTCATTTCTCAAGCTCTACAGTCACTTCATGAATTCACACATCCAAAAGGCAGTTTGCTCAGTTTCTTCTGAATGTTTTCCTGCAAATATTCTTGTCAGTTTCTCAGATTTTTAATTATAATTATTTTTTAATCTTGAATATCAAATGTCTGAGATCTTTCAGTGCTAATCCATTACCATCATTTGATTTATTGATCCTTTTTTTTTTTTTTTACAGTGAACCTTTCACCCCTAATGAGAAAATGTGGTAGCCTTTCATAGAGTGACTTGAATACTGTAGCATCTCTTCAGGTCCAGGCACCGTCTTAATGTCTCTCTTCCTTTGAACTCACTTCTGATGAACCAACAGAACCTATTTCAACATTTTTTTTTGCCCTCGTAGGGCTATTAATTTACCAAATTGGTATCAGTGATAAAAATAAATAAATAAATAAATAATTGGTATGTAAGATAGCTTGATTACAGAATTGTGGAAGAAATATCCTAAAAGCAAACCATTTTGGACAAAGGTCTCATCAAACAACCTCGATGTCTTTCTGTAGGGTACCCTACTGTTTAAGTCTGACTCCAAGGAATGAGATAAGTCAGCAGGAAAACTAGTACTGTTCCCAGTTGATCTCACACTGCCATCCAACATCCTCTGTTAGAACAAGGTGGTAAAGATTTGTGATATAATATTTGATACTTGACACAGCTGAGAACCAGGCATGGCTATGAAGAATTTGGTGTGGGCCCTCCAAACACAGGGATATTGATGTAAAAAAAACTTCCCCATCACAGAAAAGTGGTTGTGTCCCCAGTGAGAAGACAGAAATCCTTTAAAATCTTAAGCAAAACTTCTAAGTATGGTTTCTGAAAATGGCAATCACAATCTAGTTACTGTATAACAGTGTTAATTAAACACGGCTCATTAGAGAGCTCATTGGAGATGTTGTATGTTTGGATTACTGTCATTAGTTTTACTGAATTGTTAGTGCTCCATATTTTGATTTAAAACAAATGAGTATTGAACAATATATGCAGAAGGAACAAATTAAAAATTGACTGACAGATCTCAAAATTTCAATCCATGGGAAAAGACTTAATGACTGAATTTTTAGTGCTGCTCTTCTAGGACGAGGCTCATTTCAGATATGTAATTTCATCACTGATTTAGTAATAGATGTAAAATCCTTGCTGATGAAGGATACTGGGTGACACAAACATAGCTAGAGCAATGATTTATAGTGAAATTAATCACTTGGTATATTCAAATGAAAATATTTCAGTAAAAGTTTCTGCCTTAGGGAAAGCCAGTAAGTACATCATGCCTACAGAAAGACTATCCATCGGGACAAATGTTTTAGCTTAAGATAGAATTTAGCAAAAGGCTGTTCGCTCTGATTATGAAAACAAGTTAAACAGGGTGGTTGAGGTCATAGGGTATGTTGAAAGAGAAGTAATATGGTAACAGATGATATTACCTCTTCAGATGACATTTACTGATGCCAGCTTGTTGCATTCAGTTCTGAATCCACACCTGAGAAAGGACACAAAAAACAAGACTTTGCAGAATGAAACCACATGATTATTTTAGGTCTGGAGAAATCCCTGCACCATGGGAGAGTTAAGGAAATCAATCTGTTTAACTAATCATGAAGGCAACTGGGGAGATGAGAGGTGACTTGATTACTCTATAATTACCTTCCCAAGGAAAAAATAGCAGTTGCTAAAGAGGTCTTTAATTCAACAGAGAAATGCAGAACAAGAATCAGTAGCTTGGAGTTGAATTAAAAGTTGGCATATTATTTAATAGTGAGGGGGAAGGGAGAAATATAGTCTATTTGGAGTAATCTGCCTCCAGAAACAGTGAACCCTCTCTCATGCCTTGTCTTCTCCAAATAAGACTTGAGCATCTTTCTAGAAAACAGTTTCACTGAGCAGTATTAATGGATGTTACTAGATAGTGACTGGGGAAAAAAATGTAACTTGTATTCATGAAATATACAGGCAGTCAAATCAGATAGCTCTAATGGTCTGGCCTAGATTCAGAGAATGTAAAACTAAGAACTGCCTGGTACTGAACAGGACTATGTGAGATGTTTTAGTTTCACAGTAGTACAGTAACCTTCTGAATAAATTATATTTGACCTCTGCATCCTGGCTGTGGTTAATCCTCTTGGGAAAAATGCCTTAAAAGACAGTCATTGAAAGTTTAGCTGCCAGGGTATTGATTGACTTACTGGTAGTTGAATAGGCTAAGACAAACCTTACAAAGTGATCTAGCACGGCTAATGCTTATTTATATGATTTATTTATTTGTTTGTTTGTTTACTTATTTATTTCCTTCTTTCTTTCTTTTTTTATTTCCTTATTTCCAGGTGGAAGAAAATCTGAAATGAAAAGCTCAGCTGATTCTTCTGTAAGTCAGCGGGGCTCTGACATTCTGGATTGCAGATATTGCTTGATGCAAACTGAAGCTTTAATGACAGTAGTTAATAATGTCTTTATCTGCTGCTAATAAATCCAATCTCTTATAGAAATTACTTTTGTTGTTGTTGATCTATCTTCCTGTTTTTGTGACTGTGTGCTGGGCTGAGGAAAGCCAAGAGCAAATAACTGGCTATTTCAATAGTATCTATCCAGAGTATACTTTTGGGCTATCTTTGTTTTTTAGCTAAGTTTTTGGCTATAAATGTCTAAGATTTATCTTGCATGGAAAAAAAAAAAATGTAGAAAGTGAATGGCCTTCTCAATACTCTTGCAGTATCATGTTAGCCTGGCCCATGCTTTGTTGCTTTCCACAGATACCCCTTTTTCCAACATGCTACTGTCTTTAGAGAAGCCACATTTTAGATGCACTTTGTATTGAAAATGTTTTTACATTCTCTGAAAGTTCTTGGTGCTCATACCAAGATATGTGTGCACATCTCATCCCTAAAATCCACAAAGCGTTATTCATGACCTACTACTTTCCAAGGCATATGGGAGAAATAAAATGACTGGTTTCACTGATGTTGTTCCTTCCTAATCCATTCAGAACATTTTGAATTTGAGAGAGTTGTTGTTTTCTTGAGCAATTTAGTTTTTTCTGGTTGTTTTCCAAAAGCTAGGCAATTTTGGATAATCATCCATTTTCCAAACACACTAGTGCATGGTCAGACTGTGACCCGTCTCTCTGGAATAACTTGCAGGATGCGTTCTACTATTTTATCCAGCAGATGTGACACTGAGACATGTCTTCCATTTGCACTTGTTTATGCACTGTGATACACAGATAGAACTAGCCAACCAAATCTCTTTGTTTTAACTAGTCATAACAGTCATGAATGGATGGCTGGGCTACTAAGCACTTCTTACTTCAGGAGGCTTAGAGCTACGAACACTTTTAATACAAAAGTAAAAAGGTTTGTGATTTTTGAAAGTCTGATAGCTTACTGCCAAGGAGCATACTCCTGAACATCTGATTCCTTTTGTGACTGTCTAAACTTGTGATTCAGAGATGGACAAGATGAAGCCTGTTGATCCCTTCCTGTGTGATATTCATCCTGTCAAAGTTGTTTGAAAGTACAGTACATTCTATATACACTAGGAATTTACTCAACTCATGCATCTTTCGCTGTTGACAATACTATCCCCACCCAGCTCTTAAAATTAAATGATCTTTTGAAAAAGTGTTGTAGATCTTGGCATTCTTCTAAACAGACCACATCCAATTTTTGGCCAACTTCTTGTAATTATCATTGGCTCTTTTGTTTTTGTTTGGTACTTTAGATTTCTGGAGAATTTCCACAGTAATACAGAAAACATTTTTAGATTTATTTCTCTAGAAGGGTCAATGAGCCAAGGTAAAATAGGTGTAGTTGGTTTGTAAAGCAACTGAGAGATTTTGGCCCTGAAAGGCTGAGCAAGACTGAAAACACAACAGAAGTCTGCAGCATCAGGTTTAAAAAAATAAGAGCAGTCCATTGCGCTATTAAAGAATTTGGTGCCATGCTTTAAAAGGTAAAATCAAAGAATTCTGTGTGCCATATAAAGTTGAAAGGGAAGCAGTATCCAAAAGGGTTGGGTGACCAGTTTTGAAACACTGTTTGAATAAGATGGATGGATTGGAGCTTGCCGTACTTGGTTTGAGGCCAGGAATAATCTTTTCAAAGCTAGAAGTGCTTTTGATCTCTGCCTACTCCTCCTCATCGTTGTGAATCTCCAGGGATACAACCCTACCATGCAATACAAGGGAAAGAAAATGTGCTTCAGAGGAGGGAGAGGAAAAAGGAGAAGGAAGCCAAAGAAATAGTATCTGAGAACAACACCGCTGCCTGTAATGACACTGACCCGCTGGTGCCAGTGGAAGAGTTTTGTAATATTTTTCCAGGTCTGCTCTTGTTTTTGATACTGGACTGTGGAGCTGGCTCAGTGATTGTGTACCACCCTCCACCCACTTCCAAGGATTTTGAGAATTGTTTCAGTTTGTATGGACCTGTGACTTGGAAGTAGACACAAAATGTTTTATGGAGCAAAAGTCCCATCAGGAAAAACGGAGCCAAATTGATGGGAGAATTGGCTCCATAGACAAATTGAGGAGTGGGGTCATTTTGTCACTATCTTTATTTCAGCTAGGAGATAGCTATCTTGGAGGTGTAAAGCAACCTACAAACCTTGGAGGTTTGTAGAGTGCAACAGTCCCAGTGAGTGATTTGGGAAGAAACAAAGGGGAATAATCCATAAAATGATTACAATAGAGGGCTCAGGAGGCACATGGTATTGTTTATAATGGAATTTATGCAGCTTAGTTGGAATGACATCTCAACTCTTGTTTTAAAAAAAATAAGTATCTTGTCTTTCAAGGACCACATTAGACCTCTTCACTGCACAGTGCTTCTGAAACTACCCTAGCATTAATTTTGGGTCAGACTTAACTTGGAGAGAGTGCTGTATCCATGAGATTACTAAGACCACATCTCCAAGGCAGACCTCTCCGTGGAGGTCTGTCGTAGCCTGCAAAAGCGAGGAAATTAGAAGGCCTTTCTGGGAGCATACAGTCATACCTGGACACCTCTTCTCTACAATTCACTTGCCACTAAGACTGGGACAGAATCATGGCCTCCTGTTGGGTGGCATATCTTATGATGCATGGGAGATTTTAATAAGCTTTTTCTGTGAGTAATATAATCTCCTGGGACTGTGGATACAGGCTCAAGCCATGGAATAAATGTGGCTTTTTAGGCTTACAGTTGTCCTGAGCAACATTCTCCACTCAAAACCCCACCCTGCGCTTGCTGGCGGGAGAGTATAAACAGTCAGTTGGAAACTTCCTCTGGTTTCTTCCCATCCAATTCAGAAATTCCCAGTGTGGAGGTACCCAACAGCACCTCTGGCTGTGGCCACCACACAAATCACTTCTGAAAGGCACCATGGTCATGGCTACAAAGAAGCCTGCAGACCACTTCAGTCCCTGAAGCCCTACAAGGGAGCCAGCACCTCAGGGGCTATGGTGCCGAGCAAATTGCATAGATGCAGATTATCTGTGCTGACTGAGGTGGGTCTCTGCTTTCTGAATCGTTGAAGGGCTAGCCATGCCCCTGTCAGATCTCACATTCACATCTTGTTTCATTTGAAAGGCTATGCTCCTTTGTTCAGCACCCTGCTTTGCACACGCACTTACGTTGTATACATGAATTGCCTGCTGTTTCTTCTCTGGTCCTCTGCACACATCTAGCCTCAATTCCTGTCAATTCACCTTCACTTGCTGATTGTCACAACATTATTAATTCTCCAGAAATGCTGTACTCTGCTGTTTGACTTCCTTTTGTGTCCAGAAAAATATGCTAATCTTCTCTAGGGGAAAAAAAAAAAAAAAAAAAAGAGAGACAGAGAGGATAAGGAAGGGAAAGGAAAGGAAAGGAAAGGAAAGGAAAGGAAAGGAAAGGAAAGGAAAGGAAAGGAAAGGAAAGGAAAGGAAAGGAAAGGAAAGGAAAGGAAAGGAAAGGAAAGGAAAGGAAAGGAAAGGAAAGGAAAGGAAAGGAAAGGAAAGGAAAGGAAAGGAAAGGAAAGGAAAGGAAAGGAAAGGAAAGGAAAGGAAAGGAAAGGAAAGGAATTTGTTGATTTTTTGAGGGGAAGAAAGGATTTCTTGAAGGGAAGGGGGGGAGGGGGGAGAGAGAAAAGATTAAAGAAACCTTGTATTTGCCCTTGAAGGCTTTTCCCTTAAAGGTTTTATTAATTTGCTGACAATGTTAATTTACCAGCATCTCCATCAACACTCCACCCGCTCCACAGATCCTTTAGCCAACATTTAAAACCAAACTGAATTCTAGAGAAAACTCACAAGATGTATGGGGAAAAAAAATTCAGCTTGTCAAACTTTATACTGATCAGTGGTGGTACAAAACAAAATGTCAGAAAACAATCTTCCCTCTCACTTTTCTTGTCAAAAAACACACCCTCCTGCCCTGCTCCCACCACCACCACCACTCGCACCTTAAAAATAAATGCAATAAAAAGCAAAAGAAAATAAACCCCTTTTGGACCACTTTGGAGAATGAAAGCTTTGAAAGCAAAACAATTCCATAAAATGATCCAACAGCAATTCAAAATAAGCTGGTCACACAGAATAAGCTGGGTTACAGCATTTGGAAAAACCACTGCATACGTTCCTACCCAAGGTCTGGTAAAGGGCAGCCGCAAATTGTCTGATCACAAAGAAGGAATTTCTCCCTCATTGGTTTGTGGCAAGTGTACGTGAGGCTACGAGTGATGTTCAAATGAGACAATCTGAGCTAGGCTCTACTAAGTGATCCTGTTGCAGTCTCTAGATTTAGTAGCAGTGAAAATGGAGTATGGAGAAAGAAGGAGACAGTACTATACCTGAAGTGAGACAGGAGCCAGTGTAGACAGAAGATGCTCAGGGTCAGCATTGAGCAGTAGGAAAGTCCTAACAGATGTTTTTAAGTATCCTGATAATGTTGGATAGGAAGAGGATGCTCAGAAGTTAGCGTGGAGAGGTTTCCAATCCCCTACAGCTCTGAAGAACTAAGTCAATGGAAGAATTCATGAGAATTAACATTCTCCTTTTTGTGGGACCACTTGGGCTCAGTTATCGAAGGCACGGGGTATCTTCAATCCTCACTAACAATTCATCATGTCAAGGGAAGCTCAGTAGCAAACAGGAGACCCTCAGGTTCTTGCTGAAGTCACTGATATTGGCAGCATTCATTCTTTCAGGTTCATTCTCCAGGTGTAAAACAGTAAGAGAATTCTCCATGCTTTCTTACACATCTATGTGCAACCCTTAAAGCTTTCGTGAGCTTGTGTAAGATCAACTTATAAAGCAGAAATGGAATTAAGTGAAGCAAAAGCTGTGGAGCAGCATCTTCTGCATTGCATTTGGAATCCTCCACTGTTTTGACTGCTAAATGGGAGGAGGTGCTGTGATTAATCTGTGATTATGTGACTCACCATAATTATGTCTTGTTGAAATTGAATTTATTGAAGCATGAATCATTTCACCCAAAGTGGAATTTAATTGCTCTAGTGCAGTAGAAGCCATTTCGAGTTTAGAGAAGAGGTCGTTATATTGGGTGAAACCTTCACCTCCATTCAAACAACAAAAAGATTTTGCATTGTGTCTTACAAGATGGTGAAACATGTCTCTGAAATGGGAAGAGAAGCCGTCAACCCTTAAAGTTCTGTTTGAAGAGCTGGGAAATGTTCTACCAACCTGATGATGAAAAGCTGCTTTAGGCTAAGAAGGTATGTAAATATCGATTTGAGTCTGCGAGGCTGCCGTCGCTATTTGAATGCTGTATCATTCCCCTCAGCCACAGACCTCCCACTGCTTCACTGTTATTTCTGGGCACATGCTCGCCAGGGCTGGTGTATGCCCACAATAAACCTGTAATTTCATCAGTAAGAGTAGACTAGAGAAATACAGCAAAGATGAGCCTGGCATTCCTGCTTTGGACAACACATCCAGGAGGTTGGAGTATGTGGTAGTCCTGTGGCGTGTCTCTCAACCAGAAGCCCTGTATAACACAGAGAAACCTAAGGTCAACTTGGATTATTTCCCCCGTTTTAAAGGAAGAGATCCACAGTTTGTATTCAGTTGTTTGGATTTTTGGATGGAGAAGGCTTTTTTCAAATGGTAATTTTTATGGGTAGACTTTTTGTTCCTTTTTTTTTTTTTTTTTAACAGAAAGCCACATTTATTGAAACAGTCTTTGTATTCAGTTTGAGGAAAAAATTTACATATTCTCCTCTGATGTAAAATGGACCCTTTTTCCTAAGCAGATTTTAGTATAATTATTGCTAGCATACATGAAGAAGGATAAACAATGGTTCTCTGGGGTAAGGAGTTTTTTTACAGTTGTTAAATTTCCTGCTCTATTTTTAAAATTCCTGCTGCTGCTGTTGTCTATAGCACAGCAGTAGCAAAGACCCACAATAGCAGTTAAGGTTGAAATGGGGATGAAAATTGCTATTGAAAACAAAACCAAAGCTAGGAAATACTTTGCAGTCCATAATGGCCAACCAGACAGAAGAATTATATAGGGCAAAAAATGGGGAAAATTTGCTCCTAGATTTCCCACTACATGTCTATTCAGAGATTTGTCACTAGCTTCTGGAAAAAAAAAAAAAAAAAAGGAAAGAATCCTTCTTCATATCACTCGACCTCAGTGCTCTATGTTGGTACTATTGTTTCCCCCCAACTATATTTAGTCAATGGGAAAGTGATGAAGGAGTCCCATCTGGTACATCAGAGGATGCCTTTTTGTTGGGATCACATCTGGTTTACGTTCACACTGAGTCTTGGAAGGGAGATGTGGAGCCAGGGTATTTGCTTGGCTATTACAAAATTGTTACTTATTTCTAGCAAGGCACCCTTGAAAGCAAATATTCAGTGCAAAAGAGCTGGGCTTTACAGACATTGAAAGGGAAAGAGATTGGGGGGTGGGGGGGGAAGGACACAACACTCTGAATGTGTCTGTCATATGTGATGAATTAGTTATCAAAAAGGTTTCCTGTTCAAGAGGAGAGGCTGTGTAAGGTATTAGCATCAGAATGCTAATCTTCTCTTCAGAAACTGCCTCTCTAGAGAGGGCTTTTATTGACCCTGTCAAACAACTTTCCAGTTTTCAGTTTGTTACTGGAAACACTGGTTCTTGTGTTGGTCATACACAATCCTTTCATTTTTTCAAAGACTCAGCCTGTTGACATCTATGACAATCATTTTAACCCCAGACTTCCTGCAATCTGGAGATTTGTCCCATCATGGTTTCTGGCAGAGACTTTTCTTTCATCTACTCTCGGGTTTTTTTTGGAGAGAGGGAGACACTTCAAGTTTTTTCATTGCCAAAAATAGGTTTTCAGGACACAATATATGGCACTTTATGCATGCAGAGATGACAAGAGAAAACCTTTTGTCTAGAATTCCAACTTCAAACCATTGTCAACCACTATCTGTATTTTCTGAGGTCCATCCATGCACAGCCAGAATGGTACAAAAAACTTTTGAAATTAATCTCAATCATGCTGCTAGATCAGTCCTCTTCCCACCCTTGTGTTCATTTCTGGTTTGACATTGCTGCATATCTTATATTTCAGGGAGGGTGTACAATCAACCATGCTCCAGGAGGACACACGATTTCAGATCTGGGGCTCAGAAACCAGTCTCTGCATTCCCCTGTCCACTGAGTAGCACACAGTCCCTGTGCGAGTGGACAACCATGGCTTGCAAGAGGATGCAATAGATATGAGTCCCCAAGACTGGGATAAGCACCTGTTCTTTATCTTAGCACAATATTTGATTTTTTTTTTCTGGTTCTCTGCACCTGCCAGGTGGAGTTGAGAGCTGCAGAGAGGCTGTACAGATGCACAGGGAATAGAAGTGCTAGCAGCATTGTGGACCAAAGAGTCAGAGAGACAAAGATGGTAGTAAAGGAGAACTTCTAAAGTCATTGTACTACTTCATCACCAAGCAGAGCTGTGGATACCTTTACGTAGTAGGAGGAATGGAGAAAACAATGACATTTCAGGATCAAGATAGTAAATCACTTTTCATATAATGATCTGGCATTTCTCAAAGATGTTTTGGCCCTTCTTGGGTCAGCAGTCAGGCACTGTAGCTGCTGAGGGAGCTTACTATTCTGGAGGATGGCTTCTGCAGCTCTTTCCAGGCTGTACAAAAAAAAAAAAAAAACAAAAAACAAACAAAAAAAAAAAAACATAAGGCAAATCCTTTTTGAATAATTCTATTCTTCGTGTTTGGATGACTTTTTAGTTTTAAATATCTTAAAGTTATATAACTTGTTATAAATTTATATCTATCTATCCATTTATCTATTTGTCCATCTGTATTTGTTGAGAAACATACAAACCTTACCATCAATGTTTTGCTGTTATTATCCTGCTTTCCTTTCTTCTTTTTACCACACTAACAAAAAACATTTTAGAAAGCCCTCAGGAAAAGTCCCTCCAGAAGACATTTAAAGAAAGAAAAAGCAAGTTTATTTTCTTTTTAACCCTCCCATTATTTTTCTGAAAGTTGCTACTCTCCTCTCCATCACCCCTGCAGATGTCTCCACCAAATCAAAACTTTTACTCTAGAGTGGCTTCCTCAGGAAACTGGGTTTAATGTGATCATGTTGTTTATGTGTCAGCCCATACAACCTCCAGCTAACAGCTTTGTAACCTGACAGGCAGGGGAGAACGCCTAAAAATATTGTGCCTATCATATTTCATCAAAATAAGCAAGTGGAGAAAGGAGAGAGACTCTTTTGCTTGGGGATCACACCTTTTATTGAACACTGGAGAATCCATGCAAGTCAGAGCTTTTGGAAACGAGCTTTCATTTCTTCCTCTGCTTATGGAACTACTTTGTCTGTGGGCTGTCACTGCTCTCCCTAATTACAGTCCCTTCCCCTGGGCTGTATCGCTTTTTCAGCAAGTGTGAAATATTGCCTTGGAATCCATCATCTCACGATTCACCTTGGGTCTGGCCTGGAGGATTGTGCAATTTCTGCGGTCTGCTCCAGTGCAAACAGGAAAAAGAATCCGAGCCTTGGTTTTTACAATGTGCAGCTTGCGTGCAGGAAACGGATCGACTCAGCAGCATCTCTGGGACATTTATTGCTCTCTGCTCTCTCGCCAGCAAGGCCTGGGCCATTAGCTCTGCTGGCGGACAGCTCTGAGCCATTGGCGTTCGTTGGGCCTCTGGTGGCCCATCATCCTGCTGGAGGTCAGCTGGAACAGGGCTGGAGGAGTCTGCAGGCGCTGCTTGGGAAATAGGGGATGGCTTCTTCCTCTTCCAGAGAGGCAATGTGAACAAGTGTGATGCTCCTGCTTCTCCTTCACATCATCCTGACCTGCTCCAAGTTACAAGCTCGATCCATTCGTTTGTTTTTGATGGCAGCCCTAAATCAAGCGCTAATGGCACAGCCAGCTGCACTCTAGTGAAGATCATTGGATCATCCATCCTTACTCAAAGGACCTGCTTTCCTCACCCACCTGCTACATTTTCCACCCAGATCAGCTGCAACTTTCTGCTTTGGTCTTGCACCTTCTGAGGATGACATTTCCTTCTGTGGACAGAGGTAGAGCCTTGGCGCACTAGGTTGAAGTCTTCAGCTTTTTTATTAAGGCACTTACACTCAGATGGGATGAATCCCCATCCTGCCTGCAGTTGTGTTTCTATAGTCATTGATACTATACAAATCAATCCTACAGCTCACTAGTGAGCAGCTCATGCCAGGTAAAACATGCAATCTTTAAAAAAGTCTTTCTCCCACACTTTTCTTGCTGTCCAAATCCAGCAAGGAATAGTTTCTTTTTCTGAATTAATCTTAGTTTCCACTGACATGTTTTCTTCTCAGTTAACTTTACTCAGAGAGGAAATGGTTTAATCCTTGCTATATTCTGAAGGCGAGGAATTTGCCCAGTAATCTGACCCACCATGCAGATGTGCAATGATGGGACATCTGGTGGGACACATGGAGATGCAGCACTGATATTTTGGGATTCCCCCTTCTGGCTTTCTAGACTCCGTCCTCTGGCACTGAGTTGCTGAACTGGGTCGCTCCTTCCCAATAAGTCCCTTTCTCCCTCTCTAGATGTTGGTTTCTCTGCATTTTATTAACTGCATTGAGGTTACTAGCCCACAGGAGAATATATCGCCTGGGACTGCAATTCCCAGAAGGCAATGCATTGGTGAAGCATGACAGGAAGTCTTGGTAGGACCTCAGAGGAAGGGATCCTATACAGGCAGTCTCAGGACTGAAGTGTTTTCGTTGTTTACATGTTAAATGTCAAAGCAGGATATTTTGACATTTACAAATAATAATAAAAAATAGCTTTTGACATTTCCACAGAATAAGAATTATGGATCTATTTTTTTTTCTTTAACCTCATGTTTTGGAACCTAAAGCAAATTTGAAAATGTCAGACTTTCCCAAGGGTTGGAGATTCAGAATTTTTTCTCAGCTGTAGTTGTGATGCTTGGGATTACCTCTGGTAGCCAAGGGATCCACAGCCCGAACACTGCAGCACTCTGCAGGCTCAGGCAGAGAAGAAGAATTTCCTCTCTTTGTTCTGTATTTTGAAAGACCTCGTTTTTAAATCCATTCCTCCATTATCTGTTACAGTTTTGCAAACTAGGCAATTCCATCTAATAGCTTTTTTTCTTTACTACGGAGCAGTCCGACTGCTTAACCCTGTCTAAAACCAGGAGTGTAAACTTTATTTCTTAAGGAAATAAAAGTTAAAAATAATAATAATAATAAATAAATAAAAAGAGAGAGAGAGATTAGTGCTCCAGCTGGGACCAGCTATGATATTTCTCCTTCTACAGTTCAGACTGAGGTTGTGTCTACCCTGTGACCACCCCTGGCTGGGGCACAAAGATCTGAATTCTGAAAGATGGACAACATTTTTCCTGGATATTTCATATCCGACCTCACTAAAGGAACAGTTTTTGATGCCAGCTTCTGCCCTGTCAGCAGAAAGTGTGTTACACTAAGGAAAAACTGAAAAGCAATGAGAATTGGCAGACTATTAAACAGAAACCAAACATGAGAGACACAAGTCATTATCCAGAGAATCTGCTAATACATTCACGTGTCAAGTTTTTATTAAACAAGATTTGGATTTGATACTGCAGGCCCAAGGGAGCTTCTCTCTGACAAAACTTTCTGCTTTTCAAGAAAAAGGAAAGTAGATGGGGGAATAGGAAATGTCACTGAGACAACTTTAAAAAGAGGCTGTGAATACGTTCCCTTGCACTAGCAGGCCGGAGCACTAAGCTGATTGCCTTTGGACTTGGTAGTGTAAGGAAAACATGTCTGAGACTTGTGATCCTGACCTGTGGGGGACTGTTGAAGTTCAGCCATGTGCCACTGCAAACAGGCTGTCCTCTGAGATGTGCCACATCAAGGTCTAATGCATTCAGTTATGGCTTTAGCCTTGAACAGGAAGTCTGGCAGGCTGCACAGCCCCACACCAAAAAGCTCTTGATCCTGAGGCCTGGTCTGTCTGGTGATGTTGACCAGTGACAGCTGCTCCGAGATAAGCGCAAGAAACCTCATGAACAAAAGCCACAGGTTATGGGGAGACTTTTGATAGTCAGAATGGTTTTCGCCCCACAGCTGTAGGACGTATTTCATTTTTGTTTTAAGATTCACTGTTGCAATCCCAGATGCTTAAGCTCTTACTGAAGATGACAAAACTTTGGTTGACAACCATGCCTCTGTGACGGTGAGATACACAGACTCAAGTTCTACAGATAGCCTAGGAAAAGCCAGTACAGCATATATATATATCCAAAAGAAAAAGTAAGTAAGGTGACACAATCTAATGGGAATCATCAGAAAGGTCAATAAAGGCACAAGGGTTACCACCATCTACCCTTAGGGAATAACAATGGCTGCAAACAAGAATCTGACATGATCTTGCCGACTACTTGATAATTTACTAGTGCTGGCTCCAGACCACATTCCTCGCAGGGTGTAAGTAAGCAGGAAAGGATATCGCATGTTGTTGAACTTCAGCAGACTGTCAGAAGCTCCTGGAACAGCTTTGCCTACACAGAGGCATGCAGAATGGTTCACCTGAATTAACTAGTGGGTTGAATTTAAAGTTGGTGGTTAAACTGCATTGAACCCCTGGATAGACTATCTCATTTGGAATTAATGTGGCTTCCATCTGATTTACCTTAATTCACTTTGGAACTGAAGTTAATGACTTAAATCTTAGGAGAAAGAAAAAAAAAAAAAAAAAAAAAAAAAAAAGAAAAGAAAAGAAAAAAAAAGTGCCTGTAAGATGGTATTTTAATGATCTTGGGAACAAATGGACTTGTCAAAGTTATTTTGAGTTAAATAATCTGTTTGAAAAAAAAAAAAAAAAGCTAATACAGATTCATTTTTTCTTGAATGTCTCTTTGCAAATAAATCTGTTCAGATAATGGCTTTCTCATTCTGTGAAACTTTCTGAGACTTCAAAAATTTTTTCATGTCCCACCACAAGATAAACCCAAACCCTTTTGTAGTGGTTTTTGTTCATTTAGTTGAGATTTTTGGGGTTTTCTCTCTCTCTTCCCTCCCTCCCTCTGAACAAACAAACAAAAACAGTCTCTCCTCTCTGGAAAAGAGTCAGCTGACTAAAATAGCAAAGAGATCAGCTGGGGCGGGAACCATTACCCCTGTGAAGTCAACAGAGGCTTAAGATGATCTTTCAACTGTTTATAATTATGAATGAGGTGGTAAGACCCCAAAATATCATCCTCCTAGTCTGAGACTTGGTCACGCTTATTCCAAGACATATGCCCTCTGTATCAACAACTATTCTGAATGGAGAGCATCTAGATTTGATCAGAAATTCCATCATCATGAGAAACCTGCCCTTATTGAATGTTTGGGTTTGTTTTATTTTACAATAATGCTTTCTTGCAAAAAGATGTGAGGGAAGAGGGTTGAAACAGCAACATTTTCTAATGACAACATATTTAGTCAACAATCCTGGCTGTCTGCAAAATACCATTTCTTGCACTGTGACCTTTATATGTTTCTACTGGCTACCTCAAGGGCTGCACTTACATGTCTGCTTTTTTTGGTCCCTCTTGTTGCACAGCCTAAACAATCCCACTCTCTGGGAGATTTAGAAATGAATTTATCCATCATCCAGATTGAACCAAGGGGCTGTCCTGTCACATGCTTCAAATGACCTGGACCTGAAGCAAGAATGTAACAAGAGTAAGGAAACCCAAGATAATGGGCTAAGTGATGTCAAGTGAGTCTAGACAAAGTGAAGTCTAGACATTTGAATCCTTAGGCTTGTTAAAGATTGTTAGGTTTAGGATTTAAATAATCTCATTCCTAATTTGCCACTGATTTCTGAAAGACTGATGCACCCAGAAATGTTTGGGGGATTCTTTTTCTGATAGCTAAGTTATCCCTGTTAGGGCCCATATAGCCAAAATAAATGAAATGCTGATTCCTTAGCATGAAGTTTAGACCATAAATGAAGAGAACTCATATGGAGTCTAACAATCAAACTTATTTCACAAACTACAGTGATGAAGGAGAAGAAGTTATGAGCATTTGAATTCAGAACTTGGATCTGAGAGCAACAGTAGTACAAGGAACATAACCATTAAAATTCAAGGCAACTCATACCAGCTGCTGATGTATCCTGGTGAATGAAGTTGTAGAAATTCATCTTCTCTTCCCAACATGCATAACGAATCAAGGGTGTAAGCAAGCAAGTCTGAGAAGTAGCTTCTCAGTGAAAATCACCAAGGAAAGCAGCTTGCCAAAAACACCTGGCTTGCGAAAGCCAATAGCTTGAAGTCAGATGAAGACAAACAGCATCACCTCCACAGGTCCATGATTTTGGGTTATTTCAGTTGTATTGAAGGAGTTTTGCTGCATCCTCACTACCGAGAACTGGTGGGTCTTTGTTGATGGGTTTGAGCAATACCTAATCACTGCTCTGCAACTAGCTTGGTGACAGCTACAAATGGTCCTAGAAAAGGAAATCAGTCAGAAATTTGATCAGCTCACACTTCTGCCTGTTTTGAGGAAGGTAACATCTTGTATCTAGCAACATCCCAACACTGTTGACTAGGACCCTGACTTTTGGGGGAGAGATGATATTTGCAGAACAACAGGGATTTAATGAGGCACCTTCACGCTGTTGCTCTAATAGAGTCCAGCTGCAGCTTCCCCAAGGAGTAACACCTGTGTGGTGTATCTTTACATAGTACACCTTGGTAGTTTGGGATAAAGCCTTTTCTGTGTCCTGAGCTCTGAGAATATGGGCCCCAGAAGACCAAGAAAGTTATGCAAATGTGGTTTAACCAAAAGGCACCTATATCCATGGTGAGAGGTTCACCCTGCCAGGTCTTTTCAGGGATGCAAACACATGTTATGTCACATTGTACCATGTCCTCACTCAGTTATCCTCTACATTAGCCTATGACTCCATCCAGCTGTGTGTTTTTCCATGAATTTTTCACTGGAAAAGGAGTCTTTGGGTCACTGAAATTAAAACTAGAATAGTGCATGAGAGCGCCTGTACTTGGGGGAGACCCATAAACTCCCAGCAGGGGTTGAGAATGGGGGAACTTGTTTGGATAGCTGGGGCAATTGCTTATTCAATGCATTCCTCTGTGTCCATGGCCAGTTTACAGTATTCTTTAAAACCTCCGGTAAACTTGATGAGGAAGCAGGAATAGAAACAAGACTGGAATTCCCAAGCAGGTTGGGGAGGGTAAAATTTCAATCTGCTGCATTATTGGAGAACACATGAAGGAACAGGTCAATGTTCGTGAGACAGAACTAGCAAGTTACAAGCTAAATTAATACACATTTTTTTGAGAGAAAGAATGAGAGAGAGAGAGAGAAGGAGAGAAAGAGAGAGGAAGGAAGGAAGGAAGGAAGGAAGAAAGGAAGGAAGGAAGGAAGGAAGGAAGGAAGGAAGGAAGGAAGGAAGGAAGGAAGGAAGGAAGGAAGGAAGGAAGGAAGGAAAGAAAGAAAGAAAGAAAGAAAGAAAGAAAGAAAGAAAGAAAGAAAGAAAGAAAGAAAGAAAGAAAGAAAGAAAGAAAGAAAGAAAGAAAGAAAGAAAGAAAGAAAGAAAGAAAGAAAGAAAGAAAGAAAGAAAGAAAGAAAGAAAGAAAATATTCAGAGCCAAACTTTTAGGAAAGACCACAGAGAATTAACCTTGCAAGTCTTGCTAATAAGAGTCTGGAGACGCTTCCATATGTACTCTCATCTTCTCCCCCCAGTCTGTGCTGAAAACCTACCCTCTGAGGGTTATCTGAATGCTGCTAACAGGAAGGCAGCTAAACATTTGTCTTGAAGCAAGGACAGAAAGAAAAATGAACCAGGGTTTTTCTTCTCCTCCCCATAAAACTTGAGCACTTATATTCAGAGTGAATACAGACAGCCCTGGGACCTGTATAAAGGAGTAGCAACTGGCTGTAAGCACCATAACTTGCAGCACATCCCACACTAAAATGAGGATAGCTAGGGAATAACAAAAATAGACTAATAGAATGAGCCTGGTCTAGCAAATTCCCAACACCCAGCTCGGGGAGATGTGAAAAGTAAAGGGAATTAATTGAAGAGGATGGAATGAGATCTCTGTGGCCAGATGAGGGAGAAAAAATGTAAGGGGAGAATGGGAGTGCATAAAAGCATTTGATGTCTTCCAGTAAATCTTGCAACATTTGCTCATCAGGAGCAGTTCAATTCTACACAGACTGCTGTTGTCTGTAACTTGCCCCTTTCTCTTGATGCTTCCTCCTAGGGATGCTCACTGAATGAGCGCTTTTGTTTTCCATTGGCTTACGCTCAGGAAGGAAAGAGGACATATCCTCCTTGTATTCAGTTATTGTGGTGGGGAAGGAAAGCAAGAGGAGCATTTGAATCTGTGAGGCAAAAGTAGCACATTTCAAATAATCTGACTGGCTCGGATGAGACCTCTTCTGGGTGTAAAATATTTGCCCAGGCTTACTTTACATCTCAGGTGTTTGCCAGTTCCCTGTACAACTCTTTGTGTGCCTCTTCAAGCACAACTGAGTGACCTTTGAAGCGCAGTCATGAATCTTAGCTCTCTGCAATTTGAGCCCATGGAAATTGAAACCCACGGGAGTCCATAGTGCAAACCATTGCACATACAACTTGAGGGCATCAGATCCAAACTTCTCTGAATTTCTAGCGGGAAGGTTTGGATGTAAGGCTGTGGAAGAGCAACTATACCTTATGAAGATCATGTACATAAAGATCTCAAAGATGTTGATATCAAGTGGGTGATTTTTCATTCTCCTAATATGTCACTGAGCTTGGAGAAGAGAGTCAGATTTCCCAGATTCTGTGGAAATTTTGCTATAAATTGGAGAAAATATGCACAAATTCTGACTAACCAAAATTTCTGCCTGGCAGATATTCCAAAACAGTTCTTAGTTATTTTTTATTATTACTGTTCAATGAAAATTTGATTATTGATTTTTGCCTTGCTCTGAATGTGTATTAACCTGAAGAGCTTAAATACTATGTTCCCTGCTAGGTATTACCTCTAATGACTGCACAGTCCTACAAAGGAGGCTGTCTGTGCCTGTTGAATGTGTTCCCAACACTGTTTTCCCAGCATTGTTTATAGGTTCTTTTCTTTAACAGAAACAAACAAACAAAAAAGCCATTTGTTTAATAAGAGAAACAAAGAGAAGTCCTCAAGCTCTGTTATTTGCTAAATAAGAGCAATTAAAGATATGACCATATATTTTGCTTGTTCCCTGTCCTTTCATAAATAAAAATACTTCAAACCAGGTTCTTACAGGAAAGTTACAATATAAACCTATGCACCCTGCAGTCAGAGACAATGCACACAAGTTTGATCTCTCAGGCTATCATCACCTCCAACTAAAATGATTTCCAATTTACTCAAAGGCAATGCTAGCTGGAAAGACAAAAAGAGAAGAGTTTATTTTTGTCTTTTGCTTTTTTTTTTCTTATTTAAGCTTTTTCAAAGAATAAATCTTCATTTTGGGGGTGGAAATTCCTCCTGGCACTTGGTTCAGAGGACATAAAGGGGAAAAAAATACACCCTGTCTATTTTTATTTTTAAATAATTAATGTGGTTTAATTGGTCACTTCACAGGAATGCTTCGGCCTGTTTGGTGCTGATGGAATTGTGGTGAGGTTAAAGAAAAGAGGAGGTTCAGCGTGTACACAAACTGTCCAGTTTATGAGGCATCTGGTGCTGGTATGAAAAATAAAATATGGCCATCATGCATGATGTGCCGCAGCTTTACTGATGTGAATCCAGACACTATAAACCACACATGCGAATCGTCCTGAAAGCTACTTAAGCACGATTTGGTGAGCCCAAAATCAATGAAGAAAACCATGACCTTGTGATAGCAGGAGACAGGTGAATCTCCCATTGTCGTTTTTCAGTTTATTGAGAAAGGGCTGGTGTTGGGGATTTCATTGGACAATAAGAGGACAAGATATTGCGTAAACGTGTGAAAATGCAACTTTTTCTGTCACACGTAGCTTGAGAATAGCATCAAAAGTGACAGCCATAAAGTCATTGAAGACTGAGGGAAAACACGCGAAAGGTGTACCTAGCACAGCCAGGTTGCAAGGTGGTGGGTCTGACAGACTGGTGTCCAGATGTGAGACGTGAGCCTTCTTCTCATGGGGGTGTGATGCAGCTGTGCACCATTAGACTTGCCTGTGAATGCGTGCCCAAAGCCAGGAACACTTATACCCGAGAAGCAGAGTCTGGTAGTTGAACACCTCCAGATGGATCATTTCACTAAATTCCTTCCAGTTGAGACTTGACCTAGGCCAGGTTTTAAGCACTTTCTTGCGTAAGCACAGTTTGCAAGCACAAATGTGTGTTTTGGGCATACTGTGTTGGATGCACATGCTCTCTGCTTGAACACATGGGATTTTGCAGGGCAAGACCTTTTAATTGCTCTATTTCCTTCTAATGGGTCTGTTGCTCTGCAAGTAGCATTTGCATCTGTCCTGCAAACTCTCGGCTAGAGTCCTGTTCTGAAACAACGCGCTTATACACGGGCTAGAGTCTCTTTTCAGACAATAAGCCAACAAGTCTTACAATACAAGTATATTTTAGACTGTGCCAAGTGTATTTTAGACTGTGTACCATTCCACATCAAAAGATGACTGATGCCTTCACAGTCTGTGAGGTGATCTACTGAGCTGGAAGACAAAAATAGATGCAATCTGAAGCTTTTCCATAAGGAAGCCAAGTATTTGAAATGGATGACATTGTCTCTCTGGTTGCTCTCTGGTCTACTGAATGAGAGCTGTATAGATGTAGCCAAAACAGGGTGGGGGACAATCCCAAACTGAAAGCTGCCTATGCCCAGTGTGAATGAGAAGTTACCTAAAATATCAAGATGGGGTATCAGCATCCCCATTAGCACCAAGAAAAGCTGAAACAGACCTCAAACTATCATCTGTCTATCCAAATGAAAACTTGAGTATGTGAACTTGCAGAATGCTCTTCAGAGTCATTTCAGGCTGTTATTCCTGATCTCAGCATCTTTTTTTTTTTTTTTTATTTGGCCTTTTCCTTTATAATATCAGCAATAAAATCTAGTCACAGCAGTATCCTTTCATCCTGCTAGGATATCCTGAAAGGCTTATCCAGTTTAAGTAGGTAATAAATTGAAGTGATATTCAAAGGTAACTTTTCATCAGTAATATCTTTTTTTCCTCACCTTTGTGTCTCACATTTTTGCCATCGGTATTTCCCAGTTTTGCTGTAATCATGAGTGACTTACTTATATTCTTTATTGTTGGGTAGATGTGTGGATCTGGCTGGAAGAAGTTCCTATTTTCCAGGCAAGGCCAAGATCCATCAAATTCCGCAATGGTGCTTTTGGGTTCTCAGGTAAAAGCTGTTAGTCCTCAACTTTCTAATTCCCCAGTTTGTTTGTATTTTAGAGAGTAAACAACCAAGCCAGCAAACAAAAATAACCAACAGAGACAACCTTCCCAGTGATATTCCTGGAGATGAATAGCATCCAACTCTCTAGTCCTCCAGCCTGTGTCTAAGACTACATAAGGCTCAAACCACAGTTGTCAGCTTTACTCTGCTGCATTGACAGCTCCAGGTTTTCATGTGGCATCGTATTTCTTGTAGATGATTCCTGGAGAGTAGACCTGAGCTCCTGCAAGAAATTACTGGATTGTGTGCTTGCCATGCTTCAGAGATGGCTATCTCCATGGGAGTGATCCATGACCAGACGTGCACCTGTGCCCAGAGTCCCTGGTTGGTAGCCAGTTGTCTCCTTGTTCCAGAAGACGATAGCTGGATGCCTCCATGCAGGCCACACTCTGTGCCTATAAACTAAGAGACATTTACCTCAATTTAAAGGCAGGTGTTACTGACTTTCTGGCACGGCTCATGCACGCGCAGAGTTCCACGTGGCTGGCACCTTGCCCAGCTGCTGCTGACCAGCCATGAAATGTGAGCTGTGTGGGCTCTTCAGCACTGCCTTTGGCCATGGGTGATCCCAGCCAGCCACGTGCTTGGGGTATGCCTCTCTTCTCATAATTCTGAGGATAACAGGCCCTTGCAACAAAGGTGCTCGAAACCTGGCTTATGTCTTCTGAAAGGCTAGGAAGGCAAACAGCCATGCTGGCTCAGCCGACAGCTGGTAGCTCTGCTCCGTGAATACAGCCCAAAAGCACCATTTTGCAGAACAGTTTTCATTCATGGGATCCTTTCAGGACTGTGTTGGAGTTTGGCTGTTTTGATGTATATGCTATGAACAGAGCCCATCCCTGTTCCAAAAAGAGCCTGCTTTTATGCTGTGGTACAAAAGGATTGTTTTCTTCCTGCAGCCTGATTCAATTTTAAACCCAATTTTTATAGCTCCTATCTGTATAGACTTCCAGTAAGACTATTCTCATCTGAGCAAAAATTGGTTTGAGGAAGTTTTACCACAAACCCTTAAATACTTTGATATGACAGTATCCATTGCACTGACAAAGTCAAGGTTAAAAATAGAGTTTACAGGCTTAAGTTTGGCATTCAAGTTGACTGCAATATTGCAAAATGATTTAAAGTCAGCAAAATAATGTTTAACATGTCCCGGATCCCAGATCTCCTTGGAGGAACAGGAGAAAAAGAAGCAAAAAAGCTAAACAACCACAATATCAGGTCAGATGGTAATTTACTGCTGCCAAGCCTCCTCCATACAAAATCATTGCAGATGCTTCTTGGTCAGTGGCAGTCTAAACAAGCAGTGAAACATTTACAGCTGTAAGCCTGCATGCCTCTTTCCCTTCTGGAAGGGAAGGTGCATGGTTTCAGAGAGGACCCTGATCAAGTGAGGATCCTGTGGCAGGATCAGGGCAGTTCTGGAGCTAAAAGAAAGATTTTGATGGGGAGATGCCTGGGTGGTTTCTGTGTTCCTGCAAGGGAGGGTGAGAGGGTTTTGTTGCCAAATCACTGATCCTTTTTGCACTGTTGTGTATGGAGGACGTAAGGGACTCACATTAGCTACACAGAAGGAAAAGGAACATTTTGTTTCCCATGACACATAGTTACTAATTCTATCTCTTTTTACCCATTTATTTCTCCTGGTACTTTGGGGCTGAGGTTCAGCTAGAGACAGGTTATGAGGCAAACATCCCAGTACTGATGGAGGTAGTGAGAATATCTTCTGGAGTGCAGCAGGTATGAGTACTCATAACCTCCAGATTAAACCCATTGCTAGATTTGGCATTGGGAATGATTTATATTTTTTTTCCATTGCTCAGGTCTGGTGCAGATTAGTTTGGAGAGATCTTGTTTTTCTTCATAAAGTAGGATTATAATTTGTTCTTTAGGACTCCCACCATGACAAACTCCTTCCAAAAGTGAAGGAACCAGGAGAACAGTCTGTGCTAGCTCTCATCCAAAGTTCATGACAGTCCTTGTACCCTTTTAGCTTTATATAACAGATCCCAAGCTTCAAAAGGGTGTATATGAATGTTGTTGGGGGACAAGAAGCAGTTCTGAATATGTTTTTTTCACTACAGGTTTATACATGTAGACCTGAAACTATCAAAATGGGGTTTATTTCCTGCCACACGATGTACTTTTTTCTGTCCATAGTGTGTTGTAGTTTGGAATGACTTGCATTGCACCATCACTGAAAAACCTCAGCAAAAAATCAGGGTGTTGTGCTAGGAACTCAGTCACTTTATTACAGGCTGACTGATTTGCAAGGCTCCCCAGTGCCTCCTATTATAACACATGCTGCTTTCAGTTGTTTATGGTTTTGCCAAAGCTGAATGTTTGGGTTCAGGCTGTCTATGCTGGATATATGCCTTCAAGCTGAATTGTTTTTCATTGTTCATTTTCCACCCTCCAAATACCTAACAGGTCTATCTTGACCTAACAAATATCTAAAGTAAGTCATACAGTCACCATTTTCCAGGCCTGGGTTTAAGCAATACTGAGGAGAGTCTGTCAATAAGCAATGACCCACAGAAGGAATGAAAGCACTAGGAAAAGGTCAGGAAGTTCTTGGAGAAGCCAAGAACTGCAACCAGGTTTCCCAAGGTCATGGACTGTGTTTTAACTCTCAGACCATTCTTGTCTCCTACTGATAAGACAAGTCTGGAGTTCAAAGAAGTCAGAAGCTTTGGATCAGTTCGGTTTGGGGATCTTTATTCTACAAATAGTTTTCCTTGTACACTTTGTGTCAGATATGTCTCATTCTACAGTATCTCTGAATAATAGTCCAGTTGCAGCCCTACAGGCATCTGTGGTAACTACAGACTGCTGAATTTCCCAGAGATGAAGCCAGATCCTGTCCAAACAAGAAGTAATGAAGCCCTTCCATAGGGAAGATGACTTGGTAGCAGGTAGGGGGCAAAAATAGAAAAAATGAACGTGGGGTGAGAACAGGAGAGCAGAGCTAACATGCAGCACCTGACTTTTCCATGAAGACGTCCAAGATATCTGTCAGTGCTGCCCAATGGTAATCAGTCTAGGTCAGGAAAGCCGGTGATAGATCCCACAGTTGGCCCTGCTTTCTACTTCTCCCACCTCTGTGGATGGCCAGCTTGGTCCTGGCCTCATCATTACTGAAGAAGTCATCCTTTGACTCCCTGAGAATGGACAGAGGAAGAAAACACTACCAGAACCTCAATGGAAGGTCCCAGGGAGCTTCAGAGAACCTACAAATTCCTTCTTGGGATACAGCTACAGCCTCAGCTACCTTCATGTCTACATGGGGAGGGTTTTGGTCACGGCAAACCAGTTGCTGGAAAGAAATCCTGAAACCTTGGGGGTTTCAGGAGAGAACACTGTGAAGTGTGAGGAAAATGCTGCCATGAAAGGTTTTTTCAATGGGAAAGTTGAGTGAAGCTGGTTGCTTCCTTTCCCAAACCAACAATAAACACACCAGGTGCAGTTCACCCTAGAAATGTGCAAGAGCTCACCATCCTTTGAAACCAAAGCTGATGGCAGCACAAACTTGCAAAAAAATAATTTGGAATATTTTTGGAGGGACAAAATAGTATTAAACAAGTTATTTGAGGTTCAAAAAGATCTGATATCATTGTCTCTCTCTCATGGTGACCACACATGACCACAGTGTCATGGACCTAGACAGCGCTTCTAGGGAAAGGTTTGGCCTAGTTCACCCTGGTGTAGTTCACCCTGAGTCATGGTAGTAGTCAGAGACAGACACATCTCTGTGACATGCTCTGGCTCCAGAACACTACACTTCTGTGAAATTTCCTTATTTTGAAAATACACCAATGAGCTCTAGTTTAAATTTTAAGTAATACATAAATCACGTCAGATTTTGGCTTAAAACACAATGCCTTTAAGGAAAAAAAAAAAAAAAAGAAAAAAAAAAAAGTATATATATGTTCACTAATCCAGCCAAGAGCTGTAATAAACTGTCAACATCAGTCTTGTTCACTTCATTTTGGGGTCTTGCTAGTCCTCACACAAATGTTCTTCAGCTAAGATCTCCAGGCTGGTGGTCTGTGGAGATTTTTCTGTTCCCGTGATTCTGTTTTTTCTATCTGAATCTGATAAACCTCATTAAAGGAAGCCAATACCCCATGGGATGGAATGTCAGGCCTGAAATATTGTGCTCTGAATTGACCCCACACCAACCAGCTCCATGTGGCAAGAAGTGCAGTCATTTTAGTGCATTGCAGAGCCCAGCTAATAAGAGCTTGTGAGAAGCATGCTATATTAGTTGTCACTCAGCACCTTGTGATTGCATTTCCATAGCTGTTGGACCAGTTTGCAGTGTGGGCAAAAAATGTCCTGCCTGCTTGCAAAAGCCTGTGTGGAGCTATGTGCATGTATGTTTAATCGCACAAATTAATTCTGTAGCTGACATGAAAATCCTTGCCCAGCATACAGGAAGGATATATGAAGCAGTATCATCCTTGCTGCCTTTGAAAAGAAATTTGAACATGGGAAATTTTCCCGAGAGAAGGCAGGGACAAATTAGGGTATTGCAGTTACACAATGACATAAAACAGCAGGAGAGCCATAAAGATTTATGTACGGGGTTCTCTGTTCCCAGGTAAAGGAAAACAAGTACTTCCATAAGAAGAGGAGGAGGCAGGCAAAAAGTGTAATTCTTGCTGTAAAATCTCTTAAATTAGAAGTGCAATATAAAGACAGCCCTTACGGCAGCTCAGCTTAGTTTTCACAGTCCCATACCTTGTTTGTTTGGTTTTGCTTCTTTTACTAAGATGCTATCCTCTCCTGAGCCATCCATGCCCTAATCACCCCTGTGTGGTGGTGTTTGCTGTCTTAATCAGTAGTTGCCATGCCACATATTTGTGCCTGCTTCCTTCACCCTGTGCCAACTCTGCCTTGGTTTTTCTGCAGCAGGGTTTCAGCCTTCACTCAGCTACACCAGCTTTTGCCAGTACAACTTGTCATCAGCTCTAAGGTCAGTTCCTCTCTGACATCCCATTCACACGTCATCAGGCAGCCATGGGCTCTGTGCTAAATCCAACCCTACAAAAGAGAGGGCTTAGCAGCGCTATAAAAATTAAAGAGGTGCCTTTGTCTGTGTTCGTCACCTCCCAGGTGACACTCTATTGAGACCAGCAGTTCCTGGTCTGAGGCTTGTGCCTGTCGTGAGCACTACGTGGCAGGCAGATCTAGTCCAGGAGGCAATCAGCATGGAGCAGCAAGTCCACACTGGCAGCTGCTGTTGTAAAAGACAACTTTTGTTGTTGGTTTTTGTTTTTTTCTTTTCTTTTCTTACAGAAGGCTGTGTCCATCCTGTGACATTTCATCTACCAGTTCCTAATGGTCTTGGACGCATTTTCAGACAGGTTCAGCTGGCTGCCAAAGAAGACACCAAAGCAGTTTCCCCGATCAAGGTTTGACTCCATCCCAGCAGACACAAAGTGCTGCCCATAGGTTTGTTTTCCATTCCCAGTGACAAGGGACTGTGACAACCCCCAGGCCAATCTCTGACTTGCAACAGTCTAAGAGGAGGTAGTGATGGTAAATAAAGATAAGCACAAGTTTTGCTCACTGTCGTCAGACTCTAGGATGTATTTTACTGGGTGAGGGAGTCTACAGTGATGTTTTCTTCCTGCTCATTCCTTTGGGAAAATATCTAAATAGGCATTCAGATGAACACAGCACTGAAGGATTTCAAGTACTTTGAGACAGCAAATGGATTTTACCTACAGAACACTCTTCTTAGGGTAGAGGAACACTCATTTCACCATGCAGATAGGAAACCCAGGACTGTCACACTGAGATTTTGGATACAGATTAGGAGCTAAACTGAGATCCCTCAAGGCGTTGATCTTCCATCACCCCAGGACCCACTATCCACATGTTTTCCCTGGTTAGCTGTGAGGTGCCCAACCCTTGCTGCTATACACACAGGTCTGGCAGACTGTGAATTCCTAGCAGCAGCACCTTGCAGGTGTGGCTGAAACAAGCACCAGGGGCCCATGGAGAGCCCGTGGGAGTAACAGAGCCACTGTTCCTTTTTCTGCCTCTTTCCTCCAGCCCCAGGTAACACTCGGGCTCCTGCAGGGCCCTTCAGCTGAAGCCATGAAGAATTCCTGTCTCCTCTCCTGCATGTTTGTGACATGTGTTACCAGGGGTGGGAATAGTTCCCTCTGGCACCAACCAATGTCTTTTGTTATAATATCATTGTGCTCCTTACAGCTTAATTAAACCTCAGATGTGACATCAGCCCTAGAGAGATGAGGCTTCCTTTCTCAGAGCTAAAGGCTAGAGACTTTGGCTATGTGCCACTCTGAAAGCAGTGTGTGCTCCTGGCCATGCTGTCAGTCTGCATAGATGACCTCCTGCCAGCTGGGGAGGGCTCACCAAGCTCTGTTTTCAAATGCTGTGCGTGTTTTTGTCATGCAGGCCCATGCATCCAAGAAGGACCTCTCCAGCTGAGCTTGCAGGGTGGAAATAAGCAGTTCTGAGTTTCTGAGAGGCCCAGAGGTCACATATAGTGATGCTTTGTACCACAGGTGGTTTATGGGCTCTTGACCAAGTCACCTTAATCTCATCTGGAAGATAGGGAGCAAATACATCTCTCATTTCCAGGGTTGTTTGGGAATGGCATATACCTGAAAAACTGCGGCTTTGAAAACTGCTGTAGTCTGAACAAAATATAGTGCCCCAGAACATGAAGTAAATGTGCCCTGGTTAATCAATCCTCTCTTCCATTCTCTACAGAATGGGGTGGCCTTTTACTCCTAGCCTACAAGCACCAGTCCTCCTTAATGCAAGGGGGCTGTTGCTTCTGTATGTAGTTGTCTGTCACTGCTGGGCTCTCTGTGGGAGTGTGGCTGTAAACGTGCTGAAAAGCCAGCTTGTACTCAGGAAGCACAGGAATGCCTGCAGAATAAATAACAATGTAAATTAGACAGGACTGGAGCTCACCAGCCTCAGCAGGAGTTATCCCCTTGTCCAAACATCCAGCCAGCAGCTGATGAGCTTCCTTGTGTGCTCAGCAGTGCTCCTGCCAAGCTGAAAAGATTAAGAAGGAAAACTTGCCCCAGCTGAACAAATAGCTCAAAGGTCTGCCTGAGGCTCAGTAGATGACTGGGGCAGCACTGTTAGGCATTAGTTTCTGTAGCCTGAGAGACAAATTCAACTGCCATCACACCCAGCAACCACTGCCACAATACCCTGCAGGACCTGCAACACACCTGAAATTGTGCCCCCTGGAAATGGTCTTCACACTGCAGTCAAGAGTTCAGTTCTTCAGTTGTGGGTCCAAAGACACAAGTTGGTTTAGTAGGGGGATGGTTGGACCAGATGATCTTGGAGGTCTTTTCCAACCTTAATAATTCTATGGAATTCAGGTACCTTTCACTCTCAGTCATGTTGTCCTTTTAACCACAGAAAGAGGTACCTGGGGAACCAAATGCCTCCTGCCCTCCTTCTCCTTGCCCAAACACACAACTAATTTGCAAAATAGACATCATCTCTTCCAGAAATGTTGACAGTCCTGCATGTTTCATCACTGCTGCTGAGCCCAGGAGTCAAGTTCTTCTTGGTTTATCTCCCCTACGATGGTTGATGGCTCAGCAGGGACTGCAAATCTATGGCTTCCAGCTAGTGAAGCACCACTCAAAAACATCTTCTAATTTACAGCCAAACATTTATGCAAACACTGTAAATCCAGAGATGATCCACAGGGACTAGTGTAATCATACATTAAGAATAACACAGCATTATGAAACACTCATGACAGATTCAACCCCACCTGCTTTAAATCACCTTTAATGGCTTTGGCCCCATCTCAGTCCCCAACTGAAATTAAACCTGCTGTCACACTACCTTTTCTGACATGCCTGCTGCACCTGAACTCATCACCAGAGACTGACAGCAGGGAAGAGAGGGGGCTGGAGACCCCAGTGAATGTTATCATCACATGGGGAACTTTTAATAGGTTTTCCATCATAGCCATAAACTGAATGATCCACGAACTTTTATGATGATCACCCTACGGTGTCCCAAAGGATAGAAAATAAAACACATTTTTATTACACCTCTTGAAAGATATAACCACTCATTTTTTCTCTGACGGAACCCCACAGATGCAAGACTTAACAACTACTTCGCTTTCTGAATGTAAAATAGTCTTTTGGGTGGTCAAACTGAAAGTAACTCTCACAGCTTAACACCAGGACACCCCCAAAACAATGCAGACATGGTTTGTCACCGCCTAGACCCTCCAATGTCTGTTTTGGGGTATCCTGGAGTTAAGCTATGACTTTAAGAAAAGTTGGAGTGGTCATTCCTGTTATCCCTGAGAAAGGAATGAGAAATGTGTAGCTTTTTCCTTTCTGACAGCATTTGTCACATTTACCTGCTTCCCTCTGCAACTCTGCTTTCACCAGAAGTTGCTCGCACCACTATGCCACTTATGTGACTATCTGCACCCACTCAGTGCAGATGGAGATTAAAATTAGACATAAGTATAATTCCTCTGAAAACACTGCGTCTGGAGGGATAGTCAAGTTTTCTATTGAACAAGTAGATACCACCGATTTTTTGTTCAGTACCAAACCCTTGGGAATGATACATGACAGGAAGCCAGTGAAGGTAGTGTTGGGTCTCTAGGAAGACTTTTTGGGTCTCTAGGAAGACTGCCTTCAAAGGAGGGAGAGAAATCCAAAGTCTGGAGGGGAAAACTCCTAATACAAGACAGAAAGTGACTCGGCTGACCTTTTTGGGTGCAGGTTTAGGAAAAGGAAACAAACAAAAGTCTAATTTCTGTAAACCATTTCATGAACCTGGATTCAGACTGTCATTTCTAAGATGCTTAAAACCTAGGTTCCCATGTTATGAGTGTTATCCAACAGGGATCCCTACGTAGACTGTCGAGTGACATTAACATTTCAAAATTGAGTCTATTTTATATATATATCCCTTAGGAAATATCCCTCTTTAGCTCGCTAATACATTTATGGAGTGTTTGTAGTGACTGTTCCTGGTGTGAGCACCCAGAACAAGAGGAGGTTTAATTTGGACACTTAACCATGTCTCCCTATCCCCAGCCTTGAAGAGTTTCCATCAGAGTGTCTACAACCCGTCTTAACAGTCTTGCCGAAATCAGTGGCCTGATGTGAGAAAAAATAAAAACATTATCCATAGAAAACCAGGAGATTTACAGTTGCAGAATGCAGAAAGCAGGACAGTGGTTATGCAGCTGAATATATAGCACCCAAGGACAGGAGCTGATTTAAAGTGACCTATAAATATCCAAGCACTTGTCACTGAGGGTGGCTTAAATGTGTCGCCTCTGACACCTTCAACAAATCACACGAATAGGGAGGTCACACAAACAAAAGTAAATGAAAAAAGTAAATGAAAAAGTGTTTTATCAATCAGATACTGTGAAGGGGCCTCTGACATGGCAGAAAGTTGAAACACCAAAGTTTGAAAATATTAACTTGGCAAAAAGAGAAAAAAAATGGTGCTTTTCTCCCACTGTTTCTTTGTCCTGGCATCAGGCCACAAGCTGCATAAATTGTTGGAAGTGCCTCCTAGTACACACATGGCTTCAGGATTGAGATTGGTGTCAGTGCATCTTAAATAACAAATTTGCCCGCTCTAAATGGTACAGCAGAGAAGTGTCAGCTACAGGAACGGAGTACGGGAGGGAATGACTCCACAGCAGTAACCTGTGCCCAGCAGCTCCCTGTGTGAAGGCTGACGTGCACGTGCCTTACCTGTATCACTTCTCACAGATACCTGTCAAATTTGTCCTTACAAACCTTCAGCAATGGAGACACCCCAGCTTATCAGGCAGGCAGTTCGGAGCTTCGCTGTCTTTTCTATTTTCCCATCGCAAAGCTGATATTTTCCTTGCCTGGTTAAGCCTGCAGTTTCTCTTCTTGCTCTCCACAGACCCCAGGAACCATTTATCATCTTCGTCTATATGCATTCCTCTTTAAAACATGAAGACAGAGAGTGTGTTGAACACCATAATGTTTTCAGTCTTTAGAGTTTTCCAGAACCTTGATCAGCTGCTTCTTTTTCCTCTGGATCTCACTAGAGGTTTTGTCCTCTTTTTGAAGTGTGATGTCTATAAAAATACATGGTACTTCAGCTAAGACTTTATTGATGGTGAGTCAGAAATTATTGTTTTAGACACCTTGCAAGGTGATGTTCCTCTTTATGTGTCCATTTTCCATAGCATCCTGAAGTCCTGTCTCCCATTTGGTTGGAATCCCCAAACTAACACTGGGGAATACAAAACTTTTGCTTTGCTATTTATTCTCCATCTTATGTATTCCCCATGTGAGCCACTGCATATCCCTTCATAAGCGGAGAATTATGCCTGTCTTTGAGGAAAGAAATCATGTTTATTTCAGCCCGCTGCTCCAACTGGGAAAAACCTCTGCAAATTCCTGTCCCAGTCTCTGATATTCTGTCCTAGTAGCTCATTTCGGATAGAGTTCTCAGATCCTGAAAGTTCAGACTAAACTCCTTTTTAACATTTAACCTTTTGACCATTGGAAGAGATGTTTGAATGTCATGCTCTGTTCACCAGCTGTCTTCCCGTAGACTTAAAAAACATGGCACATTCCCACCATTAGGCACGTCCTTGACTTCTGTGGGATTAATGTGATACTAAGTTTGTTCATATCAGTCCCTTATCATTAAGAAAATAATAATTTAAAAGATTCTCTGTGTCTGTTATTGAACCACACTGGACAATTTCTTTTCCTATTCTTAAGAGCAAATTGATATTTAAAGACTATTCTCTTACTTCCAGTATCTTGTGTTATTATGGTCTGTAGATCAGACATATTGATTCCTAATAAATACCTTACAAAAGTTCTCCTGGATGCTTACAAAGGAGAAATAAAATTGCCAGGCAAAGGTATCTGGCAGGAATTGCTTTGGTTCCCGACCTCATTACTCATGCATCTGCATACAGCTGCCTCTCAGCCCCACCAAAAGCAAACCCCAGAGGCCTGGGAGATGATTGTATGTACTTCAATGTGCCAAATTCCCAGTAGAATAGCACCCCACACACACCACATCAGAGTGCTTTACCCATGCTTTGAAGGAATTACTTCCTTAAAATGCCTCCGGTTTAAAATGAAAGATGAATTCACCCTTGTGGCCCTGTCCTGGCCCTCATTCTCTGCTGAGGCTTCCATTTTATAAACAAACTAATGTCTTCTAAAGGCTATGAGGACTGCAGAAACTTCTCTGATTGCCCTCCACTTCATGTCCACGTGCACTCACTCACCTACAGAGCCAAGTTCTGCCACATTCCTTCTTAAGGTACTTCTAAACCAAATTATTTGGGGTCCACTGACCCCCTGAGACAAGATAGTATTTTTTATTAAAGCCCAATGATAGATTTTACTCCTGGGAATTCATCTAGATATTTTTTGAACTCCAGTAAACTTTCTACAACCACAGTAATGTACAGCAAGATGTTCCATAGCTGAACTGCAAAATGTGTGAGAAAGCATCTTATCCACTTCCTTTTGTTCTGCCACTTATTTAGTTTCTTCTGATGTCCTTTAGCTCTTGAATGGGGCAAGACAGCAGAAAATTAGTCCCTGTCCATCCTTTCAAAGGTATTCATAAATCTGCACCTCTTTTCCAAGGACCTCATTAGCTTCCTACAGATAGGCAAATTGCTCCCTTCCTACTTCTTGCATCACAGCAATTTCTGTGATGAATGCACGTACTCCAGAAATGGACTGAGAGCCATCTGCCTCATTATGTGTCTTCAAATGGTCACTTCAGTCCACGTGTGCTGGATTTGAACTATCTCCTTTGATCAGTACACTGTTAAACACCTGTAGGAGAATGTCACTGCCAAGCATCAGTTGTTACCCATTCTGACCAGGGTTGTGAGTTACCATGTCTCTCCTCAGTAGGAGCAACTGCCTTCTCTTTTTCCGTGGCAAACGTGCAGTGATACATTTTAGCTTATTCTGAAGTGTTAAATTAAATTATTCTGCATTTGCCCAGGGATGAATTGACTCAGCATTTAGGTTAAGCATTTGCTGTAAGGTTTGCATCCAGACAATTACCTCAGTTTAGCTGATGCTTAGTAACTTGTTAAGCCACAGTATCTTAATTACAAGTCTGAGACCTAAGGCTTTCATAAAGCAGACTGGAATTTTAAGATAACTTTGGCTTCTATTTTGGAAGGTTGGAATAAATTCCAGGGCAAAACTATTCTAAAACAAATCCTGCATTACAGTCTCACATGTAGTCAGAGGGGTTTTGTATATAAAACAGGATTTGCAGTCATTTTTTTCTCTAATCCAAACTGTCCACCAAATACAGAAATAAGATGAAAAATTACCCTTGGCATAGCTAATTGCAATTAGAGACTTTTGAAAATTCAAGCGCTCATTCCCCACTTTAAATACAATTCAGCAAAGTGTTTAAGCTCTGACTTGAATGAGATGACTTAAGTGATTACAGTTAACCACGTGCTGAAGCATTTTGCTCAACCAAGACCTAAGGGGGAGAAAAATGTCTTAAAACTATGGCAATTCTTCAGCTGAAACAACACAGAAAACCCTTGCTCTGGGTACCAGAACTGTGGTTCTTAGGCATTTTTGATCTCCAGAAACAAAAGCTTGCTTTATTGTGGCCTGTTCTGCAAACTATGTCTAGTCTGGCCCTTTGCAAGCTGCAAAATATCTTCTTTGAGCAAATGTCTCCCCGCAGGAGTTAAGAGATAGGGTATTACCTTTGATGGCTCTACCAAAACCAACAACAATTTAAGCCAGGTATTTTGCAATTTGGTTTAACATGTTCCTAAAAGTGGGTGCACAGCAAAAAAAAAATGAAATTATTTTTTGTCCTTTGCTTACTAGGATCAGGAACATAAACATCAGCATAATCAGCGTATCTTCATCACTTGCTCTAGACTGACACGATGTGATTTAGAGTATCTATTAGCTCAGTAAAACTCAGATTACTTAGACACAAAAGTGATTCACATTATTACCAAGATACATTCCTGTACATTTTCACTGAACTTGTTAATATTCTGTACTTAAGCACTGCACAAATACATGGAATTAGCCTTTAATTTGTTCAAATCAGTCCTTGTGGCTCAGGCATGATGTTTTGGTGGGGTAACATCAGAGAATATGCTTGTTCTTCCCCAACTATTCACCACACATAACATGTACATCCATGATTTTTATGACCTAACAAATTCTTCTCTCACTCATTTACCATGGTAAATGGCATTCATTTACCATGGTAAATGGGTCTGTAATACCAAGGAAAGCAACTGGGAAGACTGCAGTACAAATTCAGACCTTGTAAATATTCCAGCCATTCATGTTAGGCATCAGCTGTGGTTGAGATGTGGGCATTTGGTTTTGTTGTTGTTGTTCTTGTTATGTTAGACGATTGCTGTTTGAGATAATTACTGAAGCATGGCCTTGAGGGGAATGCCTTTATTCTGGATCTTGGAGAACACCCTTGCTAGTTTCTGTCCATTGGTTTAAGAGTAACACAGAGTCCTGCTTTTGAGAAATTGGTGAGGGGAACATTTTCTTCTCAACCAAATCTTCTGGTTTTTGTGCTCTGTAGTAAGGGCAAGTCTGGCTTCCACAATCGTTCTAGTTCAGTCTTTCTACTGCAATCTCTTCGTGGTCCTCTTATAAGCAATGAATTCATTTGGGACAATAATCCATTTGAAGATAAAAATGAAACCCCAATAGCACATAAGGTGAGAGGCAGACCTCATGTATCCTGTGTCAAGCTCATTAGTCTGTGTTAAGCTACCACGTAACTAACAGCATGCTATCTAATCTTAACTTAGGCATCAAGCAAAAGAAAACCCAGGCCGTTCCTAGATAAACTGTTCCAGTGTTAAAAAATGTGCAGTTTATTTCTGCCCTCAATTTGTCACTGAGCTTTCAGCGCTTGGATTATGTTCACTAGATCCGAGTCTTGTATTAATAAAAGACTTTAACAAACGAAGACAGAATAAACTCCAAGAAATCCTCTAGCTCATCTCCCTGCCCCAAGGTAAGACCCACTCACTCTGCCTGTGCTGATTCTAAGACCTTCTGCAGTGGTGACTGCACAATCTCCCAAGGCCTGTGAGCAAGATCTCTCCTTACTACATCAATCATAATCCTTCCATGTGTTTTATGTGTTTCAGCTATTTTGGTGGTGTGGTGGCTCTTTATGGAGGAAGCCCTGCCTTAGATGGTGCAGCAGCACTGTGATTTGTTGGGCATCTGTCTTGGGTGCCCAAAGTAGTGAGGTTCCTTCTTGATGGTTTTGGGGTGGTTGTTTGTTCACCTTCTCACAGAGATGCCTCTTCAAGAACCATACTTCAAATTGGCACCAGTAGACACCTACGTACAAAGTGTTTTGTAACCAGCAGCTCATAACCCCCACTGCCAGCAAGTGGGTCTCTGACTCCCGTGGGGATTCCAGTGGTTTTGCCCTGGGTATTGAACTCCAAAAACTGCTTCATTTTCACAGGAGCTGAAAATGCCTGGCACATCTAGCCTTTGCGCACGAGGTCTGGCAAATGCTGCAGACGATGAGGTTTCTCACTCTAAGGAAAACGCTGCAATTAACAACACATTAATTAACAGAAGAAAAAGCAAGTTGCTTTCGGAAGTAAATGCCTGCTCACTCAGAAGCATCTAGGAGACCCATTGAGCCCTTCTGTTAACAAAGTCACATTAGCCTCCAGACTAATCAGCCCAGAGATATAGAAACGGGCTACACTCTGTGCAGATCCAGATTTCAAGAATCCATTTTCTGGGGATGAATTTTTTTTTTTTTTTTCCCTAAGCCAAAATTCTGCTGGCATGGAAAAGGAAACCCTGGGATGCCAGTAGAAGCAGCAGCTAAAAAGTAGCAGGCACTGCCTTGCTTTTTATAATTCTGCTGTCATAGGATAGAAGAAGCAAGGGTTCAGAGTGTGCTTGGCTGAGAGATCTAAGCCTGCTTTTAGAAATCCATACTCGGCTCTTTTTGGACTGATAAAGCCTCTTTGAAGCACAAAAAAGAAAAAAAAAAAAAAAAAAAAAAAAAAAAAGTGTTTACAGAACCTGGCTTGTCTAATTTGCCAGTGTTAGGAGAGGCAGGGCTCAGTCTGATGTCACTTTTCACATCCAGATAAGAGGAGCATGCCAGGTTAGCTTTCTAGTTCTCTGTGTTCAGTGGCATGGTAAGCTCTTAAGGAGGTTTCCTTTGGGAAAGAGATATATAATATACAAACGTAAACCATGGGATAATTGATTATAGTGGAGAGAATTTAACTATAAGCTGAAAATAAAAAGGCAAAACCCAGAACTGCTGCTAACTGGTTAAGTTTAATCAGGGCTGCTTAGAAAGCTGGTTCAGGTGGTGTTTTAATGATTTAATGACCTTTGTGTAGGCTTATCAAAGCACAAGTCAGCAGCCATGGTCATGTTACATTCACGTACTGGTTGCACAAAGCCAGATAACTGCTGTTCATTAGCCTCAGTGTGGCTGTTGTCTTACAGGCCATGTTCTGGGTATTGCTGACTCTGAGTAGCTCTGGGGACTCAGCAAAGGAATAAATTATTGCTCATCATTGAGAACTGGGGAGGAATTTTCCGATGGAAGTGTTTGTTGTCGGAAAATGTGGGTTCATTGACAGCTGCACACGTGGCAAGGGTGGAATGACTTCAGTGACACCTTTTTTTTTTTTTTTCTTTTGACAAGAACAGTTTTCAGGTCCAGCATGGAATTTTTAGTCAAAAACAGAGCAGAAAACAGCAAATCCAGAGTGCTCATTTCTCGAGTGATTAGCATGTGAACTTGGAGATGAAAAGTGTGGGTTTAAGTCCCTGTCGTATCTGATTTGACTTTTACATCCCTATGTCTCTAGCAGATCCCCTCACTCTGGAGGTGGTTATGTGAGGAGAAGAACATGATCTCTCTTGCTGGGAAGGGCTGTCTCCTTCTTTGTTTTGCTTTGTTTGTTTGTTAAGAATACAGCATTATTTCATGCAGCAAGAGAAAAAGAAAAACAAAGTTCTTGAAATCTCAAATGATGCCAGGACATATTTTCTACCCAGCTACTTGCCATAAATAAAACTGACATTTTATATCTTGGCCTTTACAGCTAAATGACTGCCATGATTTTTTTTTTCTTAATAAAATAGAGGCCGTGCTAGCACACACTCTCTACCAGAGAATTTGGGCTTGTTTCTGTTGGTGCAAAACAGAGATACTGAAATATCAATTTGGAAAGATACTCAAGGGTCTTTTTTTTTTTTTCCCCTGCCAAGCTTAATTTTCTATTTGGGTGAATTGTCTGCAATCCAGATGGTATCTCTGAAGGGGAATGTAGTCAGGAAACTTTTTTTTTTCTTTTTCATCCAGAAATCACACCACAAATGAATTTGAAAAGGCTGCCATTTAGAAAAGACCTGTTTCAGGAGATCACAATTTGAATGTTGCAAAGGTGACAAGCAGAGCTTTTTTTTTTTTTTTTTTTCTTTTTTTTTTTTTTATGCAGTTCTTTTAATTTTTTTAAGTCCTCGAGTGGACATTGAATGACTCACCAGAAAACTGCTTTTAGAACATTTTATTTTGGCTGAAACATTTCTCACTGTGCCCTTCAGCAATGATTTTTATGCTGCAATTCTGTCAAAAAAATTGCATGAGGATCTATAAGATTAAGAAAAAAATGCATATGACTCAATCTATAAATGCCTAGCTGTGCATATTTGGAGAATACCTGGGGGTAGGGTCTTTCCCTTTCCTGGCACAGGTCTGAGTTTGATCCTATGCTTCCATTGCATTGCACTTTTTAGAGCATTTCTCTGCATTGTCAGACAGTAATTTTTTAGAGTCAATAACATCAACAATGAATAGCTCAGAATGTCAAGCTCTTGAACTCAGAATTGAGTTGCACAGGGAACAGTAGAGTTCAGTGTCTCAAGATGAAAATAACAGGCTTGTATCCGACAGAACTGAGTTAAATTCCTGCCATGGACATTTTTAATCTTTGTGATGGTTCTGGAGCTAAGATTGAGGTTTGCACACATATACAAACATACTCAATGGTATATTGCTTGTAGTAAGACCCTTTCATTTCCTCTGAGTCCTGGACTCAGTTCATGCAATGACTCATGAGCAAACAGCTTTGCAGAATGTATCCTTTGATTTGTAATGCTCCCTGCTGTGCCTCTGCAAAGTCTTTTATTTCTTTGCAAAGTTTGGACAGAACACTTTCATAACTATAATCTCCCAAAAGCTGAAATCAATGGGATCTGTATCCATTACACTAGGGATGAATTTGTCTTGCACTTTCAAACTTTGAGAATTGGAAGCTTTAAAACATTTATATTTGAAGGCAAGAACACATACTATCACTTAGGAGCCCAAATCCCATTAGTTTTTAGTAGACATTAGGCACTAACAGCAGATTCTTAAGTAATGTTTTTCAGATATCTAGCAGCAGTCCAAGGTTCTTAAGGCTCCTTTTTAAATCCATGCTCCTTGTCTATGTCTGTGTGGAATCCAGTAGATGTACTTGAGTTCAGAGCAAGCCAAAGGCCTTGAGATGGTGGCACCCGTTTTTACAGGTTTGGACAGTTTTCACCACCTCAGAAATGCATTCAACTGGATGAAGAGACATTCAGCTCAGAAGTCAGACCTGGCCCTGCTCTTTGGTGGGAACCATGGACAAGTGAAAGAGGCTGACAAACCCCCATCATAATCCCATCACAACCCAGCCCCTCCAAACATAGCAGGGTGAAGGGAAATGGCTTACCTACCATGTCAGGTAGTAGGTAGCCTTATGTGCTTTCTATAACGTCCATCCATCTTTTCTCCCTATCTGCCATTTCAGTGACATTTCTACATCAAACTCCCCCCAGCTGCCCTAGGCAATCCTGGTAGCTGCAAACAGCACTGTCAGCAGCACATTTGCTTCCATCCCACCCAACGACATCTGAACACTTCATAAATTCTGAGGGATTTGGGCTTTATAATAGCTCTGCTGAGAGCAGGCTCATGCTACTTGCTTTTATTGATAGATGAAGAGATGAATGATGCAATTATTTAGAAAAGATTATCACAAAAGTCTCCATTTAAATAGGGTTGATATAAATTATTATATATTTTCTTGGTAGTCCCTCTCCTTCTCCCTCTGGTCCCAATGTTGAGGGACGATTAAAATATTGACTGGACAGTGAGAGCTAAATGAAAAATTTTGTCACAGTCATCTTTTGTTCTCTCTTCTTACAGGACATTTTATCGTGTTGGGGACTTCAAAGGACGGCACCAGATAAGCAGCAGAGAAACACAGATTAGCTGAGACATCAACAATTGTTGGATGAGGTCAATTAAAAGCCAAATTAAACAAATGGAGCTTTCAACTGTGATCCAGACAGGAAGAAGCAGTTGAGTTGCAAGGGTTGGAGATTAAAAGAATTCCAAAGGGCTGATGCAGAACAGGAGCATGGGGGTGGGAAGGGCAGGGGGAGGCAGGGGGAAAGATATCTTCCACCTATTGTCTTCAGACAGGACCAGAACTCATCTGGATCCGTCCTACCTGGAAGAACTGGAAGGGAAGAGCCCAGGCCAAGCAAAGAACCACTTTGGTGCCTTAAAAAAAAAAAAAATAATAATAAAAAAATGACAGCAAAGCAGACTCCTGGAGGAAGGGACAGGGTGAGGGAGGGTGAGCGTGAGCTGACCTGCAGCTGGCAGAGCCGTGGCCTAGCAGTGAGAACAGGCAGGTTTTGTGCCAAGTCGATTCTGGGTCACGTAACCAGAGCTGAGCTGCTGAGTCACTCTGCAGAGCCTTCCAAAAGCACTTCGTACACCTCTGACTGCCACAGTCAAACCCATCTTGAAGCAGGGGTCAGGACAGGAGGGAACCTTGCTGTGAAAACAAGGTGCTGTCTGAATGACCCACGGGTCGCAGTGTAAAGTGTTCGGTGCTGAGCCCACAGTAAGGACCTCTGAGTCAATGGCAGAGTACACCTGAAACTGGTATAAAAAAGACTGGTTTTGTTTCTTGGGGAAGATTTTTCAGAAAATCACGGTATTATGCTTTGCACATCCAATCCACTAACTTGTATGCAGCATCCCTCAGTTTTGGTCTAAGTTTGTCTTGTGTCTTCTAGGTCTTCTGCTCTGTTTCTACTACATCAGAGCACTATTTGCTGTGCAATATAGTCCTTATACAGGTATTTGAAAGTCATGAGTCATGTTTGCTGTTTTATGGATCACCAAAGCAGACAGCATCTGTCTGCTCTCTCACTTAAAGCAAGCTTCTTAGATTTTGATTCTGAAAGCTGAGGTTTTCTTAACTCCTTTCTGTTCTTCAAGGTGCTTTTTGAAGTGTGGACAACCAAAGCAAATGCTGTCCCACTAGCAATGATAGATAAGCGTGATTTATGAGCAAGTCAAACCCTCCCCCTAGGCTGCCTTGATGTTATTTTTTAACATCTCCAGGGTTTGGTCCCTTGAGTATTAAAAATAAATGAATAAAAACCGATCATATTCAAATGACTGTTCCAAACACCTTCACAGAATCATTGTTTTCCTTGCTTTGGCCTCCCAAGTTTGCCCTAAACTCGTAGCTTTGATTTCTAAATGGAAATAATATTGACGATCTCAAAATGAATGTCTTCAAGCCTATGCTTCTATTTGGGCCATTTGACTCAATCAAGAAGCTTCAAACAGTGGAGTATAATCCCAGAGAGATTATGATAATGGCAGATTAGAGGAGCTAGATGGCAGATTCATGATTTCTTGCCCAGAGAAAAGCTACAGCATGATCTCAGCAATTATCTATTGTGCTTGGCCAGAAGGACCAGAGTTTGGAACCAGCCACGGGTATGCAACCACTTACTGAGATCTAGGAACAGGAGAGAAGATAAGGAAAGGGTTGCAGAATGTGGGAACGTGGCAAATATTCCTAGAATATACAAAGAAGAGAGAAGATTGCTGCATGGGAGGGAGTGAAAGGGTGATACTGAGCATAAATCCATAGGAGAAAAAAAAAATAAAAAATGACTTTCTGTGACAAGGGGACAGTTTCAAAGAAATCTGGTTCCAATAAGAAGCAAAACATTTCTTGTAGTGCATATCTAATGCGATTGCAAAAATCAGAATTTGGAAGCACATTCGACCATTTCCCTTCAATATCTCAGTTTATCTTTCTTTTCTTCTTAAGAATCACAGAACAAGCCTGATGTCAAACTCTGTGCTTCGGGCTGATTTCCATCACTCCCAGAACTGTGTTCAAACGCACATATAACCCAGTAATTTACACAAACTATCATGAGCTGACATGCACCCCTGTCTGTGTATCAGTATCCTCCACGCCTCCAGAAGATGGATGGATTTAAATAGCAACTTTGAAGACAGCTGAAGCAAGTTAATTAGGGATTGACTAACGCAATAAAGCTATTTTTAGTAGTTAATTTATATCTGGTTACCTTGTTACGGGAAGCTTATGCAATGCTAGTAAATTCTTAACTAAGGAGATAGATTGAACACCAAAATTATTTCACTGTTAACTCTTCAAGAGTCAATTTGGAATAGCTTTAGGACTTCAAAAAGTATTGCATTTGATAGAAGAGATTTACTTTCCTTCTAGTGCCGGAGTTGCAAGGGGGGTTATTTTTTCCCTTCAAGATTTCATCTGAAGCTATGCAGGCTACCAATAAACAAAATGGAAATCCATGGAGAATCACCTGCTTCCAGGAGCAATGCATTGAAATAAACTTCCAGACCTCACAATCCCCAGCAGTGACACAGCAGTACAAGCATTTGAGGGCATGCATGTTTTAAAAGAAATTTGCTTTAGCATACATGTACATGCACAAAATAAACTCTTCTGGAGAGAAAGGAAGCACCAGCATGGTTGCACTGATCTGAGCAGTCCTGGGCTGACAGTCCCAGGAGGTGAATAGCTTTTCTCAGACAGAAAACACTGGGCAAAACAAACTCCCGTTAATCTCCTGCTTCTTTAGGGAGGGAAGGAGGAGAGGAGGCCCAATTCTAGCTCTGTTTTTACCTTTGTAGCTCTGCTGAGGCTGTCCCCTGATCCAAGTATAGACAGAATTTGGCCCACTGACTACTGAGCGGGAGTAGGTGCTGATGCAATTGAAGCCACATGCAGAGGCAGCTGGCCAGTGAGACAAACTGTCTTGGGAGCCAGGGCACGATGCTGCGAAATGCTTGATCCAGCACAGCAAGATGTTTTCCTTTTATGCAAGCCCTAATCTGAGAACAGGGCACACCGAATATATATAGCTCTGGACAGAGGGATTTTGTGTCCTGAAAAATATATATATATATAAATAAATAATTTGCCGGACAAAGGGAGACAGAGCTGCCCAGCTTGGAAGGAATCTCTTTTTTTGGAAGGCTCAAGGGAGGGCAAATGGCACAAAGCCACTTCTAAAAATTGATTCAGAGGGCAAAGCATGTGCAGGTTTCCAAGCAATGAGTAAGCACCGTGACATCAAGGAAAGGTTTTGACAGTGGGAAGAAGAATTCCCACCGGTGACGTGTCTTGGGGTTGCAGAGCCAGGTAAATGGTAGCAGCTACCCAGGGAGCGACTCCTGAAACATGATATCACCTAACCGCAGAAGTTGCCGTTCAGACTTCTCTAGAGAGATAGGCCACATTATTTCATAGGATCACATATAAGGGCAGAACCAAGGTCTGTCTAATGCTGTTTCCTGGTTCAAAGAGTCAGCGGCATCAGCAGAGCCCCAGAAAGGACTAAAATGCTAGAATCTCCCTCGGAGGATAAAACAACCACAGAGCCTAAATTGGATCTTCATCTGATCTTTAATGATCAAAGTTGTCCAGTGCTGTGTGGTATTGGGTCTAACATCCCTTCAAAAATCACAATAATCCATCCTGTAGCCCTGAATTAGCTTGTGCTCAATAGAAAAAGCAGAAACTTTGCTTTCCTTCATCTTTGCTAATTCTTGGGTGGAGATGCATCCCATGGCAGAGAGCTCTGCAGTTTGCCTATATGCTGTGTTTAACAAATACATATAAATTATCCCAGTTCTGAACTTGCATTACTATTTCATGTCACTGAAAGGAATCACTGTTCCCAAGTTCTTAGCTCCTCCGCTCTGTAAAGTGCAGGCGGGGAGACAGGATCAGTCCCGTACCCTTCTATGCCAACGATTACCCTGAAGGAATGGACTCACCTCCCGGTCTCTGGCCTCCAGTTGCAGCCTCCAGCTCTCTTTTCCAGCCCTGCCTGCAGCACCTAGCTAATTGTGCACTGCTGGTGGGTGCAAGGAAGCAACCTGACTCACGCTGCCCGTCAGTGCCGCTAATGCCGGAGGCACAAGGCTTGGCGGTCCTTGTAACTAATTATCTTATCTGCTGGAGCTGATGGATGCTGTTCTTACAAGTGAAGTATCTAATCCTCTTTTATCTCTCCTAAGCACTGGGCCTCTATGTCAGCCTCAGGCAAGCCCAATCCCTGTATTAATTATAGGTTGCAGTTTTTAAAGCCCCTCTTTTTCTTTACTTATTTTTTTTTCAGATTCTGTCACTCCTAAGTGAAATCCTGTCACTCACCCTTCCCTCATAACAGGCTCATATCTCTTTCTGTAGTCTGTCAGTGCTGATTAACAAACTGAACAAACCTTTGTGATGGCATCAGACCACAAGACAAGCTCTCCACCAGCAAACCTCAGCCCCACATCCCCAGACTCACTTCTCACCTGTTTATACTGCTTCACTCCACAACATTGTCTTTATATGTGTGTCCTGGGGCTTGGCATAGAAAAAGGAACAAGAAGAAAAAAAAAAAAAAAAAAAAAGAAGAAGAAAGAAAGAAAAAAAAAAAGTTATATAGTAATGGCTTCAAAAAATAGGCATGGAGAACACCTCCCTGACTCCCCTTTGCTGTTCTGCTCCTGGCACCACCAAAAATGAGAGAGGGTGAGTGCTGTTCGAGTGGTCACAAGCCTGTTAAAAGAATGCCTTGTTGCTTTCTGTGTAGCATAGTGCAGGTGCAAGTAGGAAAACCCCAGGCATGTGCAGCTCTTGATTTCCAAATGTAAATCAAATCTTTGCAATAAGCCCAGGCCTAAGCCTACAGCAGCTCCTACAGTTGCATATCTTCTGCTGTGCTTGCCTCCCTCTGCGTGCACCGTCAGCACACGGGATCCCTCAGCTTTACACCTCCTCCTGAGTGCTTTCCATTGCTTTCCAGCCACCCTTGGCGTAACCTCAGAGAGGTCACATCACAGTGCTCGCTGCAGTAGGGACATTTGTTCCAGATTTGGGGTGGATTCTTGCCCAGTTTCCCCCCACCTGCAGAGCAGGCACCTGGGGGCTGCCTTGCCTGTTCTCAGCTGGAGCCAAATTTCCGAGAGTAACTTTCACATGAAGGCTTTGATCAAAGCAGCTGTGTCACCCCCTTTCCTCTGCTTCCAAGCTGAAGACACTCTGAAAGTTTTGAGGTTCTCAAAAATGTCCCCCACTTCTAGATGAGCAACCCCAACTTTCCTTCCACCACCTCCCATGTGTCCAACAGAGATCAGTGCAGAGAAAGCCCTCCTGGGCAGAGGTGGAAGGTCTGATCCCCCCATCATTTACCCCTGTGGACTCTCTGCTGCTTCTGCTGTTGAAACAGTCTCAACTTCACCTCCCTCCGCTGGCCTGCTCTCACGCTGAGTCACGGCTCTGTGTGCATCCTGGCCCCTTACACATCTGCAGCAAGGTTATGCAAGGAAAAGGAGAGCAGGGCTTGCCCTGCTGCTTTGCCTGGGGGATGCTCTGGCAGCTCCCGGCCGCTGGGTGAGGAACTGGCTGCTCCATGTTGCAACCTGCACTGTTCTGACTCAGTCCCACACAAACCAGTTAGGACAATGTCAGGCTGTTTCCCACCCTCGTGGCACCGACTAGCAACTGCCTCCCGGCTACCTTCTGTAGCCTTCCTCCAGCTGCAGTGGGAGGTATGTGTAGATAGAGCCATATACACACAAACATAAAAGTGAAAATCACCGCTGGTTTCAATCGGAAAGGTCTGCACGCCCAAGCATTTGTCCTAACTTTGATCTGTCCAAGGGCTAGCTTGGCGTTGTCTTTCCCATCCACAAATGCCCCACTGTTAATATGATAATTAAAGAAGACAGGCATCTGCAGCCCTGCAACTGGACTGTCTATCCACTGTCTCCAGAGAAATTCTTAGTGCCATGGTGGAGAGGACAAAGAAGTGGTAGTGTCCAATTCTTTATGACTTTTTACAGAATAACATCAAGAACATGTTGTTAGTCCTTCCCCAAGACTGGCTGCAAGGGAGCAAAACCTTTACTATCCATCAGAAAATGAGGATTCAGAGACTTCATGAGAGTCCCAGACACAAATCAGTCCAACACAAGTGTGCAGTTCCTTAAACAAAAGAGTATTCAAAGAATCTCCTTTACCGAGACTACATGTCCTTGATTGTTAATCAATGTCCCTGAGTTGTTAATTCCACTGCTCAAAACCTATTTAATTTCCTTCAAATCTTTGTTTCATGATTCAGTTCCACTGGGATTGCACTGGTTCTTGAGATGTTAGACCTCAGTTTCAGCCATGTGTGCATGCGCCTTGGGTTTTGGAGAGCAGTGCTGACAGAAGTTCTCAGAATACCCTGGCATTGTACTGAAACAATGCCAATGAAAAGGAAAAAATATCCTCCTCCTCTTTTTTTATTTTTTTTTTCTTCAGATGTTGGGGCCCATGCTGTCTATTCTTAATCTGTAGCACCATCTTTTGAGGGGATGCTGTACTCCCAAGCAAATACACTGAGCTCTTTCCCCAGATGATCCCCATGGGGCTTTGCTGGCCACAGTCAAAGCTGGCTGAAAAAAATGTGACAGAAGCTGTTTTCCATTGGAAAGGGCCATTTCGAGGCGAAATGTTTCTTGGGAATGTGTGATGCTGAGTAAATTTGTGACTGAAGAACATCAGGCTGCTATAACAGCAAGAATGACTTATTTCATTCCAAGTCTCTTAAATCGTTCAGTTCCAACTCCTTTTTGTCCAGCTCACATTTATATTTGATCAGAGAGTGCCATGTGTATTGGTACTTTCTATACAATGTTTGCATTGCTGTATTTAATGTTTTAGTATAGTATTTTGGCATCACTAAACCGTGTCATTTTGGTGTTTTAAAATGGAAGTTTTTATTCGGGGGGAGAGGGGGAAATAGAGAAATGTTGACCTTTTTGGACTGATTCAGGGTGGAACACAAATGTCTAAATGCCAGAGTTTTCTGCAGGGCAGATTTTTTCTTCATTCAAATCAACTTTTCCCCTCAACGGCAGAATATATTCTTCACACATTCTCCCTCCCTGTTGTTAATAGTATCACAGTCTATGCAAAGACAACTTCACTGTCTTGAACCAGTTATGCTTAATAGCAAATAATTGATTTATGCCATGCTTAAGCTCTGAAGAACTTTGCAGGGAAGTGAGTGAACGTCTGTGTGCAGCATGCGCCTCCCTTCACTTCATCCTGGAATTCAACCAATGCTGGGGGAAAAGAGGACACAGCAATATTAATGATGGTGTGTTAGTAACCTGCCATGCCAAGACTGCTGTGCAATTACCAACTCTTCTATCCATGCAGTGCTCTGTGTGGAATATTCACACCCAACAGAAAATGAAGAAACAAGCATAGGGACGGGAGATGAGACTTCTATGCTTGCACTCCATGTGAAACAATGTAAAGAGCCAATATCTTCATCTTTTCCCTTCAAAACTTTGTGAAAAGCCATGGAATTAAAAAGGTCTGTTTCAGGAGAGTCATTCCTCATTCCCAGCTAGGTAGGCACTCACTACCAGCTCACGGGTGCTGGTCTGCACCATCTTGCATCGGAGCAAAATGCTACACAGGCATGTGGAATAGGTGGTCATCTACTGAGCTGCAGGAGATGGGCAAGGTCAATGAAGACATAAATTAAAGTCTCAACTGGTACCCTGTGGCTGCACCCTGAAGAGCAGTTCACCTCAGCAAACTGGTGACTGGGAAATATCACTAGGAAGAAAATATATCACATGACGTGGACTTTTACCATGTCCTAATGTACTTGGGGGACATACTGTTTCCTTCATGATCAAGAGACAGGAAACTGTCACCTGAGTGAGGAAAGCATGGCTTCTGCCAAACTTGCCCCCTTTCCAAAGTAAACTCAATTTGGAATGGCCATATGGTAGTTCACCCTGCAGAAGCCAGGCCACGGGCTGGCATGGTGGAAGCTCATGGATCCCATGGTGCAGATAGTATTGGAAGCATCTTCCAAATGCTAGCCCTGTCTAGAGAGTAATATAAGCTAGGGAAAGATTTCCACTTTCTCTTTATTTTGATTTCAAGCCCTTTTATCTGTCTTGTTTTATAGCTTTACATTGGAAGGAAGCCTATTTCCTGGTACGTACAGCAGCTTGACTGAGCATAGCTTGGCAACACTGCCTGTTGCTTTAGGGAAGAACAGAGCATATTCTCATTGTGCATGTTTTCCCTTGGAAACATTTAATCCTGTCTATATAATTCTATATATGGCTCCCAGCCATGCCACTACAAGCTGCAAAAACATCAGCTCTTATATACTAACGATGTCAGGCCTATTTAATGCCTGAATACAGGGCTGTCAAAAAAAGTACCTATGATTCTGTAGATTGTCTTCTTCAGGGAGATTTATTTTTTTGTTGTCGTTTTTGTTTTTTGGCACAGCATTGACAGGGGAGCAATTTTGTCTTTTTTTTTTTTTTTTGGTGGGGGGGGGAGAGACCTTCAAAATGCTCATCACATGCCTCCTCTCCTGCTTTTCACAGTGGGAAGAAAATTGGTGCCACAACTAAATTCCAGCATTGGCAATTCTTTCAGTTCTCCCTGTTCTGATGAGGCTCTTGCTTCCATCTCAAATGGATCGTGCAGAGTGCCCGAGGCTCTCTCCCACAAACAAACTACTTGCTTCTCTTGGATTGAGCTGGGTTTGCCTGCATTGAAGGATAAGTCCTGGAGTCCTTCTTCAGACCTAATTCAGTCTCAGTCTGCTAACAAGCTGAATGTGAATAAAAGGGAAGGAGTCTTCTTCAGGAGCTGACCAAGAAAGCAGACTCCTTGGAGTCCTGTCTTGGTAAAATGAAAAAAATAAACTCCTTACATGTTCATTTCAGGCTTTGTTTCATGTCTGCCTTAACTTCATGTCAATTTTCCTGTTAATAGCCATGTCAATGTTAAAACAGGAAATAAAAAGTCTGCAGACTTTCTTAGTGCTGAAGTCATAGCAACACTCTCACCCATGTGAGCATGGATTTCATCTGTTGCAACAGCTGCCCGCCTCAGAAAAGCACCGCTTCTCTGACTGCTCTCTGGCCCACATCCTCTGAAGTCTTTTACTGAGCCGAGACCTTTTATTTGGGTTCATTCCTTCAGCTCCCAAGGACAGTAATGGGAACTCCACGCTGCACCAGAGGTGATCTCTGTAGGAGCTGTCAGCACAGGCAAGGACGGCCGTGAACGCAAGGGGGTTGTCGCTGCCAGAAAGGGGCAGCTTTGGCTCCACCTCTGCCCCTGACACCGCAATGCTCGCTTGACTCATGCCATCCTCAGGCACAGCCTCGAACATCTGAGACCTCCTCTCTCTGGCTTCTCTGCTGGGTGGGAGATTGTTTTGTTTCTGAGGTTGGTCAAATTTTTGGTTGCTTTTCGTCTCCTCGACTGATCTGTCTCCCCAGACAGCATGTGCAGCAGAAGCAGGAGGAAGGGCCCCCTCGAACTTTTCCATGATGTGCTCACTGCTGTCTCTTTGGCAGCTCTGCAGATGCCATGCTGTTCTCTAGGACGTGGTGTTTGGCTGGAGAACACCCTGGCGAGAAGGGATGTTGAAAAATAGCAGTAGCAGCAACAGTAGCAACAGATGGGGCTAGCAACCTTTCCCTGGGTGAGTATCAGATCTGTTACTCTTCTCAGCTGTTTGGCGGGTCATTGCTGGGTTACGTATCCAGTGATGTCTGCACTGTGCTCTGGCCGGCAATGTATATGCCAGATTCCTCTGGTTCTCCTCATTGCTTTGCTTTAGAGCAGCAGTAGCATGCTCAAATGCTCAGCAGAGGTTTTGCAGACTCCGAGCTAGAGCAGCCAAAAAATGTAAAGTCCTAACATTTGAAACAACTTGTTCATTTCAGAGACATGTATGCATATATACTGCGTAATATCTCATCATTCAGCTTTGGCTCCTGCTGTCTGTAGCCATCAGAAGCCTCTACTTGAAATCCTGTTTTCTCCTGGGCATCATTGGTTGTTATCTCTGGGGTGACTCATTATCTGCCTGAATTGGTTACCAGAGGGCTTTTTTTTTAGTGTGAAATCTTTCTATAGTGGAGTCATGGACTACAGAGCCAAGAAGGACCATTTTGAATCACCTAAAATAACCTCTGAGCTGTTCATGTATTGAGCTGTGAGTGTTGGCTGGTGACTGTAAGGGTTTTGCATACCTAAGTGGATGCTTGCATTTTCTATGCAAGTTTGCACTTGTCTGCCTTCCCTCAGTAAAACTTCCCATGTTTTTTTGTAGTAAAATGGATCCTAACAATCCTTCAGTGGGCCAATAATTGTGGAGTGGAAGTTATTTTCCCAAATGATCATCAAAGACAGTGAACAATAAGCAATAAAACTGTCATAGACTTCAAAAGCAATTGGTTCTCCCAGAAGACAACTTCAATGAAACAAGCGAAGGACAGGGATACCTCAGCTAGGAACCTCAGATGTGACATCCACATGGCATAAGGCCCTGCAGAAATATTGGCTTTATCCAAGCCTGCTTTACTAACACAGTCACTCCCAAAATACCAAGTCCTGTTTTTCAGTGCATGTCCATCCAAGATTCTGCACCTATTTCTGAATCTGGATTCTTTTATCTTTACCACGATGTGCCACTGCTCAGTGTAGAAATGTCATAGATAATATTCAAAAGCAGATGCTTATGGAAGGACATTAGAACAGAAGTATCATCTGTGCTTCCCTCTCTAGCATTGTAAGCTCCAGCCAGTGGAGATCCCAGTTGATCCCATGGAAGCTCTGGATCCCATGGACCAAATATGACAGCTTTGTATTTAAATACCTTCATGGAGTGTGTTTTTTTTTTCTACAAGAAGTTCAATTACCTCTGATGACCTTGTCCAGTATCCCCATGAATCTACAGGTGTAAACCTTAAGTGTAAACTTTTAGCCTCCTGTGGGAACTAAATGGGTTAACTGATCCATATGGGAAAAACAGATCCAGAGAGGACAGCTTCCTCTTTAGATCATGCAGTGATCCCAACTCACCTGCAAGCAGAGAATTAAAACCAGCAGACCTAGCCCACAGGTGAAAGAAAGTGGTGGAATAAGGTGACAGGACAGGAAAAGTTTTTATCCAGTATTTCACTAGGGATCAATTAAAGCACAATACAAGACTGGAAAGAACAGAAAACAAAGCCCCATCCATGGGACAAACCCTTTTCAGCGTTCCCAAAGGGAGATTTTTGCTTTTGCCCCCACTGTTAAATTGTGTGGCCCCATTGGTGAATTAGACCTTCAAAAAGGTATAGTCTGTGTTAGAAAGAGGAGTGACAACTCTGGAGGATGTTTGCTGCCAAGTCGGAATGATCTAACTGTTTCCTTAACATTTGCGAATTCTATTCTTCACACTAGGGAAATAAAATTACCTTATTCTGAAGAGTGCACAGAAGAGATCTCCCTATATTTTTTTATTTTTGCAAGAGGGAAAAAGAGCAGTGGGTACAAAAGGACACACACAATTTCATCCAGGAACAGCTGAGATATGAAGCCATGTTGCAGCTCTTGCTGTCCTTGACACGTATTCTGCTTCAAGGGTAAGGTGGTTTGTCTTTTCCCAGGATGACTGCCTCAACACCTGAGCTCACCATATCAAGCCTATTTCCATGAACAACACAGTCTTTCCATGGCTCACCACTCTTGCCAAGCCTAATGATGAGCCCTTACAGAGCAGAAATGCCTGTTCAAGGACTCACTGTGCCCTGAACTAAAAGTGTAGTCAGTCCTCACACATCTGGATGCCACACTCCATGGCCAAAAATGCTTCTTTCGACCGTGATTCATCCTTCTTCATTTTTTCACTCTGTAAGCTTCTGTCAGTGACTCAAATCTGACACCCATGGAAAGCCTTTATTTCTTTATAATTCCTGTCAGACCACTAATTAATTTCTGGGTTTGTTCTTTAATACCTGACCAATTAGCATAAGCAAATAACATTGGGAGAACAAGATGGCATGCAGGGCTAATAAAACTGCTGCTCTGTTTTTAATTGCCAGCTTAACACTCTGTGAAGCCTTCAGCACAAAAAGAGGAGAACAAGAAAGAAACAGGCAGTGGCTAAGTGATGATTTACCTCTGTGGGCTACATTTCCAACTTGTGGACTACTTCTAAGTCTACAAATAAAAATTTTTTTTTAAAAATGTAGAAGTACCTTCAACAGATATGAAATCAGGAGGAGAGTTCATGAGTACGGAAAAGTTGAAGAGCAGTTTTTAAGCAAATCACCATAGTCCAGATCCTCAGTCCTAGGATCACCGTACTTCCAGGCAGATTTGCTGTGTCTGCTCTTCGTTTATTTTACTGGCTCCCTATATAAAATTACAGGGTGGAAAGAACAGGAATGTCAAGGGAAACCTTAGATGTCACTGTAACAGCCCTGTTACAGTTCTGAAGCTGTATATATGCATTAACACAGTATTGCTTTCAAACTAAGCCATATCCTGCCTCCTCGCTTGGCTTCTTACCCTAAGCTCTAGTTCAGCAATGACCAGAAAGAAGGAAAGATGTTCTGATTTCTCTGTGTAGAAATGTTCTAAGTGATGGGAAAAAGTAATAACAACATGAGCTACTTGGAGACATTAGAAAAGAGATAGGGTGGGATTTTTGATGAGTTCAGCACGAGACAGAAAAATGGAGGGGCGTAGGTTTGGGTTAATCATCAAATAAAAGGCAGGCCAAACATGAGGATGACGTTCCTCACAGCAAGAGCTATGAAGCCACAGAGCAGGCTTGAGGGAAGCACCATCACTGACTCATTTCAAAATAGCCTGAACAAATTAATAGAGAGAGCAGAGAAACAGGCAAGCCTGGCAACAAGATTGGAGCTGACAATATTGCTTGATCCAAGAAACTGTTGGCCTTTCTCATCTTAAGTTTTCTTTGATTCTGCAGAAGCTTTTAATAATTTTATGGATTTTTGCATAAAACAGCTACAGTGTTGCATAAGGTCTCTATTAGCAGCTCTAGCTCTGAAGACGTGTCAGTCGTTCTAACACTGCTGTGCTCAGAAGGACTGGGGCTTCAGAGGTTGCAAATGACCTGGAGATATCTCCCACCACCACCCTCCTCCGAGGATGGGCACAAAAATGAGATCTGCTCTACTTCTAGTGGTGGTCGCCTCCTGAAGATGTCCTACCTCAACCTTTCTCTACAGGCCATCAGAAAGCAGGCACAGATTTCAGGGATTCTGATTCTTTTATGTTTCTTTTCAGCTCAGAAATTACAGCTGCTACATTGCCTAGCTTACGTCTTGAGATAAAGTTCTCTTGGCCACAATTTTAAAGACCTTGAGAGTAAAGCATTTCAAAGTCTTTAATGCTCTTCAACTTTGCAAGCTAAATCCACCATCTAGCATAGAATTTCCCAGGTATGAATTTGTGGTATTTTCCCTAAGCTGGAAATTACTGAAACTTGCCTTTAGGATGGGTCACTGTGCATTTTCCATGGTCTTACACTCTTCCCTCAGCATGTACTGGTTACTTGTCTACATGGATATTTGGCTGAATATGCATGCCCATACTTAGCTTCCCAAAGAGACCTGGCAACTAAAGGAGCTGACTACTTAAGCAACGCTCAGCAGGCTTTATGTGCTTGTGGGAAGCATCTTGCAGACACACGGTCCCCATGCTTATGTGTACAGAGCTTATGTGAAAGTTTAACATCAGATTTGACCCCTCAGTTATAGGACACAAGAAAGGCTGTTGGAAGCAGCAGGGCAGTTACAAGGAACATTTGGTATGAATTTTCCCCTGTTTTGCAGTTAATGAATCATTCCTGAGCCTGCCCTTCCACTGTTCTCATTATTCCAGTTCAGACTGTTGGGAAAAGTACTCTTTAAGAGACAGAGCAGAGTTCGGTTTTATGTGTTTAATTTGATTGGCCAGGGACAGAAGGAAGACAGACTATGTGTCATTTATTAACTGACTGATGGAGACACCTTCTTGTCCAGCAGAAGTTTAAGCTTATTCTCACGGCAATCCAGAGTTTTATGTCGATATTCATAGGCTACTGTGAATGCAGAAATGTTGCAGGAGTTGCAGAAGGGCTTTACTGTGACCTAGGTACCCCACCTTCACAGGCACCCCGCAAGGAGTTGCATCTGTGGCCATTTCAGACAAGGCATAGTGCACAACATTATTCCCTTTACCTTGTCCTGGGGACTGGTTCCTTTAGCACTGGCCCAGAAATGAATACAAACCAGTTCAAATAAAACTACCTGGTAATATATATATGTTCTGACTAGTGAGTTCAAATAAATAAAATTAAATTAAATTAACAATAAAAATAAATTTTAAAATAACAAATAATAAATAAATAAATAAAAGCAGGCTAAGAACATTGGTACACGACACTTTCTGTGTTGTTACCTCCATCTTGGGTTACTGTGATGGGGATTCAGAGAAAGACTCTGTGGTCACTGTAGCAACTTCAGTGTTCTGCAGGTTTTATTCATCCTGGTTTTAAACATCCTGAGTGCATAACATCAACAGGACAAGTGAAAGAGACTTTCTATTAATTACTTCTTTTTTTTTTTTCCGCAAAGGAAAAATAAAAACATTGACATTTTGTTCAAAAACATCAGCAGAACTTAGCTGACACATGTATGCATACGTTTTAAAGCCAACTGAGGAACACAACCCCACAATCCAGGAAAGAGTTAAATCCAGTGAACTACCAAGCTAGACAGTACCATTTATTCTGGCCTTCTTCTAGGAAATTCTCTGCAAGAGAAAGCTAAAGGCAGAGGACAGTGTGTAGCCATAACCAAACCTTGTTTAGTTTGGCATCTTCTCTATCTATCCCATCTTTACCAATCTGACTTGCTCTGCTGTTATTCTTGGCTGCATCACTAGAATAGTTATTCTTTAGATATATGTAATGTTTTTATATAGGCAGAGTTAATGCAGTTGCTGTTTTGTCCACCCTCTGTGAAACAAATTTCAGAGAATGATTTTGAGGGCACTGAATGTTTAAGCTTTGCTAAAATTTTGCTCAAGTCACCCAGATATGCACAGCATGGGTTCTTTTAGATGCAGCCTGAGAGAGGAGGGAAGAGCATTTTCCTTTGTCTCAGGTATCTGAACTTTCAGGCAATTGATTGGCACCCCCAAGCCATGAGAGATTTCAATAGAAGAAAATCTGAAAATAGTTTCCTACTTCATGCTGCATAATTGGGTGCATCATGGTGAAGTTATTATAAACAAAAATCCTACCTTATCTATGCATGCATCATCGTCCCAGTAAGACCGAATTGCACATGGCCAAGGCAGTGAAGATCTTTAATGTGTGAAAAGATGGCCCATAGGCAGAAGTCTCACCCAAATGGGCATGACAGTGGTTTTCTCTTGTTAATGGGCAATCTTTATATTTCAATAGCTTTTTTTATTTTCCAGAAGTGACTGCCAAACCCTATAAATAAAAATAATATTCTATACACTAAGGAACTGGATTGACGTTCAATGGTATTTCATAGCATGTACAATTTAATTAAGACATGATGACCCGGATTCAGTGGGTTGACACAAGGGAGCATTAACTCTCCGTTCTAACAGTTCTGTTGCCAAGGACAAATTCTCTGTTGCATCGGTGTGACTCAGTTTAAACAACAAACAGTCTTGAAATTTAAAATCCCTACAGACCCTGGTCAAGTTTCCCCAGTTCTTGGATAACTTCCTCTTTTCTCCTTGATGTTTTTCTTAAAGTGAGATATTCTGTTGCTTTGTACTGATTTTCCAAGTAACGGGTGGGTCTTTATACTCCTGACAATAAAGTTGCCTTCCAAATATTTATCACAACAAATAACATACTTTTCCATGTTATTAATCCTGGAGAATCTCCATCTTTCCATTTGGTGAATTATGTTGACTATTGTGGACAGATATTTCCAGAATTAACGCTTCTGGGATTTCACATTTGTAACATACATTGATGAGTGTATTAGGAAAATCAATAGAGTTAAATTCTGTTTTGTTTACTTTTTGTTGTTAACATTCATGTGGATCTGCTCAAGTCAATGGGTGTAACTCGGAGCAGAACTGGACCACAATTGCGTGAAACAGAGTGGTTTAAACTGGAGATGGATGAACCTGCCACAGACAGTCTCCTGACAGACAGAAGTGAACTTCTTATGAATTCTGGCTTGATGGAAGGACTATCCATTGAAATCCATCATGCAGGCTCCCATAAGCTCATGTTATCAGTGTGCTTCAGGTGTATTTGTCAAAGTATGGATTTCACTGAGAGGGAAGGAAGGAAGGAAGGAAGGAAGGAAGGAAGGAAGGAAGGAAGGAAGGAAGGAAGGAAGGAAGGAAGGAAGGAAGGAAGGAAGGAAGGAAGGAAGGAAGGAAGGAAGGAAGGAAGGAAGGAAGGAAGGAAGGAAGGAAGGAAGGAAGGAAGGAAGGAAGGAAGGAAGGAAGGAAGGAAGGAAGGAAGGAAGGAAGGAAGGAAGGAAGGAAGGAAGGAAGGAAGGAGGGAAAAAGAGAAGAGAAGAGAAGAGAAGAGAAGAGAAGAGAAGAGAAGAGAAGAGAAGAGAAGAGAAGAGAAGAGAAGAGAAGAGAAGAGAAGAGAAGAGAAGAGAAGAGAAGAGAAGAGAAGAGAAGAGAAGAGAAGAGAAGAGAAGAGAACTCAGATATAGCTGTGCAAGTTTCTCTACTGCAACTCCATGCCACTGAGGCCTGAGCTCAACTCCACAAACATCCCAGTTTATACTGAAATCTGCCTTCACCTTCTCCTTTCAGTCCTTTACTGAAAATAAATTACAAGTAAAGCAAGATAAAGTTCTGTGAAGGACTTGGAGAGCAGTGATGAACTTTTGCAGTTGTCCCAGGTCCTGATGTTAAAACAATCCAGGAAATCAGAATCTTTTCCCCAGCTCTTCTGGCTTCATCATACAAGTCTCCCTTTGGTCAAAATAAATAAATAAACAAATGGAGAGAAAATAAAAACTGAATCAGGACAACAGGGGCCTTTTAACATGTGCAGCTATAGGCAGCTATAGACAGAATGTCCCAAAGAAATGTGAGCAGTTTGGTGACTTAGCTTACAATAGCATGCCTACCCACTTTGCTGAGAAGGAGAGCAGGCATTACATGACACACAAATTACCAGAGACAAGCCACCACCTGTACTGGAAGCCTGGCTTCAGAAACCTGAAGAGTTTTTAGGTTTTGATGCTTTTCAAAAGGCTTTGAATCTACCTATGTGTTACAGCCACTACTAATAGTATGGTAATGGCAGCTTGAAAGCATCCACCCATTGAACCTGGATAGTGTTTCCTAACCACTGTGAGCAGCAGGGTTTTGATAGTCCTGTGTGCAAAGGGTTTGAAATCAGGCCCATTTGTAGCCTCTAGGGTGGGCCAAGAGGTGGTATCATTGTCTTGCACCAGGATGAGTGAGGGCAGTATTCCTCCATGGCATTACCGCAGGTGAATTTCTTGCTGCCAGTCCTTCCTCATCTGCACAGATCAGAAGCTTTGCAGATACTTTTATTTTGTTCTTATGTTTTAAAGACATGAACTTTGCAGAGCCCTTTTTTCTTGGCAGGTTTCTTTAAAAAGGCAGATGCCAGAAGCTCCTGTAACCCTTACCATACCTCTCCAGCCACAGAGACAGAGAACTCGTGTATGCACTCGGCTTCCTCTCTGCCTCAGATCTTTTTTTCTTTTTTTTTTTTTTTTAAGGCTCCAAATACCATGGGAGCTGGCTGCTTCTGAAGGCAAAGCCTGGCTTGCAGTCCTTCCCGACGGATACATCTTGTGTACAATACAACAGCTCCTGCGAGGAGTACCGGTAGCACCGCACAGCCAGTCTTGTGTTGTCCTGCCTCATCCAGGTCTGAGGGTTTGTGACAGCTGATATCAGGGAGTTCGCGGAGCTCTGGGAGATGTGGAGAGAATAAATTCCATGGAATGCACTTGTCTCACTTCTTCATCCATAGCTTCAGACCACACACTGGTTGTCCGTGCAGGACAGCTGTAAACACTGCCTGTGATAGAGCTCTGGCAAAGAGGCCAGTGGTCCTCCAGTGAATCCAGATGGGTCTCAGAGGAGAACAGCTGTGTGTGAACAGGAAGGGAGAGCTTCCTCCTGCCTCTTCCAAAACCTACCACTCAACCGCTAAATAAATCAACATCAGCAATGACTCTTCACAAGGCAGAGTGAGCCAAGCCCAGGCTGGGAGTTTACCTCAGTACATAGTGAAGGGAGAGGAGCCATCTGCAGCAAACTGGGGCTTTCCCAGCACAAAGCTTTAGGGTATCACCGACATTTTTTGCTGTGTTTTCATATAGCTTTCTTCCTACTAAAGTTACAGCAACAGCCTGGAGTATATCAGCCAGTGGGGATGAGGTACCCAGAGCGTAGAGTGGGCACAATAAAAGTTATCTTCAGCTTCACAGCAGTGAAAACATCAGGACAAGAGGCTCAGGAAGAATTCATTTTGGTAACACAGGAGGTCTAACCACTCCTCCTGTCACTGTGGAGAGCTGTGGAAGAAAACTTCCACCTTAGAACAGAACCTTAGACATATTTATAGGTTGCAAACAGTTTGCATTTCAGCAAAACCACACTCAAAAATAAAAATAAAGTATTAAAAAAATAAATAAATAAATAAATAAAAGAGAGAGAGAGAGACCCAAGAAGCCAAAGCATTCCTTTCTGTTATTGCCCTAGCAGACAAACAGAAGTGTGTTCAGTTTGGCTTTAGATAACATTTTAAGGGATGAAATTGCAGTTCCTCTGGTATCTTCATGGAGCATGGCACTGATTATTCATAACTTTAAAACTGTGCTTGAGGTCCTTTTAACATGAATGTCTTGTAATCAGCCCCTCAAGCCTCATATCTGGTAATCTCAACTTCTTTTTAGGGTGTGTAATTACAGGTGCATAGTTCTTGTCATTGTGAACATAGTTAATTACAGCACTGTCCTCAGCAGGACACAGGGAGTTGGATGGATTTACTGCATTTTATATGGTATGCTGTGGTTTGAATGACAAAGTTAGATTGGAAGGGACCTGGGAGATCTTCTGGTCTGACTCCTATAGCTTACGACACTCATGCAATGTGCCAAGGAAGAATTGGGCAATGTACAAAGCAAGGATTAATCTGAGTAAAACCATATTCGCTAAACTATCTGGAGGCGTACATATGAATGGCTGGATAGGATAACCTGGCCTTTTTAGTGCTGTATGGAATGGTCACTAATGTTTGTCTAAAAAAGAGATCAGGACAAATTTTTTCCAAGATATTTTCCTGTTGAAAAACTTTATTTAAAAGAACTACATTTTCCTAGAAATGTCTAGGTTTGGACAGATTCTTGTTTAGAAAGTGTGAAATTCAGAAATCTAAAGCCAACTATTCTCAAAATATATCATTTTAGTGTGCTTAGTTTTTATTTATTTTGAAATTGCTTTTTAGCCCTTGTAACTAAGATGATCATCAGACATGGCTGAGAGATGAAAACTGAACAACTAAAACAAAACAAAAAAAAAAAAAACACAATTTTTACTTTATGAATGTGATCTATTTTGCTTTGTCCAGAAGAAAACATTTGTACAGATGAAGTTTTTTGTTCTGCAGATGCTTTCAACTTCCTTCTGTTTGCCTCTGCTGAGAATGACTCTTGCTGCAGATTCACAAAGTGTCATCCTCACCAGGAAGATGAGCTGCAGCAACTGAAGAACCAACATTTCCTAGGTGGGCACCTCTCAGACTTTGTGTTGGGTTCATACAGGGAGACAGCAGCTTCCAGCCAGGAGAGCAGTTTATGCTGCCACTCCCTAGTCCTACTTACTAATCCTGATCCTGTCCACCACCATGTGGTGGTCCATCAAGGCCACAGGGAAATGCTACAGCTGGTATGACACCTGGTTTTGGTTTCCCGTTCAGAAGGCCAGGTTCCCACTCACAGTTGGGTGAGCTTGGGCAAGAAAGATCAAAGCAAGGCTTGAGCACAGGCCTCTGGCTTCAAAGGAGCATGTGCCATGCAGCTCTCTGGTACCCTTTCACCCCCGCAGAACATATTCTGGATTTCAGGTACCTACAAATTTACCTTCTAATACATTTCTGGGATGTTTTTGATGCTGAAAGCTCATCAGATTTCAACATCCCTGACTCCCCATAGGACAATTCCACAAATGAATATTTAGCCCTTTCTTATTTGTTTAGATAAAAGGGGGAGGATGGTGCAGGAAGAGGCTCAGACTTTTTTCTTTAAGAGAAAACACATTTTTCCAGCCAGGCTGAAAACTGTTCTTCCTCATGCATTGCAATAAAATTCACATTCAGGCATGGACTACGTTTGGAAAACTTCAGCTGAAAATGTAAATGCTCTAAAACAGAAAAAAAAAATAATTATGAGAATGAATAAAAGAGAGGTTTAGCATGGAAACTGCTCTGCAGCCCTCACTATAAAGCACTGCCAGATGCCTTCTCTAAAAGAGCTCATGCAAGCTATTGCTCACATGGTAGTTCCATTGGCCCCTTTGAGTTTATGAACATAAATTAGGGTTACTCATTTGAGTAAAGCATTGTGGGATCAGACTCCTCTTTTACCCAACTGTAAGCATCTGTAAAAAAAACCTTTTGGGATAAAAGACACAGAAGAACTATAAGACCCTTATGGTTGTCAAATACAATTTCCTTTACTTGCATTTTTTTCTTCCTTTTGGGCCCTGACCTCCATCTGTTTATGGAAATATTTAGATCCCTCTGGTGTATTTTTAGCAGATCGTTTTGCTTTTGCTGCTGCAATATCATTGCATCATCATTCTCTTGTTGCTCAGCTCCGATTCGCCTTTTTTTTTTTTTTTTTTTTTGGTGTCTTAAGCTTCAAGCATTCCAGCAGACCAAGGGAAAAAAAAAAAAAAAAAAAAAAAAAAAGAGGAAATGCTATGCTGTATTTACGCTCTGAATGCTTACATAAAAATGCCGTCAAAGTGCACACAAATATACACACACAGCGTTGTCATGAGGATAGTGGTGGGCTTTTTCCAGTGATTCTTCCCTTTGTGAATCAGCCTGCCTGAGACATGACGGGATGGTTGCCCTGGAAGATGAGATCTCAGAGTCTTAGAGGTATGTGTTGTGAACAGATGAAAATTGCTGGTAAGTTACTGTCCTTTGAAACATTTGATGGCACATTGTCCGAACCAAATATATTCAGTCCTGGCACACTCCCTTTGCCATTATTTAGACCTGCATGCATATGTATATATCAATCTGTGGGCAGAACACCTTGAATACCTTTTCTTACTTAGATATGGATCTTCCTTTGACAGTACACTGTACTCCTTCTCCACCATCTGTTTTTTTCTTTTTTTTTTCTTTTTTTTTTTTTTTTTTTGTCTGTAGACATATCACTCCTTGAAATGTTTTCAAAATTAAGAGTCATTTGGGCCTAGTTATTTACAAAGGCAGTGAGAGCACCAACCTGCTGGCAGATATTAAGTTGAGCACCTGCATTCTGGAAACTCAGCTGAGACTCAGCATCTCATTAAATAATCCCTGTTGTCCCCCTCCATCAGATAACACTCACTGTATTTTACAGCGTCATTACTTACAGTCTGAGGTGACCAGGCACAACCCAAGCCCTGGAAGAAGTTTTTAGGTGGACCCCGGTGAAGGTCTAGGTGAGGTCCATGGGGATACAATTAGAGCTGATTGCTGCATGGATGTTTGGGAGACACTAAAAATTATGCCTTCTGGGTGAAAAGTTACAACTTTTTTGAGATAACCTCAGGGAAGCAAATATATGACTTGTCATATGGATTGGATCTCATAACCCTGTATCAGGTAACAACGTAGACACGAGAAATATTACGTCATTGGGAGTGTGTGTCATTTTGGGCCTAGCTGTGTTAGTTTTAGGAGAGACTGATTTGAAAATTGTACATAGACAGGCCTGCACTCAGGAGAATGCAGGTTATATTTGCACTCCTAAGAACAAACCCATGACAAAACAAGCCATGCTCAGCAGCTGCTCCTCCTAAATGTCTCAAAACCATGTTGCCATTTGCAAAATTTTAAACTACAGCAGTCTATTTATCCTCCTTAGGCCTGACAGAGAGTGTGTGATGCCTGCTCCGGACAAATCAAACCATTGAGCCTCTCAAAATGCTTTCATCATCATCATTATTTATTATTATTTATCATCCCTGCCATGTGTTATGTTTTCTACACACAAAGAACAGGCAGATGTTTTCCATCTGCATGATGTCTTAATTTTAGATCTCAGGGAAAAGAAAAAAAAATGAATAAGAAAAGAAAAAAGAAACCATAAAGAATGCAGAAATGCACAATGTGTCTGGAAGTAGTGCTGACCCCTATGTACAGGTATGCATGTGCACAAGGTCTCTGGAAACAGAGCTGCTAACTTTGCCTTTCAGCTGCCTTGGGGAAAAGGTTCCTGGGACTGTAGTGGGTGACTTCACCAGAGACGGATCCCAGGGGAGTTGTACACCATCGGGGTGAATGACCTGTTTAAGAAGTTACACCAACCCAAAGAGTTGGAATAAACTCACACAAACCCAGGGCAGCGTGCAAGACAGCTTCACTCCATGCAAACCCTTTTTCATCCCTTTGGCCTCTTGCCTCCCTGCAATTTCTCCACCATCCATAGGCCCTATTTTGACTCCAGTTCCATAAACCATGCTCTCACTTATTACCTGACTGCTCAGAAAATCAAAGCTCTTGACTTTCTTCTCCCCACCGAGGCCCAGGTCAAGAGGCACAGGACAATCTGCTGGCAGGAGGAGGTGGTGGAGCCCAGCAGCCTCTCTCAGCTTTGGCACAGCTGTAGTCAACATTGGCTTTGCTGGAAAATTGCAGTTTTGATTAAATGTACATTTTCTTGAAAAGTGTCTTCTTTCCACAGGAATTTTGACTTTTTGATGAAGACCAAAAAGGGTTTGGCCCAAACATTTGGGGGTTTTGAGTCTTTTTTTGGATGACAGGGAAGACAAGACATTCAAAAAGTTCCACATCCAAATTCCAGGGGGAATGGATTTATTTCATTTTCCTCTAGAGTTTTCCCAGAACCCTTCTCTGTTTTCCAATAAATTTCAGTGTTTGATGTGAATGCATAACCTCGCCATACAATCTACCAGCAAAGTGAGCAGGCAGGTTACTAAACTGGGCTGATACTGCTGATAGAGAGGTGAAAAGATTTGTACAATGCGTCAGTCCCCAGAGCAATCAAGTTGCGTGAAAGGGAATAAATGCATAAATAATAGTAAAAAATGATGGGAACAGAAGCTATATTAATAATAATGCACTATAAATGCACATGGCATTTTACAACCATATTACTAACAGACCATATCAAAGACCATGCAAGAACAGCTCTGTGCCTCTAGGGCATTTGGAACACAGACCAAGATTTTGTCCATAGAAACTGATGTGATACGTGAGGTGACAGTTTAAATTCAGACATCTGGTGAGTTGTGGGGGACGGGGCACTGTGACTCTGGTATTAATAGCATGTTCCCTCCATTCACTAGTTCAAACAAGTTGCCGTGTTGTTATTAGCTTCAGAAAGCAACCAGGCTTGTGAAAAATTAAGCTGTTTTCTTTCTGCTTGACATATTGTCGAAGAACTGAACAGACGCAGTAACAAGTTCAGGCACTCTGAAGTGTTTTGGTTAGTGATTATTGCTATAAAGTCCTCTGTTTCTTCACCCCCACTACCCTCCTTGCCAAAATGAGAATTTGATGACAAGGTAACTTGACTCTGCCTCGCCCTCAAAAAGATAGAAAGATCAAAAATAGCTGTGTGCTTCAGGCTACACAGAAAGCTTGCAAAGAAAATTTACTTGAATGAGTAAAATGGAAATTTGATGCATGGAAGCTCCCACATATACATTTGACCTAAGAATCATGAGAACCATTTGATGGGGGCAAGGAGGGAGGGAGATGCTTCTTGCTGCTGGTTGTCTTTTTGGTGGATTCACTGCTTTGGGGATTTCTCTTTATTATTTTGCTCCCCAGTAAAAATTGAATTGGTTTAGTTCCAGCCTCAAGGAGTAAGGAAGGAAGAAAATCAGAACAAGTTTTATCAGAACAAAACAATTTTATGAAAGTGGAGGAAAAAAAGGGAGTAGGGGGACCATCTCAGTCAAGATGCAAGTGACACCAGGAAAAAACAAAACATATAAGAAAAAAAAAATAAAAAAGTAGTTTTCAAGAATAATTTATTTAGTGGGGATTGACATGCACCATCAACTGCTACATTGTTTTGCAGACATCTTGGTAGATTTTTCTCTCAAGAAAGAAGAAGAAAGAAGAGACTGCTCTGAGGTGTTAGCAAGCCTGACCAGAGGAGATGTCTCTGATGTTAGGTCTGTTTTGCCAGGTTTCTGAGACACGATGAACCCACAGTCCTCTGCTGTAATGTTGCCTAATCTCTTGCCCTGGCTCCTGGCCAGAACCCGCTGCACCATCCTGCCCAGCATGCCAGGCGCTCTGGCAGCACTGCCCATGTGCAGAGCCCAAGTACAACACAAACGCAACGCCTCATTCCCAGCACCTCTCCACTGAACCGAATTTGGGGCTTGATTCTGTTTTCTCTTTGCCCCGCCTGCCTCGACAGGCAGAAACACCTCTGCCAGGTGATCTGATGGAGACGGAGGAAACCTGTTTGACACTTGCTGCCTGAACACCACAAAAAGATAAGGGATTTCTGATGGGCACCCTGAAGACCCGGGCCTGTGGGCATGCCCACTCTCTCATCCAGATGCTGGAAGGCATGGGTGCTAGGAAAGAGGGAGGAGAAGGTTTTATATACTGAACTTGTTTTGGATGCTTTGGTTTGATTAGTTTGCTTTGAGATGCAACAAGTCCATCATTTTACAGAGAACAATGGAAATGAAAGCAGCATTTAGAAATAAATATACAATTTACACTATCTATTCCTCTGCCCTTCAGTGTGGAACAGGTTCCCCACTCACCCACTTCATCCTCCTCTCACGCAGCTCCCTTTTAAGCTTCCCCCTGCACAGTGCTGAGCAGGACCTGCTTGGTAAAATGAGGCAGCTGGTAAGCAGTGCCCCCTGCAGAGCCAGTGGGGCTGAAACCTTGCAAAATTAAATACACCTGCCTTGCCCTGTTACAGACCTTCAAGCCTGACCTAATCAGGTGCCTCAGACCAAGAGGCTCCCTAAAGGGTCCAAGTGGAGGTAGGCATGGAGGGTGGGAGGCCAATGGCAAAAGGAAAGAGCAAGGCCCTTGTCATGAGTTCAGCATGTTGAAGACCACGTCTCCACCTGTTGCACAGCATCACTTAGTGTACATCAGCAGGGAACTGACCCTGGAAAGCAGAAATTTAATATTTCAGCCAGTGTCACAGTGTCCCAGTAAAAAGAAACTCTGCATTCACTTTCTGTAAAGCTGTACTCAGAAAAGGATGTCAAATATCTTCTTTCTGCACTCATTTCTCTGAATGCCTCAACTGACATTTAGAAAGCTTTTCTTCTTTTTCCCTCCCATCCCTTATCTTACCCTCTTTTGTTTGTTTGTTTGTTTGTTTTTCTTTTTTCTTTTTTTTTATTTCCTTTGGAGTTACTTCTTTTGATTCCTTGAGAATGGACTGTGTGGAAGGAGCCAAGGGAACCTCTTTCCTGCCCCAGAAAAGGTAAAGAATCACCTTTTTTGATATATGTTGCCTATTTTTCTTTCTTCCCTTTAATCTGGGAGTATCGGTCCCCAGCCCAGTCTTTTGACAAGACAGCTTAACGCTGTCCATGAGGTAGAAATTTGTTTATGAGACCTTTGGAATTTCCCACTTCAGTTTACCTTTGACAATGTGGGAGACTAGGAAGGTACAATTCCATCTATTAAGTCTTTCCAAGTGGTGCCATGATGCTGTTTAACCTTTCCTCACAGATGTATAATGCCAGAGCTGTCAACCTGGATAGAGCGAGTCTCTGCATGTACTTAATGTATAGACAGAGACCAGATCTTTACAAGAAAATGTCTGCATAAGCAACTTTGCATTCACCTACTGATGGTTCATTTAACTCTTACTCTCCTGAGATGCATTTTCCCCTTCTTTCTACAGCAGTATATATATGCATGTTTGTGTGTATGTTTATATATATATTTATGTATATATGTGTGTGTGTGTATGTATACAAATACATGTATATAATGTCCTGTTCCCATTACACTTGTTGGGTCACCTAAGGATAACATGGATTGCAGGTCTTTCATTAACTCTAGTGATGAAGCCCAGGCTTTGATGTTAAAGGTCATAGGTTCATCCCTCTGATAAAATGCTGGTAATATGCAGTGGCATGTGAAAAACTTCACATCTCCTAATGTAGCAAGCACAATGAAGTGATAGAACTTAAATTAATATTTTTTTTTTTGATTGATTGATTGAACAAAGCCCCATTTTTGAGAACACAATTCTATTTACCAACTTATCAATTTGATAAATACAACTCACATGAGCAGGGCTGATTTTTGGAAGAGAGAATTTGTCCTCCCCTATATCCCATGACAACAAACCAAAATATCAGCTAATGGCACAGTTCTGGGTTGAGTTTCAGAAGTCCTGAAATGTAATCCTGATCTTGCTACTATTTCTGGTGTGAACATGAGTATGTCATTTCACTTCTCTGTGCATCTTCTTTTCTTGCTGACCTCTGTTTCATCTAGTCTTAGCTTATCTCCTGTTTTGTACGGCAGCTATCACGAGGAGAGTCCTGATATCAGCACCACTCATCAGACTATGATATAGAGCTGCCCAGTAGATATTGGAGTCTCAGCTGGCATGAATGACAGTGGAGGCTGGAGATCAGTTTGAAGGAGTCAAACTGCTTTGTTTGTTTCATCCGTGCCTTTAAATGAAATTTTAGGACCACGTGAAAGCTCTAAGTCTAGAACTGCTCACATACATACCCCTAAAGCAACTAGATGTTCCTGAATCATCATCTGACCAGAAGTTTTTGTTAGAATGGCAGATTACTTGGGTAAGAACTAAAACCAGCCACTACAAAGAAAAGTAAATCCACTCCTAGGGAAATCTCAGAATCTCTTTTCCATTGTAAAATGGAATAAAAAATAATAAAAAGTTGGCATTACTGAATTTCTCTAGAATGAGGATTTCTGAAGTCTCAGAAACATAGGAATTGGAGCCTTTGTTCTGAAAACATAAAGTATTTAATATGGAATTTTTCCCAACCAAATTTGTTTCAAGAGGGAATTTCTGTGTGCAAAAAAAAAAAAATAATAAACCACTCAGTGCTGATGAAACTCCATGTATGCTATCCACTGCTATCTAGCTAAGGAAGAAGAATCCTTCTCTTCTGCTACATCACCTTCCTTTCCTAATGAAGACATAGTACCCAATTATTTACAGGTTCACTGAATGAGGTGGGTAGACAGGAACTGGAGGGTGACAGAATAGAAGGAGAGAAAGATCTTCAGAGAGGAAATCCCAAAGAAATACCATGATTCTGGAGCACAAGCATGGTATGCATTACTTTCCACATATCAAAGAGTTATGACTTTTTTTACCTAAAGTGGGAGAGAGAATAAGGCAAGGAGCAGAACTAAGATTTTTCTGAAGGGGCTAAAGAAAAGACAGAAGTTCCTGATACAAGAAGTTATTGACCTGAAGGCAGGCAGCCTAGGCCAGGGAACGAGAAAAAGAAAGAAGAAAAGCCATTTGAGAGTCGGCACGGCCACAGGACCCAGCTGGGGCTTGGCTGGCAGTGATATCACTGCCCTCCCTCCAAATAACAGCCCTGGGTGATGTCATCTCTTTTCCTTTAACACATCCTAACAAACAACACAGTGCAGGGGGAGATTGTCCCTTTTTCTTCGTATTATTATTATTATTTTAATTTCCAAATGAATTTTGTAATAACAGCAATTAAACCCTCCCACCAGCCAGCCCCTGGGGGGTGATTCTTGTTCTTGTGCAGTGAAACTTTTCTCCTAGAGAACATCATAGCAGGCATGCAATAATCATCCAGAAATGCACAGCCTGTCATGTCTTATTGCTTAATTATCCATCTCACCTTCTTTCAACCCTCTTCTTACTGTTCCTTGTGTGATGCCTATTTATTTTATTTCATTTTCCCCAACCTCTGTCCCTCCATGCCTTAAGACTGTGAGAGCTGAAAACATTTTTCCCTTTCGTTCTGCTGCTCTGAAGTTCCTCCACCGTTGGTCACCACTGACCATTCCCACGAGGAATTATAAACTCAATTCTCTCAGAGAGTTTTTCCCACTTTTAACTTACTGTGGACAAATTCTACTAGCTATAACATCACTACTGTGTCATTTCACCCAGCGTGAAACTGGCCTTTCTGTTTTATACCCTCAGAATATAAATGGCTATGCCTTTCGGGAACCTTTCCTGAAAGAAAGGAAAATTAATCCAAAGAAACCTAACATACAGGAGGCCAAAATACTGGATGGAACAGTCTTCAGGAGTTCCTCTTCTGCATGTCAGGGGGTTGGCTCTGTAGGGCATGCATATGTGTGCAATTTTTAATGTTCGTTTGGGTGTGCTTTAAGTCCCCTCTCTCTAAAAGCAGCTCCAGTTTAAGATAGCTGTTAACCTTTGCCAGATGCTGAAACAACAGCCAAGCATCTGAATGGTATCAGAGTGGATCATCCCTGTTCCTTCCACCCTACTACACTGAGCCAAAAAATCCCTGCAGTTTGCATCATTTTGCTCTTCAGGTCTGGGGAAATGTTCTTCATGGAGGAAAATCTTGGCCTTCAGGTCATGTCTAAGTAAGGTTCTCAAGACAGTCTGTGAGTAATTTAGAAACGTAAGTCTGAAGATGAAAAGAGGAAAGAGCTGAATACCTCACTGGAAAGCAGTTTCTTTTACATTTCTCTTGAAAAATTGTAATTAGTCTATGACATGGCTGGGGTAAAACTAACACAAATGACTGGTCTGGATCTGTGTCCCAAGGTCTCTTTGGTTCCTTGACGCTCTTTTTTTTCTTGTGCTTTGTCTTTTGCACTAAACTAGGATCCAGAATAGCTGCATTGTAGCTTTTGAGCAGTTCAGTTGAGACACCCTTGTCCAGGCTACAGAAAGGGGATGGTCCCTGGCTGAGGAAGCAAATGTACCAAATAGAGCTGAGGAAAGCCACATCACTCAGAGGTCCCATCTGAAGCTTCATAGACAGGCTTCAGAACAGGTGGGAAGATGTGGATAGGATTTGATTTTCTCCTTTCTGATTTCTTGGATTTATTTTAGATTGATGAAACAAAACAAAGAGAGAAAACAAAAACTAAAAACAACCACAAATATCCTTTTCTGTTAAATATAATTTTTAAGATGACTTTTACGAAATAGGAATTAAAATAAACACTTTTTTTTATATACTAACACTTTAAATTCAGTGTAAACCATCGTTAAACACTAATAAAATACAAAAAGGTAAATTAATTTATTTTTAAATGAAGACCTATTTCCAATGCAAATAATGGAAAATATGGTGCCCGCAGTGGGGTGGCAGAGCCCATGCGTGGCTAGCCACACAGCAGATGGGTGGTCAGCCCTGGGTGGGACGGGGAGTTCCCAACACTCACATCTGCACCCAAACAGTGCTTTATGAGCAGTGTGGACATGAGCTCAGCCAAGGAACATCACTGGTAATTCCTCCCTCAGACCTACCAAATTTATTTTTTTTCCCTAAGATATGCAAGGTACGTCAAGGCTCAGCTTAGGAAAGGCTTTTAAGAGATCTTTACTGTTCAAGGCAGGCTGCGGTTTCATTATTTTTATTATTTTGGTAGAATGAGTAACAGGAATAATAGTAGCTGAGGGTTGTTTCTCTTCATTGACTCTGTGTTAGGTTTGGAAGCCGTTCGACCAGGACAGTCAAAACACAGACAGGAAATAATCTGTGATAATGTCCAACTGGGGTATCAATTACGGCTTTAGACTTTCACGTTAAAGGGATACTGTCAGATCAAATTCAAACCAAAAGTTGTGGGTTGCATTTTTCAAATACATACATATACATATATATATATATGTATGAGAGAGAGGAAGGAAGACTACTAGAAACATTTCCTTTTTTTTTCATTTTAAGTTAAAAAATAAAATAAAAATAATAAAATAAATAAAATAAAATAAATAAAATAAAATAAAATAAAATAAAATAAAAATAAATCTAAAGCAAACATTCTCTTCCCTGCCATGTTTAGAGACTAGACTGCTTGTTGTCCTCAGCCTAGCCTGACCTTACAATGTCATTGTCTCTGTTTTTAACATCCTTTCTTTAAAGGCTCTGGAGGGTGAAGTCACTCTTCCCCCAGAGGTAAGAGGGGAGATGCCTGGTGGCCCTGCAGCAATCACTGGAGCAGGAGAGGATGCGAGCCTGCACAGAGGCTTGTGGAGTGCATCCCCGACCAGGCATGGTGCACCCAAACACAGACAACCATTCTTTTGGACAGGGTGGGAGAAAAAGGTGGGACTGATGTTGATTTTGGTCAAAAACAGCTTCTTTCTGGACATCTGCTCAAAGAGATAAGATGGTAACTGTCACTTGCAGTTACACCAAGAGTCACTGGGTGGTCCCCAGAAAAAGAAAAAAGAAAAAAAGAAAAAGAAAAAGAAAAAAAAAAAGGATTCCTTCATACTAGGATCACATCATTAAAAGAAACAACACCATACGCTATCACTCTCCCTCTCCCTTTTCTCACCCAGAACTGGCAGAAATATATAGAAGGAAAATCTATTTACCAAATGAGTTTGTGAAACCAAGCTCTGGCAAACATGTGAGAAGAAAATTGTGTGTCCAGTCCTGGAGCTGGCACTTTAAAAAGAAAACTTGGAGAAAGCTCAAAGAAGAGCTTCCAGAATGATTTATAGTCTGGCAAACATACTTACCAGTGAGAGGAGAAAGGAGAGCAATTTGTGAGATGGCGCATGGGCTAACAGGTTAATAAGTGATTAGGGGACTTATGGAGTGAAAAACTCTGATATAAAATGAATCTTTGATCTTGCAGCCAGAGGCATGAGCAACTGCATGGGCTGCAGTTTGGAAATCAGCAAAGCCCACAGAGGAAATACGCAGCACGTTTCTGTGCAGAAGAGTAATGCACTGCAGGGAGAGCTGCACCCCAAGGGACGGGGTGGATTTTCTGTCATTTGGAGCCACGGGATGACATCCCTGGTTCCAGCCCAAACGAACATGAAATATTACATCCCATGTTAACCACAGGGCCAGATAAACTGGTGAGAGTGATGTCTTCCAGATCGTCAGCCTGAAAGGCCTCTGGGAAGTAACCATGATCACCCTGGTGTCCTTGTGTCCTGGCTGTGTGACCTCTCCAAAGCTGGAGAGAAGGACTTGTTTTCAGTGTGTATGAGCAGGAAGGGATTTGTGTATACATGAATAGAGCCACGGGGCAATGCCCACCTCTCTCACAGGTCACAGCTGGAGCTAGCCTGCACACCAGCATGGCTGAGCGGGACTGAGGAAGCTTCACAAACATTTGGCAGGCATGGAGACCAAATGGGAACTAGGAAGAGAGAAATTACATGTACAGCCTTCCTGATAGCTGCTAAACATGGTTTAGCGTGAGCTCCTTGGCTCACAGAGAAGGGACCTGAGGCATTGTTCAAGTGAGGTCCTGTGCTGGCATGGCAAAAGTCTTTGGCCTCATGTAGTGATTTGCATGGGTTTGGGACCCTGCTAAAGGAAATGAGAGTCATCTTTCAGCTCCAGGGGTTTGATGTACAGTCTGTTAGGAAAAGAAGTTACCAGGCTGAAGGTGAACTGCTAGAACAAGTGAGGGTAAGCATATAGCCACATGTACAATCTTGTGATTTTCAAGTAGGAAAAAGCATCAAAAATAGCTTTTTCTGCTCTTTCTCTTCTCTGAGGGATCTTTCACTAAGTGAACCAGGCAATGTTGAATGGACAAGGAATGACAAGGTAGCTCTCATTCTTTATAAAGGTTGTGCTACAAAGAAGCTGTAGCTACCCCAGGCTCATCTTTCAGACATGTCCATTAAGTGCTGGAGAGGGCCTTCCATCCTTAGGAAACCTTTCAGTCCAGCATGATTGCAAAGCTTGCTTAGCCTTTAAGAAGAATGTGTGAAATTCCAGGGTCATTCCAGAAAAGCTTAGGTTTTGACCCCAAGATTTGATTATGCTGGAGGATAAAGGAAAAAATTCTTTATACTGTAAGAATAGGTAGGAAAGTAAATTTCCAGACTCCAATGAATAAATTAAAAGTCTGGAGTTTGTTCTGAGTTCTGTATGTTCTTCCTTATTCCCTCTTCTCACAGGTAACATTAAAATCTGTGTTGGTCTCTGCAGACAAATCACCCAGAAGCAAAAAAAGGGAGAGATTTACACAGATGATGAAACCCAGAACTGAGTTCCAGGATTTCAAGATAGGACCCAACCAGAGCATAAGGACAAATGTTGTCCATTCCATGTTATTCTCATTCTAGGGGAACAACCTCCCAAAACGATTAACTGACGAACGAATTTGAAACCGTGACCTCAAGGCAAAAGGTCATTGCCCCATTGTCTTGCAGTGGAGCTTTCCTGTCCTCAGTGAGGAAGCTTTTTGTCTAAGCTCCCCTTCCTTTCTCTCATTTTCCCTCTCTCTCAAGCTTTCTTAGACGGTTCATGTTCCATGTGACTAGGAACTGGAATGATTAAAAAGGGAGCCTCTGATTATAGTAAAACAAAAAAGCCAGAGGTTGTTTTGTTTTCCCTGAAAGAAGAGGCGGTTGTTGGCTGTTCTTTAGAGAGCTGCAGTTTGGAAAATTTTTGAGCCTGTTCAGGGCAGAGGAAAGCACAGGACAATGAATTCAGGGACCATGACCATAGCATAGGACAGTGAGAGGATGCACAGTTGACTGATCCAGACAGACAGTTCTGCCTTTCTCTGGAGCTGATAAACAGACCCCAGTGATAATTAAGCAGCAAGTTTCAAAGCTAGATTTTAAACAATTTTACTATATTTTTTCCGTACTCTTGACTCAGGTAAAGCTTGATCCCAGATCCCTATGAATAGATATTTGTGGTGTTTCACACAATCTCAAGGGTCATCCCCAGCAATCCACTTGCTGAACTGGGACACGTCCCAGAACTAGCCAACAGAAGGGGTTGCATCTTTCCCTGGAGCCAGAGTGCATGTAGGACAGGTTTCATCATCTCCTCTAATTCAGCAACAAAAATCAGACTTCTAGCATAGATCCAGCAGTTCTGGAAGCAACTCACCCTATCCAGAGTTGTCTAAGAAAAATGAGACACCATTTCCCTAAGACTTGCTAAAACAGGCACAATCAGACTTCAGATGGCTGAAGTGAGAATACTGTGGTGGGTAACTCTACCTCTACAGCAACTCTAGGTACCAGGAGCAAGGAACTAAAATTGTGTAAACGTTTCATGATAAACGCATTAACATTATGTTTAGTTTATCCTCTAGAGAGTAAAGCTGTGGCCTCAATTTCCAATATAAGGTGCCCTTATAAACAGGGGCCCTTATTTCCATGCCTAGAAATCAGATTCAAAGATCCTGAGAACATCTGGGTCTCACTGAGGTCACAGAAAAAGAAAGTGAAGAGAATAGGATCGCTTAGGTAAATTAAAATAACACTTAAAAAAAAAAAAAAAAAGTAGGGACAAACCTACAGGAGACAATCTGTCTCCCTTTTTTATGATAGAAGGCTCAGCCAGGGGAACAGAAAAGTGACAAATTCCATCTTACTGAAAAGAAATGAATGTTTTGTTTTCATGGGACACTGGGACTCAATGCCACAGGAAGACTGAGATGCCGAGAGCTGAAGGTTTAAGCCACTGCCTAGTTTAGAGCTGCTGGGAATTTTCCCAGTACAGAGGGAGAAAAGTGTCTATCATCACTGGAGACAACCTCATTGTTCAAATGAACCAACAGTTCCCTATGTCCTCCTGATTTCAGCAGGAGGCATGTACAAATGACCTGACAGAGAAAAACAGAAGAAAGCCCTGAAAGAAAATTTCAGATACCCACCCGGTTTTGCCCGCCTAGTATTCACCCTTTTTTATCCTTTTTTTTTTTTTTATTGTCTGGCACCAGGTCCTAAAGCTAGGATCATGATCCCAGAGTGAAAAGGCAAGTTATAAAGGGGAGTGTCTCCTACAGGAAGGCATAAGGGTGGGAGACGAACCTGGCATCAATAGAAAACTTGGCTTGGATTTTCAAGGAGCTCCAGAAATAGCAGACATGCTGTCATTGAAATGTAAGAGGAGGAGGGCAGAGCAAAAATATATAGGTTTTATGGGGGATTTGGAAGATTAGAAGAACAAATAAGTAACACAATGGCTGGATATTGACTCAAAGAATACTTGAACTAGATTTGACTGGCAAACAGTCCCAGTCTCTATTTGCCAACTGCTTGGAATTGTTTGAGCAATGACCTTGAAAAACATACAGCAGATTCAGAGACTGGAAAGCCAGAAGGCTGCACTGCACTGGTCTAATCCGATCTTCTGCAAAAAGACGTCCCTCCAATGTCACCTAGCCTCAACTCTGCTAACTTTGTAGGCCAGCAGCAGTGGCTCAGCCACATTAAGATATTAAACCGGTTTAAATAATTAAGTCCTCCTAAATCTTGAAAGCAGTTTAGCAGATCACATTGCTTTTAAGACACTAAATTCTTAAACCACCTTAATACTGATGGAAGAGCTGAAACCTTGCAGCCAACTTAAGGGTTTAAACTCTTAAGACATTTTTTACATGATAAGCCAAATTCAGAATCAGTCATAGCACCCACACTTTTGCCTGGTATCAGTTCAGATGCTTACCATCTAACTGCGTCGCCTCACACCAGGTTGAGAGACTCAGGGCTGAATATCTGTTTTAAGTCATTACCTGCTTTGCCAAATCACTTGAACTGTCTTCCAAGAGCTTTTGTGAATATTAGTCAGCCTTAATCTATAAAGTTTATCTCCTGCTGCAGATGGTTTTGATGTGGTAAATGAGTGTATTGAGTAAGGTTTTTTAAGTTCAGCACAAGTCAAAAAATTCTTATGATAAATACAAATATAAAATCATACCCAGTTTAGCTGTAAAACCCTGAGAAAGAGGACTGACCCCAAGACATTTTAAGCCAAGCTATTGCTCTGCTTTTGCAACTGGAGCAGCACATATACTATTAGGTTTTAAGAATGAAATGAGATGCTGGGGTAGTTAGGAAATTAACTTAATTTTTAACAAACACCAGTCCAGTGAACTCATCTTTCAGCAGAAATTTTTATGACTGTTCAAAAATTATATTTCCCTGGACATACAGCTTCAGAGCATCTTGTGTGCAGGGAGGGAGGGGGTTACAGGTGAAGCAAAAGAACATAGAATCCAGTTTTTCCCATAGAAATGTGCTCACCTGGGATAAGAAAACCTCTTGTGGTTTATGATGTGGGATATGATGGCTCCTAAAGCAGTAGCTAACTGTGGTAAAGAAAAAAAAAAAAATGTTATTTGCCTAAAGGGTAATGTATAAGAAGACTGAGTGCATAAAAAGGCTTGTATTACATTTTGGAGGTCTCCGTGTCACCTAGAGTGAATGATTTGAGGGAGAAAGAGAGGGACTCTCTGAAAGAGTGATTCAGAGCAGACATGCACTCAGGCTATATTTAAATTGGGGAATGCAAAAGCATGCCTGGACAAATCTGGACCATGTGGTTTGGAGAGAGATCTTTGTGTGCACTAGTCCTCTCTGCTGCCCCAGTACCATCATCTCCACAGGAAGAAAACCAGGAATGTGGGCCAGAAGGGAACCAGTGTATTCTCAGGATGGTCCATCAAGAAACAAGGATCCCAGTGTGTATTCCTCACGCAGAATGCCCCAGAGCATTTCCCACACATACTGTTTATGGAGACAGGACCACCTTCTAGGAATGCTTCGCTATTAAAGGGTCTTTGGGCTTAAGATCTAATGAAGATTGGTCTTCTCCAAGCTGGTTGTGAGCCCATCAGAAGATAAATACGGTGGTCATTTGCAGAGTGCCTCAGCACCAGGCTTTCCACTGCAGTTGGTGCTGTAAATGTGCAAAACAGGAAAAGAAAAAAAAAAAAAAAAAGGCCAATGGGTCAACCACCTTGCAGTGTAGGTTCAAGGTGAGAGACAGCAGATGGGAAGAGGCAGAATGGAAGCTCCTAGGAAGAGACATGTGGGAAGGTTTCAGAAACACAGGGGACAGCACTAGTTGTCCTGGGAAGCAATCTTTTCAACACACTGACAGCTTGTTCCTGGTATTCTGGGGTCAGTGGTATAGAGCTGAATATCTGGCTGTCCATTTCTTTGAATCATACATTGCACATTTGTTAAAGAGGAGAGTTAAAGAAAGTCACAGTTAAAAGCAGTTTTGTTTTCTTGAGGTAACAGGTTTGCTCTGTACAAACAGTATCTCTTATCTAATAGCCCTAGAAAGGCATGTAGCGTCAAGCTGATACTGTCTTCATGCTTGGCTTATTTTTGCATTTCAGCCCTGAGATATGCAGGCAACCTGCCATCAGCTGTAAAACCACAAACCCCGATCTGTGATGGGGACTGATAAGAGAAAATATATGAAAACAGACTCCTTAGAGCTTGACTCCTTTCCAGAAGGCTCTGGACTGAGATCTGGCATTTGAAAGTGATTGTTCATGCATAAGAAGCAGCATTTTTGTTTCCTTTTTAAGGCTGCAGGAAAGCTAGAAGAAAAGTGAGTGAGCTGGGGGGCAGGGGTGTGGGGCAATCAGCATAATGTTATTAAGTTCCTATCATGACATTAGCAAGCGCAACATCCCGTAGAACAATTGCTTTGACCTGCACAGCTCCCTGTGCTTCCAGGAGCCTTCTCTCCACTTCAGAATGAGAGAAAACATCATGTCAGTGGTTGATGTGATTTACAGGTACAGAAAACAGAAGAGAAAGCTGTCATGTTCCACTCTGATGGGCCATTTATCAGATCATCTTTCCCATGCTTGCTTAGTCTGGACAGCCACTTACTGACCCCCTACTTTGGTGTCTTCAATATTTCTCAAACCTCCTGCTTCCAAATAATGCTTTGCTTGCTGAGTATAGGAATTAGGTGACATCCCTTAAATGCAAGTGCCTGCTTGTGATGCTGCAGTCTGTAACATTTCAAGACCAACAGAGATCACCCGGAGTGCCTGGAGTACCTGTGGTGGCCATGGTTGCTGTATGCACAGACTTGGCTCAGGGCACAACCATACCTGATGTTTGTCAGACTCTGTCTTTTCCTGCAGGGTTTCTGCCTAAAGCCAGAACAGAGGTAAGGGAAGAGGAACTCCTCTGGGTCTTCCTGAGTCTGAAAGTAGAAACAGCAGCTACTGCTGCCACTGACATGTGAAATATGCTGCCCAGAAGGAAGTCTTTGTAGCTGCTGTTCTGCCTGCCTCAATCTCAAAACACCATATTAATTCACAGCTTGAGCTAGGAGGGCATTTCACCACCTTCTTGCAGAGCAGGGCCTGAAAAACACTCTCAGGCTCTTTTGCTGCTACCTCTGAGCAGGCAGCACCACCACCACTCTCTCCCCTCTCTAATAAACATTATTCAGTCTTTGACTGAGTGCATTTCTTTTTGGGAGCAAGCCCCAGCCATGTATTGGGAGCAAATCCTACATCATGGTTAAACTCGTGGCATTGACCTATCCCCATACTTTGCCTTTCCAAAGTCCTTGGGAGAAGCACCCAGTTGCAAAGCAGTTTAAATGGACGGAGAGACAACAAGTACTCTAAGTGGCTTATCTGATTCTCCAGGGAATCCATCTGGAGCCAAGAGCTTTTCCCCATCTGCGTAACAGTGATTACACTGCCTACTCACCTTCATCCTCCATAAAGCTCTTTTAAAACTCTAACATAATCCCCTGCCCTTCTATCCAGACTAGGGCAGCAATTCTCTCTGGAGCAAAATCAGCTTGTCAAGAGAGAGCTTCAGCTTATTGGGAACACACCAGAACCCGGTAGTCAGTCAAAGGGCCACTACCCAAACAAAACCTCCAAGCAGAGCTCATGTCCTCTCTCACCAGGTTAAGAAACAAAACAGAGTTTTTCTCTGAGGATGCCCACATTACACAAAGACTATTCCGAAGCTTATTACCATCCCATGACTGCTACGCCCACGTGGCACTGTTCTGGATCATCTTTTCTGCACAGCCTGAAAGCTTGACTTCACAAATACATGAAGCTATCTTGGGACTGGTACAGAGGACTGACACCTTTTTCCCACCATATATTGCTTCTGGCCCAAAAGCATGTTCTCAACCTTCTCCGCACTGCGGAGAAGCAGGTGTTGGTATCCTATCCCATATCAGCTCCATTTGGTGGTCCTACATTGAACCTCTCCGCTTGCAACTCTGAAAAGGGGAAAATGTAAGCAAGGGGCCCCATCGTTGAGGTGAGGAAATACAGACTGAAGAGAGTACCAATATACAAAGCCTAAAAGGGCTTTCATTTTCCTTTTTATTTCTTGGGGGGGGGGAGTACAGGGAGAGAGAGCATTTGTGGGAATGTCTGGAGCTGTCCAGTGCCAGCCATGGCCCTATCTCCAGCAGGCCATGAGCAATGAAGTAGATCAATGAAGATGCACAAAAAAAAGAGCAAGTATGTACTAAATCTTTTCCAGAACACTACCCCAAGTTATTGACATTTCTGGCTTGTGGACTTCCTTAGCAACTCCTTAATAGATTCAAAGAGAAGTTAAACAGATTAATGGAAGAAAAATCTTTAGCACAGAGCATCATGCAGCTGGAAATTCCAGAGCTTAGTACTTCTTGTGAACAAATATCTTCTGGTTTTGTTAGTTTGTTTTATATTTGCCTTTTAATTTTGTATGATACCCTCCAATTATTCCACCTTTTGGCTATCTCTTCTTTTACTTGTGATGTTTGACCTAAATGAGATGCAAAAGCTCTTTTTAATTAGTTTATATAGAATAATAAGCTCTATTTGAACATGGAAGCTGCAAATAAAGACAAGATCTGGACTGATTTCCCTCTGAAAAAAAAAAAAAAAATGTAGTTGCCTAAACATACCTAATCACTTGCCTTCATCTAGCCCATATTTTTCTTATTATAATGATTTTCTGTCTTTGACTGTATAAAACTTTATTTTTGTATCCTGGGGTAGCTAAATGAATTTGAAATGAATATGGATTTCCTGCTGATCTTATTTAGTTTTGGTCTTCACCCTAGAATTGAAAACATCAATGCCAGGGTGTGTTAGAGGTACACTTCTGGAAAGGCAATTATGCTATAAATGCTCAGCTGTAACTTATATAATAATTATTTCTTCAACTGAAGTGCCTTTTGAAGTACTGTCCAAAAACTTACAATGGCCCTAACCCATAAGCATTTTGGTGGGGCAGGGAGACCAAATTCTGCACTCCATCTGAAACCATTCTGCAGAGACTGCGTCTGAAGTGCGCTGGCATTGGGTATGGCTGGATCTCTCACTTTAGGTGTTTGGAAATCTGTCCGCAAAAGATGTATGCCCTGCAATGTTTGTTTTTCAAATATTACTTGGAAATGATATGACGGATGACTGATCTCTCTTTTTTTTTTTTTATCCCCTCTTGGCTGAGGGTTTCCCTAGAACTTGAGACATGTCTCTGCTGAAAAAATCACTCAACGCTTATGAAGAACAAAAGATGACAGAAGGTTATTCAGTGTGTCGTGTAGTTTCACCTGAACCCCAGTGGTTTCAGGGTATATGTGATCTACCAGGCTTCTTGTCCAAGTCAAAAGCAGACTGCTTGTAAAACCTAAACTAATTCTTGTGACGCCAGTTGTCTGCAGTAGCTGGTTAAAGAACTTCTTTCCAATACAGCTGTTAACTGAGGGTAGAAGGGTATGGGCTGAGAACAGGCAGATTGGGGGGCAGTAATCTTCGGGGATTCAAGTAATCTTGGGCACCTCCCTTTATTTCCCTGGAGCACTTCCTTTCTCTCCTTGTAAGAAGCCACTTCAAGTCAGGGATTTGTTCTGCCCTGTTCTCACACAGCACACAGCATAACGAGGCCTCAACTGTCCTTGGGATCCGCTTTAGGCACTGACTCAATTTAGAAATGGTATTAGGCTACAACATTTGGATGAATGACACTGGTGAAGAGCAGCCATAAGGGGGAGGCAGGGCTGGAGCATGACGCTGAACAGCTGGGGTGAAGTAGAAAGCCCAGTGCTTTGAGAAAAGGCCTTTTAAAAGTCAGTATGTGCTTAGGATTCAGAAAATAGTCACAGAGGGGCAAATTCACCCTGGTGAAACCCTGGCCTGGGGTCACATTGGAGGTAAGCGTGCTTCCCTTTTATCAGAGGGATTTGCAAGCAGAAAGAATTTTAACAAGGTCTCCAGACGTGACTAAAGACCCTGTTTGTTTGAGATCTAACTCCCTCCACCCCAGAGCCCTGAGTATATCTCTTGTCCATAAAACACCACAAGCTCATACATGTGTTTGTTTTTGGGGGTTACTCCTCCGCCCCAGTAAGCCTGGTTCACCTGTTAAAAGCTCACGAGAAAATGTACCCATGGCATTCCTGTCCCAAAACACGGCTGCCTGGTGAAAGCCAACAAGTTGGTTCTCCTCAGACTGTGGGAAAATGCTATCTTTCCAGCCCCCCTTCAGCTGAAGCACGCTGATTCTTTTCCAGGGCCAGCATACTATATGGAGTTCACACATCTCAAGATACTGAAGAACACTTTCAAAGGCTCTTTAAGAAATAAAATAATAGCAAGGGCATTAACAACAACAATAATAATAGTAGCCTTTGGGTCTGCTACTGTGCCCCCCCCAGCTCCTTTTGTTGGAGGGAATCTTATTTCACAGGCTCAAATGGAGGAGTCACTATCAATTCAATTACTCAGGAGTAATATCCTTCCTAAAGAAGAGCCCCTACTGCTGTTCCTTTGGAGGGTTCCCCTTTCTTGCTCCAAGCAGCTGTGTTGGTATTTAGACACAGGATACCAGCTCAGCCTCTACTTCCAGCACAACCTCTACTCATATCCTGCAGGCTTTGTAAGTCCCCAGATGGTCCATAATGCTTGTGCAGTAGTTAGCCAGCCAAACAGTGCTTGCTGCTTATCTGGTGTGTAACTCTCTGGAATGCGTGTGTGGGGAGAATGAGAAAAAATGCCAGATCATCTTCCCACAGAACATTTCCTTTCTTGTCCTCAGCCTCCCCTCTCTAAGCCCAGACAGAAACAAAACACCAGCAAGGGAATCGGCCACATTTGCGTCGCAATGGACTTGATCCTTGCGTCTTTTCAGAAGCAGCCTGGGTTATTGTGGCTATGAACCTTTGATGCCAGGGCATTTATGCTGATCTCTGAGTGCATGACAACCCATTTAGCTCTAGCTTAAATGACAGCACCAGGTGAAAGTTAATAACAAAGCATGTCCAAAGCTAACCATTTTCAAAATAATGGAAATTCAGAGAACTCTCGCTAGCAGTGGAAGGACAGAAACGTAAAAGCAGAGGAAGAAAATATGGAGAACGCTTCACTGTGCTGAAATTCATGAATCTCAGAGAGGGGAATTTATTAGTTTACCCTTCTGTCTGAGTTCTAGCTTGGTTCTTCCTTCACCATGTGAAGAGCCACACTGGTAACTCTCAAAGACCCTGACTCAGACCTTGACATTGGCCTGCAGATATGTCCACAGTGAAGGAAACATTTTGGGAGATTAATTTACCAGGGATACCTAGAATGAGTAAGAAAATAACTGAAGGAGTCTTCAGGGCCAGCTTACTCCTCTCTCCCAGCAGACTCTTGGGTTTCTTGTTTGTTTGTATTGTTCTCAATCGGTATCAGCAAAGCTTGAATGATTCCCATCCAAACTCTGGGGCATTTGTTTCTCTTGCCAGGGCTGATCTGTTCTGATATTCAGCTACTCTGGAGCAGAGAGGGAGGCCAGGGCAACACATGGAGACACAGATGGATGTTTTCATTTCAAATTCACAGCTTCAGAGACTCTGCTTTAACACAGAAAGGGAATCTTCTGTTTAGTGTGAAAGACAAAAATTAGTAACTGTTGCTGTTGTTGCTCAGGCTTTTTCTTTCACAAAAATCTGCTGAATTCAGAAAGTGCTGGTCTTGAATGGCACCCATGGCTGGGCAAGTGGTGTCAGCAACATGGACATCTCAGAGAAGGAAGAAATTTTCAGACCTCAGTTCTTTATATTTTGGTACAGCTTAACAAAGGCAGGCAGTGTTGACAGCTTTGCCCTGGGTTGCAGAAATACTGGTACATTCCCAGATAAGAACTCTGGATGCTGAAGAGCATGACACCAATTAAAAAATAAAAAAATAAAAATAAAATAAAAGAAGAAACACACAAAGGCATTAAGTAAAGGACAGTAGTGGCAGAAGAGTAGTTTCATACTCTTTTTGTGTGATGTTGACAACATATGTTGTGACTGATGGCAATCAGCCATCCTCGGCCTCATTACCAAGTATTGAATAAACAAATGTAAATATACCCAGCCTACTTCTGAGCTGGGAGTGCTTAAAGTTCTTTATCGTCAGTGATTAAGACCTTACTTAAAGGGGACTGTGGACAAGGGTAAGGTGGAACAGAAGATGAGTCAGGGAAAGGTCATTCAAGTGTTTGGATTTTTTCCCAGTGTTTGGAAAGGACTTTATGAGAATACTGGCCTGATAGAGTACCTTGAAACCTATGACTGCAGCTCAGCAAAGATATTTAGTCATCAAGTTCCCATTTCAATCAGTGTCTAAGTCTGCCTGTGTTTTGCTACACAGCGAATGATCGTATGATGGCCGTCTACCTGTCACTGTTGCTCATTGCTCCCTGATGACTGAATGAGACCATAAAAAGAACTTGTTTTAAATGTATCCCAGTGTCTTGATGATTCCATCTTTTATTGGGACTTTTTTCTTAATGTTTGCTGAGTGCTATGTACAGTCACATCTCTTCCACCCATACCTAAGACATCAGACAACTGAACTACAAAATGATGGCTCTCTGTTGGTTGCGATAAATTAAAAACAATAGAAAATGTTTTTTCAGTGGGGGACCCACTTCAACTCAACCCTAAGAATGTAGGCATCTGGCTTGCAGTTTCTCCCAGCAACACCACCCTCACCTGAAAGTATGAGGTTTGCACTACTGTGTGGCAATGTTTTTGCCATGTTGTACTGTCATGCTCTGGGGATGGCACATTGCTTCTCCATTTCCCCTGAAAATATTCTACAGGCTGTAAGCCTCCACCAGGAAAACAGGGAGGCGGGGAGACAAAAAGCATGACATTAAAATTCAGATGCCAAGTTCAGTAGCATGAATAAAAATTGTCTTAACCTCTGAGGTCAGGAAGTCACCAGCTGGAAGCGGAAAATCGCCACCAGTAAATTGCTGTGGGTTGGAGTGATGAATGCTAGTTAGTACCAGTGAATTTCAGAAGAATCTCAGCTGTAGGGAGACAGGGCATATTGGAACAAGGCTGAACAATTCCCGACTGTGTTTTCTTTCTTCTTTAGTCTGTCTTGTGCTTTTTCTGTTTCCACAGATTTCTCAGTTGAGGCAGAAAAAGATTAAACCCTTGTGGGAAAGTCTTCTGGCACGTAATAAGGGTGAAAGCAGTGGGATTCCATAGGGATTGAGTGGTATTGCAGGAAAATTGCTCTCAGATCCTATGGATGTCAAGAGGGAGGGAAAATGCCCCAGTACTTGATGTTTCCAAAACTGACGGGAGCATTGAGATGCATCCATTGTCCTAGTAATTAAATATCACTGACACATGTCAAACTACAGCTCAGTCCAGCAGCCAACATCCAGTGCCATCTATGTGCTGCCTGTTCTGAGCCCAAGCTACAACCAGACCAAGCTGGGAAGGTGCTGAGTTGTTCTCCTTTATCTACTGGCTGATCTTTCCCTTACAGATTGAACACTGCCATGCTTTGTCTGGGTTCCTCACCAATTTACCATTGTACATTCATTCATTGCTGTGTACACCAATTTACAGCCTCAAGGGATGTAGTTATTGCTTAGCCTCTGTCTAGAAGGATGGGTTCTCACTCTGTTCACAAGCAGTGAATTTATAATGATTTTTGAAGTAATAATAATTTTTAATAAAAGTATGTCTGTATGAGTGAACAGAAGATGCATCCAAATAACTTCAGCTAGTCTAAAATTCTATGATGGGGAAAGTTTCATGTTGAAGAGATTGGACCACACCACAAAATGCTCCAGTGATGATACAATTTCTACAACACTTTATGGGACACTTGAATATAAGCCCCTACTATTAAATTCAGTTTGAGGTTTCCATAACGGAAAGGGGCCAGCTTGCATTTCAGATGTCATTTGTGTAGAGGAAGCTGGACAAAAAGCAGAAAGTTGGCAGTGAAAAATACCAGGCTCCTTTCTCCTTCCAGCCACCCCTCTCCAACCTCTTTGGCTAACCCCCAAACCATGGCAGGAGCTGAACACTGACTGCTTTTCATTGAGTGACATACCTGGCTCTAGAAGAACACGCCCTTGTGGAATTGGCACCCGGGCAGCATTTCCATTCCCTCTGCACAACACTTTTCTTTAATGCCTTCCAAACTAAAACAAAACCCAGAGGATTTGCTACCATGTTCCGCTCATTATATTGGTTTTATGAGGGTGTGGAGATTTGTTGCATGATGGCAGGATGGATTTGTCCCTGAAACTTAAAATACAACAAGGGAATATAATAGATGGGGAACTTTTTCTTTTTCTCCATTGGGCTTTTTATGGTTTTGGTTTGTTTCTTGATTATCTACCATTTCATCCAAAATCAATCCATAATGATTTATGTCCTTTTTCAGGGATGCATTCAGCCCTGAAACTAGATCACCAGTGGGCTTATCAGACTCTCTAGACTATCTATGTAGAAAATACAAAGAATCAGAAAACAAGACTGCTAGAGATCCCCAGAAGTCACCAAGAAGAATCACAGCATTCCACCCTGTAATGGTTATACCTGTGCCATTTATAATTTCCTCTTCCAGCTCTTAGGACTAGCCATTCCACAAGTCCTGATGTATCTCCCCATGTGATTGACATGTCTCCCACAAGTCACTAATGTTGTCCTTTGTCTTTCTGTACATAATACTAAGCAGGTTTCCTTTATTTCCAACCTATTCTCCTTTGCTTCAGTTTTAACCCATTGCCTCTCACTCTGTCTGCATTGACAGGCAAAACAAGTTGTTCATTTTCCTTTACAAATTTGTGTGTGCACGAAGACATTTATCATAGATTTCTTCAGCTTCTCTTCTCTAGACTAAACAACCCTACTTCTTTTAATTTTTCTTTCTAAGTCAGGTCTTCAATCACTCCTGTTGCTCTCCAGCTGGTCTACATCTTTCCTGAAAAGCAGTAACCAAAACTGTGCAGAGTGTTCATCTTGAGTCCCTACTAATACCAAGAAGAGTGGAAGAATTCCTTCATACTTACAGGTAGTTTTCCCACTTATCCATCATAATATGTCACTTGCCTCTTTCACAAAAGCATGGTTGTGTTGGATTATGTCCAATATCTGACCTGTTCTAAGCAGCCCTACTCCATTCTCAAGCAACTCAACTGATCATTCTGCTTAAAGGCAACATCTCACATGTCTCTTTTTTGAAATGCTTATGATTTTCCCTCTGCAAGGAAGCCTTACCCTATCCACTCTAAAGCCAACAGAAAGAATACAAACGAGGATGTGATGCATCTTCTGTGTAAGCATTCTGCAGAAAATACATGCTACTCACATAGTACCATGTACCAATTGGCCATTAGAGGAAAATTGAGGGATGTAGGGAAGAAAGCCATCTTCTTGACCAGAATCCACCATTCTGCTATTGCATGGCAATTCATTCTATTATCCTTTTCATGAACTTCTGAGGCCCATTCAGTCCTAAGGAGATTAAGAGTCCATAGGGCTATAAAAACTGCTTTCAGGACTTGCGGACTGAGAGAAGGACTGAAATAGTCCACTGACCTAGTTGAGGGAATTTTTCTAGTAAATCCATGAAACACATGTCTCAAAGGATGTCTACTGAGACTGTGAACTTTGAAAATAAGCTCATAGTTCCATGCAGGGATTCTGTTGACCTTGCCACTTCCCACACTGCGCGAAGGGCTTTGAGATCCTTGGGTAGGAAGTTGACGCAGGAAACCAAGAAGTTCTCTCATTTCTTCAGCTGGCTGAAGGCCTGGATTTCAGTTGAAAGGTTTCTATGCAGTACATCTACTGCATGGTACATTTGTTTTTCAGGGGTGGGGGAGGTTATTCCAAGCTCCCTCATGAGTAGAAGCCAGAAGTAGAATCAAATTGAGGCAGATGGTTTATTTCCCTAAGCTGGCATTCCTAATAAACAGCTGTGTTTGCACAAAGCTTCAATAGACATATGCATGGGGAACAATGTAGCTGGAAAAGCATAACATCAATACTACCAGCATCCAGCTCCTCCATGGGTTAAGAGTCCAGCATGCTCCATTGCTCCTCCTCCTTCCCTCTCTTCCTAAAAATCTTGTAATGTGTTTCACAGAAAATGCCTTTTCTCTTCCTTCTGGTGTAATATTAATCTTGGGGGGAGAGAGAGGAGGAGTTGGGGGAGGGGGAAGGGATGTAGTGTTTTGAGGTTCAAATTCCCCTTGCACTTAATCTCTTTAACAAACCCCTTTAACAAATGAAAGGTCTGACAGGAGGCAGAGTCATTAAAATGAATTAAAATGCATCCAGGAGAGATTAGTAATGAAGCCACTCGCCAGACAATGCCCCTTTTCTTCTCCATGTGGACTGCTGGGGAATATCCCAGATTACAGAACAAAAGGGCTTGCAGTTTAAAATGCTGATCCTTGAAAGATTCACCATATTCTCTTCTCCTCACCTCAACTCCTTGCTTTATACAAGTACATTTGCAGGCAGGCAGGATCCAAGCTTAATCTACTCAGGGTCAGGGTCAGAGGGATTGGTTTTAATTACCATTGAGTCTGCAAACCTGCACACATACATGTCAGTGGACAGTGATCGTGGGCCCCGCAATGCAGCATGGTGGGTACCATGCTGGTGTGGTGAGACCACAAAATACACCCACTCCTTCTAGGTGCCAGAGGAGTTTCAACCAACTCCAAGGGATAAAGCTGGAGGAGAGACAGTGTGGGGTCAGGGGTGAGCATTACATACACACAGCAGATGAGAATTTGGGGAGTGCAGGCAGGGAAAGATCAAAAGCAGTCACTGGTGCCCTGAACATGGGTGGATTGGACAATGGTAAGGAGAAATGTAGCTGTTAGGAGAGGAGCTGACTGGGTTTTGAAAGTAGATTTTCCAAGCCCAGGTGGTGTATTTTGTATAAGAAATTCATCTGGTAATTCAAAGGAGGCCACGTACATCCTCTTGGCATCAAGAAATCTGATTTTTAGTTGATTTAGCTGAAGCTATGTTGATTTCCAGTCCTTTGTGGAGAAAGTCCCAAAAGGCAAAGCTCCCATATGTGGCAATGCTAACAAAGACATGGGATTCCTGTGTCCTGCATTTCTTCATTCCCGTTGAAAGAAAATCCATACGACAAGGCTTGTGGGTGAGGTGTCTTGCTCTCAAGTCAGGAAATTTCAACCTGTGATCAACACGGGTATCTTACCATGAAGAGCCAGAGACCAACCAAAATCCAGTGGCCTAAAGCTACTCTGCAAGGTTCACTCCTGCACTAAAAGTGTGGAGAGGTCAGCAAATCAACAGGAAAAAGGGCTGAAAGTAGTTCCTTTAAAGTGAAAGACAAGAGACCAGCTAAATACAAATGGGATGACTGGAGGGAAAGAAATCAGATTTTAAAATCTCTTAGCATTTTTAAAGTATTTTTTCACACTGGGGGGGTGGGGGGGAGATGTTAGAGTCTCTCCACCAATTCTTTCAAAAACAGCTCTCTTCTTTCTAAGGTGGGAAAATATAATTCTGAAAGGAAAACGTGTTTTGTTTTGAACTGTTGATTTCAACTGAAAAAGCCTCGGTTTCCCAACCAGCCTGCATTTCTGCCTGGAAAATGGCAGCTTCTGTACCTCAGTTCAAGGTTACTGGTGAACAAAGACTCTTATCTTCATCTGGTAACTCAGAAAAACTTCCAGGGAAATAAAAAGCCCTAGTAAGCTACTCCGCTGACATGAATGAAACTCTGAGCTACGTCGGCTGAGACTATATCCCAAAGTTTGCTGATGACAGAAAAACAATGAGGTAGTGAATTGGTGAGGGACCCATTTCACTTGTGGTCTGCAGAGTTATTATATCAAAACATGTCCGGCAGAGTTTAATAGTGTCAGCATTTAATGTTCAGCATAATGTCATTCCTACAGACCAAAACAGACACTTCCCATAGGTAATTAATCTTTTACAAGTAATTTAGCCATAGTAAGCAAAAGTGGATGAAATATATTAATGGGGGGAAAGGCTGGGGGCAAACTAGGCATGGAGAAACATTTCTCTGCATTAGTCCCACAAAATTACAAGTGAGTTACAGCTGATAGATTTAGGACAGTTCCTGTTGAGTAATTGTATTCCATGAGGGTTTTCAATACAATGTGATATTCATTTTCACTTTATACAGTAGAGACAATAATGGCTACAGGTGCACATGCTGTCTTGCTGGGAGGAATAAAACTGTGATTGTTTAACATCTGACTTTTCTCACGCAGTTACAGCTTTTAGATTTGAGCTATATTTTGCACATATTTCAGACATGGGTTGTTTCTTTTTTTTTACTCTAAGAGTCTAGCTCTAAAAAATGCAGGCTCTAAAGACCCATTGTCAAATGAAACACACTTCCCTCGTTTGATTTGTTTTTTCCTCTCTTGCAATATCACCTTTCAGCTGCAGAAATGCAAAGAATCACTTGTTTGGATAGAGAAATGAAACTGTCAGCTGATGCAGGACGCATGGCTGCCAGACCAGGCTCCCAAAACCTAAATTCCCAAACAGGAGCTTTTGGGTGCACTCCTGGAAACCTGGACATCTCCTTTGTGCAGGACTTTGCACCATTGCTTTTTGCTTTGGCATCAGCTCCACTGTGTCTTTCTGGGGCTCTACTGGTCTCTCAAGAAAGAATAACAACAAACCCAATGAACCAAGTAAAGAGAGCCTGAACTTTCTCCTGCAGAAGACCCTGTGGCTATTCTTGGAGTTTGCCTGCCAGCTGCCTTCTGTCTCAGAAATGAACTCCTTCCTTCTGCTCCCCAGAGACATACCAAGTTCGCTTGTGACATGACTGAAGCTAACTGCATCCACTTGACAGGGTAACTCTGCTTCCTCACGAAAGAGCTGAAGGTGGGCCAGGAGAAAACTCTTGCAGCTCCTGGCATCCAGCAAAAACACTGTACAGTTTTCTCTCCACAAGAAATGCTGTAGGTTCCATCTGATTAGGAAGTGATTTGGGGTTTTCCTATGTGAAAAACATGCATTCGCTTATTTTGTTTATTTCATGCATTTTAGTTTAGGGAGCAACCTGATTGCTCCTCAAATTGTTGTGGTTTCCTGCCACTGAACACTGAATTATTCCTTCCTTCATACTTTAGAAAATTAAAATACAGATTTAAACACTAACATTTGCTATTTTGCTGGGAATAAAGTGTGGGAAAATCAGGTTAAGAAAATCTTCATTTTTTAAACAAAAGTTGCACTTTTTTGATGAAATAGATTTTTTTTTTCCTAAAGAAAAAAGCCTCCCTCCAGCTCTTTAAGGAAATACTAACTTTCAACAGATTTATCTTTTTTAAGTGGCTCTGGGTTAACTGCCTCTGGACTTTGCTCTTTTGCATCTCTCCAGGAAGAAAATAAATCCTGGCAGTTTTGCTTCTGGGTCTGTATGGACTAACAATAAAACTTTCCAAACCATCTTGGTGGCCTGGGAACCTAAGCCCTCCATCCACTCCCGGGGCTCAGCACCCGGCATGCCCTTTCGACCATTTTTTCTTGTATTCTTGTAATTCCCAGTATGTGTTGTTCACAGCAGCTCTGTAAAGGCTGGCACTAGTGATGCTGATTTCAGATAATATTGCTCTCTGCCACTGCCCCTTAAGGTGCAAGTTCCCATCACAGTTTTCCCCACAGATGAGACAAAATGTCTCTGTGGTATCTAAGACAAGGCATCCTCATGCTCTTGCCTGCACAGCAGTGAGAGCCCTGCTCTCATCAGCTGCCAAGTTTTCTCAAAGTTTTTAGGAAGGTAACATTGCTGAGAGCTCTGCTTCACTCATGGAAGGAAGGGAAACCAGGACTCTGCAAATCCTGGGTATGGCGCAGTTGGTTGGACAGACAGACAGGTACACACACAGCCATGCAGGCACTGACACCAAGTGGGCTGGCATAAGCTTTGCTTCTTTAGGAAAGAAGGCTCAAAAAAACAATCAGAAAAACCCATGCACCCAGTATAAATCATACAACAGCTTCTACTCATGGTAAGATTTCTGAACCTGCTATTAGAGTGTTATGCTTGGGCCCAGCATCAACTGAAGGTCTTGCTGCTTGTCTGAAACCATTAAGCTGTTCCCCTTGTGAACTCCAATCCACATTTGAACTGTGTATCCTGAACATAATGTGTCACCTTCCCTGCTCTTGGGAAATGAAGTCCTCCAATGAGCGCTACAGGGATGAAATATGGGTTGCAGATGTTGAACCAGGGAAGGGTACAGAAACAAGTTCGTGGAGCTGAAATACAACTTCCAAAACCTGTTTCCCTTTGACATTTCAGTCAGCTGTTCCACAAGTCATTGGGGAAAAAAGAAACTGCTGTTTCTCTTTCCTCCCTCCAACCCTTTTGTTAATTTTGTATTTTTGGACTATTCTTTATTCGCTTTTATCTTTATTTGTACTGCGCTTTAACATCTGCATGCATTTTGGAAGTCATCTCCAAAGCTTAGTTTTGTCCTCACTTGTTAAAATGTGGCAACCTTAAATAGATCTACTGAGGTGTGGGCAGGGAAAGAGATGGGCTTTTCTAGACCCTCTGCATTTGTTTGTTTTAACTCATATTCATCTTTTATAAGGAATGATTCTAGCAGACACTGAGAGAAACAGCTGGGCAGGTGTGGCATGTTTCCAGGACAGGACAAGTCTCCCAGGCCAGTCAGGTCTGCCCACTCACGCAATTGAAAAGCAGGAGTCAAATTGAAGCCATACGAGCAAAGAAGGCTCTGTAGTCCAAGCAAGTCATTAGCAGTCTTTCAACTGACTTTGAAGCAGGTCTTTGAGACCCAGTCATTTTTTATATGGTGGAATGTGGAAAAACAACCACCGCAGCTTGTAAAACGAAGGGGAACAAAGCAGTGCTCCTGTGCGCCTGCCAGCACCAGCCCCTTTGGTGCATGCAAGGGGCTGCATTGGACCCCTTCCCCATTCAACCCCTGTAATTTTCTGAGCAATTTCAGCGCGAGCTGTAACTTTACCTTTTATGTCATTCGTGACTTTGAATGGCTCCTGATTTTAGCTGCACCTTGTAAATCCAATGGAAACGGTATGATCAAAAAGCTTTGGACTGGCTGCCAGAGGAGCTCTTCCAGTTGTGAGCAGCAGAGTTGACATTAGAAATGGGTCCCTTTGATGAAATCCTGCAGGCACACAACCCATACACTGTATACATGAGGACATACTCACACATATGCTCGTGAGCTAAAGTTACCCAGAAATACAGAAAGTATGAACCATGTTTGCATGTATGCAGCTTCCCTATAGTGCACACACGTTTTTCATCCTCTGTCCATTTTACAGCCAGGTCTCTCTGTACATCTTCACACTTCTCCAAATAAAGGGCATTTATTATAGCTCTCCAGGTTGCAGTGGCCTGAATAAAAAAAGACAAAGTCCAAGGTCTGATGCACATCAAAGGGATGGAGGGCGAAGGCACTGCCTTTCCGGCCATGCATCCTGCACACGCACAGCACAGTGTCAGCAGTGGGTACAGGTAGCTGGAGACTGTCGTTTACTTTGGCACCTGCCAAGGTGACTTTGTTGTTGGGATCAGGGCTTGGCCAGCTCACTGTGCTGGTAGGACGCTATCCAGACCAATGCAATAAGCTGTGTCTTGAGGGAAGCCAAAAGAAAAGACAAAAAAAAGACCACACAGAACGCAGGGTTGGTGTCTGGATTTTACGGGAGGGTGTGTGGGGTTTTTCTTTCCTTTTTTTTTTCTTCTTTTTCCTCCTTTCCTTATTTTTTTCCTTTTTGTGAAAACACTTAAGGACTTGGGAAAAGATTTGAGTCATTATGAAAATGTAATTCTATCTCATGATACAGCTGTAGCGAGACAGTGCAGCTAGGTCTGCGGGAGTTAGCAAATCAGGCTTTCTGATTAGGAAGCAGGGAGGCCTTTGGTCAAATTTAATAAAAATAGACTTGTTATATTTGGAACATTTTATCTGAGAACATGTTGTCTCTTTAATGCTGTCTGCTTGTCAGGCAGTGGGACATTTCCTGTGAGAGAGGCAGACTCTCAAGAAGACTCAGAGCTGTGGCTGGGAGGGAGCTGTGGCTGCTATGGACAGAAGGAGCCATTAAGATGATTTCTGTCTATCACAAAATTTGTCCAGGCTGAGGGGGAAGGTTAAGTTTTACACGGTATGAGTTGCATATGGAAATCTCTTTCCTTCCAAAGACAAGTAGAAAAAAAAACATATCCTTTTGCTTGTCTACTCTGGCAGCTAAAAGCAAAGCATAACACAACCCTGGATATTTACAGGTTAGGTTTTAGACAACTGGCTAGTCTCCCTCCTCCCTGGTGAATCACTGCTATTGATTTAATGAGCTTTAATGCAACATGCAAAAGCAAAAATTGGTCTCGCCAAAACCGTCAAAACCACTGGGAAATCCTAAGGTCTTTGCAGCCTGTAACCGTGATGGACAGAGACTCTTTGGCAGCCCAGTTTGGGGGCAAATAAGAAGAGATTTGCACAGGACTTAGCAGCTCTAAATGACTGTCTATGAAAAGGAGCAATAGCCAAGGAGACAGTGAGACAGTAGACTATAAATTATTAAAGAAAGTCATCGTTTCCTCTCACTCTTTTCTCAAGAAGGGGTTCCATCTGAAGTCCTTTGGACACTTATGAGCCCGCAATATAAGGAATTTATAAAAACTGAAGACGAGTCAGCAGAGTCAGCCACTGCGGTGGCCAGGAAGTTGGGCTTCAGTCATCCACCAGCACCAGCGCATAAGAAGAAAACCAGTGAAATACGTGCTTCGTCAAGAGGAATCTGTCTTCTGGGCCCCCAAATTTCCTGTTGGATGGATCATTGTGGATTCTACTGGATAACTGTCAAAAAAAAAAAAAAAAAAAAAAAAAAAGATTCTGGGGATTTTGTCCTGTTTTCCTTGTCTATCGTAATAAATCCTCATTGAGTTTAAATCTCCTAGGTCTCAGATTCATGTTTAGCCAGGAGCCATCTGAGCCATCTCTCTAAACTTGCCATGCAGTCTGATCTCAATAACTACAGTAGGTCTCCTTTTAGAAGTATCTTCTTAGACACTTTCCTGTGAAGATTTTGACTAAGATAAAACTCAGGTCAGTAAATGCTCCCCATTCCTAGGGGGAAAATAAAAATAAATCAATAAATAAATAAATAAATAAACAAACACTTAAGTGAAGAAAACCAAACATATGATAGTATTCATCTGATTATGAATACTATCCACTGTAAGGACGTGCTTTTTTGTCACCTTATTTTATGGGAAAGGTGTTCCAAACTAGAAAGTGAGAAACATGAAAGAGCCTGGGATAAGGAAGACAGATTTTTGAATGGATTTTTGAATTCTTCTTTATCCATTTATGTCAATAGCAGAAGTGTCTGACTAGGAAAACTTTCAGGCTGTGAATCTCCTAGCATTTTACTCCTCAGGGGCTTGATCACTTCCAGGTATAAATCACAGGACTTCTCTCAGAATTCTGCAGTTTCTCTAACCTGTAGTTCCAATTGCCTGCTGGCTTCTCAATACTGTGTATAGCCAGACTGAGATACTGTCAACTTACCCATCCTTTTTCCTGTCTAACTTGATCAGAGTAGTCTAAAATGTTCAACATCTGAGGGTATAAAAAAGGTTGCTGATAAAGCTGACTGTACATATTTCCATCTGTTGTTTCTTGCATTCAGACATTATGCCTGTTTGGGGTTAATTGCACTTTGGTTTTACTTCTCATGAAGTACCCAAAGGACCTTGACCTTTGCCTGCTATACAGCTTTTTTAATGTAGTCTTATGCACATGGATTATGCAGTATATATGGAGAGGAAGTAGTTGGCTGAACCTGGCTTTAGAAGTCATGAACTCCTGAGCGTGTTCTGAGATCTGAGGAGACCCTAAGAATTCAGCATTTCCATCTCGTGTTGCAACATGAATATCACCATTCTGATACAAAACACCTACAGACTTAATCCACCCTTGGGTGAAATGAATTCTCTCATAACTGTAGCATGGCCCAAATAATTGTATGCACTGTAGACACTTGACACAGTGGGGTAGATTTAATAAACTGGAGCTGCACAGACCATTCCTGTGGTTTAGCTTTAGAACCTCTCTATCCAAAACTTAGGAAATGAAGAGTTAAAAAGGAAATCCATATGTGTTTATAGCCAAGTGGACTGTAATGAACGTGTGAAATGAATTACCAAGGAGAGCTATCGGTAAATTATGGTTTAAGCATCAAGGCCAGTCAAAAAAATAGATTGAATAAGAAAATGAAAGACATAAGGTACATAGGGCAAAAGCTACAGGCAGCTGACTGGCTTGTCAGAACCAGCATCATTCTTCCCTACAGTGACTCATGGTTTTCATCTCCATTACCGTGTGTATCCTCTCAGAGAGAGCAGACCACCTATGTGTTACTGAGCTTCCCCTCCACGTGCATAGATGTGCCCATACACTTGCAAGCAGAAGGCTGTGTGGTCTAGGATTTCAAGGGGGAAATAAAAGTTGGATTCAAGATCCTGAGTTTTAATCTCAGTTGTTCCCAAAGGCTCATTGCATCAAACCTGAGAAAGTCACTTGCTTCTAGCTGCAATTAAGGAATATGAGACCTTGGGGGAACCATATTTTCTCTTCAGTAGATCTTTCTTGTTTCCTTGTTTTTTTTCTAAGGAGGGTAGCAAATGTAAAATGAGCCTATGTAAAAGGCCCATCTTCATGTTTCCATCTATTTGCTTGTTTGTTTACTTGCTTTGCCATGCAGTACAGGTTGTAAATAGAACCTCTAATAATGTTCTTTTTCTGAGGGCCTGAAAATAACCTCAATAAATAAATCAATTAAATAATTTAAAACATATAGATAAGTCTAGAGATGCCTGGATTCATGTACAAAATCTTTCCCAAAAGACTTGGCTGCTGCTCCTTGTGAGCCAGCCCCAGATCTTGCAAATGCTGCAACCCTGTATCTTTGCCCTTCTTGCTCGACTCCCCTGGAGACAATCAGAGCTGCTCGCCCAGTGTTCTGGGCTCTTTGTTGCTGATAGCTAAAACTTTGTGCAAGTTACAGCTGAAGCAGGGTAGAGACATTTATCAAACTTTTGCTAAGGCAAGCTTGTTTCCCTTCAGTGCTTTCTCCAGGCTAGTTTTGAAATAGCTGAACTGTAAGAAATTCTCATCCCCACAGATTATAAGGCCACATACTGATGTGATCTTCTTGCCCTGACTTAGCACTGTAGTGTGTTTATTCCAAACTGCCTTTACTCAAGTTTTACCATGTTTTCTTAAAACTGATGTCCTCCAGAAACGCACAGGTATCTTTCCTGACCAACATACAGTGATGGCTCTTAGGTATGCTGAGGCTTATAATATGTGAGAGGCTGAGATGGTGCCAGCAATGTATCCCCTCTGGAAAGGACAATTGTTTCTTGGGGCATTTTTGTGTATCATGCAAAATTTAAATTTCTTCAAAACTTCCAGCCATGGATGAAAGAAAGTTTTTCCAACTGAAAACACGAAAACTTTCCATGAAATGCCAGATTGTGTGATACAGAGCACTGATGGCCCTCTGGCCACAGCTGCTTCTGTTTAGTCATAGTGTGAGCAAAGAGACACTCAAATAACACATTTGCACTGGAACAGCCCTTGCCGTAACTTGCGTTACTGCAGCTGGACTCACATCAAAACCCAATGCACCGTGTGGAAAGCAATTACCCACTGCAAAATGGTGGAATGAAAAGCACTCTTCAATATCCTCTTTCTTAATGGCGCTGAACCAGATCCGGCAACTCAACAAAATACTTGAGGCTCTTTCTTTCCCCCCCTGCTCCTTTCTTTCCCTTTTCCTCTGTAGTTCAAGCCGCGTTGGAAAGATACAACCAATGGCACTGAGCTGAGATTGATTTTACCACCACTTTTATCAGTCTATACAAGTTCTTGGCTGGCCCGGCAAGACTTGTGTCGCTGCTTGTAAAGTTGTGGGGATCCTGGTAAGGGGCCGCATCGTGCAAATTTGCAGGATATAAACAGATATTCTGAGACCAACCATGCGATATGGGGAGGATTCAGCCAAGCTTCTTCCAAGGGCTTTGGGGCCCAGCTGGTGGCCAGACATAACCCGGCCACATAATTTTGAATCTGGGAAGGGATGATGAGTGGGGGAGCTGTGGGAGCACGGGCTGCAGAACCCACAGCAGATAAATTCACGATGTGGAGCCTGTTAAAAGAAATGAGTAAATTAAATGTTAGAGGTCCTGGTTCGCAAAACAGGTGCTTGTTTTTCTCCAGCAAAACACTTGCATGAGAAAACAAATCACTGGGGACCCGAACAACCGCCTTGTGATGCAAAGCAGGGAGTCTGCTGAAACAGCCTTACAAGTGTGTCCAATGGGGTGCCTTATTTGGGAGATGCAGCCTGTCAAATTCAAATGAAATCAAGTCATTGATTTTCTGCTGCAGGAAGCAAACCGAGATTTCCCGGCAGCCTGGAGAGTGGTTTGTTGTTCTTGTTTTTAAGTATCATTCAGATTTTTCCTAACTGTGAAAATTTATGTAGAAGTGCAGTACCATTTATAATCCCAATCATTAATAAATGTGTTTGGGGTTTTTTTTGTTTGTTTGTTTGTTTGTTTCCTTAATTGTTCCATTTGTTTTGTTTTTCAGTAGTCTATGGCCAGGAAACCCACCTTTGGAAGAAAAAATCCCTTTTCAGTAACTTGGGGTCTTAGGCTCTTCTTTTGCTACCTGTAATATTTCTCTTTCATCCATCAGCAAGCGGAAATGCCAGTGCCCCACCAAAAACCTACATATCATATGCTAGGTGATACATGGCCTCAAGTGAAAAGTTTTTTCTGATCCAACCTAAAGGGTGCAGCTGGTCAACACCAGGGTCTTCTCCCCAGTGAGAAGAGGCAATGCCACGGGTTACTACGTGCCAGCGAAGATCTAACCATTCCATGGAAGATGCTCAAGGACACAAGGACTACATCTCTGCACCTGCAAGGTGGATACTCTGCAGTTTGTGGGGACCGAGCACTGAGCAAGGGAGCGGTGCCTTGAAAACCCCATCTGAGAGCTGCTGGTGTAGGGAATGCATGAGGAGCTGGGGGAGGCTGACAGGGGAGCGTGCCAGGAAAGCAGAAGGAGCTAGCAAGAGGAGCAACGAACAAGCGCGCTAATTGCAAGAGCAGCAAGGAAAATATGACAGGGAAAGGAGTTGAGGGGAAGCCGGAGGGGCCCCATCAGCCTGCTGCTGGGTCGAGTGCAAATGATTGCAGCAGAGGCAGCTTGCAGCTGTACGGAGCAGGTGCAAGGGCAGACGGACGCTGCCCTGAACCTGGGGAGAGGACTGCAGGCAGGAAGGAAACTGGTTTTCCCAAGCTCCAAACAACAGCACACGAAAGAGGGAGAAGGAGAGAGAGCGGCATTCAGATGGAGCAGGAGCAGCCCTGTCACTCTCCGCTTCAGGAGCGTGATGGGCAGATGAAAGATGAATTGACTTCAGCCAGTCCTGTCAGATGTTTCTGAGCTGTGGGACTTATCAGCTGTCAGACCAGAGAAGAATAAGCTAAACAAAAAGCTTTCACAACCCTCATTCCCAAATCTGTGCGTCATAGTGTGCCAGGAAAAATGATTTCTGGCCTTTTCTTATTTTTTTTCCCCTTTTCTCTGCTACTACTAACTGCTTTTCCCTTTCTCTCACTGGACAGCTGGAGGGGATCCAGATGGCTGCTGTTCTTGTGGCTGCACACTGGATGCAATGGGGAAGGCTTGCAAATGGCTTTCCAGGTAGCCAGATACAATGGTGGTGAGGGGCAGTCCTTGTGCAGGGATTCGGAGATGTTCTCTCAACTGAAATGGCAGGGGCAGTGGCAGTGTGGGTATTCAGAGCTTCCTGTCTCTGCATTCTGCCCTTATCCACCCCAAAGCCTTCCCTGCTCCACCTCTTTCCAAGGGCCAGCCTGCTCAGATGGGCGCCGCCACACAAAGCCCCGGATGTCTCTGCACAGCAGTCTCCGTTCTAATGAATTCCTTTTGAACTGGAGTCTGGAGGTAATTGCCAGTCCAGATACTCTCGACTGACTCTAATGAATACCCAGGACTGGGCTGGAACAGGAGGATATAACAGGAGCTCTGCTGTGCCAGACCAAGATGCCACTGGTGCTCCAGAGTCAACAAGCAGACCCACAGGACTCCCGAGGACTCTTCCAGTATGAATTATCCTACAATCCGGTGTGGTCTCTTTTCTGCAGCAGAAAAAGAGACAGGAGCAGGTTACTGGGGAGCGATTCATATGCAGTGGTCCTTCCTTTGCATGGTTCATGTTTCAGCAGATAAAACTCACACCAGCACCTCTGAATGACAGGCTACTAAGCCTGACTGAACGGCATCGCTGCTGACTGAATGGCATTTTAGGATGTTTCTATGTTATTTTCTAAGCTATCCCTCTTTTAGCATTCAAGGGAAGCATTGTGAAAACTGGAAACAGGTTAACGGCTTGAGCTAAAGGTGAGCCTGGCTTGAAGGGCGAAACCAAAACCCACATTTTTTGTCCAGCAGAGACAGAGGGGTCGTGCTTCTCTTTGGGTTATGATGGTGTCATGTACAATGCATAGTAGAGCTTAATATGTAAAAGAAGGGTCTAAGCTAAGTTGTACTCCTCTGCTTGCTTCAGGCCAGTTGGAAACGTGCAGGTGGGTACATTACCTAATGGGTAAGCCCAGCTAATGGGTACATTACCTCTGGTAACTTCCCGTGCTCTTTATCATTCGATTATGAGTTCCATCCCTGCTATTATGACCATCACACTCACCCGGTGGACTTGGTTGACATTTTTCCCTCCCTTGTTTTCCCCTGCACTTTGGCTGTGTCTTCGCATCCTGTCCCTGGTTTGTTTCTGTCAATTCTTTAAACAGCTGCTGGGTTCTGCTCCAGAGGTGGCTGCATTCCAGCAGCAGGGAATGTGACTCCTGACATATGGGAGAGCTGGTGCCGTGCGTCAGGAGCTGTGAAGCTGAGAGATGCAACACATCCAGGGTCAGCTTGTCAGCGCTGCGCGGCCCCAGGAGAGGTCCCAGTTTGGACATCCATTTTATTATTTTCACGTGCTTCAGTTTGGTTTCTAGCAACAGTTCCCTGTGCTCATTTCCTGGCCCGTAACCGAGTCACCCCCTCCAAAAGTCTCAGCAGTTGCCATACACTGAAAGGGCTCCGTACATGAAATCCCATGCTGGAAATGGCCCTCAGTCATCAACTGCAAGCAGCACCAGGGAACGGAGCGGCTGAGCATGATCCTGGTGTCGAGTATCCAAGCAGCTGGGCTGCTCTTTGCTTTCCCCATGCTGTGTTAAAGAGTGTCATGCTGCATTTGCCACGCTGGGTTGGGTCTCCATTTCCAAAATACTTTCTGGGCTTCTCAGAAATCTCCCTCCAGCTCCCTAATTCGTTGGCAGGCTCTTCCCCATAACCCCCTCCTTTCTCTCTTGTGGTTAGCTGGTGTCGATGCCCTCAGCAAAGACTGGCACCTTGACCCATTCACTGCTACCCCTCATGTTTGGCAGGCTCCAGTGAATTCCAGACCTCCTCTGTGTTTTCCCAGGAAAGAGGCTGGACCTTGGCTCTGCAAGAAGACAACTATGGGTTTGTTTCTCTGCTATCTCATGGGCCATCTTCTCAGTTCTCATGGATCAGCAATAGTCTGCGAGCCAGCAGCTGGGAGGGTCGGCAGTAGAGAGTACAAGCCGTGACTCAGTTCTCCCCACACCAATGTCTTCCATGTAAGTACCAAGCAGTACTGCTATCACAAACTCCAGAGCTCCCCACCCTGCTCACAAGCTATGGATAGTGGTGCTGTTAGCCTGCAGAAGCATCCCAGTACGCTCAGGAGGCCAGGAACATGGCATGTATAGCAGAGCTGAGGTGACGGTATTTGGCAGGAGCTTTTCTTCTCTGCAGTGGCAGCAGAACATGACTCTGTGCAACTCCACCCTTCCCAGATGAGAAGCACCTGCCACAGCCTCTTGCCTTTAGCCTGTAGACTGTCTCTGCTTTCCCTTCCCTCCATAAATGCTCCTTTTGCCTTTTGTCCTTCACCTGAGACAGGACAGAATGGGATTGCCTGTGTGTATTTTAGCCTGTAGAAATGGGGACATCCTTTCTTTGGGGATGGGCTTGAAATTCAAGCTAGGTTAGAAAGGAGATGCTGTTGGGACAGCTCAAAGTACAGCTGTAAGCCAGAGGTACAAACATGTTCCCAGCCTCCATGAACAAGAAAAAGGGCAAAAAAAGCAGGCACAAAAACAGGATTCACACATGAGCAAACTGCTTGGCTATCTACCACCTACAAATACCATTAAAATCCGGTCCACCAAAAGTTTACAGGAAGCACAGGAAATTCGTGCCTAGCCATAACCATTCCTTGGGAAATTTCCTGGTAAGCCTCTTGCCCAACGAACCAGGGCAGCCTTCTTCTTCACATTATTCACTCATTTAACACCTCCACAAATGCCAATCCTTGCTTTTTTCACTCCTCTCTGTCAGTTCCCCGCAAGATGGGTGGCAAAGCCCTAAGCTCCAGAGATAATGCTGTGCCAAGGCAGTTAGACACGGCTACGTCTGAACATGGAATATTTCTCTCTGATTCTCAGTGCTATTGTGTGAATACCTCACTGCTTACATGGAGACATGACTGCTTAGCCCCTTTCTGAAATACAGCAGGGCTACTGCTCACCTAAGGAAGCAGAGGCACAATAAGACCTAGCCTGACCGCCTTCTGCAGCACCTAAAATAGGGTTAAAAGCCTACTGGGATGTCAGAGTTCAAGAGAGCAATTGAGACTTCCAGCTTCCAAGGCCTTTGGGGCACTTGAATCACGTATGGGATTGCTGAAAGAGCTGAGGGTTGCATTCAACACCCTCATTCCCTGCCTGGCTGTCTGAAGCACACTAGAGCTGGATGGTCATTACTGTCTCCTGAACAGGGAGTTCAAGTGCACGAGGAGAAGTAGAACTTCAAGATGGCCACAAAACCAAAGAGAAGAACCTTCAGTAGAAACAGAGACAGAAAAGAAATGTAAAATCAGACTAAAAAATCTAGACTAAAAGACTTGATGCAGGATTTGCCATCTGTCATTCTTATATTGGAATAAAGTTGTCCTTATACTATTGGAGGATAGGTGGGTAAAGCACAACTCAGTATCAGAAACTAGCATCATAGACGTTGCTCATACAAACCTGATGGTGTTATAGCTGCAGCAAGGACAAGAGGCTTAAACTGCTAAAGGAAAAGTGCACACTGAACCAATCAGCACAAAAATAATAATAATAATAATAATAATAATAATAATAATAATAATAATAATAATAATAATAATAATAATAATAATAAAGTGCTGATCTATTTCCCTTACAATGAAAACATCACTGCTGGGGTCACCCCCACATACGCACAAACTCTTGCCAGAGTGGATGGACAAAGTGAGTAGGGTGATGCAGCTGTAGTGATGTCAGCGTTAGGATTGTTTTCTTAGTGATGAAGAAACATGCCACTTTATGCCAAAGGATCAGCAGATAAGTTGCATACAGTTGTTCCATACTCTATCAGAAAACAACAAACTATAGCACAATGCTATTCCTGTCAGGGAGCCAAATGGCAGCAACTTCTGTGCTTGCCAATGTGTTCAGTCCTACATCTACAGGACTGCTTTCTTGGGCCAGAAAGATCAAGCATGATATGAGACAACCAGAGGTGCTTTTTTTTTGTTTTGTTTTGTTTTTTTTTCCCTGTACTAAGCCAACACAAAAAAACATATTTCATCTTACCCATTGTTTTTCCTGGCTTGACTTTACCTTGGCTTATCAGACTGTGAACACCACCTGCCAGGGTGGAGATATTTTCATGGACAGATCACCTAATTTATGTTACTATTTCCTGGGTTCATGCATTTAAGGTCCACTGCAATAAACTATCCCAGCCTCCTGCATAGCACAGACTGAAATCAAAAACGATGTAAATTTCTGACATGGTCACAAGTAAGGAAAGAGCACGTCTCTACAAATGAAAGAGGTTATTGCAGAGATCTAAACAGAGAAGATAAATAGGGAATGGTTGTAGTTTGGCCCTCGTAATGTACTGCTGAAAGGAGGCAGGTACAGAATTAAGAAAAAGAAGCACTTCTTCATGTAATGAGTCATTGAACAATGTAGCTCTGACATGGAAGAAAAAGCTTGCATGGACTTAAAACCTGGATGGACAGATAAATGGGAAAAAAAATCCATCAAAGAGTCCTAATCACAGATGTAGTACCTCTGAGCTACTGGGAAGCATCATATTTCCCCAGACATCTACTACTGACCTCTGTGAGCAGGTTTGGGATAACTGGACTTTTGGTTTGATGTGGCTCAGACTTTCTTAAGTGGAAACCACGGACAAGCCACATTGAATTTTCAGGACTATCCCAAGCTGGAGAACACTCTTTTCATCTGTGCTTGTAGACAGCAAATCTGCCAGCACTGAACAAGGTCGTACTCACCAAATCTGGGGCCAAATGTGTTCCAGCAGGTCTGATCCCTGCTTCCCCAGGAAGCAGCTGAGCAGACACAAAGTGGGTCAATTTGGGAGCTCTTCATTCTCCCCGTCGTTCCCAAAAACACACTTCAGAGCAGTGTAGACACAGCCCAGGGGCAATGCTCCTCTGTTTGAAGTACAAACCTTTTACATCAGTTGTCTTCTAGCCTTGGAAAAATACTTAAGGTACTTAAGTGTGAAGCCAAGCGAGTCTCCCCCTTCGTCCCTGCCAGGAAGCGCTCCAGAGGGGTGGAATTTGTTTTTCCGATTAGACTCCACGCAGCACGACCTTTGCCATCTCCAAGCCAGGTCGGGCTGATTAATGGGCTGTCGTCCCGGCACAATGAGGTCCAGAGGGGTGTGGGGTTGCTAGGACATTCTCCTAACAGCTTCTGCAGGAGAATCACTTTTGGATCGCTCTGCACCATTAAGCAGAGAACCTGGGGGTCTTTAATTTATCAGGTGGGAAGTGAGGATAATTACTTTTCAAGCAGCCGATATACCCGAAGTGCACTCACAGCGGAAGCAAAGCGGGGAAGTTGGGGGATTCAGACACTGTTTACATTCCGGTGAAACTGGATCTTGGAGCTATACACCAAGCTTGGGAAGGGAGTGTCAGACCAGGATGGAGAGGAGGACAGGCTGTTATATAGAGTGACTGACAGATTAATCTAATAGTCTGGACTCTGAGGCTCCACAGGTGTTCAGACCAGTGGTCGGACCAGCCAAATTTGCAGACAATAAATCCAAAACCTGCATGGGGCCATCGTGACTAATTTTGCTGGGGGCAATGTCAGGTGTGTGATAGGATATGGGTTCCCCCCTGCAAGCACCAAAAGGATCAGGTGAATATTGAGACCATTTTGAAAGATGAATTTCTCTCCCCTTTCCTACCTCTCTATGGTTTCAATATTACACTTTACTGTCAGGATTTTCAGTCATTACATAAACATAAAGAGAATCAAAGCCCAAAGGATGGAAGACACTTTTCCTTCTCCTGAGCAGAGGGTTGGAATTGCTTCCTGTCACAACAGGACTATAGTTACTGTTTATTTAACTTTCAGGGGAGAGGTTGAAAGCATCCATATCAGATGGTGGTCTCATCCAGGAAGAGCTTGTTTTATATGTTAGCCTGGGATGCAGGAATCTTCTGTGCTCTCTTCAGAAGGTGGTGCGATGGTTTGACCAGTGAACTGTTCTTTGGGATGGGAACTGGGATGGGAGAGCTGCACCCTGAATGAGAAATCATTTGGGATAAGCACGGACAGCTAGGGATGATGGATTTCTCCCACCTAACCAAGGTTATCTGAGAGGCAGAGATCTATTCCCAGCTAGCCCTCAGATCATTTCCATAGGCAGTGGGAGGAGAGGAGTGGCTTCAAGAGGAGATTAATCCCCTCAGTCTTAAGCCTCTGTCTTAGGATGTGCTGCACTACCCTAGTGCTGTTCGCGGACTGCTGTGGGAGCATCAAGATACTTGGGTATAAGGATAAAGGTGGCCTCAAACACAGCCTTTTGCAAAATCCAACCTACGTGGGTGAGATCAGTGCTGATCTGTCAGATCGAGTTCAGTGCTGGCAGAAGGCAGGCTACAAAGGGTTCCAGTGTTTTGCCTCTTGTTGGCTCTCGGGAAACCTTGTGCTTCTGAAATATCCTGGAACTCTTCAAAGACCTTGTTTCAATTGGATTGGTTTGACTGGAGAGCACTGCTGGCTGGATCCATCTGCTTTTGCTCCAGCTTAGACAAAGATGCTTAGACACAATATAAGAGGTGTCACTTAGGATTCCAGATTGCATCTTCCTCCAGAAACAGTTAAGCTTACAAGAACAAGTGTCTTCCACAGGCTTGGAGCTCAGTTGGTTCACCACCACAGGTTAAGCTCAGCTTAATAACTGTGCAGGTGATGAGAACAGCACCTGGGGATCACACAGCAGAAGACTGAAGCCTGGTAAGATGCAGGGGGCACTCTAAGGACCAGCAGGACCAGTGAGGCTTGCTTTCATGCCAAGGAAGATAACATTTGGGAGTGAAGTAGCTGAAGAGAAAATCTAGATATGCCTTTAAATCATTTAGAAAAAAAAAAAAAAAAAAAAAAAAAAAAAAAAAAAAAAAAAAAAAAAGCTTGGGAGCTAAAATCTTTAGCAAGTAGACAGATCTCTGTAGGAGGCACGAGAGGAATGAGGCAAACACAGAACCTTTATCAGACAGGAAAAGTGGCTGAAATCTTGCTGTGAGTGATGCTGGTGCAGCTTTGCCTACCACCCTATGCAATCAGGAGCCAGAAGATTCAGTATTTTGAGACCTGGAGCATGTACATCTGCCATTCCTCCCTTGTGCCATTCCTCCCTTGTATGCAGAGCAGTACCACTAAGCAAAGGGCCCTTTCCCCTGCTCCATGCCATCCCCCAGGAGCCATGTAAACGTTATACCTCTTCCAGCCTTTAGGTGAAACCAACTCATCAATGATATCTCAATAATATTTTACAGATGCATGCTCCTCCCCTGGGCTCAATAAATACCTTCTGGGCTCATCTCTTATCCCTCTTAAAAACACTAGTTAAAAGAACAGAAAGGGAGAAAAAAAATAACCCCAGATGCAGAGCAATGCCCCACGGGATGAGGCTTGGGTCTCAGAGCCTTCCTCACGCTGAAAACTCCCTGCGAGTGAAATATATCTCACTTGGGGCAAGAGGCAAAGGGATGGTGATCTATCAGCTGCTAAAAGGCGTCAGCACCAAGCAAGGAAGGGGAGAAGCGGGCCCTGGGGGGACAGGCAGGGATCCTTCAGCAGCACAGACAGCAGAGCTAGAGGCAAAGACATTTACGGAGGCCATCAATCCTCGTGTTCCTAGGCCTGGGCGGCCCATCAGCTGGGATCAGGCAAGAATTTCCTCCCCTGCATCATACAGCGCTGATGCCAAGGCCCGGCTGAATTATGATGCTGAGCAGCACAGGGGGAAAGGGCTCTGTCTTTTGAAATAACCAGTGCTGGCTTGCAGTCAAAATTAGTGTAAAAACGCCCGGTCCTGAAGCAGCAGGATGAGAGCAGGTGGCTGCAGACAACTGTATCTAAACACAACTGATGGACTCATTGCATTTGTGAAAGGGCTGCATGTGACCCTTTCACCCATTGCCCTGCTTCCCCCTGTTTTCCGCAGCTACCCTGTGCCCCCAGATGTTGTGTTACATGTGAGATCTTTAGGATGGGGATCATGGTTTTGCTCTGAGCTTGTACAGCACCTAGCAGCTAAAGCCATTCCTCACACAGAGCTCAGAGGCAATACCTCAACTGTACTAGAAATAATAAAATACCATAAGAACAACGCAGTTTCAGTTAAAAAAAAAAATAAAAACCTAACCACACATGTGCAGGGGGAATTCAGCTTTCTGGTGGAAATAAAAGGATAAAGCAAAGCTCTTAAGGCTAATGAAATTTTCCTGGCTGTCATCAGGACTACAAAAAATGGACCCTTCCTGTTGATTTTGCCATTTCCTCAAGCCAGCAATTATTTCTTTTAGTTGCTTTAAGCTCTCACACCTTATCCTAGTATTCTCTGAGGCTGCAAGGATCCCACTCCGTGTATTTATCTGAGACATTTTGACAAGGTCTATTTAGACACAGGAAATTTTTAAGTACTGAATTTATAAGGGCAAAAAGTCATTTTCTGGTGCAATGGCACTGGACAGGCATCTTTAACGCCCTCAGACTTCTTATTTAACAGTTGACTGTCATGTTTTCAGATACAGAGAAATAGATAGGTATCCCCTTCCCATACAACCCACCCAGTTTGTTAACCTGTGAATTTAATTGAATCATAAAATTATCTCCTGCACATCTGATAAAATGGGATCCTGAACTAACGCACAGATTTTCCAGGACCTTTTACACGTATCATAAATAGCCATCATGCTGCATGAAGCTTTGGATATTCACATCATTAAATCACCATTTATCTCAGTGTTATCTGAGCCATTTCCATATTTCCACCAGCCTGTGAAGAGCATGACTGGGTGAGGCTGGATGTAGCTAAAGAAGCTCTTGGCTATTTTTCTTCTGAATGGAGCAGCCACCTGGTCAAGATAGAAGACTGTGATCTCAGCAAGGGCATTGAGAATGGGCATTAACAGGGCAAAATGACACTTGGCAATCAGAAATACTCAGTGTTGAAAACCATGCAAAATGTTTGCAGCCTACTCAAGAGCTCTGAGCAAGCAGATGGTTTCACTGCAACACTACCAAGTCGGTTGAAATGGTTTCCTTGCTGTGAACATCTCAGGGGAACCTTTTTGCAACACCCACCACGGTACATATGCTTAAATAACACCGCTTGACCTGACAAGTACACAAACAGAATCCCCTTTAGAGGACCGTCTTGTAGCACCTGTCAATGATCCTCCTGATCCTCTAACACAAGGTCTCGGTGAAAAGATGGGGAATCTAACACCACCCCCACGTACTGTCTAACCCCACAGAGAAAACATAGGCAAAGTGAAATCCTTCCCAACCTGTCATCCTCAACCAACCTGCCAGAAAACAGCGCGTATCTGTAAATACCATGAGAAGAAAAATGCATTGCTACTACACACAAAAACATGCTTCCATAAGGAGAGAGGACAGAAATGTGATCGAGACTAGCCAGCAGCAATAGGGGCTCCAAAGTACGTGCTTCCTAAGAGCCATCAATCCTTTCCACTCGGAGTGTCTGGCGTAGCTTGAATCAATATTACCAGTGAAAAATCTGTTCCTCATCAATGGTGCAGTGTTTGAATGAGCCTATGCTGTGCCTTGCCTTTCTGCTGCAATGGACGTCAATCGTCAGCTGCTACAATCATGACCTAATTGTTTGGAAGACAGCAATGAGGTTACTGAGGGCACTTCGTCTGTGTAGGAGTTTTTCTGCATTTGCCACTGGACAGACGTAGATTTTTGTAATACATCATATTTTTCACAAGCTTTCTATTCCCTGGGTGAGTGCTATTCTAGTCAGAGGGGCAGAGTTAGACTCTGAACCTCTTATTCTCCAGCTCCACCTGTTTAACTAATAAATGCTGAGATGAAGAGTTCCGTCTCTTTCCCTGGTTATGTGCAGGGTCTAACACAGTAGGGCCTTACTGATCACACGAGCTTGTAAGTGTTATGCCAATAGAAATCACTGCAGTACAGTATCCCGTTGGAGTTTGCTTTGGGGAATTGTCTGCATATTTTCAGGCTGGGATGCTGCTCACAGATGTGGGCCCTATGTAGAGTGTCTATGTGCAAGGCATGGAACTAAGCTCCCAAATAATCAATGGAAATGTGATAAACACTGTCAATGCATGATTAGAGAGCTGGCCAGATGACCAAACTTAGCTGTCTACTCTACCTGTTAACAAAACATATGAATGTGTAGCTTAAAGAGAAGGGGGATGTGATGTCTAGGATATCTCACAGATATATGAACAATTAAAAATTTTAAATTAAACAAAAAAATAAAGGTTAGGTAGAGAATTGGCAGCAAAGTAATTCCTTCCCATAGAACAGCCCATCTATGTGAGACAGAAAATAAGGTACTGTCACTGTAAATAAGGGAAAGATGAGTTAACATGGGAGAAGAGAACTTGCCTACATATTTGCTTTTGGCACAATTCACCTCTAAAATCAGATGTACTATTGATCAGAGAAAGCAGAACAGGCAGAGTTCGCTGGAGTTCTTTCATGGCAGAGGATGTTAAGACACTGCTCCAGATTAACCAGTAATGGAAAGAGGACACCATTAGGACTGTTTGTAGGCATCACTGTGAAATCCCTGTGAAGAGATCAGTCGGTCCAGATCAGAGACACCAAAGCTACCAGACCAGGCCTGCGAGCTCAGCCTGGAAAGGTGAGCTGCCCTTCCTTTCCAGAGGCTCCCCACTGTGATGGGGGAAAGCCATTTCCTCTTTGAGTTTCTTCGCCTGGTCTGTGAATTAAGATGCTTCTCTCCAGGGATACCCATCTGGAATGCATTTGACATATTTCTCCGGTGTTGCATTTGGCTCATGGGAGTTGCTGTCCTCCCGAATCAGATCAGGGGTCCATCTACCCCATCTGCCTGTCTCCGAGAATAGACAACACCAGATGCTGGAGGTGAAGCTGCAGGAAACCCCTGTGGTCAGGAGTTATAGGATATCCTACCTAGGGAGACATTTTCCTTCAAAAATCCTATTGCTGAATGTTAACGAATGGGCCGGAACGTGAGGTTTCTGCCTTCTCTAAGAATATGTGCCTGTGAGCAAACACCAGGAGTTGCTATTTATGGGTTACTCTCCCTCAGCTGAGCTGCTGTAAATAACCATATATGCCGATGGCCTTCTCCTGCTGAGAGAGCAAACGTGTTAGCTTAAAACTCAATGAACTCCTAGTTCAACCCTGGCTCTTCCTAAAGAAATAAACTGCAATAAAATAAGAGTTTGGCTCATGTTTGATCAGCTCCATCCATCTGAACACACCCCAGTGTTCTTGAATCAAGTATGCATTGAAGCAAGATCATACTGGAATTGCACAGCAAGTGAAACTGTGAGAGCTGGCTGTGTTAGGTACAGCGCTTTCACAACAGGGCATAAATCTTCTCCGAGAGCAGGCGGACAAAGGGAAGGTAAAGAGGAGAGGGAAAAACAAGGCGCAGCTCTTCTTTTCTATAAAGGACACAGGCAGAATTTGCAAGCTTGAAGTCTTGACATGATGTGCTTAGCTTCGTATTTTTGTTTTACAGAGAGAAAAAAAAAATAATAATAAAGGCCTCACATTCCACAGCAGCAAGTCAGGACAAAGATGAGACTGAAACCATGTCTGCAGGAGGAGAAACTGCAAAGATGCAAGTTACCAAGAGAGAAAAGAAGCCAGCACTGTGGGGGTGTGAGCTGTACCTTCAAGGCTGGCTCCTGGGAGACTGGAAGTAACCTTCCAGTAAAGGCCTGGTCCACAAAGCAGTGAGGTGTCTGAATCCATCGGTTCCCACCGACAGGTTCCTCTGTCTGCCAAGGATCTGAGTATCAAGGATCTAGTTATAATGTTAAGAAAACAGAAGGGATTTGTACCTTCTGTAGCCCCTTGACTTCAGCACTGAATGATGTGGAAATCAGCACAACATTTTGACTTTTGCATCAACTGTAGGGCATAAAACGGTCAAAATTTTGTCAGCAGCAGTGAGAGCAGTGACCAGAGTTTCAGGGAGTGATGTTATGGATGAGAAAGTGTGAGGTCTGATGCAGCACTGTTGGACTAAATCACGATCATCTACCCCATGCCAGTTCCAATCAGGCAAAACCAAACAACAAAACTGTGGATTTTCAGATCCCAGCAAGTGTCCTGTGCTTGGCACTGCTGGCTGCAGCCAGGCTAGCTTAGCCAGCAGGTAATGAGTAGCTAAGCAGGTCATTTGGCAGACAGGATGACTGACGAATCCTGGCTTCCTATGGCTTTGTGCCTCATGAGTCATCACCCATTCTGATTAGCTGATGTTTGAGAAGGCTGAGCCCATGCCTTGGCTTTCCCTGGACACAGGCATTGAAAGAGTTTGCCTCCTGCAGCCAGCTGCTCATTTCACATTGTGTACGATCCAGTACACGAGATGATGTTATGGGGAAGAAAGGCAAACTCACATAGTGCAGTCTTGATGCTATAGGAACCAGGCTGACCAAGATAACAGCCTCCCCAAAATGATTCCCTCAGAGAAGTCACCCACTCCTGTTCTGCATCTGAAACAGCCAATTCTTCCTTGCCAGAGCCCTGCCCTTAGGGACTCCCAGTCTTGACCCATTTCCAGCCTTTCATGGAAGCTTGCAGGTTTTCTGTGTTGTGCTGCTCACCTTGGGGAGAAAGCAGAAGATGGGACTGGACAAGGCCCTGAGCAACCTGCCCTAACTTTGAAAGCAGCCCTGCTTTGAGCAGCAGATCGTGTTAGAGACCCCCTGAAGTCCCTTTCAACCTAAACTATCCCATTATTAAAAGCATCACAGAGAGACTGAAAATTGAAATGCAATGGAAAGAGAAATAGTGTAGAAAGTCAGCCTTGGTTGCATTGAGAAGGAAAGAAAATTTCAGTGCTCTGACCCTCCAAGGGGATCTCCATCACTGGATATGTGCCACGATGCTCTCGCTGTCTGGATGCAATCAGGCAGTGATATGCCGAGCCGCCGCAGCAATGCACGGGTTTGATTGCTGAAAGACAGCTGCCTCCAGCGAAGGTGGAAAAGTCAGTCTCCATTTGTTGGGTTTATTTAATCCTTCCCAAACTTGTGCCAATCAACACAAAAGGGCTTCTCTCAGAAACAAAAATAAAAATGAAATGAAAAATAAAAAGAAGCCCTCGTTCAGAAGAGCTAACCGTCCTGTCAGCCTAACTCTTGAAGCTCCTGAGGGCTACCTTGTATTTCATCTCTCCTCTTGCCTTTCAGGTCCTGGTTTCTCTTTCTTCCCTGCTCCCTTTGCGACAGCCCAGCCTTAGAGCCAGTCCTGGCATCTCTCTCTCTCTTGTGCAATGTTTGCCTACTGGATGATCCCCTCTCCAGCAAGAAGTTTCTCCTGCTGTAATGAAAGCTGACAGCAAACAGGGACCAAGGCTCTTTTTCTGCAGAAGTGCACACACCTCACAGATTCCTACATGCTTCTTGCTGTTGGCCATAATAAACTCTCCTGGCAGTTGTAAGCAGAATTAATGCAAGTTTGAGTCCCCAGCTAGGGGGGCTGATGGCACAGCAGATAAAACAAAAATGACTATTGTATTTCCAAAACAGCACTGGGGGGAGATGTCTCTGTGACACCGCATCGGACGAAATCACAGGGATTTTTGCTAATATGAAGCTTCGGGGGATTACTGTCAGAAACAGAGGCAATGGCTTTCTGCAGCTCTTGAGTCTGAGTCATTTGCAATTGTCTGTGCCCCCACATGTATCAAAGGCTAAATCTGGAGAAATCTGCACAGCATATGGGGCATTTAGGAAGGAGGTATTTCCAGGTTAAGATCTAATAAGTATCAACTTTGAGACCCAAACTTTGTGGGATACCACCACACAGAGGCAAGACCAGCAGGCACTCTCTTCCCTTCTCCTTCCACACAGGAGGATGAACTGAGCTCCCACTACAGCCTCCTTCCCAAGTGATCCCACACCCCTTTTTTGATAGCAGCCCTCTCCTCTCTGTTGGAGAGCATCTATCTCACGGTGGTGAGACCTGTTGGCTATTCAACCACAGTTTCAACCTTATACAGCGGATTAACCCAAAGAATCAGAAGTACTTCCTCCAACCAGACAAGAAGTCTGTATTTGGGAAGAGCAATATGCCATTACCCGGGCAGGAGTCAGGTAAAGGCAACAGAAGTTCTTCCTGCAACATTGCTCCATATTGCTTTTAATGATTGAAAGGAGCTCCGTGTCCCTCTGCTATGTATCGGTACGTGCCTTTAAGACAAAGATCTATTTTTCTTCATTGTCCGCTGTATGAACAGCTGAGTGTGCAGTAGGAGGCTGTATAAACCTGCACTACAGAGCTCTCAGTGCTGCAGTGAGATGCTGAGCACTCATCTAGGTGCAGGCAAGCAACATGTGACACTCAGAATGCCTGGAAATACCTCTGCTTCAAAATGCCTGGAGATCTCTCTGCTTTCCTTGCAACCTGCACTGCAAACATTGTTCAGCTTGTGATGCTCAGGCCATTTGCACTGCCATATAGACACTGTCCTACAGTATCTACATCCTGAAGTGACCAGGAATCTGCACTTCTGCTCCAGTGTTCTATACAGAAACAAATTTGGAACAATTTAGGTTGACAGTACTTTTAAAGTTTGGGTGGCAGGGTGTAATGGTTATTATTACCATAATGAACAAAAAGTTAGCAAAAATCCAGAGACAAATGAGTTGTACGCTGAGTAGACCCACTGAGAGAGGATTCTCACACTGAAGTCTTCATAACAGTAAAGAGAAGACTTTATGACCAAAAGAGGGTCGTTGAAAACTAACAAAATTTCAGCATCCAAAGCCCTGTCTCTTTAAATGCTACAGTGTCCCCACAGGATGAAACTCAATCCCATGCAAATGGCTAGCACAAGGAGCTAAATGGCTTGTCAGACTTTTGCTAGTACTATCTTCATGGCTGACTTCCACTGCCTGAAAGCCGAGCTTACACAGGTCTGTGCTTCTGCACACAGTGTCAACACTTTGCCCTTCTCCTTTTGTACAAAACGGCTGGAAAAGTAGCATTGTTTCTTCATCAGTTATTTGAAACCTTAGTGATTGTATTTTTAATTTCACAAGAGGATGGAGGGGGTGGAGATTAAACATTGCTTATAGCAAACTAGCAGTATTTCACTACGTCTGTGACGAGAGAGTTTCCAAAACCTTTGTAATCTGCTCATGAAAGAACACACTGACCGTGAACTTATTTCTTCCAACCTCATTTGCTAGTTTTGACCCTAGTTCTTCCTCCTGGTTTAGGATATTGGCTGAAATCTTACTGTTGGGATTAATCTCTCTCTCTCTCTAACTGACCTCTGGAAGGAAAAACAAGGTTTGCCTTACAGGGAATTATGAAGAGGTTTGCAAAGCACCCCAAAGATAATTAGTGAGCTTTTTCTCTGTGCACAACAGTGTCACTGAAATCAAGACAAACCGTATGAGGACTTGGACCCAAAAAGAATAGGAAACATGAAGCAATTTTCCTGTTGGAATCAGTTTTCCCATCTCTTCATTTTACTGGTTTGGCTGGGAGAAGAGAAAGGGAGCCACAAGCGATGTGTCTGTGGACATGGAGCAACTCAGCTCCGGATCTGAGGCTACGAATGCCTCTTCTCCTCTTAGCCTCTTTGTTACTCAGTCAAGACCACACAATGTCCTTAGGCTGCTGACAGTTCCTCGGCAGCTGAGTTCCAGTTTATTCCTATAGACTTTTATGGCTACATATATCATCCTGAGACAATTTAATCTCTAAGTATCATCAAGTTTATTCTCTTTGATCTGACAAATCCAGCCTCTTCTTTTCTTTTCTTTTCAACAATCTTTGTGGTTAATCTTTTGCCCGCTGCAATGTTGTTGCTCTGCAACTGTAGCAGGTCAGGGAACTCAGCTGCTGACTCTGCAAATATTGTTAATCAGGATTTGATGGCTTTTCATCTGTAACAACAGCCAAGCAACTATGATTAGGGATCGTGTTCCATCACGTGAGCTACCTGAGTTTGGGTAGTTGGGAAAAAAAAAAATACAATGTACAAAAACCCTACAAGGAGCACCCAGGTGGCCATAAGAGAAAGTCATCTGACAGCAGCATCCAACCAGGGAGCTTATGGCCACCTGATCAGCGGAGCTTCCTTCTTTTCAATGGCCCAATTCTCTGCTACCACTTATGAATCAGAGGCATCCTTCAGGATTTGGCAAGAGGAAGGGTGCAAGATTCTTGGTCCAATCCCATTTGATGGACCAACAGTCCGTTCTTCCCTCCGTAGGCCCCAATCCAGTAAAGCCCTTAAGCACGTGCAAAAACCCCCTTGACTTCAGTGGAATTTCTCACTGGCTTAACGCTAAGCATATGGTTGCGTTCATACCACCGCTTCAGCTTGCTTCTCCAATGGCTGTGTAACGTGCCCGTGACCTGGTAAGCAGCTGACACATTCCACCCGGCAGCAGTTCTCCTCTGTGCAAAGTGATTTCTGCACCGAAGGGTGGGAGGTCCTCCAGCAAGAGAAATGTCTTATCACTAAATACCCCTTTCTTTATTTCTTATCTTTGTGCTTAGTCCTCAGCAGTATATTAAGCTGTCACAGGGGCAGACAGAGAGGGAAAATCCCTGGTTAGTTTGCTTCTTATCGATCACACAGGCTGCTGAGAGGAGAAGGAGCATGAAGACCAGAATAAAACAGACCAGTGTAGGCTCACTACATGCAAGAATCATGAGGGCTATTGCATGAGGGAGCAGAAAAAGACTTCGAAACTGGAGGAAAAGACACTGGAAAAGAAAGGCATCTGCCCTTTGGAGACATGCCTGACAAGTGAGAAAATGCACTCAGCAGATGACAAACCCATGGCCAACACTTCATGCCCCCTTGCTCCTTTCTGTTAGGAACAGCCATACTCTCTCCCACCCATTTTCTTCATCACTTTTCCTTAAGTTCATCTTGGCCCAAAAAAGCTTGGTCAGGGATTTGCTCAAGTGCAGGGCTTGTCCTTCTCGCCTCTCCCATGGCTGCGGAGGATGTAGAAACGAGGTGCGTTAGAGGCCAGCTACAGAGATCCCCGAGGAAGCATTATATAAAAAATGAAGCTGGGACAGGACAGATGGAGCAGGATTCAGATCTTGCTCAAGAGAAAAAGGCTGGACAGTCTCTCTAGGAACGTTTTATTTTAAAAGTCGGTCCTCTTGTCAGTTAAAGCTGTGTCCATTCTGACAAATTTCCAGCTCCATCTCACCGATGCGAACACACAGAGAAGGATATTTAGCAGCCCAGACAAACAGGATTTGTTCAAAGGTTTCCCATGGGAGAGATCTGAACCTGGCTAATTTCTATTGATCTCTCACCTGTCCCTGTGCCAGAGGACTCAGTAAAAGACACTGACTTTGTGTTGCCTTTGTTTGCTGGCTTCACTGGATTTTACTCCTGCAATTCTGCTGCCCCAGTCATGTGTGTGCTTTGGCAGAAGGTGAATAACTTCAGCAATGTTGACATCTGCCCTATGTTTCCTTAGGGGAGCTTGGAGTTCATGAGGGATCTTTGCTTTTGGAAAGCTGCAGGTAGAAATTTGTTGACTGAGACGCAAGTGACTCAGCAAACAAAAAGCTTGAGCTAGAAATGTGAGGTACACTGAATGCCTCCCCTTGCTAGAAGGGCTACAGTGACTTTGAAGAGATAAGGAAGCAGGTAAACTTGCACAGCCCATTCCCACCTTTCTTCTATTTGCTTTGCAATAATTGAGTTAAAGTGCTTTGTGTTGCAAGAGCAGTCACCAGGCTTCAGTGCTTCAAAGACTTTCTGGCTTTCCACAGCTCAGATTTTTTTGAAATTATTTTGCCTTGTGAAGAAGCATCTCCCGCTGACCAGAACTGGTAAAGGGGTGACATGACAGTGGAAGGAAGACTCCATTTTGGTATGATGCTTCTCCAGACTCAAGGAGCAAAGCTCTTGATGGAAAAGAAACGAAGTAAGATGGGAAACATCCCTTCATCTTCTCCTTCCTACAGGTTTTCTCTCAGAAATCTGTGGGATGCCTTAATCATATGAAGCCTTCTTAAGACTGAGGTTAAGACTAAGAATTGGGGCTTATAGAATGCCCTGATCTTGCCAGGACCAGATCCTAAATATATTGCTCTAATCCTTCTTTCAATCCCTCTTTATCCAATCCCCAAATTAAAGAGGTCAAAGCCTGTGTTGTGTCTCCAGATGTGACTGTCCTACATCCAACATTTTTAACTGACTCCTTCTCTTCTAGACAAGTAGATGGATACAACAGATGTCTTTATGTCATGATACCCTCGAGCATTTAGCCCTAGTATATGGGGGTCTTATCCATCCATCCTTCAAAAACACCACATTCCTCTTTTCTCAGGTTCCTGCATAGGCAGTCAAAGATCCAAACACCTGCAGTTACAATGGACAATGAGCAGGTTTGAGGAACTGCTTGGGTACCCAAGGTAAATTTTAATTTCAAATCCTATCTCAGGGTGTTAAATTAAGACTTTCCAGCTGAAGATTTTGGATTTTGGTATATAAAAATTGACATTACAAAGGAGGTGTTTGCCCTGTGTAGGTTACTGGCTACAGCATGATGGACTGAAAGTTGCTGAGAGAAGGTAGGTGTGACTGTTTCTGCCAAAAGTGTGTGTCTGACTTGGCAAGAAAGTAACTCCTTTCTGCAATATAAAAGGATATAGAAGAATATTGTGCCATAATCTCTGCACCGGGATGGAAGTAAGTAGAAATAAATCAAAAAATGGAAATTTCCAGCTGGTCGCAGCTGACAGGGAAAGTTTTGGAGTAGCAAAATGGTTCTGCTGGTTTTTCAATTTTTTATTTCTTCAAATAAAACCAAGAGAAAGCATGCAATGGACCAGTGGAATACAACAAAGGCATAATGCTGTCCTTCATAAGAGTATTTTTACTGTGCCACTTTCAAAATGGATTAACCAGAAGTAGCATAGTATGCCTCCTGGTAAAAGATCTAAGACAAACATCCTTAGACTTAATGACTTGACCTTAGATTAGTCTCCCAAGAGGGAAAAAAACCCACTGGTCCCATTTTCTAAAACACTCCAAGCTAAACTAATCATATGGCTGCAATAATTAATGATTCATCCTTTCAGTGGACAGAAAGAACAGATGAGAAGATAAATGGCTTTATTAAATCTCTACTTTGATATAAGCGATTCCATAAACATGGTACTCATGTTGAGTGTTCATCAAAGTAAATAATAATACATTTTGAAATCATGTAGAAAAATGGATAAATGTTCCATGACCACAGGTCTTCAGGGGACGGCAGAAAGCAGCTTGCTTTCAAGGTCTAGCTACATATAATAGAAGTCTAAATGATGCACAAGAGATTTAATTGGTGACTGCGGCTTTTTCTCTTACCAAATGGTCATGAGCAAGACTACAGTATTCTCAGAAGTGTTCAGAATGGGGATTTATTTGTGAAATTCTTAAGCAAGCAAATTCTGTTCCATGAATTATTAATATCTCCAACTGTTTTAGATTACTGATAGCTTTTGACTGTTTGGCTAAACAGAAATAAGTGTATGGGAAGCCTTATGAACCTTCGAAGTCTGTATTGTAATACAAAAAGAAAATAGATGGGATGTGTCTCCATCTTGCTCCCGTTACCAGCTAATTTAAACATTCACTTTAGAAGGGAGAAACTCTGCCTCTGGAGGTACCAGTCCTTTACCTTTGAGTGTGTAATGAGCCTAGAGAGCTAGAAAATGTTATATTTGTTTAAAGCTTAGGATAAAGTGTTGTGAAACAAATTCCACCTCGAATTTCACCCTGTGCTGCATTTCTCACTCCTGACCTTACATGGGTTTGCACTGAAAGAAAGTTTTATTTTCTGTGTGTCATCAAACATGGTTGTCCCTAACCTATTTGAGATCTTTGTAGAGCACCTTTTTTTTAGAAGGGATAAGCCTCCACAACTCCCAGGGAGACCCTTAGCACCTCAACACACTGCCCCTTCACTAACTGGTGTCCTCATTGCCAGCAACATTACATTTCAATGGCATGCCCATCTCTACATCAAGAAATGCATGGTGCTGATGTGCACAAAGCATATTAAGCTTGTCTCTAAGTCAGCATACAGATCCAAAACACAGCACTGATTTACCACTTACTAATTATTGTGCAGATCCATGCAATGGAGGGGAGAAAATCCTCTTTATCTTTGGTACTGATTAGCCAAGAGGCATCAGGAATGAGAAATGTAATCCAGACACTACCACCAAAGTAAGAAGAGTGAAATTCTGGAACAGATGGCCTGGAAAGTTTGTGAAATCTCCATCACTGGGGGATTTTAAGAGCAGTCCAGGCAAAGATTGCTTTCAGTTGAGTTGTCGTTGTTTTGGGGAAGGTCAGCACACTGAACTGTCTCTCAGGATCCTTCCCACCCTTTTTCTGTGGCTGTAAAATTTTCCTATTTTCTGAAAGATTTGAGGTGCATTTGCACACAACAGCTGGCCTGTACCAAGGTGTTCCACAGGTAAGCAGCACATCAGGTAAACACTTTCTTGACAGATTGCCTTTCCTGATTGGAAAGCTGAGTGCTTTTTCTAGTGGCCAAAACACAAACCTTCATTATCGTTATCATCACAGACCCTGTCATTATCATGACGGGAGGAGCAAAATCCACCACAGGTAGGGCTTTTGGCTACTGCAGCACTCTGAGTAAATATATGCAGAATAGGTGTGATTTGCTAGGACAAGATTTTGATGGGGATGAATGCCTGTGGGTGTCTTGGTACTTCCTTCTCGAAAGCCCAGAGCAACAGAGCCTCCACCGATGCCAGCCCCAGCCCCAGCCTGGGGCAGAGAAAGCAGCTCCCTGAACGGGCACGCGGCAGCAGGATGCACGTCACCTCTGTGCCCAGCAGCTAGAAAAGCTCAGGCACCCCCAAGCTGCTTTAGCATATTCCCTGGCCCGAGTTTGGTTAAGAAACAGCAGGTTTCTGCTGCGGATCAGCGTGCTGGGCCTCCCCTGGACACAGCAGCAATACGATGACAGCGCAGCTGGAGGAGACCCTCGACCCTGAGAGTGAACCTCCAGCTCGAGGCCTCCCAGGGCAGCCTTTCTGCCCCAGGCCAGGCCAGGAGCGAGGGAACAGCTCTCCTTTCAGGCACCACTGCTGCTGACAGCTTACAACAAGCAGCCTCTTGCCCTCCCTGCCTGGTGTGCGCAGCCCCTCCAAGCTCGGCCGTAAATCCCAGCCTCCCCCAGCGAGGCAGGGGAGGGGGGGGGGGATGTTTTGAAACGGCTCGTCACCGCTGGCTCCTTTGTTCCAATGCAAAGTTCACGTAGCAGCAGACTCACTTGTTTGCTTACATTTCAAAGGAGGGGGGTGGAAGGGAGGGAAGAGACGGGCCGGGAGGCGCACAACGTTTTGGCTCTCAGGCAGAGCAAGAGCACCCTCTACAGCTCCCTGCTCAGAGCACAGACAGGCTGTGGATTGCCTCCTGCCCGGCCTGGCTCAGGGAGAAGAGGTGGAAAGAGGCAAAGCACCAGCTAACCCTCAGGTCCCAGGCTTTTCCCAGCTCCCCACAGCCTCCAGGCCATAGCAGTGCTCTCAGGCCTGTTACGGCCTAGGCTTGGTAGTGTCCCCACATCTGGAGGATCTGGAGAGAGGAACATCACTTTGATTCACCACTCTTTTGGTCTGGAAGGAGGTTGTAGCAGGTCCAAGGGCTAAAATCAGACCAAGGCTGGTGTAGATCCTCAGCTGTTTTGTTTCCCGACATAAGCCCAGGACCACTGCAGGATGAGCTCTCCTACACCGAGAGGAACTGAAAAATCCCAGAATTGTCTTGTACATCATGAAACTTCTCAAGAATCTCAAGAACACAAAATGATGTTGAATTTGCTTATTGTACTCTGGGTACCTTTTTCATTAACTCAGGTTTTTCTTCCTTATTGCAGAAGTTAAGAATCTGTTCCCTTTCTCGGGAAACTAAAGCAAAGAGCTTGGTCACATGAAGATCACACAAATCTCAAAGCTAAAACTCAAGGAAAGCAACTAAAATCTGTTATATTCAGGAATGAGAAACAACTATTTTTTCTACTGTCCCTTCCCCTTCCTCACTTAGTAGTATAGTATTGTGTCCTGATTATATTACAGATAAAATTATATTTTGTTTAGAAAGAAAAAGAAGAGCCTTTCCTCCATCTTCTGAGTCTAGCTGCTCTTAGAGGCAGTGAGAAACTTTTGCATGTTTGCAGAGCTTCCATTAATTGTCACGTTTTGAAGCCAGGCCCATGCTGAATGCCTGCAATAGCACAAGGATATGAAGGGACCTACTGTGTTATGCAATGCAGATTTTTACCATGGGAGGCTACCAGGTCATAACACCTCCATAAACTTACCAGTACCCAGCATATCAGAATGTCCTAACTGGATGATGGAGTTAAAACTTTTTATGACCCTAGTTCAGCCCTTTCTGCAGCTCCTACAACAGTGGAGTTGAAAAAAAACTGACCAGGATGGAGTCTGGCCAATACAGATTAAGAACAACTAGGAAAAAAAATATATATATATTTGAAAGTAGGGGGCAGGGGTAGAGAGGTACCTCATTTAATATTTAAATTAAATGGCACTGTAGGTCTGGCTAATGCCAGTAGAAGTGGAAAGTGGCTAAAGACCTCCTTGCTTGTTTTTAAGATACTTCACAGGTCAGACCTCCAAGAACATGATGTTGAATCTTTTGATCTCATTCTTGATAGTAGAGAAGGTTGAAAGTAAAATCTCCTACCAAAACCTAGAGAGCTTAAACAATTTACATGTATTTGACATGCATTTTCATTGAAAGGGCTTGGATTTTCATGTGATTACCAATAATTGAATGATTTGGGGTGGGAGAGAAAGGAAAAAAGGATAACCAGCAGCATTTGGCTTAGAACAGAAGTGCTATATCTTTCTATTTTCCAACAATGAAAAGACATTAAATACTATTTTTTAAGATTCCACCTCCAGCTCTTCACTGCAAAAGGACCAAGACATTTTGTCATTCTTTTCAAGGACACTTGTTCAGGCATCCTGTTATACGAAACTTTCAATATCACCATGACCAGCTACATGTCACTAGAGCATCAAAAAGAAGCCATGTCCCTTGTCAGCAAACACCAGAACCCTGTTGCAACTGGTGGCTTGTGCAGAAGTCCCACAGAGTCAATGAGCTATTTCCTGTGACATTTTGTATAATTTCAGATATTATTTCTGAAGGTTACCCAGGCTAATGAAATAAGAATCAGGAAACCCATTCTGTGGCTTTCCAGGGCTAGGATTTGATCCATTTTTTCCCCTCTCATTATAATAGATATTTGTGAATGGACTGATTGTCCCTGGACTTTTCTTCAGCAGAAATATAAGAGGGATTTTGCTGAAAGCTGGGACTCATCTGGTTTCTTTGGAGATCTGAGCCATATTACAATAACTAGAAATGACAGAGCTGTGTCCAGGGACTCCAAAGCTTCTAAAATCTGGAAGTAGACCCAATTTATGAGTTGGCCTGTCTCAAGTCCAAAACTATGAGCATCCCTTGCGCCCTCCCAGTGGGTGCTCTGGTTACAGGCATGTGGGGTGCTCACGGGTCAGACAAAGCCTCTCATCTTATGATCAAGCAGCCCAGACAATCCAAGCAGAGAAAAGCACCCCTCAAACCACAGAGATCTGACTTTCCTTTTGATTTAAATTCTGAGTCCATTTTGCATAATGGTTCATTTTGCATTTGCAAAGCCAAGCCCCAGCCTTTCTTCTTGCAGGGAATTAGGTGGTGAAGTGTGTCCCAGTCCCTTTTTCAAGGCCCATGAGAAATTATGATATTCCAGATCCAGCTCTCTGTACCTTTTCACTCAAGTCAAAAGCATCCTCAGCAACTAACCTGGAACACTTTACATGCCTAGTTCTTCTTAATCTGTGCTTCAAATTCCTAATTTGGAGCTTATGAATTGGTAAAGCTCTACTCACGGTTAGGTGGAGGAGCACTTTCAAGGAAAGCCACAGAATCTCAATACCACCATATGCTGTTCAAGGTGAGACAGAAGTCCTGCATGCTCACCTACAAAATGTTGGCTGAGAACTCCAAGCATCCCCCTTCTGAGTTTCAGCACATGCTTTCAAATAGGCTTGATGTTACGGTGCTGCCGGTGTCTCCTAGGAGATGGTGGCTGAGGTCATAGAGAGCAGCTTGAAATCATTGTTTGCTGTAGCTAAAGAAGCGGCCACCTGAAACTCAGCTGCAACAAGAGGGAATTGTAAATTGAAGAGAAATAGATCCCTTCCAAAGGGAAAACATGATATTTCACCCATGTTTAAGGTGTACCTAATTGACAAGGATAGCTAGGCATAATCACCCTCAGTTTCCAATACAAGAGAGGGCACTAAGTGTTTCAATGATCAACATCTTGAGTTTGGACTCTACAGAACTCATTTTAAAATTGGAACTTGAAAATTTTCAGGCAAGTATCTTTGACAAACCAAATAACATCACAGCCCAGAAAACCGCCCCATCTCTCTCACTTCCACCAGCAGTACAATGCTTTGGTCCATCCACACCTTGCCTGAGATGTCTAATAAAGGGCACAACTAAACTTCCAGCATAGTTGAGCCACTGCTACAAGTGTAGTGGCAAAGAGTAAGCAAAGTCCCTGATTATTCCCCATTTTATGCAATTCTGATAGCTTCACAGCAATTAGTTGAGCAATTAGACATGCATTTTGCATGCACAATTGCACATCTATACTGTCTGAGAATCTGGTTCCAGGCTACTGCTTGCCAACAGTATCAGGCCATCAGTGTTTCAGCAGGCTGCAGTGTGGCCCATATTCTAATAACATGCCTTCCTTCTATATGGATGGTTTCTTTTAAATGTCCCCATGTGAACAACAGCCTTGTCAGCTTCCTGCAGCCCTCACTGTCCAAGAGCTAATGCGGCTCCTGGTCACCCAAGGCAAGAGACCTCTTTCACTCCAGCTTACATGCCACTCAAAATTTTGCCCTCATTTCCTTAATCAAACTGGTGATGGGTTTGGATATGATTTCTCCAGTCTGAGGACCCTCCTGTCATGGCCACATGCTCCTCATTCTGCATGTAATTTTTGCTTGCACAAGCAGTCCTTTGTACGTGTAAAAGCTCACATTTGTGCTTGCCAGTCAAGCAAGTCATTGTCTGCTTACTCTGTCTTTGTGCCTCAGACTTTCTAGGGCAAATGGAAAGGCTGGACAGAAGAGCCTTTGGGACTCCCAATTTTCTTAGCAGCTGAAGCCAAAGGCATTTCTATCTCACAACGACCTTGTCGTAAACATGAATGCAAGTACACATCCATTCGTCCCAGCACAAAGGCTGAAGTCCTGGTCCTGTCAAAATTGATGGGAGCCTTGTCTCTGATTTCCAAGGGAGGCCTGAGTTTCCCCTCTGTGGCTTTTTTCAAGTCTACCCGTAGCAGAAAAGATGCTCCTCACTTGCATGTGCTCTGCCACTTGCAGCAGCAGAGGTAGACATGTGACCCAAAGCAATTAAAGCACTGAGCGCTCACTCCGGCTCGCCCTTGCATTCTGTTTGGTCACAAAAGAGCAGTCATGGACTGTTTCGACCGAAAACAGACCTGAACACAGAGACTTCATTGTCCCAAGGCCAGAAGAGATGGCTGCTGGGAAGAATTTGAAAGGCATAGGTTTCGGTATATATGTTGCTTTTCCATGAAACTATATACACTTTTGCAAATTATAAGCTGTTTCCTGTCTATGTTCCAGCACTTTGGGCTCAAATTAAAATCTCCTTAAAATTGGACCAGCAGGAGGGGGAAGAAGGAGGAGGTGTTTGCTGGAGTTCTTAAGCAAATGGGAGGAATTTAAGGTCTTGTCCTCTCTAATTCCTCCTCTATAAAGGAACGTACTTCAGCAGGTTGCCACATACTGAAATAAACTTGGCAGCAGTGAGAGAAGCAATGTTTTCTTTCAGGTTTTTAATGCTTTTGGCTTGGATTGCTTTCTCATTGCTTCCTCCTATTGCATTCTCCTGCCTTTCCATCCAGGTGCCACTTAGAGCACCGGCCATTTTGCCCAGGGATATGGTAATAAAAGAAACCGTTCCACCAGGCTGTGATATTTTCCTTCCCCTTTGCCACTGGCAACCAGCAGGCCTCCAGGCAGGAGGCACTGGCCAAGGGATAGGTAATGTTTTATATGCCCCTCGCACGGGGCTTGCTTGCATACCAATTACAGCCTGGCGTGCCTCTGTCCCCCTGCAGGCTGAGAACATCTGGAAACACTCACAGTCCAAGCACAATCTGGGCCAAATCCCAAAGTGGAGGGAAATCAAACTGGAGAGCCCGGGAAGTCAGCAGAGCAAGGCTCACTGAGGTATTCCACGGACCTCCTTCTGAAGTCTCTGCTCCTCCTGCTCGTGTGATGGGAACACAGCAGGGTGAAGATAGCCACCTGTCTGCTGACCCCACGCTGTGTCTCTTTGCCATCTCCAGTGATCATTTCTTCCATACAAAGGCTCTGTCTCACAGGCTCCTTTCCTTCTGTGCTTGAGAAGGACTTAGCGTGTGGGCCTCAAGCTCAATATTCACACTTTTCAATCCTCGATCTATTCCATCCTCCTTAAACTGGTCTCATGTTCCCCCGTATCAGGTTATCTAGAGCACCCTGGGTGTCTCAAGAGACCACACAGCCCCACTGAAACATGGACAGGCTCTGCAGCTCCCTCCTGATGTTCCTCTGGAGGGTGAACACCACTTTTCTAAAGCAACACTGCTATGGTGACCGCAGTTTTGTGTAGAGGCAGTGTTTAGTGACAGCCGGCTGTGCCAGAGCAGAGCACGGCATAAGGTAACTCACCCTACTTCTGAGGTGGGTTTTCTAGGCCATGTTTAGTCCCACGTTGCCCTGGCTGAACCAATACTGAGCTCCATCTATGTTAAAAGCTGAAGCTTCAGGAGGTGAAGAAGCCAAAAGTAATGGTTTGGTGTAGAAGAAAATATGGACTCGCCTTCACATTTTTTCCTGATAGCAGTGTTCACAGTGAAAGATAATGCCATACCAAAGGCATATATGGTCCAAATCTGTGTAGAACTTATAGTCCAACGTGAGTTCTCAATTCAGATTTCCACCCAATATTACAGAAATCAGGAACAACTTTTCAAATTTTCTAGGTACAACCTTGGTAGAGAAGAGTTAAAAAATAAATAAATAAATAAACAAACATGGCTGGATAAAACTTTTGAATTATTTTCTTTGGCTTCTTCTCAGTTCCAAATACACATAAAAACAAAGAGATAAAAACAGGAGGTGGGCAGTTCATATGTTGATTTGCTGTTCTGACTGGGGTTTGGGGGCCTCATACGGCAGGCAGCACAACTGTGATCTTATCCCACCTCAGCGTTGTTGGTTAAGTTCAATGCAACAGGACAAGCCTTCATTTGCAGGTGGCTCTGGGTGAAGTACATTTCAGAGGAACAGCAGTAGAATATATGTCTTCCTAGCTTGGAATAGGGAAAAGAGACTGATTTTGCAATGCCTGATGCCTACAGCTCAACCTCCTATATGCATGTATAACACTGGCCTCAGTAAGTCCAAATCACAAGTAAAATTCTTGGGTCTTCAGTATGGCAGGGAAAGCAGGTTGTGTTTGTTTATGTCATGAGGGGGTCCCATCATCTCAGTTTGACCTGTGCTGTTTTACCCCCCTCACACCTGAATATTTTTCCTTTCTCTTTCCATATACCTGCAACGTTGAAGGCAAAGTGACTGGTTGCTATCACGAATCCAGCCCAGTGCAGAAACAAGGAAAGAAACGGGGAATCTGGTGGGGAAGTCATAGTGTAGCAAGAGTGATGGGCGTTACTCCACGAGGCAATTAGCCTAGTAGGCAAGAATACGCATTCAGTTCAGACAGTATAAAACAGGATCCGTCTGTGTCTTCATGTTTAATGTGAGACATTTCATTACCTGAAGCCTGGAAGCCCAAGGAATGTCCATTTAAGTGGTCATCACAAGCAGGTACAGAACCGGCAACAACAGCATTTCCCTTCCAGTGCTCTAAACTTGCTTCTGCACTGCTGCTAAGGCCAAGCAATGCTGAGAACGAAGAAATTCCTTCATTTTTGCCAGCTTCAGCTGAAAGGCCCAGAGGTCTAAACTCAGCCAAACAAGCCAATTTTTCTAAAGCTGTATTTTATAAGGGAGGAAAAATAATACAGGGAGCATAATAAAACAGAGAGCATATTGTCAGTCCTCTCTGCCTGTGGTGTGACTTCTGCTGGAGGACAGTGCAAAATCCGTGTGCAGAGCTCAGGGGATGATCATTCTTATTCATCCATGAAAAATTGCCCCAGGAGTAATATGCCTGTAGCTACATGCCTACTCTGACCCCACCTCCACGCTGAAGGCAAAGGAAATTGTAGCTGCAGTGCTACCTGTTTTTATTTTCCATAGCTACCTGGTCCACGCTTGTTCTTGGGACCGCCTTGCTCTTCTGCTCCCCGTCCATGACTGTTTCCTTGGGATCTGGTGTGCAGGCTCTCTTGCTTTGTACCTCATAGCAACCTGATGCATTAGTCCTGAAAGAGTTAATAGTTCTGTTGTGGTGTCAGTTTCTTTTTTTTTCTTTTTTCTTTTTTTTTTTTTTTTTTTACCCTATACAAAGCAAAACACAGAAGTCTGTGTTGAGAGGCCTGTCGCCGACAGGTAGGTATATTTTCTCTCTCATTAGGGTGCTTGGAAAAAAGTACTGACAAGGCAGATTTTTGCCTGATGAGAGTAAGAAAGACGGGAGGGGAAAAAAAATAAAAAAATAAAACTGGGGATTTCCCTTCTATTGTATTTCCTACTTGAACAAATGAAACAAGGTAAATGTGGGTACAGCATTTGGGGTTTTTCTAATCAAGATGGTTAATTACTGTCTGAAATCAACACATGCAGCATTTCCCTTTGGTCTTCCAGCAACGTTTCATGTGCTGACCTCAAATCCTACAAGCAACAGAAATCCCACAAGCAACAGTGTATTTTTTTGTGCAGTTGAATTTGGCCATGCCCTTCTCATTTGCTGAGAGCTCCAGGGTAAAGCCTAATCTATGAATACCCTGTGCATGTTAGAGAAGAAGGAACTTCTAGATGTTCCAGTAGAGGGTGATGAGGAGAGAGATTTAACCTGATTAGACCTGTTTCTAGGTCCCAAAGTATGGCAGGACTCCAGAGACCTACGATCAGCTGGGGCAGAATTGATTAAAGTTATCCAACATCTATTTTTAGGTAGAGATCTACCTATCCAACAGCTGTTTTTAGGTAGAGATCACCAACTCCAAAGATCCGTTTATCCAGCTTTGCTTATTTCATTCCTGAAAGAGGATGAATCCTTTCAGTCTACAAAATCTACTGTCCGTTCATTGATCCCAAGCCTATGCCAAGCATCACATGTCTATATACACCAGATCAGTGAAACAGGCAAGCAAGCAAGCAGTCTCCCAGTGCATGCAAACATTGACTTTATCTTATTCCTGATTCCCCTTGGGTCAAAAGACTCCTCTTCCCTTTCCTCATGGGGGAGGAGCACGACGTGAATGCATCAAGTTCCAGTCCACAGGGAGAGTTTATGAGCTGGCCAAGAGAGCCTGAAATGTGACTCGAGGATGTGTCTTTTAGAGTATTGCCACTGAAAGCCCCTCAACTGAAAACTCTTCATAGAAAAAACTTCATTGGAGCAGCCAAAGGAGAATGCTGGTGTCTGAGTACAGAGTGGGGAATCAGCAAATTCATTTGAAATTCAGATGCCAGCACTAAGACACATATGGAAACAGGCCCTGCCCCTTCTAATCTAGATGATCATGGGGATCGGGTTCCTAGCAGGACCCAGGTCTCAGACAGACGGGGGATTTAGGCAGTGGATGACCTTGAAAATGCCACAGCATAAATCACCATGCAAACCCAGGAGGGTGGGTCTGTTTTCCCCATATAAATATTTAAAGAACATTCATTTTTTTTTCAAAGTGATAGATGACAAGCAGGTGGCCTGAAAACTAGAAATATTTTTGCCATTTGTTCAGGGAGCTTACTACACAGGTTTTGCATTTATTTCTTTATCTATTTATTTATTTATTGGTGGTTTGCCATGTTATTCTCCAAGGCCAGGAGTTGGTTTTGGAAGCTTTCCTGGAGAACGGTACTCTTGCTCTGAGATTACTTTTTAAGCCTGGTTTTGATTTTAAGCAAGCGAGATCTATTTCCCTGCTTTGCTCCAAGCTACCTTGCAGAACACTCTTTGGGCCAGCTCCCCAGCACTCACTCCATGGTCAGAATTGTGCTGATTTCATTAGAGCATGAGTACAGCCAGATCCAACAGCCCAAAGGGCCCAATATCTTTTCTTTGCATGAGGCAGTAACAGGTGCTCAGCGAAGAACATAAGGACCAGGCAAGTGCATAGTGATGCTTCCCTGAAACACTCTCCCACCCTCCGGAGATCAAAGATGGTTGCTTTGTGCTCAAAAGCCCTTTATTTTTCCAGTCCGTTTTTGAACCCACGCCAGCTCTTATGCTTTCATAGATTCCTGTGGGAATGAGCTCCTATGGTTAATTTACAGGAGGGGTTCTGAGTTTGTTTTTATTATGTCTTTGCTTTCTTGTTTGCTTCCTTTATACTTTTCCCACCTTTAAAGATGTCTGTTAAATCCTCTGCTGGTCACATTATTTCCCAGCTGAAGACTTCCAGTCTGCTTATTTCTCTGGTTCTGACCATCCCTGTTGAAGGAGCCTGAGATAAAGTCTTGTGGAAACAAGTATGAAATCCATCATCCTACGTGATGCCTCTGGGAAGCAGAGCAAGGCAGCACACAGCTCCCCTCTGGCAGAGCTCATATCTATACATAAACCACACATCTCTCTCTAATACAACTGTATCTATAAAGGGGATCTCTGCCCCAATGGTTTCACAGCATAGGTAGGAACCTGAGGGAACAAGGCAGGACACAAACCATAAAGCAAGACATTCTCTCAGATTACCCTGCAAATAGTCTTCGAAGTCAGCAGGTTGATTAATGGAGCAAATACCTAAAACCTATTATCCTAACATTAATGGAGCCATCCACCAAGACTGTCTCCTGGGCCAAAGCATGGTTTTAAGAGTGTGCAAGTGAATAGCACTGTTAAAGAATCTCCACAGGACAAAGTGGGGTAGAAACAGGGATAGACTGGCAGGGATAAAGTGGCTCATGAGCCTCAGTCTGCCTGCGTTTGTTTCCTCCCGCTCCTTGTTAGCATGAATAATAATGAGATAACATGAGGGGGGTTGCTGGCAAGACTGATGGCAGGACTCGTGAGTCCCAAGGGAAAGTGTATGCAATTATCTGAATGAGTTAAGACTGAAGCCAGAGATAACCGGTGCGGATAAATGAGCAGCGATGAGGTCAGGCTGACGTCATTCACCCCAGGCAAATTTTGGATGTCTCTCCAGGTGGAAGTTTTGCTAACTGGTGCGATGGAAGTAGGAAATTAAAAACAAGCCCCTGAACCATGAATTTCACCACCGAGTGCTAACACAACTCAGTCCCCAAAGCCAAGGAGGAAGCCAAATAGTGGAGAAAAGATCAAATTCCCACTTATCACAGATCTATCTCCTGGTCCCCAGCAGTGCTTTGACATGGTTGAGTGGCTTCTGATGAGTTGCTTCCCTTTGGCCTCGCCTCCCAAGTTTCTTCCACCTTATGTAGCTAAATAAAGGTGTGGAAGTGAGGGACAGCCCTCTCTCCAGTGGTCAGGCTTAGCAGTGCTGACCATAGACAAGGTTCCAGTGCTAGCAATTTTTGGGAAGTGCTAAGCACCCCTTGACAGCAACAGGAGTTAGAGGCATTCAACAAGTTTTCAGAACAAAGCCAGAGAAAGAAGAAAATTGAGTTACTGCCCTTTTTTTTTTTTTTTTTTTTTTTTTTTTTTTTTTTTTTAAGTGGAAGCATGTGCATAGAAAGTGGAGCTACTGACTGGTCTCCCAATGACTGACGTGTGACCAGTCAGTGAAGCTGCTGGCTATGGATGCATCGGGGTTGTTTCCTTCTTTTCACTGGTCATATTTATAGATTTGTAGAATGCTCTCTACAGTTTGCAAATGACTGCTTCATACATCTCTCCATCTTTAAGATTTTTATGATGTGGAGCCAATCCAGCGTCTAGACCAATAATGATAGCCCGCATCTCAGCCAAGCCTTTTCTTAATTGTCCACAGGGCTGGCGAGGAAATATAAACATTTGTACAAATGGCGACATTACTGAAAAGGCTTTGACCAGCTGGCATCTTTCCCTGCCAGTCCTGGGGCAGCTTCTTACTGTATATTTCCTAGAACTCAATCCAGTCTGGTCTTAAAATAGCTCAAATGATGGTAGTTCCCTGGAAAAGGGAAGGTTTCTGCAGAAAATGTGATAGCAGGAGACCGATCTTCTGCTTCTGTCCATGGGGGTAAGTTTTTGTTATTCCCTCAGTCACCTTCAGACCTCTCAGCTTCTTTTTGACACAGGAGGGTCAGGTTCAGGGGTGTCTGTTGTGAAGGCCTAACTCCTTCCTCCCCACCCTTTTCCCACATCAACAGGGGCCACATCTCACGTCTTCGAGCACCAAAACCATGGGTGCCCCAAAGCCAGCTGCAAGGTGTCCCTGGTCCCATTTACAGCCCACAGGTACTGCCATCATGCAGTTCATGATGGTTTGTATTGACAGAAGCTTGACTTTGGCACCAAGGCGTTAATCTATTCAACCCCTTCCTTAAACTGTATTCTTTTCTGGACTCTCAGCACCTCCTGAATAAGCTTAAGTCCTCTTCTCACTGCACAACTTTCCATCACATCTCTCCCCTGTTAACTGCCATGCAATTAATTGATTTTTTCCTCCTCATTCTTCCACAGTTTCTCCAGCTCACTTCCAGATTTTTTGTTTGCCTTCCCTCTCATTTTGACTATGCCCATCCACCAAGGCAAAATGCCCACAGCAAAGTGTTACAATCCAGGTCTGGCTTTAGCAGCAGCCCTGAGAAACCCTTCCCTAAATTTTTCCAAGCCTGAGGTGCTCAAAGATCTTAATGAGCCTCAAGACCGTACAGTCTTATGCCTTTGTGCTCATCTCCACATGTTGTCCTGCTTGAGATGGTAAATTCGCTGGTATGGGGTGTTACTCTTAATTTGGGAGCTGAAATAGCACCAGGCAAAAAGAGAGGAGCTGGGAAGGGGATGAATTAGGTTCTTCAGGGTTCACTCCAGATCAATGGATATTAAGGACAGGAAGAATCCCCAGGAGCCTGGCTCCCCCAGCCTTTAACAGAGAACCCCACCTCACCAGCCCAGACCTTGCACATCCCATCCCATCAGGGTCCGAGCTCCATTTCAAGTCCAACAAGCTATACTTTGTGGCATGAAGTGAGGGTTAAGTACTGAGCAGGCTTTATGCAGACTCTGGGCACAGAGGGAAGTTTCACCACAAAAGCATTATCAGAGATCGCTGACTCAACCACTGCAGCACCTCATTTGCAATTGCACAAAAGCTGCAGGATTCAGACTCCAATGTCAGGGGACCGGGGGCTTCAGGGTTTTGGTTGGGGCCTACGTCCCCTTGCAAATTACCCATTGAAGACACAAATGAAGCTGTGGGCTGTCACGTAATATGAGGCATTTTATTGCAGCTGGGTTGGGGTTTTAAAATAACATGATAGCATGCAATGAACAGTTGGGGAACAGAGCTAGGGAGAGTACCTCTCCAAGCCTTGCCTGCTGGGAGCCAGCAGTAGAGCCAGGAAATAAACCCACGGCTCCCGAGACCCAGACTAGTGGCTGAGCCACAGGAACAATCCTCCCCCTCCTGCAATCACCCCACCCAAGGGCCTGCAAGCTCCCCAGCATACCAGGCTCCAGCAAGCATGATAGGCTTCCAAAACATCCCCGCCAGAAGGACTGAAGGGGTGTAGGGGCTCATCCCCATAGCACAGAACACGGAAAGGCCCCACGCTGCTATTCTGGCATAGCCCAAGGAAGGCTGCCATTGCTTCCACCTTCTTGTAGTCAGCTTCTCTTGGATGCAAGAAACCCAGGAGTCTGGTTTCTTTATCCTGTACAAAGATTCTTTCCATACCAGTAAAAATAAAAATAAAAATGCAGCCATCCTATTTTGTCTGCAGGTTCAGAAAAGGAACGTACCAGCCTGGCACATCATCAGGATTTCAGTGTCATCAAGTAAGAGAGGTGCAATCAGAGGTTGAAATGAGTGCTACCCTGGATGGGAGAGCATCAAGCTGGGCAAGTCCATCTAAAAGTTTTCACCAGCAGCCACCCTGTGTTCTTTGGTTCCTGGCAACCCACTGGAAACCTTCAGGCTCTGGGTTAGGGCAATGATGAGCACTCAACCTGCAGTTGAGCTTAAGGGGAGGTGAGTAATGTCCACTGTGCACCAAGTCATTCAGGGACCTCACAGGAAAAAAAATGCTTACACGGTGTCCAAATAAAGGTTGCACAGGAAACCTGTCTCCAGGCATTTCTGATCTCCTGACTTCAAGTTTGGGAGCAGAGCATTCTGTTCACTTCAGTTTTATTTGGTATAATACCAGTAGAGTTCCTTCATGCCTCTGTAACTCAAAGGATTGTGTCAGCTCTTCTAACCACATCATTGTACCAAGAATGTGTATTCAGCTGGACACTCACTGTAAACCCTGTCTTTTGCATAGTCACCATCTTTGGGAGAACAGCTTTTCCTTTTTTTCCAATTTGCCTTTCCTTCTTTGTTCACAGATAATATGACCATGCATGTGGCCCTGTTAAAACCCACTTCCACGTGCAACCAACTATCGTTGTTCAGCTGGTTATTAGCAGCCAAGGGGTTGAGCCTGGGTTTCAAACTTGTGGTAATGACAACATTACCCTGGCACACAAATGATAGGGTTTCTCGTCTCCTCTGCTCCATCATTCCCTGGAAGTCCAGGTCTTCCTGATTGTAACCTGGTGCTCTAGGTTTCCAGTGGCACTGGTGCTATAGTAACAAAATAGATGGGTGGCTAGATGGTTGGAGTCTTGCCAAGCCAACAAAAACAGCTGAGCAATGCTACAACTTAAGCCAGGAATGGCTAACTTCTAAATTCTTGAGAAACTCTTGCATTCCCAGCCAGGTGTTCAGGGATCAGGCAGATGCAACTTCAAACTGCAACTGAATGAACCTACCAAGCCTGACCTGGGTCAACGTGGCACCTACAAACACAAAACATGCCCCCAGTATGGTAAGCCTGCTTGTGAACTGGATACTGGGACGTGGATTCAGCTTCTGGGTTGTTAGTTAGACAAACCTTAAGCAATCTAAACAGAGAAAGTGAACACAAGATACAGCCCCTGTCTTAGCATTGATAACATTCTTTATCTTGCATAAGAATGTCAAGGCTTCCCAGCTCCATCAATCCTTTCCTTTTGTACAAACACAAGGAAGATAACACACATTAGGCAGACCAGAAACTGCTCCAGGCATTGATTCCACACAAATTCTCACATTTGAAGCACGACATCAGTTTGGCCCAGTGGTCACATGAATTCCCAGGCCTGCATCTCTCCTCTCCTCTTTGCCTCTTGTGAGATTGTGTTAGCAATAACCCATTGTCCTCATTCCACAAAGACTACAGAGAAAGCCAGGGAAAGGGTAGGGACATTTCTTCCCTGGGGCTAGAGGCAGCTCCAGAAATGTGATGTAGAAGAGGAAGCTCATCTTTGAGGGAGGAAAGGATGAAAAATTTCTTTGGTGCAAGCCTGGCATAGCTTTTCTTTGCTAAACATCTGGTGTCCAGCCTACCAGGCCTATCTAGGACCTTCCTGCAAGAACACTTCATTATCCCTCAGCACACTCCACATGCTGCTGTCCTGGATCATGAGTCTCCTGGAACTGGGGATGCATGGCTGACATCAGGGGATCTACTCCTGTCTGGGCCATACACCATTCAGGGAATATCAATAAACCCCATTTACACTTGTAAACTGTAGATATTTCTTTCCAGACCTTCTTTGCCTACAAAATTTATAAGCTTCTCATGGCCTGGACTATGTCCACAGAGCACTCCACACCACACATACCTCATTTCACATCAGACACTTAATCCACACTGCTTCTGACCTGTCCAGTGAGAACAATAAGGCACCTTTTTACTCCCACCTTGGCAGGAAACCTTTGTAATAAGTGCAAAAGAAAAGCTGAACTCATAGCCCTGGACCTGCAGCAAAATACTTGAGTTGCTTTGGTATCTCATACCATCTGAAAATAGCAAATTATGAACTAGATGAAAAGAATGTTGGTTCTAATCTGTGCTCCTGCTTGGAAAAATGTAACCCAGAGGTCTTCAACAAGTGCAGCTCCATCTAAAGTAGCAGCAATGTAGGCTGTGGGTAGCTCTGAATCCACTGGAGCTCTTACAGAAATGCTGTGCTAAGCAGCAAAATGGGAGAGTCAACCCTAAAGCCAACAGCAGGAAATAAAATTTGACAACTTTCTGGATATAAAACGTGAATCTTGAATATTATAGCCTCTTTTGGAATAAGATCATTGGGATGGCAACAGATTTTCCTTTCTTTGGAGCAAGATTGGGTCCATATTCACATGACCTACTCTGTGCCTTATTTAATCATTGCACGTGCTGTGCATTCAAAAAGAGAGAGAATTCTGATTTCCTCAGTCAGCAATAAACTTTGGCTTCACCAAAAACCAGTGGATTCAGATGAACTGACAGAGAAAATTGTCCATGGCTCATCTGTCAGGTATCAGGCTTGATCTTCATAATTCTTTTCCAAGCTTACTGTTCAGGGACCACCATCGAGAACAGCTTTGGGAAGAACTGAGGAATGCTATGGAGACCTTCAACTAGGGAAGTGATTGTCAGCTAAAACTTTGGCTATTTGGGGACTTAATTCTGGTGTTACAGCTTTAGCTTTCTGGTACACTAAGAAGCTAACAGGTAAAGGGAAAAAAAAAAAAATCAAAACACTAAGTTCCCCCTGCTGTAGGATGAACATATCCAACAGCTCCCTGATTCATCCCCACCAGAGACCACAAGTGTTTTCTTCCCTGCTCCACCCTCTCACCATCATGCACAAGCACCGGAACAGGAGTAAAGTTATTACCCTTTGAATTTCCTTTTATCTGGAAAATTATCACATGGCTGAAATACAAAACCATTTATCTTAAGCAAAGAAAGGGTTAAGCAGGGCCAAGAGCACATTGTAAACAGACTGAAAGTGTAACCTTTGCTTATAAATCATGTGTTCAGCCCCAGAACACGCCTTTAATCCTGTAATTACATTCAGAACTCGCTGTTTCAGTTTAGGAAATACGAGCTCCACTCCAAATGGCACCAGGGCTGACCTTAAATGATACATTAGCTCCCCAAAACGGCCGCAGAGCCCTCCGGCTTCCAGCATCCCTTCCCTGGGCAGCGGGGCAGGGAGGAGCACGCACCAGGCTGCATCACCCTGCCTTTTGTGAAAGGAGCCTGCGGGGGCCCTGCCTCCAGCCAGCAGTTCCCCGAGAGTGAAAAGCTGCCCGCAGGCGTGAGGTTGGCTTTGCAGATGTGGCTGACGGGAGTCCAGATCCTCAGCGGCTGGGAAGCACGCAGGAACTCAGCCCTTGACAACAGGGCAAAGGGACAAGCATTTATTTGTCGAGCATCCTCGCTCTCGTGGCTTCCAGGGCACGAGGCTGGGGGCAAACCCTGCCCAGCCAGCTCTTGTTGTTCTCCACCACCATCGCAGTGGGATCCCTGTTGGTCCAGGGGCTTCTTCCACTGCAGCTCTGCTCCTTTTGTGGGCACAGCCTGTCCCCATGATCCACGGGGAACAAGCAGATGCCAGGAGCAGGGGGAAGGCACCCAGGCGGCTCCCCTTCTGCTCCCAGCTCTGCTTCTGCACCAGCCTCTCCTGCGTGGTGCTCAGGTCACTGCACGGCTGCAGCTCATCCTCAGGATGGCCCCAGGTCAGAGCTACAGGGCTCAGGTCCATGCCCCAGCCCTTTTTACTCCCCATACAGGCTGAGAAGAGGAGCTAGAGGTCCTGCAGGTTGTCTGTAGGAAAGCAGGAACCTGAAGCTAGACCCAAGGCCCCAGAAAGGCATTTTCTCCAGCCTAACGTACATGGACACATGTACAGGGAGCTGCCCAGCACAGTGGTGGTGGTCACCTAGCTTTTGGTGGCTAAGGCAGAAACTGTTAAAGCAAACTGTGCAGGGCGGCTTTCATCTATTCCCAGGGTGCCTGTATCATCTTTTGACTAACCCCAGGGTTTTCACCCCCATTTACTTCCTCTCTATAACAGCTTCTTGAAAAAAAAATGCACCAGCTGATTCTTACTCTTGCTTCCTGGTCTGATCAGGAGTCTTCCACATGTATGTTTTCTCCAGTAGCTTCAGAGTTTCTGCAAGTGGATCAGCGAGAAAAGGGAACTGTAAAGGCAGTATGACCCCAGCTCCCAGCTGCTGTGCCCTCTGAGAATTGAGCTGGGTCTGTTGGGAGCTTAGCAGAGGTTTCAGTTTCCATTGGGAAGTGAAGCAGGGTTGCTCCTCTCCAGACCCATTTACTCTTTAGGATATAGCATCACACTGAGGCATCCCAAATGAACAAATGAAGCACAGATATCTCCAAAGAGCAGCTGGCAAGATCCTGCAGTAAGCAGATGTTCTGCCAGCACCTCCTGAACTTCTGGAGCTCTTAAAGTAGTAAACAGGGTTATCACATTGCAATGAACTCCCAAGATCTCTGGATTGGATCCATTTTCCATCCCTTTCATGGGAATGATCCAGGAGCTGGATGATTCATTAGCGGCGGCTGGCCAGAGCGTGCAGCAGCACACCTCCTGGATTTTTATGGGAGCAGTTGTATTGTCTTCGCTGCAGAAACCCTGGTGTGCTTCAGTGTACAGCCAGCCTCACTGCTGTCCTGACTGACTCCTCAGTCTTGCCTTCCTCTTAAATTTGTTTTGCCAAATGTTTAAGTGATAAGGAGTGCCACAGGCAATGCTGGACTAGCAGGTCTTGGTCTGTCATTGGTGACAAGCAAGTCTTGAATGTGACTTTGCAAAACATGCACCTGGGGCTCCTCTTTAAACCCAGCGTGTGTCCTTCCCACCAGGCAGACTATTTGAATATTTGTTTCACCCAGGTACCTGCCACATCCTTCAAGGATTACATGGTGACCTGGCCATCTATCTGAGCTCAGAGAAGCCCTGATGCACAGAGACTGCTGCTCTGTCATCCAGGGTCCATATGTAGTTTATTTCTAGTTTGTTTCTTGTTTATACCACAGCAGTCTGACCCAGATGGAAACAGCTCCTGAACTACTCTGTGTTGGACAAAATTGAATCATAAGAGCAGAGGGTAATACTAGCAGCACAAGGCTGTTTGGTGCAGTCCTGGAGAACTGGCTGTTGAAATACTTTGTTTTCAAACTTGCTGTTGAAAACATGTCTGTGATTGAGCCAGTTCATATCAAATTCTTCACTTCTAATCTCTAACTCAGCAACTGGGAATTTACTCCCTTTCTTTTAGGAAGCCTAAGCAGAGCAGTTCTGCAAGGATCCTGAATGTCTGAATATGTGATAATCTTACCCCTGCCCACAGTCAGGTAATTTCTTACTTGAAAAAGCCTCCTTCAGCTTTTGCAACCGTTCTCCCCAAATATGCTTTTTTTTCCTCCGACCCATTGCAAAATGTTGGCACAAACACGAAGTCTGTGTCTTTCCAGCAACACATTGCTGATAGTCTTCAAGGCTTGGCTCTGTCTCAAAGAGATTGACTAGAACTGAACTGTGTCCCCATCCCTAAGGAACAGGGATTGCAGCTACAAAGACTTTCTCTAGGGTTACATTCCTCCTCTTTTCAGACCAGAAGTATTCAGCCTTGCCTAAATCACAATGGAAGTCTTCCATTTTATATACAGGATACATGTCACTGAGACTCACCACATCTCCATAATCCCTTCTAAACCAATACTCTTGACTGGATGTGCCTTGCTGTCACAATTTAGTGCAGGGAAAGGAAGAGAGAACAACCCCTTCTTTATTCCAGGGTCTCCATCACATTACTGACGCTCCCACAGCACGCAAGCTAAACTGGTCTCCATTAGTGCCCTGAACTTCTGGGACAATACCACACTACCATATCAATTTCGACTGTCAAACTTCAGCTGCAGTGGTATGGCACAACCGCTGCAGGACTGATTTATATGCCCAAATGGATGTGGTGTGGTTGAAGCTGGCTTCAGAAGTCACAGCTTTTTGCAAGACCTCCTCCTCCTCTCCCCTCCAGGTCTGCTGTGAGATTTTAGCACAGATAGCTCCAGGACTGGAGGAAATAGGTTCGCTAGAGGCCTCACATACTGGGATTTCTCTGCCATTCAGTTTGGGAGAGGCTGAACCAAGGAAAAGGAGAGCTCAGGCTTTACTCGCTGACTTGTGGAAGGGAGTGGAAAATTGGCTGCAGAGCAAGAACCATCGGATAATTCTCAATGGAATCCTTTCTAAGCGGGAAGGAAGTTGCTTGTGGAATACCACAAGGATTAGCACTGGGCCTGCACAGCTTTTAATTATTTATATTGTATAAATTAAGGCTGGGGAGCACTTGGGAAGAAAAAAATTACCTGGCAAGCCAACTCTTCTTCCTCTAAACCCAGCTTTTGCTCTTTTATGCCTACTCTCTCTTCTTCCTTTCAGAACTTTTACTGTCCACCATCACATACCTTACTTTTCTTACTTTTCTTTTTTACTTTCCTTTATTCTAAGGTTGCATGACATGATGCTAAACTCTGATGCACTCTATATGTATTTTGCAGTCTACCAGCCTGTGAACTCAAACAGAGGCAAAGTCAATGCTGTGCTGGCCTTCCTCCCTGGGAACCAGTCCTGCCTTCCACCCTTCTCTCACCACAGGGCAACAAGACCTGCAGTAGGACTGCATCTAGTTTTACTGACTACTGGCCTGGGCAGCAGGAATAGTGCAGGAAACTAACCCAGAAAACAATGAAGAAAGTAGACCTGGGGTGCCTGCTATATTCCATGCCCAGTCTATCAGCATCCAGCATTTTGGATGAGATCTTGCCCCATGCCCTAAGGGGGTGGAATCAGTGTCTGTTCCAGGCTAAGTGGGACCAGACCCAGGGAACAGGTCACTCTCAGGCTGGCAATGCCAAAGTCTCCAGTGCATGCAGCTGACAGACACAGGACCTCAACCAGATGGATCCTAGGTTGCAGACTTGCTACTCCTACAGTCCTAAAATCAGTGCCTTATGTCAAAGGATAGGTGATCTCTAGAGTGAAATAAACAGGGAAACTCATCTCAGAAGCCTGACAGATTACATCTAGAGTGCTAGTGACGCTTTCATCCCTGCCCCAGTATAAAGCATCTTAAAACGGAGCAAACCCTGCCACAGGAGCAGAAACCACTGGCACAGGCAGGTTAGGATTCCCTCCAGAAAAGGTGAGCCATGGCAGAGGGGTGCAGGACACACATTCTCTCCCACTGGCCCCAAGGGGTGAGTGGCACCTGGGAGATGACAGCACAGATCCTTTTTATGGATTTCCACTTCCATCTCCACACAAACTGTCTTGAGCTTTGTTCTTTAAATCTAGAAGTGACAGGAAGCTGCTCTGCCCTTTACTTTGTAGCAGTAGGACCTGAGATTTTCTCTGGGGCTGCCTCACTTGGATGGGTCAGCTGGTTACAGAGGTTCAGGACTGAACATGAGCTACCTGCAGAGCTTGATTTCTGGTGTTTGCTCTTTTCTTTCCTAAGTGAGGCAATGTGACTATCCAGTGAGCAAACCAATTTGATCTGCTGCTTCACAGGGTGAACACACAATTGGGAGGAAAAGCCAAAACCCATGAATTTTGCAGTGAAAAGGAATCAGCTAGGTACTCAGATGACTCATCTCACATTTTCCCAAAGTGTTTGTTCTTATTTTTGAAGGGCTGAAGTGAAATACATGAGAACTGTATACAGCCTTGATTTAGGGGGATATGAACTGCTTCCTCCACAGGAGACTAAAAAGTAAACATCCAGCCTGGGAGTAACTCCACCAGCTCCTACACAGTCACACCGATGCCGAAACTGATTTACAGAAGACAACAAGCAAAATCTGAGAAGGTCAAACAGCAAGAGAAATTGGGAAGAGTGAAATGCCCTGAACTTCTCATAGGCCTGAACCCACAACATAAGCACAGGCTTTTCCTGACAAAGGAAGTATTTCAAAACATTGGGATCTTTGTCAATTTAGCTTAACTGTCTGTACAGCCCCTGCCAGGAGCTAAGGGGCTCAGTTTCATAGCTAAGTGGCTAACAGCTCAGGCAAGGACTGAGGGTCAGCATTATTTGTCCCTATGCTCTACATTCGCCCAGCAAGGCAGGTAGGAAGCGATGGGGTGGGAAGGGATGTTCCCCTCAGACTGACCTTTCCTGGTAGAAGTGAAGTCATTGAGACAAAAGCTTTTCTGGCCCTGCTGCTTTCTTCTTATTCAATGAAATATTGGTGCTTCCACTCACAGGAATGGAGATTTCCATCCCAAACCAGCATGCTGATATCCTTTCTCTGATGGCAGCCAAAACTTAATGCCTCAGAGGAAAGCAATAAACTGCCACGAAGCACCTGGCCAATTTTATGTGGCTGAAAGGAGCAGAGGAAGGGGCTAATTCCTTCCTGGCTCCCAGGATGATCCCTCTGCTGATGCCTGAGACCTCATGACTTCACTCTTTCCTTCAAGTGTTTCTGACTCCATATTTATCCTGCCACGCTGCTGAGGGTGCAAGCAGAAGTGTTGGGTTCAATGGAGTGAGCGATCTCTTGTCCACGTTTGCTCCAAGCATGGGAGCCTCTGAGAGGACGAATTGTGACCCAGCTCTGCCATCCTCCACTTAAAGGACTGAGCACTGTTAAAAAACAAGGCTGGCACTCTCCAGACCGTGGCAAGGCTTCCTATCAATGTCATTGTGATCTTGCAGTTGTTGAGCCCTGGATAGGATCCCGGCACAGAGGCAGAACGTGTGATCAGACAAGGCCCAGGAACTGGGTGGGAGCTTCTGAGCAGCAAGAGGCAGCCAGCTAGCCCTTGGCACGTGCAATGTTCTGCAAGGCCTGGGGAATGGCTTTCAGCTATGTCTGGAAGGGGTCCAGAAGTCCCTCCGGGAAAAATATGTTGCCCATTTCCATCTAATATGTATGCTGAGCTAAGGACACGGAGGCCAACTGGTTTGAATGCCACAGGGATGATTGCCAGCACACTGCCGGTTATCTTGATCATCACCCCCAGTGAGGGAGGCCGTCAGTATGGTTGTGATTTGACTGTGAGAGTAGGCCAGGGGAAACTGAGGCAAGGCAGGTCTTAAATATCTGATGAGACCGGAGGAACAGCCAGAGCAGGAACAGAACCCAGCTCTCCAGAGAACCTCCCCAGCCCAGTTCTGGAGCCAAAAGATTTTACATCTTCCTGTTTATACATGAATAGTCAAAACCTGTCCCGAGAACCTGCCAAGCTTGTCAGTACAAACTCCAGTCCTCCTTACGTACTCAATGTCTGTTAGCTGCATCTCCCAGGCACACCGCATCCCGAGTGGTCACAGAACAGACAGCAGCCAACCCATGGCTGCTAAAAGACTTGACAGAGGGGTTACAAACACAGGCTTGCAGTGCACTTGCAGGCCTGCTCAGGTGACAGGATGAGCATGCACATCTGTGCTCCACCACGGTACAAGTTTCTGCGTTCCTAGAGGTTTCTGGTGCCTGCTCTCTGTCCCGCACGCAATGCAAACACAGCTTCAGCTGTCATGACAGGCTGCGCCAGCCAAACCACTTGTGGCATTAAGGTGAGAACCAGAGCATCCCACGTGTCCCTGTAGACAAAGGATAAACAAAAAGATCTGGCTTTGCTCAGCTTGGACAAAGCACATCACCTGCAAGCCCCCAGGAGGGGTGTACTGGCATCTCAGAGCTGATGCTCACCGTGTGCCATGCAGCCACAGGCAGCAGCCAGGACTGAGCCATTCCCTCTGTCTGCTACCTCCCGTCCCCTGGGCTTTCAAAGAAATGTGACTTATCATGCATGCTCGCTCTATCAAAGTTAATTTTTAACCCAGCTGATTAAAAAGTCTTTAAAAGCCTTTAACCAGCTTCCATTGTGGGAGATCAGAATCACATTTTGACATCTGCGTTTAGGTGTATTCATCTTGAACTGAATCTTACTCTTAAAAGGGACACATTGCTGGGGGGGGGGGGGGTTCAACCCTAATCAGCCATCAGATCTACACGAGACATCCTTTGAAGAACCTCAGCCATGGGGCAAGTTTCAGCAGGGACCTACCCCTTCTGATATACTGCAGCTGTGAGGCAGTGATACCCAGTGTCCTGGCCCTTTCTGATACAGGGCAGAACGACCTCTTGGGTGGCTGCAGGGTGATGCAGAGCATGGTTAGTAGCAGCAGCACCAGAGCATGCCCAGACAGCAAGAAAAAAAAAAAAAAAAAAGTGGTCAGTCCAAGGGTTTTGCAGAGGCAGGGCAAAAAGCATCATTCTAGTTAAGCCAAATAGCAGCGGAAAAGCTTTGTCTAGGGAAGGAAAAAGGTTTTGTGCAGAGGTTTAATTACATGCACGGTGCATCCTTTCTGACAAGGGTCAAGGGGGCAAAGTGTTTCCATTGAAACAGTAACAGAAAGGGAAAGTTTCCACATCCCCATCCTCAGGATTAAACAGAGGGGTGGGTGGCAAGGGCTCATATTCTAGTGTTTGTTGACAACTTTCCTTTATATTTCCAAAACCAAGCAATCAAAGACTCAGATGGCTGCCAGGCTTCCTGTGAACACCACCTTCCACTCCCTCCTACTTTACAGTGTGCCTTTTTTTTTTTTTTTTAAACATGGTTCCCTAAATGAATGGGCTTGTTTGATCTCATCATCTGCGTGTCACTCTTCAGCTTCCCCCCATCATTAGCCGCTCTGAAACCCACAGACCCTATTCCACCAAGTCTGCTCCAAGGGAAGAGATCTCAAAGATATGCAGTACTGCTGAATTTGTGAAAATAAGAACCTAGACAGAAGACAGGCTGTGTTAGGGATCCCACTGAGGACAGAGCTGAACTGAACCATACAGATCTGCACACAGAGGTGCACTGCTGCTATTCTGTCCTGGCTTTAAGGCCCCAGCGGTCACAGCCTTGATCAAAGCTCAGTGAGATAACACACAACAAGCCAGAACCACGCCACGCTCTCCATATCTGAGGTTCTGCCAGCCCCTGGGCCCAGACACTGAGGGGTTTGGAGAGGTTTTTGAGCAACCCGTAGAACAAAAGGGCTTTGCTGGAGGAAAACAGCCACAAGGAAGTTGCCAGCATCCACAAGCGGGACTTGAACCTGGTGCCAAAGCAGTCCTAGCCTGGAAGACTTCACCATGAGCATCCCAACTGCTGGGACAGGACTCTCCCTTTCCACAGAGGGCAGGCAGAGCCTGCTGGCCCTTACAAAGAGCATGGCAGAAGCTGGCAGCTGCGTTTGGGTGGCCTCACTCTTGGAGAGGATGCTATCTCCAACAGAGCAGATCAAGGGCATGGCAAAGCTTGGGCTCAAAATAGGTGCTCTGCTATGGGGCTCATTTCTAGTGCAAGTCCCTACAGAAGAGAAATAAAGACCATCCACTGAAATTTCTGGCCCAGCCTCTAGAAAGCAGCTCACAGGGATGTCCCTCACAGACTCGTTTCATGCGCCTGCACCTCAGGGCTGTCTGGTGGTCTCGCTCTCTGATGGGAAGCAGGTTCCCTTCTCTTCCCACAGGGAAGACAGGATGGTGCAATGTTTCAGTCATCACCAAAGGGGAAAACAAGCTGCTGCATGGATCTATGGCACAGCTGGACTCCGAGCCACTCGGCCAGAGGTCCTGCACTGTTCGCGGTGGTTCCCTGCCAGCCCCTCCACGGTTCATTTCTCCAGCAGAATCCTATTGCTCCTGCAGCTGCAAAGCTCAGGCCCCAGCAATGCTGGGGTTGACATCACCAGATTGTTAAAGCCTCCCTCATTTTGCAAGACCATTTCAAGCACTTTCGTTTGCCTTGGGGACTTCGCTGATGTGCCCAAACAGAGCCATCAGCTGAGAATGAGTTTCCCAAGCTGCCACCCTTGTCTTGCAGCATCGAGAAGCTAAATAAATGAGCCCCTCAGCTGCCTCACACCACCATGGGAGTGCAAGGTCAATCAGTCCAGGCCCTTTTTTTGGCACCACCACAGGTGTGGGTGCTGTGGGCATGAAGCAGCATCTTCCAGTGGCTCAGAGAAGCCACCTTCCTGGCAAGCAGCACCTCCAGAGCGTCAGTATTCCGATGTTTTCCCACTTCTGCCTCTTTGCCAGCCAAACTCCATTTCCCTAGCTGCCACTTCCTTGTGCATCTCATTCCCAGCTGTGCTGAGGCTCCTCCGTCTGCCACCAGGCAGCGGAGCTCACCACAAATTACCGATTCCATGAGTCTGCAGGATGCATGCCCTATACTTGGGGCAAAGGAGGGGAGAGGAGAACAGGGGCTTAGCTCCGTGCCAAACACACACACAGAGCTCCCTCTGACTGCCATTGTTCTCCCTGCAGGGCTGCTGTGCCTCCAAGGAGAGCTCTTATTTTCTTGATCAAATCTCACTGGATTTGAGGCTAAGGACATGCAGGCTTTGGCTTGGAGCCTTGGAAAGAAAAAAGCCATTAGCCATCAAGAACCAATTTGCCAGAAGCATTGTCTGTTCCTCCGGAGGTTGTGTAGGAAGACCTGGTATGCTTATTCTATTTGCCAGGGGAAAAGGGAGCAGCAGTGACTCCAGACTTCCCTCCTCCCTGGTGTGACGGACCAGGCAAAATATCTTGCCCATAAGCCTGGCCTGAGGACAGATGCCAGAAGGGCTCTCAAGAGATCTACACTTTTAGTGCATCCATCGCCTCCTTCAAATTAGATAAAAATGCAGAAATCTTTTGTCACCCATCTTTTTTTACACCCCCAGCATGGCTGAAACCTTTATGTACTGCTACCCAGCCCAGGCCAGGGCTGTCAAGGGTGGTATTAAGCAGACCTTTGTTGGCTGTATTGACAACTCAGCTCCTCCTGCCCACAACCTCCAACCTTGCTGGATCTCCCTTTGCTGTATGTGCACCACCACGACCATTGCTCAGAACTCAATCTGAAAAGCCTGAGTTTCTCAGGGTTCCTCCAAGAGAAAACCTAATGACTTAGGCTCTACTGTGAGAACTGATTGCAGTGTCCACCTGTGCCACAGCCTGCTAGTGTGACCAAGGTCACATCTGGACTTAAACTTCTCAGTAAGGAATCGTTCCTTACAGTCTCTCCTCTGCTCCTTTTGTTTGTGTCCAGCACAAGATGTCTCTTGGTGTCTCCAGCTGTCTACCCACAAGAGCTCTTAAAGGCCAAAGAGCTGCTGAGCAAACAGTGCTACGCCTGGTGTGAAGGGAAGATGTGTTTTCTTGGAGCTGACTTCGAATGAACTACTTCAAATGCAGGAAAGGCTGAGAAAGCCTCCCCAAACCTGTGTCCTTCATCCACACTGTGCATCCCCCACCCACCCATGTGTGGAAAGCATTAGTTTGAGATTGCTGGAAGGTAACTGGGTAAACATGCAAAAATACCCCCCAAAAAACAAATAACAATTTTGAAACATGCTGATGTCATTTAACCAACACGGTCACAATCTCTGTGTGAGCTCTGCCAAAGGGCAACTAAGACTCCAGGAAGGAAAGCAAAGCCTGATTTCATCTGCATTTTCACAGAGCCTCTGACATCAACAGGAAAAATAAAATCCCCTGATGGGCGAGAGGTGAAAGTCATGCATGGCTTTGTCCAAGGTTTGCTGAGGTCTGTAAGAGCAGGACAGGAAGGAAAGGACCCCACGTGAGAACTACTTGGTTTAAAAAATAAAAAAAAAAATAAAATAAAATAAATAAATAAAAGCTGTATTGAATCCTGACAGCAGGCTTTCTGCTCAACCTGGCTGCAGACTGGCTGATTTTGGTCCAGGTAATTTTTCCTTATCAGGCTGAGCACCAGCAAAGAGAAACAAGTCTTGTTGGTGCCAATCAGTAACGCCACAGAAGGCTTGGTGGGCTGACACGGATCATAAAGGTAAAGAGCAGGAACCCCTGGGGCTCACACTGAGCTGGGAAGTGGGGGAGCCGTGATCTCATCCAGCTCTGCTCATCTGGCACTGTCAATAAGCCATGTTTTCTGATTGTCTCCATCTGTCCCCTCCCTGCCCCAGTGAGCCAGTGGTGTTCTAGCCAGGAAAGTCTGTCCACTGGGCAAGTGGACCTGGGGTTACTGGAATACAGCTTCCAGAGATGATGTGAGCTGCATGTGCTACGCAGAGCCCAACTGTGCCACTGTGGTAGAGGGCAGAGCAGCAAGAAACCCAAGTTTCTGCTTCGTCCTCACACGCAGGGTAGGGACCTCGCTGCTGTGCACCCACCTAAGAAGCAGGGATGATGCGGTGACACCTCCCCTCCTGACGTGAGAACGCAGTAATATGGCTTTATATGTTCTCGGTGACTCCTCACAGCTTATCACCAAAGTGTCTGACGTGTGTCTGGGGCACCCAGGCGTACTGTGTGGCCGTGCTGCAGACAGATGCCCGGGGAATTTGGAGGCATCACTCCAAAGCTAACACTTACTTTGCCCTGATAACAGTATCTGCTCCAGATGAATCACACCGCTCCCTGCCTTCCCCATCCAAAAGCGGCATTTATGATCGGAGCTTTTCATTTTGCGAAGCAGATTTGTACCCTGACCTCAAGACATGCCTCCTCTCCTGGAAGGAGGTCTGTCCTCAGTCCCAGCGTGGAAAGGCGGGGAGGAGTTCAGCAGGGGCAGCATCCAGCGCTGGGAGGAATGGTCCCTTTGACACAGCCCATTTGAGGTTTGGAGTAAGGGATGGTGGTGGGAAGGAATTAAACACCATAAAAATGCAGAAGGAGTGCTAAAGACATACACTGCCATTTAAATAGGCCAGCGTGATTAAAACCCGATGTGTTGTAAGATCTTATGGGCATCTCATTAAAAACCTATTACTTAAAAAACACAGCTTAGATGGGAATGTTGTTAAAGGGCAACTTAAAATAAAACTGACCATCTGGTCCCCATTAGGCAATTGTCTATAACCACCGTGTTATTATAAAATTCACTGTGTGCTCCACATCTGCTTATCTCCTGCCTGCCCCAAAAAGGGCAGCTTCAGCTGAGATTCAGAGTCTGGAAGGGGCATGGTGTGGGGCAGACACAGGGGGTCTCTGCTGGGGATAGTGATCAGCTATTCCCATATTATTCTTCTGTCCACACACCTCCTTACTCATTTATTTATCCCTGTGTCTTCTATCCAACCCTGCTTGCGGCACAAGATGAACCAGGGAATGGTTCTTGGTCCCCTCTCCTACCACTTTCTCCCCACAACAGTGGGATCCCAACACCCAGACCACCCACAGCACAAGAGCATAGAAGGAATCAGCATCACAAGTGAAACAAAGACAAGAACCCAACAAATCCTGGTCTGGTAAATTCAGCATTTCCTGGAGGGGGTAGACACACTTGTGGCCTCTAAATCACCAAGCACGGGCTCTATCATGGATTCCTCATCCCAGGACAGCCCTGGTGGAAGGCCATAACCATGTTTCCAACAAAATCTACATGCAGAGGCATCAGTATTTTCATTGACTGTATTACAGGAAATCCCAGTCCAATGCAGGAAATCCTCCAAATATGCCCAGAAAAGGCTTTCTACGTAGAAAATAAAGTGAACTAATGCCTTACAAAATGAATAAATAATAAACAGGGCTAGGCTTGGTGTTGGGGAAAAGCAAAGTTCAGGGTGAAAAGACTTTGTAGGAACAACTGAAGGCATTTTCACCTAGGGAAGGCACACACTGGCAAGAGCTGTCATGAGAGGATTCAGATTTCAGAGCTATGCCTGGGAGCAGGACAGTACACTAGTTATGGAGTCCATCAGCAACCACAGAAGAGGGAAACAATCCAGATCCAGGGTCCATGCAAAGAGCACAATCAGGAACAAAAGGAGATGGAGCCAAAAACATGCCTGGAGGCAAGCGATAGCACACATCAAGGACACACACAGAGGAGACCTGGAGTATAGACCCACCATCTGTCCGGGAGGCAGGAGCAGAGCCAGGGCTGCAGGCAGGCACAGCAACCACAGAGCTCAAAAGAGGACAGCAGAACCCAGGCAGAGCTTAAATGGGCTCCTGGAGCATGGCTGGAGGGTGTGGTGGTGGTCCCAGGTGAGGCCCCTCAGGGCTGCTAACAGCTATGGGTACACTCAGCACCCTGGCAGGAGAGCTTTGGTACCAAGGGAGGCTAGAGACAGCAGCACTGGGAGAAGAGGAGAAATTTCAGTAAAGCATTGACCCCACGCTGGAACAACTCACAAAATCATTTCCTTCATCCCAGCCAAGAGAGGAGTAATCTCCAGGCACTGTGGCTACATCTGCAAAAGGCCCCTGTTTCCTACATATGGGTCAAAATAGCCCCAAAACACTCAGACTCATGGTTCAAAAGCATCCAGAATGTCCTGGCCTACACATATACGGTAGAAGAAACTGGTTTTTTTTTCTACAGGTGCTTTATTTTTGGCAAGGGAAATACTGAAAGCGATGCATAATGCCTCTATATTGACACCAGCACTTCAGCTGCCACCTGGGATGGAGCTTCGTCCTCTCTGTGGCCATGAGAGCAAAGGGCGTGCGCTTAATTGATCCAGAATGAATTCCTGCCCACAGTGTCCTCCTAACCTCCAAAGGCAACAGTGTCCTTCCTCCAGGTCCCCCTGAAGCTGTGGCCCCAGGCGTCGCAGGAGGATGGGCATGGCTGCGTGCTGCCACTCCAAGGCCACATCGTGGGCTCCTTCTGCTGACAGAGGAGGAGTGGAGACGTGCAGGGACAGGACGGAGAACTGGAGGTGAGCCACAGAAAGATGCTTCTGCTGACCTTGCTGCCCTGGGAGGTGGGAGGTAGGGACAGTTGTTCCTCCCCACAGAAACCTCGTCCTTCCTGCAGATGCAGATGGACCAGCATTTTTGCTCTGCACTTCAGTTCCCTGATGTAGACAATAATTTGTTTGACTTGTCTTGACTTGACTTGAGTCTGCTTTGTCTGACACTCACCACAGCACCCAGCTCATGTGCTCCTCTATACAGAAAATACAGGACCACACCGTCCTGGTGTGATACCCTCATCCACCCAGCATGCACAGGACCACAGCACTTGGGACTCCTCAATTCACGGACCTTGGGCTTGGAAAGCAGAGACAGGACCCTTTGATTGCCCAAAGCATCATCTCAAACAAGCAGGGATGGGGTTTCTTCCACGAGATAAGGTTTTTGTTAAACCCCCAGCACTTACAACGCAAGGCGTGGGCCTTTCCAAGCAGGAGCACACAAGTAGCCCTCGGTCATGGCGTGTGAGCTGATGCCCCTGCAACACATGTCCTGTCAATCTCGCCTCAAGTGGTGGAGAAAGAAGTGTCCAGGACAGTGCTAACACCACCGGGGAAATGGCTTTCAGCTCGCTTACAGAGAAGGGAGGCAAGGCGAAGGAAACCAGCACTGGCTCCGTTAGGAAATGGCGGCTGTAGGAACAACAGCCTGTTCCCATTCTGGTTTAGACGGGCTGGACCCATGAAACAGGTTTTGCTGGAGTTTTCCTCTTAGCCCTCCCCAGGGAAGACGGCAGCGATCTGCAGTTTGCTCCAAACATTCACCCTGACACAAGTGTTTTGTGTTTATCACAAACTAAGTCTCCTGCCCCCAGGCTCTAGAGAGCGGGGGGGTCAAATGGCATTTCAGGAACACGGTGTGTGTGTGTGTGTTTGTTTGTTTGTTTGTTTGCTAGCGGGAAGTTGTGAGGGCTGCTCGGTTTGTTTGTTTCTCAAATCTCCCAGGGGAAGTTTCTGGCAGAAAGCACCTCCTGAGCAAGCTTGGACCAGGGTATGCTTTGGCTGGGAACTGAGGCAATCTGCATATGAAGAAACAAGAGGTGAAGAGGAGAAGAGTCAGGCCAGAGGGCTAAGAATTTGGCTTTGCTATGTAATGTGGTCATCAGGCTGGGACAAAAACAATCCGAAAAGCAGAAACAAGCTTTGCCCAAAACACAACTCAAACCTCAGCAAAAGCCATGGGAAATATTTCCATTTTATTTTATTATTTTTTTTTGCCATCGTTGGGCCTCCTGTGTGTTTTATGTGACAGGGGCTATTCTGGTTCCTACTGAGATCAGTGGAAAGCTGCCTTCTTTAGGCTGGACCCATGTGAAGCGCCTGCTTGGTGAGAGGATGAAAGGTTTCAGTGCAGCCAAGCACTTCTCAGAGATGCACCCAGGCGTTAGAGATGGTTTCTCTTGGAGCTGCATCCAAGGCAGCTAAAATCCCCCGCAGGGGCACCTGTCAGCCAGCTTCACCTCTGCCACTTGTTGAACGACTTCTGCAAGGACTTTTCCCGCAAATAAACCCGCAGAGCTCCAAAATATGCCTGATGAGGAAATCTCCAGACACGAGAGAGTGCCAGAGGACTGGTTCCCTGGTGTCACAACAGCTGAAGGAACATGTCCCGTGGCTGCTGAGCTATCACACAGCCACAGGAGTCGTGGTGAGTATCAGGAGTAGGCAGCAGCTTTTGTGCAGGCTGGCTCTGCAAGCCAGCTTAGCTGCCTGTATCGATGGGTTTAAAGTAGCTGGACATGTGGAAAAAAAAAAGAACTACCTTTCCTTTTCACCATTTCCAGGGGGATAAACGAATATTGAGCAGGTCACTACAAAGAAATCTTTCTAACAGGGTGCCAGGTCCCATTTGCTCTGGGAGAAATGACAGTCCTGCATTCAAAAAAGGCTGATGGAGGTACCAGATGATGCGCTGTAATGATCCGTGGGGCTTTTAGACAGGTTTACTTAGGAAACCAGGCACATGAGATCACAGCGTCTTTTAGCCTGCCAATGCATTTGTCTGGTCCTTCTTCATAACTTTTTAACTTACAGGCCAGTTTTAAGAAAATATAACCAGGGTCTCCAAAATAGTATCTTTCTATTAGTTTCATGAAAATTATTGGCCAAACGGAACAAAAAATAGAGGTCTAATAAAAACACCCACTGCTGTGTGAACTCAAAGCTTTACAAGGCATCAGAGAACCCACAAAGATGCTCACCTTCAAGGCAGATGAGAAACAAAGCTTCCTTTTCCACACAATGACTTAGGGCATCCTTAAGCAGGAGATGAATAAAGAGGTGCCCCTCTCATCTCCTTTATCATGCAGTGCATCTGTCTGTTCAGGTCAGGCCAGAGATGTATTAAACCTTCCCAAAAAATGTTACAGTGCAGGACATGCAAGGTCATAAGCAGGTGAGGCTTGTGGAGCCCATGCTCAGAAAGGAGCAAGGGAAAAATCCATGTAATTCTTAAACCCCAAAAGAACGATGCAGATTTGGGCACACTCATCTCATTTTTGCGTTTGAATTTTGTTTGCTTTTCATCCCGCAAGCTCTAATGTAAAGGAATCTATTTGCCTAGAAAACATGTACTTATACATGCAGTGCAATTTCCTTTGGAACAAAAAGCAGTATTTAAAAAAAAAAAAAAAAAAAAAAAAAAAAGAACTTAAATAAGGCTGAAAAAGAGATCTCAAAATGGATGCTGCCATCGTTCTTAGAAGCACCGTGCCATCCTAACACAAGCACACGTGTGCACGTGCACACCAACACACAGCTATTGGTACAAATGGTGGCCTGGGTAGTGAGGAAGGAAACGTGGGAAACTGAGCAAAAGCTGCAAACCCAAGATGACCAGAGCGGTGTTAATGACTGTAGCTGGTGCTAACACAGGAACACTGAAGCACAACTCTCATGGTAGCATCTGGCATGATATGTCTGGGGAGGTGCCAGAGCACTGATGCCAAACAAAATTCTTTCCTAGCTTTTAAAGCAGGCACAATCCCCCCTCTCCCCTTCTTGGCACCCCTTTTTCCACCAATGAGGTCGTTGGCGTGGCAGACAGGTTCAGCTTCCCCCAGTTTCCCCTCCAGAGTCTGATGCAAGAGGAGACCCACCAGAATTAGTGTGTGGCCATATACAGCAGAGGACTTGATCCCCTTTTTGCACCTGCTGCTTCTCATCACAAACCCGATCCTCCTCGCGTGTTAATGTCTGGAATGCCACCTCTGCTACTTTATCCTGGGCTTCCTCGTGCAGCTATGCCAAGTGCGACAAGCCTTTTCCTTCCCTGATCTCCTTATGGACCTGGAACATATGGGTGTAAAGAGAAGGAGTGATGGGGAAGGCTTTTTTCTTCTTTCTTCTTTTTTTATTTTTTTTATTTTTCTTGCCCTTTGCTTTGTATCATCTAAAGATTTTGATGATGAAAGAAACTCTGGCAATGTGTGCTGTGAGTTAAGAAGTGTAGTGTAATCTGTGAGCAGAGAGCAAGCTGTGGTTACTGTCCCCTGCCAGCTGGGACTTGCACGTCCTATCCTATTTATTGGCCAGCCATCCTCTGTCATCTCCCCCTTCCTACTTGCCCCATCATCCAGCTGCTGCCTCTCATCTTTTAGAGCTGTGAGACACAGAGATTCAATCAGGATGGTTATGACCATGTAGGAGTGTTCGTCTGCCTCCTAATATATATATTAGTAATCATGTTTATGTGCTCTTTTCTACTCAAAGGCTCCATATGCTGATATATGTAAGTGGAAAGTTAGAGCTCTACCCAGGGCTCAACAGCCCAAGGAACAAGGAGTTAAAGAACTGTAAAGCACAGCTTCACACCACCACCAGTGACGTACCCTGAAACAGTTTGGGCACATCTTGAGTGCCTGAGGATGAACGGGTCAGCCTGCATATGCTTTAGAAAACCCTTTGAACCTACATTAAAATATTCTAACGATGTTATACATCAAAATCAGATGTTAGTCTTTTTCAGTAAGGAAATTCCTAGAGGAACTCCTGGCAAGTACTGATTCAGATTGTTACAAGAACCGTAAATAAGATAGAAAAGCACTTTGCATATTGTTTCCCTTTACACTGAAACAATTAATCACGTGGGGGGCCTTTTGTGATCGTCTCTGAGCAAATAATGAAACAAGAGCAGTTTGTTCTAGATGTAAACTTCTGATTTATTTAAGTATTTATTTTTCTCAAACCAGTATTTAAGAAGCTTAGTTTCCCATGATGACATTCCATTTGATTGCTGGAAATTTCCTATATAAATTCTTTATGTTCCAGTGAATTTTGTTTCTAGAATAATACACTTTCTTTGTTCCTCACACATTATATCCTCACTGCACGGGTAATTCAGAACTTGTCTCAATTTTAGCTCTATCTCTATTCCATTTCTACAGGAAGAAAGAAAGAAAAATGCTTCTGGACATTGATCTGGAGATGCCTTGAGCCTGCACAGATACTGCTGGCCTGAGGCATTCAGCAGGGCTCTACAAGTTTGCAGCAGGTTATCTAGCAAATGTTTTCCCACAGTTGGTCCTGAGGGACAAAGTTCTTCTGAAGTGAGCACAAGAGGCAGGAAAGGAACCATAGCAAAGAAGGCGGTGGGGATTCAGCCCTCATCATAGCTGTGAAGAAGCAGGGGTAATGTGAGTGGTATTTTTCAGGCAATATTCATTTGAAAGAATTTTCCCAAAGGCAGCCAGCCTTCTGATATACCCAGATCTCCACATGGCCAAGAGATGCAGGCTGAATATCTGAGAGCTAAGGGGTGATACAGCTCCACAAGGAGTCCACGGGCAGGAGATGTTGATAGCTGTCAAAGGAGGTCCTCCACTCTGTAGTTGGGAGATAGCCCAACAGGGCACGATGCTGAGTCCAGGGCAACCCAGAGATCTCAACCTAGGTATTGCTCTTCAGCTTTCTTCATTCCAAGAATTCACGTCACCAATATAGACCAAAGACAGGTAATGAAAAAATAAAATAAAATAAAATAAAATAAAATAAAATAAAATAAAATAAAATAAAATAAAATAAAATAAAATAAAATAAAATAAAATAAAATAAAATAAAATAAAATAAAATAAAATAATAAAATTAAATTAAATTAAACTAAACAACCCCCACCACTTTAAATGCCACATCTTGCAATACATGCAAGAAACAAAGCAGCTGATGACTCAACCTTTACTGGAGCACATAAACCTGGATGTGTCTGAACACTCAGGAGTTTTTTGTTTGTTTTTTATGTCCACAGAACACCCCACATGCTGCTGGACCTCTTCTCCCACATATCAGCTCATGCCTTTCCCTTTTGAGAACTGCCCTAGTTGTTCCTACGAGTTGCCTCCTATTTGCTGTCTTCCTATCCCTTCCCCATCTCTCCCCATCTCTTATTGCCCACGCAGCACTTTATCTCTGAGGGAGGAGGCCAGGCATGCGTGGAGCTAACCCAGGTACAAAAGACTTTTACTTTTGGACAGCCTTAATCCACGTTTGGGTCTCGGGGCACAGCTTCCCCTTTCTGCCTCTGGACCCGCTGCAGCGCCTCCATCCCGGAGGAGGCGGAGGAGGAAAGGGAGGTGTTTTCCTCCCCGAGTCATGCTTTGGAAGACATCCTGCACCCATTCACCGTGCTCCCCTCCTCCCCGCCATCCCTCCCCCAGGGTTGCTCCTGGTGGCCACAATAAGAGGTTAGCCAGCCTATTTCAATTAGTGGCAAACCATGTGGCGTGACTCCAGGGCCTCCATATGTTCATAACTATATGCAACCGCACTTTCCTTGACGCATTCCTCATTCCAGGGAAAGGCCACATCTCCGCAGCGTGCTGGCACAAGTCACACAGGCAACTGCAGAGGGGACGGGATAATAAATACACGCTCCCATACACATACACACACACATACGTCGGAAAACTTGGCACCCTCCCACCCTCTCCCGTGTTGACTGCCACATGGTCCCCATCAATTTTTGTCAGAGCCAGCCAGCCAGCCACTCGTGGATGCTGACGAGGCAGTTTCAGTAACTGGAGGGACTTCTCTGCTTTCTTCCCCCAGCCTGTAGGATTTGGGTTGGGCTTGTTTTGTTTTGCTCATTTTTTTGTGTTTTGTTTTGTTTTGTTTTTCTTTAAAGGCATCTGCTGCCGGGAGACATGTCACAGCCGTGACTTTGCCAGCTTCCCAGGTACTTCTTGGCTAGGGGGTGCTTCTCTGAAGCTGGGCACCAACAGCTCCTCTTTGTCCTATGTGGGGATGGGATGGGTTTTGAAACAAAGAGGCGAGGTCCTCGCAATACACCACCTCTACCATCCCAAGCATCCCCAGAGGAGACTGAAGGACTCCCAACCATTTTTCCCATATCAGCTATGAGGGAGGACTGCACATGCCATGTACTCCCTCTCTACCTTGATCGTGACTGCTATCCTCACTCTTCCATCCGCAATATCCTTAGCACCTATCCCTCTGTCCTTCCTTTGACACTGATCTTTCTATCATTTCCTGACTGCTAGTTCTCCTTTACACCATGCTGTGCCCTGAAAATGTTGCTTTTACCCATGACCTCGTTATCTTCATTTACATTTACGTCTCGTGATCTTTCCTTAGTTTATAGTGGGGTTTTCAACAATGCCTGAGAAAGTGATGAAAACAAGATTTTCTTCAGCCTTTTGAGCACTTGGAGACACTTCACACCACTTGACTCTGAAGCACCCTTCCCAGTCTGCCAGGAGCCTGCTGTACTGCCTCAGCTCAGGATAAATGGGCTGTGCTCGGCACCTGCCCCCTGAAGGGCTCGCACTTGCCCTGGCCATGCAATCAGATGAAGAGTCTAAGCAGGAAATCCTGATTCCTTTTGCATTAATAACTTGAATCCTTGCCTCCTGGGGACTGTGGAAAGATTTCCCCAAATCTCTTCTTTGTCACTGTATTGATGCAACACTCAAAGACTTTGGTGGGCACTGAGGACACACCTCAGTGTTTGGGATCTCCTCCTGTGAGGCCCTCCTCCCTCCATGTGATGTTTTTAGGACTTACTGTAGGTGATCAGCAGTTTCTGTCTAGAGTTAAAGTCAGGCTTGAATTAATGCAGGTCTCCAGGAAGATATTTGACAGATGTCGATATATTTGCTAATAATTAATGACACAACACGTGCTGCAATGGCCTCTAGGCTAGGCTGGAAGGGCAGAAACTGTGCTCAAGGGAAAGGAGCACAAAAAGAAAAGGAAAAAGAAGGAGGATAGCAGAACCGGGGTGACTGGACTTCCACAGAAGCAGGTCTGAGTGCTAGGGGTGGAGACCTGGTTAGTTCAGGGCCTGCTCTAGGGACAGCAATTGATGGAGGATGCAGGGCTCCCCATGAGACACAGGGGGAGTCCCAGGAGGTTTCATACATGCTTCAGTCTTGTATTTCTCCGTAGGCTGCCCTTGTAATCAAGGAGGCAAGAGAGAGAGGGGGTAGTGCCACCTCCTAGCCAAATAAACCATCTGCTCTGGCTTTGATTGAACGTGTAGGTTGTGGCTGGGGGTTACTGCTACATCTATCCTGGGAATGAAACTTTTCTACCAAGTATCCATGAGTTTTCCTGCACTTTTGAGACAGGGATTCAGACCACTGGTCCCAGCTAGGGTTTTGGACAGGCCATCACACAAGCCACCAGCACGCTGGGAGTCAGGCTTGGGTTGCAGCTTTGGGGTTTGGCTTGATACGTGCTCTCCAGGAACTTCCTCACATGGCTGTCTAAGAAATGCCATTTAAAAAATGTCTCATCGTAATAACACAGAGATGCCGCAGGAACACAGGCACCTTTGCAACTGTGAGGCCTCAATGAGCAGCTCATTCACTGCCAGGTTTGTCTTCTTCCTCTCTACAGCTACCATGCTTCCAATGGACGGGACAACCTGAACCTCTCCTGCATTGCTAGGTCATGTCAGCCCTCGCCATGCAGCCGAAGGAAACCACATTACTCAAGCAGATCCATTTCTTAGAGCTGGAGGCAGCTGAGCTGAGAAGATGCTTCAGGAAATGTGGAGTTCAGTGAGGTCTCGGGCCTGATCGGGGTCACGGGTAGAGTGAAGGCAATTACGAGGAAGTGCTCTGACCACGAGCCCACACGGCCTGTCAGATCCACTAAGAGGCACATCTTCTGACATGAACAGGGATCCTGTTAGTAGAACAGACCCTGAAAAACATCCAAAGCTGATGAACCTTTTCCAAACCACTAGCCTGGGCTCAAGATGCAGCATCATGGGATTTCCCTATACCTATATTATGGTATTGCTCAATTATATGCATTATAATATTTTTATCTCTCCCTCAGAAGCCCTGGGTGTTGATCACGAGTGATGACAAGAGAGTGAGCAAGGACAAACATCAGCTTGGAGCTTGAGACTACAAGCTTTGGGAAGCAGGCTAGGCAGCCTGACCTCACAAAACAAAATATCACCATGTCCAAGGATGTGCAAAGTGAAAGATGAAATAAGGAGCTGGGAGGATCGAGAATCCTTGCGACACTCTGCATTTGGCTTCACTGCTCTGTCACGTCTTAGCTTTGTGACCCACACAGTCTCACTGGGACTACAACTAGAAAAGGAGCTGGAGGGGGAAAGCCATGGAGACCTCATCGATGTGCAGGATTTAGGCAGCTTCCTTGAGCCCTCTGTTGGATTGCTTGCTGTCTTTTCAGGCCAAACTCAGGTGCATCGGCTGTGATTTGAGATGGATGAACATGGCACAGGTTTCTGACAGCCATCTCAAAGAGTCCCAGCGAGTCACCATGGGAAGTGCCATCTCCTGAGAATGGTTCCTGCACTGGAAAGATCTCTGGATCACAGCTGACCTCAACAAATATCATCCACAGGGAAGGAGGCAAAAGGCAAGGAATAATCTGAATTATCAGCTTTGTCAAGCTGATCAAAGGCTGATTGTCCCTGTATCTGCCTGCATCAGAGCTAAACCTCATCACCCGTTTGAAGTCTCACTTTCTGGCCTGCCGGAGAACAGGGGCATGCAGACAGTTGGAAAGGCCTCCAAGCAGAGCGCAGAGAAAGATCTAGAGTTTCACTGCTGGTTGAATGAAATGAGCTGATTTTGCCAGTTGTCGGGCAGCGATCACAGCCCTGACGAATGACAGAATAAACCAAGTTCCTTCCGCAGCCAAATTCCATTGACACCTCCACAGAGCTGGCTTTCACCATCCATCACGACATCTGCTGAGGTCCACGGGAAGGGGAGAGGGTGTAGCTCTCTGTCCCACCCTGGGTTATTTTCACAGCTGGGAAAGGAGGTGGTGAACCTGGATGGGAAGGTTGGAGACTTTTCCAAGGCAGCTCACAAAAGCTGTGAAACCAGAACCAGAGCTTACAAGGCCTCAGATCCCCAGATCAGCAGCTCCAAAAGTGCCCCAGAAAGGAATTTCCCTGGTTCTGCCCAAGCAGGATTTCTCTGCACATGCATAAAATCTCAGAGTACATGAGGAGGACACAGCCTGAGGAGGGACAGGCAGGACAGTAGCCGCAGAAAGACCATGACATGCATGACTTTTCCTTGCCCAGATACAAGACTTTTGGAAAATAACCCAACCAAGCAAGGATGGAGCTATTTTGATTTACATCAGATGACGATGAGTCCCTTGAAAATCAGTTCCAGGTGAGCTGTGTGGAGCTGCCCAGAAGTTGCTCGCTCGTTTCTCCCTCCCTCTGCCTCCACATTCCTCGGTGCCAAAACACGTTGGAGCTGAGGATTCACAGGCCACGCAGAACAGCTCCCCCGGGAGGAGCCGTTCCACACATGCCTTCCCAATCAGCTCTCCCAGCAGAGTGGCAATGTGTAGAAACCAAATTGGTCATCACTGGCAATTGCAGCACTGGACAAAAATAGCAGAAAAAAAAAAATTTCACAATTTCCTGCACATTTTTTTCTGATTGTTCCACAAAAAAAAAAAAAAAAAAAAAAAAAAAAGATGTTGGGTTGTCCAAAAGAGAAGAATGGTTTTAGCAAGCAAAACAACAGTAATCACCTGCTTTGCTAAGTGTTTGCAAATACCATAAACTGTTTTTCTTAGCCAAATATCATTCCTTTCCGCCACCATCAGCCACTTCACCCACTTACTCACTGTGACTAATGGGAGGGGAAAGAAATTGTTGCCCTTTTTTTTTTTTTTTCCAATGGAAAAAAATTAAAATGTTAAAAAAAAAAAAAAAAAAAAAAAAAAAAGGACAATTTTAACTCTCAAACTTTCATTTTAGTTGGAAGTGCTCTCCTTGCCTCTTCTTTGCCCCCCACCCCCCGGATGGGTGACACCGTCCCATCTGTGGCATGAAATCATTTGGCTTTGGTCTCTTAAACATTTAGCAGTAGAAGATAGCATCTAGCTTTATCCTCTCTGGCAAACAGTCGGTGGTGGGACAGGACCTTTAAGTTCAAAACACTTGTCCAAGACAGCCAATGTTCCTGGGCGCATCCTTCATTACATTCTTAATTCTGCTAATTGAGCTATCAAAGCTGTGTTGGAGGGGGGAATTGTTTATATTTATTTCTTTCTGGGTTGGAGACATTGCCAGTAGAGTCTTCAAAATAAGAAAAGAAAAACCCTCTGACTCGCTGCCCAGAAACTCAATCCCAAAAGCCTCCTCCCAACCTCTGTTTACAAAATTATAAGCTTTCTTTGTCCTAACCATTTTCCTGTTACAATAATATTCTTCATCTTCTATCTGACTTTTTTTTTTTTTTTTTTTGGAGCATGGAAAATATGATTTCATTGTGAAAGGATTTCTTATGAATCAATATAGCAAAGAGAACACGGAGATGTTTGCAGTAAATCACCCTTGAAGCAGAGACATGTAGAAAATGAGTTACAAGAACAAGTAGATAATCCCAAGCCATTTCCAGATGGAAGGAGGTTATATTTTCCATACACTGTATCTGGTTTTTGTGTCACAAAACACACCGGTATTTATTTAAAGTTTGTGTGTTTTTTTTCTTGTACCGTAGGGTTATGATTACATGAAACGAGTTTCCAAAAATTACAGAAATTGGCCTCCTTCAGGTTACAAATGGAAGAACTGAGATACTGAGTTCAAACCAGCTAAGGTTTTTGGAGTTAGGAGCCAAGCCCAGCAGCAGAAGGCTGACTTCCACCCAGCGAGGTTCCCTCTGCTGCTGGAACAGCCACGACCAGCACAGAGCTCTGATTTTCCAGTGCTTTGAAACTTGGTTCACCCACTTCTCCCTGGCTGGCAGGGACCACGTTTGGAGCTAGGCAGGTTTGCTTCTCCCCTTCCGTAAAGTGAACTCTGTCATCACCATCTCCTCGGAGAAGGCTTGGCAGGACCGAGCTCCTGGCGACCGGAGGAAGCCGCTGGATCGCTGAGTTCTTGGAAGCACTGGACAGGGAGCAGCCTGTCTGAGCCGTGCACCAAACTGGGTGTTAGGTACCGAGCTGTCCTCCTCAAGGGGGGACATCTGAAAGCCATTTGAAGGGCGTCTGGCTGGAATCAGGGCTGGCTGCTACCCAAGGGACTGAGGCACATCCTCCAAGCAATCCACTCCACCTGAAACCTAGACAGGTAAATTAGGGAGCTACCACATCACCCTTCCGAGAACTCCCTGAGACCTGAGAAGCTGGTGGAAAATCATCCCATGGGCTCCTTGTTTAACTGTGGTTTATGAACGCTGCAAGGCAGCTGAGAAACCAATGGCTGTGGTAGATGCAACCTCAGATGTGCAAGCAAACAAGCAACCTGTGAAGAAATAAATGTAAAAGCAGACTCCTCGAAGCTGAGCCTAGCTGTGGGCAGGCAGCACACAAAACCCCCTGTGCAGACATTTTGGGTGTCATGTTCCAGAAAGGGGAGAGGGCCCCTGAGTTTTACCTCCCGTTAATGCAACGTTCCCAGTAAAACTGTCAACTTCTGCTGACAGTTCTGCTGGGTTGGAGGGGGTCTCCAGACAGTGCCCACGGTCTAATGGTGATCTGACACCTCCTGTGCCCTCACCAGCAGCACAGAGCATTCAGCCCAGCTGCAGGGTGTGCCACGCCAGCCTCTTCCCTTACTCTGTAGATGGAGAGAAATGAGCAAAACGGGGGCTGGATCTGCAGTAAGCCCCCTGGCCATTCCCCTGCTGTGAATTCCTAGTCCTAATTGCACTGACAGCGGGTGGGACCTGCACCTGCTGGAGATCAGGGGTGTCACACTCAGTGCAAGCTCCTGGGGGCACGACAAGAAGCCTCCAGTCCCAACGGGTCACCGAGCAATGGGAATAGCGCAACCAGTGCCAAGACCCCTCTCCATGAGGCTGAGGGGAGACCCTTCACCTTTCCAACAGCTGGGCTGCCAGGGCTCTGTGTGCACTGGCTGACTGCTTGAACCCTTTTATTTTTTTTCTTTTTTTGTTTTTTTTTTTTTCCAGGAAAAGCTGGCACTCCAGTTATCCCAGCGCTCCCCTGCCCTTCAAAACCTGCCTTTCTTCTAGCGTGTCAAATACACCGCTCTATATGAGGAGCAGCAGCAAGCCTGGAAAGCTGGCCTGGGGCCGGGAGAAATGTCAATAGGAGAGGAAGTATCTGTCACACACATACACACACACACACACACACACACGAGGCTCCATCAGCCAAGTCATCTTTGGCCTGCTGCTCCCTCCTCCTGCTCTCATCAGTCCCATCGGTAGGGACCGGCCGACCTCTAGTGGTGTGAGCCCACAGTGCTACCAACAGCACCCAGGAGGCTGGATCCACAGCACAGCACCTTACAAGTGCAGGGTTTTCTCCCCTGAAGAATGCAAGGTCCCACATGGCTGGAGATGTATGGGGAGAAGCAGGAGAAGCTGGCACTGGACCTCCAGAGACAGCAGCAAAGGGATAAAATGGGTGGGAGAGGAACTGGGGGAAACAGCCCCAAGGGCTCGGGTCACCAGCGTTGCCTTGGGACCAACCCCTCAGCATCTCCACCTGGTGCTCCCCAAGGTCTGGTGGCCCTGAGATGACTTTTGGTGAAAATGATGCAGGAGAGAGCAGAGACTGGGTAGCAGGGTGCTGACGCTGGAGGGGGGTTGTAGGCCAAGTGGCCTGGTCATTGGTGTCCTTCATTCTCGTCCTGCACTGCACATGGTCACTCTTCTTCTGCTTGGGCAGCAGTTCCTGGAGTGGCTGCAGAGGGGAAGTCCCCCTGCTTCCCAGCAGTGTGAAGAGGAAAAAAATCCAGGAATGAGTACCAGGGCCCTGTTAAAGCTCACAGATGAGCTCTTTTTCTTGCTGGAGAGTGATCACCCTCTCGCCGGGCTAGGGCTGGAGCCAGGAGCCCTTGGGAACGAGGGACAGACTTTGCTGCAACCCATCAGGCTGAGGTGGAGAGCAGCCTGCTGCCTGAGCAAGGCTGAGGTTTCTCTCACATGGAAGTGTGAGCTATAAAGATGTGTGAAACCCTATCCCCAGCACTATCCATATCAAAGGGTTCAAGGGGGGTCTGCTTTAAAATAGGACCTTGGCACGGGTTCCTGCTTCTCCTCACGTCTTACTGAGCCAACACCGTGCCAAAATGTCAGTTTGGCTGCTCCACATGTCCCAGGCATCCCTGGCATCTCCTGCAAAGCTTTCCGGTGTTCCCAGGGAGATTGCTGCCTCCACCACCAGCCTCTCCCCGCTCCTCTCAGTGAAGGCCCTGAGCTCCATCTCCACAGCCGAGGAGCGAGTCTTGGCTGAGGTGCCAGGAACAAGGACTGGGGACACGCACGTAAAGGTATTTTGAGGACAGCGTTGGCCAAACTGTGGGCTCAACTCAGGTTGTCTCAAAGAGAAGGGACTGCAAAGACTAAATCCTGAGTCACCACAACCATTTTCTCCCACCCCACCCAGGATTTTTTTTCCTTGTTTTTTGCTCATCTGATCTTAGTGCACTTGTAAAATCCCAGCCCGGAGAGGGAGCCCACATGAGCCTTTCCAGATTGCCCCGAGGCTGGTGGATGAAGTTGCCCTGTGCTCTCCCAGCGGGAAGGAGATGCTCAGCAGAGATACCTGGCAGCCCTGAAAAAAATATATATATAAATAAAAATAGTAAATAAAGATCTCTTTAAAACCAAACATGGTTGCCAAGCATCTCCAAAGAAGACAGACCACTCTCACACAAGCCACCCCACAGGCAGCAAGGAGTCTGGACACCCAGTTCCAGCCAGAAATCACTCTTTTCCTCTCCCCCCCTATCTCTGTCAAGCAGCTGCAGTGTGTCCCGGCAGAGCTCTGCTGCAGAGGAGCCGAGGGCGCTGCCGAATTCTTGCTCCGACTCAAACGCCGGCTCCCTGCCGCATGCGGATCTCATTAGAGCCTGGCTCTTCTGGCAAGGGCTCTGTGCACAGTCACGAGAAGCTGCTCACTGGTGACTCGTTTCATCCAGTTGTTGGAGGCTTGAAATAATGAGCTTGCAAATATTGCATTCCTCCCCTTCTCCTTTTCTTTCTTTCTCGCTCTCTTTAAAAAAAAAAAAAAAAATGAGGAATGAAGGGGGAAGTCAAGAGTGGGTAGCACTGGAGGGTGGTGTTAGCAGAGATGGGAGAAAAAAGATCAGAGGGGTGTTTCTGCCCTGCAGTGAGTAGAGATGCCTGTGAGTGTACCTGTGAGTGCCTCACAATGTCCCTTTTTGGGAACTGTCCCAGCTGTCAGGCACCATTACCAGCTCCTCCTATAATTACAGACTTTACAGACTCCCTGACTCAGGGAGGAAAACCAGGAGCAGGACCCCCAGCACCACCACCAGAAAGCTGCCACAAAGCACATGGCACGGCCACACAGCTGTCCCACTGTCCCCAGGACAGGCACATCCCCCCTTCCCTTCAGCCCTTTTTCTCTCCTGAGCGTGTGAATGAGGCTGCCTTGCTAAGACACCCCCCTGATTTCACTTTGCCTGCTGGATAGGTCAGCCCCCTGGGGACTCCTCCGGGCTCCAGCCCTGAACGTGCACCCAGGACCTTGTGTCTGTCCCCTTCATCCCCAATGGCCAAAATTGTCTGCTGGGAGCCGTGGTCCTGCAGGATCCAAGGCTGCATGGTGTTGCTGGAGGGGTGCAAAGGGTCTCACAGGGACATTTTGCTCAGGTGAGAGGCAGGCAGGGTCTGGCAGAGGCTCTGAAGACCATGCAAGCCCGGGGCTAGCACCCTCAAGGTGCCCCTGGGGCTGGGACACGGGGCAAGCTCCAAGCCCCTTGACCCCACCAACACCCAACCCCACCTGCACCTGAGCTTGCCCCAGCACCGCCGAGGAAGAGGAGCAAAATCTGGAGGTGGGCTGCAGGAGGTGAGCTACGGGAGAAGCTAGATGCAGGCGAGGAGGCCTCACCTCCTGCTCGGCCCTCTTTGGGCATGCGTCAGTCCCAGGCCTCCATCACTTGGAGGCACATCCCTGTAGATGGAGCCAGAACCTCACAAGGCAGAAGGACAGACCCGTCCTGCCTTTCTCCAAGGGACAGCCCAGACCTCCTCCAGGCCACCCTGCTCTAGCTCAGCCCCTCTTTCCCCTCCAAGACCTCCAGGGTTTCCACTCCGCTCTCTAAGTAACCCCATCATGGCACACCGGCCCTCTTTGTTCACTATTTAACCCCAAATCCCTTTGTTGCCTTTCTCCGTCCACCGTGGACATGGAGAATGGGAAAGTGCTGCCCCACAGACCTCCCACCAAGCAGCAACACCCCCCCGAGATGATGACCGTGCCCCCATAGCTATTTCTGGGGTGGCTTTTCCCACCCACAGCCCCGTGATGGACCTCCCCAGGCCCTGCTGGGATGGGTGGTGGCACTCAGCCACGGTGTCTCCCGAAGCCATCCTGGTCACCTCCCAGGGAAGGCCACGGGGCATTTTTGGGGTGCTGTGCTGCTCAGCCCCAGTCTGTGTGCCCAGAGGAGCCCCGTGCACTTGGGCAAGGATCCAGTGCCCCTCTGCCCGTGGGCTGTGGTGTCACCATCACTCACATGTGTGCACGCACACATGTGTTGGTGCCAGGGCAGGCTTTCTAGCACCTTCCAGTGAACTCAGCACCCCAAAGCTCCCCAAAGCACCCCAAAAGGTCTTTGGGTCACATCCCAGTTCATCCTGCCCGTGACACCGCAGAGCCTGGGCCAGGCTGGGAAATGGGATGTGGGTGCTTGCAAGGCAAGGATTTGGCATCATCCCTGTGGACAAATCCCTCACCTTCCGTGCTGTGTGTGTTGGGTGGCAAATGCAGGCTCAGGCTGGCAGGGGATGCTTGGCTTCAGGGGTTGCAACAAGAACGGGGACAGACAGGGGCCACTCTTTGCCAAGCAGGGTGAGGACGTGAGCGTGTTTGCCCCAGCCCGAACTTGAGGTTGGCTTTTGCCTGCATTGGATCCTTTCCATCCGTCCCACCCCAGGGATGCTGGCTGGCCCTGGCTTTTGCCCATACACGATGCTGATGGAAAGCTGGACTGTCACACCTTCTGTCCCCTCAGGGTCACTCCTGAGGGGCCCCAGCACGCTTGGTAAGCCTGGGAGAGGGTGAAAGTGAAAGAAGAGGAGACTGCCCCATCCCCACCACTGGCTGCCCGGTGCCTGACCATGTCTCCAAGCAAGCCAGCTGGAAATATGTGCCCCCTGTGAAGGCTTGGTGCCCTGAGCCCACTCATGGCTTCCCAACAGCTCAGCTGTCCAGCATCAAGCTCTCTTCTGGAGGTGGGTGGGTGACAGGGGGGGTTGAGAGCCCTCAGCTCTCCCACAGCCCCTCCAGAACCACTCCCTGGGTGGCCCTGAGCCTCCAGAGCAGGGACTGAAAAGAGAAAAAAAAAAAAATAATAAAAACTTTCTGCTTTAGGTACGTGAAGGAAGGGACTGGATAGGCACAGGGAGAGGCGATGGGGGCTCCTGGCGTGGAGCTGGTGGGACCTGTCCCTGCTGGTGGCACCACTGGCCTGGCCTGGGGACAGCGGCGAGCTGCAGAGAGGGAGCCCCCGAAGCGCCTGCGCTGCACAGCCCGGCGAGGGAGCGCGGGTGGCAGATAAGAACATGTTGAGGAAAAACACAAACCAGAAGCTCCCGAGGAATTTTGGAAAGGAAATGGGGAATTAACTGCAGAAGAAAAGGGGGTGGGTAGGGAGGGGAGGAGGGCAGGCATGGCGTTTTCTGGCTCGCAGCAAGCAGCCTGCCCGTGCCACTTCGGCACCCCTCGGTGCCTCCCGAGGTCCCCCCGAGCAGCCTGGCTCCGGTGCACATCGCCTGGTGCCCACCCACAGCCCCACGGCTGGATTTGGGGGGTCCAGAAAACATCCCCTTTCCTCCCCTTTGCTTTTTTTTTTTTTTTTTTTACCCCTCCCGCCTTTGCGCAAGCCCCCCAGCACGGGGTCCCCTCCGAGCAGCCCCCTCCATCCGCTCCTCGCCCCGCAGCTATTTTGGAGAGAGGCAGGAGGTATTTTTAGTGCTCCCGGCTCCCAGGAGAAGCTCCGAGCCTCTGAGCCGCAGCAGCGCTGGCGCCAGAGAAACTGCCGCTGCTCTGGCTGATATTTCTTGTATAATTAAACTCAATCCATCCCGGGGGCCGGGTCTTGGCCACCAACTCAGCGAGGAGGGGAAGGAGCGGAGCCAGGGAGCTGGGGGCTGAGGGCTCCGCCAGATGCTGGGAATTGCTCCGGCAGCAGCGCGGGAAAAGCCGGGGCTGCAGCTTCGGGGGGGAGTCGCTTTGTTTTAGCAGGCAGGATGGCTCCAAAAGGAGCAGCACGTAGGGTCTGAGGGGCACAGAGCTCGGCCCAAACCATGACCCTGGCAAAGGTGAAAGACCCCCGTGGGGTCGGCAGGGACCAGAGAGCGGCTCGCAGGGGCGCATCATCCATCACCCCCTCGGTGCCTGGGACAACCTGGGACGAAGCAGCGGGATGTGAAGAGCACCCAGTGCTGGCAGGGGCTCCCAGAAAGATGGAGATGTCCCTCATGGCTAACGAAGGCCATAAAGCAGAGCTGGAGCCCTGTAGGCAGCCCTCGGGCTCCCCGGTGAAGCAGCATCTGGAGAGCAGCGGCTGCGGCTAAGGCTGATGTGGAGCAGCACAGCCCCATCTTCCCACACCCACTGCCAGCCCCGAGCCTGCCATCGAGGAATGGGGTGGAGGGGCAGAGCTGTCGGGCTTTTTGTTGTTGGTGGTGGGTTTTTTTGTTTGTTTGTTTCCCCCTGTGCAAAAAGAACAGAGCGTTTCTTCCTGCACTCCCTGAAATTTCAGGATATATCCCCAGCGATGCAGACACCGAGCTGGCATTCCAAGCAACAGTATATTTTATATAACTGATTTTCGTTTTTACCACTTTATAAAGCCATACAATGAACTGCAGAGAATCAGACGTCTGTACAAAGGGGAAGACGAAAGCGGAGTCACATTCACACGCAGACACGGTGCGACCGAAGTCACCTTTACACGCGCGACGACATCATGGGCACAGAGATACAAAATATAACGTATTTTTCCATCTATATAAATACACAGAAATGGGCAAGTCTGAAAGTTTTAAACTGTTCATTAACACTGATTAGCAAATAAATCTGTAACGTTCCCAAAGTAACGAAGACAACAACAGGGGGAAAAAAAAAAAAATAACATACAAAACACGGGATCCGCCAACAGAAACATCGGGTTGCTTCCTTTTTTCTTTTCTTTTTTTTTTTTTTTCCTTTTTAAGGAAAAGAAAAAAAAAAAATAGTAACCCCAAACCAACCTCGCAATTTGCAAAACAAACGAACGAAATCAAACAAGCCCCTGCGGGCTCCTTTGCTGTCTGATCTCCCTGCCTGCTCCAACGGGAAGGTATGACTTTTGCTGATGCTGCCGTCTGGGTTTTTGGGGCAACTGGTTTGTTACCTGCCCGACCTGCTGGGTGGGGATCTGCTCAGCGCCGTCACACTTTGCGCTTCAGCTCGGGCTGCTGAACGGGCTGGAAAAAGAAAAAAAATCAATGCCTGGCGGCTGCAGCCAAATCCAGGTGGGACCTGGGGGCTGGGACAACCCCTGGGGCTGATCCCCCAAAATAGGGATTGGAGGCAGCGAGTTGAATGGGAGCCCTGCTGCAGGTCCCCAGTGCCAGCTCTGCTTGGGGGTCCCCATTTGGGGACAGGCAAGAAGCTGAATCCCACGGGGAGCCTTTGTGAATGGGCAGCAAAAGGGACAGCAAAGGGAGGAGGAGGGGGGGTTCCTCTCCGAAGAACGAACCGACACAAAAAGGGCACGTACAACAAATTTACACAAACAGAAAAAAAAAATTATATATATATATATATATATGGGGAAAAGTGCGTTTTTAAGGATATCTTTGGCAAGAATATATGCAGTTCTTTGTGCAGGAAGGAGGGATGTGTTGGTGTGTGTGTGTGTGAGAGAGATAACATCCGGCTGCTGAACACGGCAGTGTGATTACAACGAAACATATGCTGGGCTTAACTCGCACAAGCTCGGCTCTCAAATACCAGGACTGCATCGAAAAGCCAAAGAAAAACCAAAGAACCTTTTCCGTCCCTTTCATAAGGAAAAATATCACCGCGGTGCTGGGTCCCCGCTGGCCCCAGGCAACGTGAACTGGGGACAGAAAGGGGAGCTGCACCTAAAAACATAACTTTTTTTTAAAAAAAAAGGAGCTAAAAGAAGAAAAGTGCCTTTAAAGGTAGCTGACAAACACCCGGCTACATCATCGGAAGCTCTGTGTTAAAAAAAAAAAACGAGATAACCGTCGGGCGATTTTGTTAGGGTCCGAGGTTGGGATGCGGTGTAAATCTCTGGCTTCAGCGAGTGGGTTAGTGCGGGAGCCGTGAGGTCCCAGCTGGAAGCAGGCGTGATGCTGCCGGCAGGTATCTGCTGTGCTCGACATCTCTGGGGTGCTTTAATCTGCTTCCTTGGACGGGGAGGGAGGGGAGGATGAATGGGAGTTTCAAGCACCGGTTTCCGAGGCAGCAGATTAAAATAAAGTTACAGCATTAGCATCTCTTCTCTTTCTTAGCAGTGAGAAAACGAAGTCTGAAAAATAGAGACTTTCAAAAAATATATATTTATATATCTATAGACACAGTGTTTTCTCTAATTGGTTAACGGCAGGGTGAGGAGATTACGGGTGAGATCGTCTCTCGTCTCGCTTGAATTTCGCAGAAGGAGGGAATCGCTTTTGAAACACCAAAAATAATATATATATATATGAAAAGGTCTCCGCATCCGTGCGGGCAGAGGGGGGAGCCGGGAGGGGGGAGAAAACCCCCCCCCGGCCGCCTTCCCCCCCTTATCCCGCCGCAGTCTCGCACCCAAAATCCCCGCTACGCATCCAACGCTCGCCATACACCAGCCTCCGGCCACGCCGGCCCCCTCCGCGCGCCCACGCCGCTCGCTCTGTCACGCACACACACACGCACACGCACGCGCCCCCGGTCACACGCATGTCACCCGCACGCCCCCCCCGACCACCACCACCAAGTGGGGACCCCCCCACGCCCGACCCCGGCGTTTTGCTTCGCACCTGGTTTGCTTTCAACGTGTTGGGTGTTTTTTTTTTTTCTCCAGGGCTGGGGGGGAAGGCGGATCTAATGGGGGAGATAACGATGCGCGGAAAGCAATATGGCAAAAATAAATATTTTTTGGAGTGTAAATTTAACCTTTGTTCCTCCTTAAAATTCTGTTAGCTTACAGTATTTCGTCGGTATAGCTCCTATATATATTATAGCTATCAAGGCAAGGGTGGTCCGAGGGAGGCGAGCTCGCCGGGGGGACTGCACTACTAAGTTTCTAAATTTTGCCCCCAACAGGCTATCTGGGCCACTTTGCACTGAAACTTCTCCAAAAAAATACTACAAAAATAAAATGCTCTCGGCTTTTGCGCTCACCGTGCTCCTGCCCCGTGCAGAGCTGGAGAATCAGCTGCTGCCCCGCAGCCCCCCGCTCGGAGGGGATGCTCGCAGCCTGGGGCTGGGACCTCTGCTCCCCAAAACCGTGACACCCTGCCTCAAGGGCACAGGGACCCTTGGCCAGCAGCTCGGCTCCCAGCGAGGGCTGGCTCTCATCACACCCCCAGGCAAAGGGAAGAGCCTCAGCTGCTGCAAAACCTGCTGTGCATCGGGGGGCACGAGCCTTTGGCCGTGGGGGAAGGCGGAGGGTGGCTCTCAGAGGACCTGGGGCCTCCCCACCGAGCCAAAGTAGCCCAGCAACTGCTGGTCCATTCCTTTCCTTTCCTTTCCTTTTTTTTTTTTTTTAATATGTTTTCTTCCTTCTTTTTTCTTTTTTTTTTTTTTAACGTGGCCTCCAAAATAAAAATGAGAAAAAGCGCCTGAGTTACTTGTAGTCATTCGCCTTTCGTGCAACTTGAACGTCCATGCAATTTAAAAACTGCTTGCACGTCTCCGAAGAGAGATAGGGCCAGCCACGGGTCCGCTGCTCTGCACAGGAAACTGTGCAAGCATCCGCTATTATTATTATAATTATTATTATTACTACAGTATTTTTCTTTCCTTTTTTTTTTTTTTTTTGTTGTTGTTGTTATGAGAATGTGTGACAGGCCGCAGGATAAGACTGCCAAAGAGGACTGGTGATGGGAGGGAAAAGGGGAAGGCGGGAGAGGAGGTGACTTTCTCCACCAGCCCGGGATGTCCCTGGGGAGCATCCTCCTGCTCCCAGGCGTGGAGCAGCAGGAGCACCCACAGGTTTGGGCTGCCCGGGTACCAGCACCCCAGGAGGCGTGGAGAGGCTGCGGTGCCCCTCTCCAGGTGGATTCGTGCTGCCTCACCTGTGAGCGGTGCTGGAATCAGAGCAGGCTCTGGGCCAGCTGCTGAGGTCAGCCCAAAGCCGAGCTCCCAGGGCGTAAGAGGGTTTGGGATCAAGCCCTCGGATGCCCCAGCGAGGCAGCCAGCAGGTTTCGGGCTCGGCACAGGGGCTGGCAAGACCCTCCGCTGCAGCACGGCAAGGGAATGTTTCCAAGGGCATCTCCTCCGGCGTCCTGCAGACCTGTCCCACATTGCGGCAGGGCGTTACTCCTACGGGTTGCATCAAACACACAGCAGGCATGCGCCGATGAAGCTTCTTCCGTGGCTTTTGCCGGTTTGTTTCTTCTTTTTTTTTTTTCTTTCCAGATAGAAGATATCAGTCATGATCCCGCCTTCGGTCCAGAGCGAGCATCACCGCTCGGTGCAGCCTCAGGACCTGCGATGCCGAAAGCTGGAACACCTCTCACCGCCACCTTCGCCTTGGTCACCTTCCCTGTTTGGCGTGACTTCGTGGCTCTGGTACGTAGGTGCATGGCTTTGATTCCTCTACGTGTGTGTTTGGCTTGTGTTGAGTTTTTAGGGGTTTTGTTCTTTTTTTTTTTTTCTTCTTTTTTTTTTTTGGTTGCTGTTGTTTGCTGTTTTCCTCCAAAATTCCAACCCTTTCCCCCCCCCCCCCCGATTCACTTCCCTCTTCCACAATGCACTTCCTCACGCTCCTTCTCGGATCAGCTCCAAGTCCTTCTCCAAAATTCAAGAATCACCCGCGAGCGCCGGCTCATCTTTTCTGGCCGGAGCCAAGCATGACCCTGGAGACAAAGTTGACGATGGCTGCAGCCGGCTGCTCCGGGTCCAGCTCCGCGAAGAGGTGGCAGACGTTGTCCGTGGTGCTCCCTTGCTTCCTGGCCACGAAGCCGAAGAGCCTGGGTGGGGAGAAGGCGAGAGGTTTGCCAGCGTTCCTCACCCAAAGGACACCACCACCCTCGCCACCCTCCCCATCACCGTCCCCCCAGGGAGGGACCTTGGGGCGCGCAACTGAGCTGGGAAGGCCACGCGGGGACACGGGGCGAGCAGACCCACGCGCTGCCGCCCACAACCCTGGATGAGGCCATGTGGTTATTTCCGTCAGTCTCACCCCCCAGTAAAGAAAATGCCCTTCTTATTTTGTTATTTATTTTTTTTTTTTAATTAGAACATGCAAAACTCCAGTTATAAATACAGGGGAACAGAATGTGAGACAGGCCCAGGCTGCGGCGTTTCTAATTGGAGAGGGGAAATATCCCGGCAGCTGGACATCCTAATAAAAACCCCCTTCGCTAACTCAATGGCTAAAATTAGGGGGAATTAACCCCTGGAACTGGGCACAGCTCCTGGGGCCGTGTTCCCGTGCTTGGGTGAGATGTTCCTGCAGCAAGGAGGCGAGCCCACCCCTCGGGTGACCATGGGGCCACCAGGCACGGTTCTCCTGGGGGTGATGCTCACACAGCGGTGGGACCCACCCCAATAGAGGCCGGGAGGAACCGAGCACAGCAAGCACTTACTTGGCTGGGCCACTGCCGTCAGTTTTAGTCCACCTGCAAGGAGAAGAGGAGGTGTGAGGGACGGTGCCTCCTGCACACCACAGAGACAGGGACCTACGGCTACCTGGTGCATGAAGGTGTTTGGGGACACCAAGAAGTCACCAGAGATGCTGGTGTTTGCCCAGGGTATCCACCAGGACCCTCCATTGCTGCCCTCCTCAGGAGTAAGGGGAGGCAGAGCAAGCAAAGCCCCTGCTCCAAGCAGCCTGGGGGAGGGAAAGGGGCAGGGGACACGCGCTCCCCACACGTTAGGGCACCTACTTTCGTTCCTGGGGGTCCAGGTCGCAGAAGGTGACGGTGTTGAGAGGGTAGTGCCGTCGGAAGAACAACCTGAAACACAAGGCAGGGGTGTTACGGCCAGCGAGCCCCCCACCTCTGCCCACCGCAGCTGCCCCACGGTCCCCTGGGCACCCCAGGACTGCTCCACGCCCAGGCCCACGCCACCCTGGGGACATCCTTCCAGCAGGACACACACACCCGACGTGTGCCCAGGCTTTGGGGACATGGGGAGGTGTTGGGGGGGGCTCTTACTTCCTCTGGTTGTCAGTCAAGGTGATGCCTTGCGCGGAGACTTTGAAGTGGACGATCGTGGCGGTGGGCGTGGGGTCGGCCACCAGCGTCTCGGCCACAGCCTTGGAGATGGCCTGGGGGCCCGTGAGCGACTCCATCTCCACCGAATTGATGAAAAGGACGTTGCAGGCTGGAAAAGGAGAAGCAGACGTGGGGTCAGCCACCTCCCCGGGCCGCATTCGCCTCACTGCAGCCTCTCTCTACTCACCCGCACCCTGTTTGAGAAGGTCTGTGGCCGAGTTGCTGGCGGATGCGGCGTCTTTCTTTTCCTCCATGGGATCTAGAAGAGATGGGACGTTACTGCTGCTCCCTGCTTGGAAACCCAGCGGGCGGTGGGGGCAGACGCACTGTCCCCTTTCCAGCTGCTGAGCATCGTGTGCCAGTGCTGAAGGGGCACCGAGGATAAAGAGCAAAACCCAGCCTGGCTCTCAACCAGCTGAGCACAGGAACCAGCGGGAGGCACAGCCCGTAGCACGGAGAGGAGAGGGATATGTCCCCAAGGGCTGGTCCTGCGGGGAAAACCCAGCCCCGAGCGTGGCTCCTGGCTGGCAGGGAAGCCCCCAGCACACCCGAAGGTGGCAGTCCAATGCCACCTCATGCTGCTGGCCGTGGCTCTTACCTCGGTCAGGAATGACCAGCTTGCAGGGCAGGGCCAAGGGCATGATGGAGTGCTGGTAGACCAGAGCCGAGAGGCAGCCTGGGGAGAGAGGGAGACAGTCAGCACGGAGCCTGCCCTGTCAGGCTGATGCTCTGGGTGGACAGGACCACATGGGGCTCTTCCTGAAGCCCCTGTGCCCACTGGGGCTCGTCTTCACCCTGCCCAGCATCATTTCTTCTCCTCTTCTCGCTCTGCCCCCTGTCTACCCTCCCGGACACCTGATTGCTCTGCTCGGACAGCCCAGCGAAGGCAAGGCTTCCAAAGGGCTGGGTGGGAACCACACCTGGGCACTCACCGAAATTAGGCTCGTTGGGGCATCCTTTTAGTTTCACACCCCGCGGGCTGGTCTCGATGAGGAAATGTCTCACCAGCTCGTTGGTGATGTCTCCTGGGAAGGGATGGGACATCGTCACACCACAGCCACCCTCCTCCTCCTCCCTAGGCCATCCCAAAGCAATCCCCCAGGGAAACCAGTGCTCTGGCTCACCCCCAGCTCGAGGGAGGGCTCTCCACTGGAATCAGACCCTTTGCACTGGGTCCACCCCAAGCCACGGTGCTGGGGGGCCGGGGAGGCTGTGCCAGTTTCACCGTGCCAAAGCCCAGCTGCAGATGCCCCCCAGGGGCTGGCAGGGGCTGGCAGGGAGGGATGCTGCCACATCAGCGCATACTCAAGGGCACGTCTGGCTCAGCAGAGCCGCCTGCCCGCTCGTCCAGGGCTTGAACAATAGCAAGCATCCCGGCGTGGGAAGCAGGAGGGCGCACAATACCTTTCTTGTTCTGCTGCATGACCGTGGGAGGCGGGGAGGCTACTTTCATGGCGAGGCCGTAGGCTCCCCGGAAAGAGTGGCTGTCGCGGATGATGAAAGCCCCCGGCTCCCTGTCCTTCAGCAGCGCGATGGCTGTGGGAGAGAAGGGCAAACCTGAGACCTGGCACAGCCGGAGGCAGCGTGCCCTCCCAAACCAGCGACGTGGGTCAGGACGGGGTGCCCACGCTGGGCACCATGATGTTACCAGCTGGGTCGGGGACTCGAGTGGGTCTGTGGCTAGGAAGGGGCACATCTCACCCTTCTCAGTGCAAGATTTGCGCCCCAAAGGGCACAGCCCCACTGCTCCTGCCCAGCGGGGAGGTTTGGGGAGCCCACATTACACGAGCCAGCAGCTGAGCCAGGCTCCATCCACAGTGCTTCACTCCTAGCCCAGCCCCTAAGGGAAACCCTCGCTAAACCCCACGGAGCTGCAGCGCTCTCAGCCCCAGGCACACCCCAGCTCCCGAGTCCTTCATCCCGTGCCATCTACGCACCTTGCTCCCTGGAGATCTCCGGCTTGTACCAGTACTTGGAAGTGTCCTGCACAAACTTGACGTTGGCACGAGTCTCGGGGCTGATGTCTGCAGGAGGAAAGAAGGAAAGAAATCAAAAGAGGCTGTATCTAAAACCCTGCATGAGTTCTCAGCAAATCCTGCCTGCAGAGCAGCACGGCTGGTTGACCTTGGTACCTTCACCTCCTTTCAGCCCCAGCACGCTGTGTTAACCTCAACCTGCTGCTCGGTACAGGGCCAGGTTGGGCTTCACCTGGAGCGCACGGCATGTACAGCTCACCCTGGGGCCTCAAAGGGCTGGGAAGAGCCCCTCTGCCCCACAGGCAGAGACAAAACAGGGCTTCAACATTTAAAAGGGAGCTGGCCCTTCGCAATCCAGGCTTATGGCTTCGCCCCAGCGCTCCCAGTTCCGAGGTCCCCACTCCCCTGGTGGCTCCCAGCCACCGCGAGTCACGGGGCTGGCACAGGCGCCAGCGAGCCCACAAAGGGCCACCTGCCTGGCAGCCAAACCGGAGAGGCAGCCGGAGCCACGGCTGCCCCGGCGCTTTATTCCCCGGCTCCTATCAGCCCGATCTTGGCGTCACGGAGGCGTCTCGTAACGGGAGCAGGGGGCAGCGCTTCAGGCGCAGCAGCACGCAGGGCACGGCACCCCTTTGGAAACGAGGAGGGGGCACGGAGAGCGGCCGCGGGGGCTCCCCAGGGTGCAAACACCAGGAACGGGGCCAGGAGGTCGGCGCGTCCCCACGGCAGAGAAAAGCCAGGCGGATGCGAGCTGCCTCCGGGAGCTTTGATCTTCCCTGTACACAAATCCCCGCGCTGTTTACACCAGCACGATGGTCCCGGTGCCGAGCCGGTATTTTTCCTGTTTGGATTCACTGGTTTTGAAAAGCAGAAGAAGCAGGAAATGGCCCTAGCCCCGGCAGTGCCGCGGGCTCGCAGACAGACAGGAGTAAATCAGGACACAACCCCTTCCTCGTGGGACGCAGAAGAGAAGGGGACAGGGGGTGGCGAGGAGCCAGGGAGGCGACGGCATCGCTCACCTGGCATGGAAAACTTGGAGAAATCCGGCAGGGTGTGGGAGAAAGCCACGGCGCTGCCGCTGCTGGGGCTGGACATGCCGCTGGAGAGAGGCGAGGAGGCCTTGCCGTTGACGGTGGCGTAGTTGGGCAGGCTGTTGGCGCGCTCCCCGGCCGACATCCGCCTCTTTTCGGGCAGCGCCGGCTGCGGCGTGGGGCTGCCCTGCCGGTAGGCGGCCGAATCCGGCGAGGAGGAGTGCGGCGTGCTGGTGCCCGGGTAGTACGCCGGCGAGACGGGGAAGGACGGCGTGGAAGGAGGCTGGTAGCCGGACGAGCTGCTCTGCCGGGACAACGTCGGGCGCCTCTCCTCCGGGCTGGAGTAGCCGTAAACGGGGCTGCCGGGTGGCACCGCCGCCACCGCCGCTTGGTGCCGGGCAAGGCTTGGGCTCCCTGGTGGCACAGCCAGGTTGCCGTGGGGGGCTACGGCGTGCCGGCCCAGCCCGGGGCTGCCGGGAGCACCGCCGACAGCGGGGTTGACGGCTCTTCGCCCAAATCCAGGGCTGGGAGGCGTGTTGGTAGCCACTGTCCGGTGGAGGGTGCGGGGGCTCCCCGGCAGCGCGTGGACGCCCACCACGTTGACCTGCTGCTGCTGCTGCGGCCGCGTTTGGGGGTCCGGCTGGAAGCCGGCTCGGCCATCGGGGTAGTCGGGGCTGGCGTAGAGCGAGCCCGGGGTGGCCGCTTGGTAGGATGAAGGAGACGGGGTTTGGTAGCTGCTGTGAGCAGAGGGCATCTGGGAGGCGACGGGCGAGCGGTAGGCTGGCTCGGCCGCGGCGTGGGGAGGCGTCACCGTGCCGTGGGGGCTGCCCTCGGAGGGGTAGCTGTGCAGGGAGGCACTGGGGAGAGATGGGGAGAGGAGGATTCAGCCCCACAGCGGTTCCCACAGCTGGCTGGCACCCCTCTTCCACGCACACCGAGGGAAACCGAGGCACGGCACCAGCAGGCTGCTTACCCGTCCACGCTGTGAATGGGGCTGCTGGTGGAGACGGGGCTGGGGGCGGTGAAGGAGTTGCTGAAGGCGCCGTTCCTGGTGGGCACCTCCAGGCCCCCGGGCTGGGCGGCCGGCAGGGTCCCCCCCCTGCCCGTCGTGGCCGTCCGGGCCACCGACTCGACATAGCTCCTGGGCTCTGAGGAGAAAGAGAAAGGGAAAGGGATGAGCTGACAGCTCACACCGCCGGCAACGGCACGGGAACGGGGCCGTGCCCTTATCCCCATTTCAGGGGACACTGCCTCACTCGGTGCCATGCCACAGCTCCCCCCACCCAGCTCTGAATCAGTGTCCCTGCCCAGACAGGACACCACACGGCACACAGCGTGCTCCGTGCTCATCCTCAGCCCCTAAAAATAGAGCCGGCGACACGGCCCAGCCTGCGCTGACTCACGGGGGGACGGAGGGTGACGTCCTGCACAGCCACCTCTCCCAGCCACCTCCAGCAGCGGCGACCAGAGAGCAGCTCCAGCTATTTCCACGGAGCCATCCAACGCCTTCCCCAATCCCTGCTTGGAACTGCAGCCCGTGAGCGCTCCCAACAAAAGCAATTTTCCTTTGGAGCCGCCGAGCTGGCCCGTGCCAGGATCAGCCGTCACCCCAGCCCTCCCTCTTTGCCTCCTCCCTTTCCCCGCGAGTTTCTCCCCCGGTTTTGGTGCAGAGCAGGGGGGAAAATGATGGGATCCATCCCTAGCAATGCTCCCGGAGCACCCCAAGGGAGATTTGCTGGCACACCTTGCAGGTCCCCAGCTCCAAAAGCTCCTTGCAGGGCCGGCTCCAGGCTGGCCGTGCCCGAGGCGGCTCCGCAGCAGTAATTAGCATTACAAACATTATTATTATTATTAGTCATAACAGGCAGGCTCTGGCTATGCCCGCAGGCAAGACGGCCCCGCTGACAGCCAGCAAGGCCAACGCACAGCTCTGTGCTCGGGGCTGCAAGGAAAAAAGACGGTCACGGGTCCCCCCTGAGCCTCGCCACGTCTCTGCGCGAGTATCCCCTCCACCTGCAGACACAGGAATCGATCCCGTGGGGCTGCTCTCGCCGCCCAGCCCTGCTCAACCACCCACCCCAGGAAAGAGCTGAGCCAAAAACAGAGTGAGGACATCAGAGGGGGCCGAGCAGCCGGCCAGACACGGGGTGAGAGCGACAGGGACAAGGCGGTGCCCAAGGGGGACAGCCAGGGCAGCTGCGAGAAACACATCGCCCGCTTGGGCAATTAAATTAATTTCACAGCTACTCACATCTCCCACCCGTCTCCCCACCCCAGCCTAAAATTAGCCAGACAGCACATATGAGTCAGCCTGCAAGAGGTTAAGACCAAAACGGCTGCAAAAATACCGGCCCCTCCTGCAAAGGGGGAGGCTGAAACGGGGCAGGGGCAGGGGCTCGGGGACGAGGGCAGCGGGGGGAGAGCCCACGTGTAAGCACGGACGTGTGCCACCGTGGGCACGTGCTTGAGTGGTTTGGTTCAACATGAGGGGAAAAAAAAGTACTGGGAAGATTCAGGAGGGATTTATTTTTTAGGTTGAAAACTCAGATCTGGCCTCCTGGTGTTTTCTTGGAAGAGGCTGCGGAGACGGGAAGACAGCGGGGGAACGGAGAGGCCGTGAGTCACTGGGGGTGCAAGCGTCCTCCCCAGACAATGCCCACGGACTCTTTGACCAGTTTTGGAGTGGCACAGCCTGCCTGACACATCTCCTGCCTGGGGGATCCCCGTCCCAACCTGGGCACCTCTGGGAGCTCCCAGCGAAGTGGCCCAATGGTCACAGGCATCCCCGATTCCCGTGTGTGGAGCAAACAAATGGGAAACCAGGAGGCTGCTGCCCACGGGTAGGTGCTGTCTGAGCCCTCAGGCTCTCCAAAGCTGGCAATCTGAGCTCCTGAGGGGCTGGTGGGAAGGAGAGGGCTAGGGGGAAAAAGCCTGGTTTTATCCCAGCTTTTCTTCCTCTGGTGTATCCAAGAAGCCATCCCTGAAAAACTGGCTCTGGAAACAGGACGTTTGTGCTGTTTTCCTCAAGCAAACGCTCTCCCCAGCGTTACACAACGTGCAGGCTGGGGTTGTTTGCCTGTTGAGGAACTCCGAGGGAGAAACGCTGACTGGCGGAGCTGCAGGAAGCACAGCAAACACCCAGAGAAGAGCCGTCCTCTCCCTGGGAAGGATCTTGAACAAACAGCTCCCCAACCTGGCCCCGAGGGCCCAAAGTTTCATTAAAGAAGAAAGCAACACCACCCAACGACTGCTAGATAGCAGGAGGCACACGGGGGAGCTGGAGGTGCCCTGTCCCCTGGCCAGGGGACACCCCAGAGCTCGCAGCACCCTATGGGTACCTGGGCACCCACGGCCAGACCAGGGCATCCTCAGGTGCTCCGAGTGCTGGGCACGGAGAGCCAGACGAGCAGGGAAGAGAGAGAGAGAGAAGGAAAAGCCTTCCTTACCTTCCGCAGAGGCAGCTCCCGCCTCCCCTTCTAGCTCTGAGAGACGGAGGGGGGCAGAGATGGAAGAGAGGCGTGAGGCAGAGAGAAAGAGAAATCCGAGTTAAGCAGCTTTGCCTGGCTGGGACGGCGCGCAGAGAGCAAAGGAGAGCCCCACGGCACCCCAGACACCTCCAGCGCCCAACCTGGGCACCCCAGAGGTGACGTCCAGAGCCCAGGCTTGGGGTGGGGACGAGGGAACAGCCCAGCGAGGAGCCAGCATGAAGGGCTGCTCCCAGAAACCCAGCAAGCAACACAAAAAAAAGAAGACAGGGAGTGCTTTATGGGATGGAGAGGGCTCTGGATACTGTTCTGGCTGACAGGCCTGGATGGCGGGGCTGCAAACCCAGCTGCGCTGGGAGGAGAAGGGATGAAAGGAGGAGGAAGGGTGAGGAAGAGCCAGGACCTTGACGTTTTCCAGCCTCCACCACCAGAGAGCCTCCCCTGCTGGGAGGTTGCTCGGCACGTCCCCGTATCCCGATGGGAAGAGCCGAGGTCCCCAAAGCCACCTGGCCAAAGCAGGGAGGCAAAAAGCGCCTCCTCCAGCCACGGGACCCTCCCAAGGGGCTCCTCGCGGATGTCCCCCAAGGAAAACCACCCGCAGCCCCTGCCCTGCACTCACCTCCCACCGGGTGCAGCAGGATCTCGGCCGGGTTATGGGGTTTCAGCCCCAGCGCTGAGAGCGGGGTCTTGGCCAGGCCGGGCGGGGAGCGCACTGTCGGCACCGGGGAGGGAAAGGAGAGCGTTAAAGGGGGGTGAAGCTGCACGAGGGCTGGAGCTGTCGCCGCCCTGGATGCCCCATCCCACCCGCCAGCTGCAGCCGGGGGCTGCCAGGAGGAGGAGATGCCCCCGTTTGAAGCGACACCCCGGGGAGCAGCGCCGGTCCCCATCTCCACCCGAGGACGCACACAGGGCAGCGCACAAGCAGCCTGCCCCGTTTTAGGGTTGGCAGGACGGAAAGTGGGCAATTCCCAGCAGGGCAGGCCCAGCCCCCACCTCTCAAGGTTGTTCCCATAAGGGAACGGTCCCACTGTAGGCACAGAGCCTCCTTCCTCACCCCATTTCCCCCCCAAGCTCTCCCACCCCACCAGCCCCCTCTGGCGATCCCCACACCCGGCTGAGCTGGGCTGTCCCACCGCCCCATAAAAAGGGCAGCAGGGCTGCCAAAAACCCCACTCCACCCCCAAAACAGCTCAACGGGCAGATGAGGATGTTGGTACAGAGCACGTTCCCCGAAGGGTGGCCACGCACAGGTGAGCTCTGTACCCCCGTGCCCATACATACATACCGGGGGAGCCGCCTATGCATGTATGGCGATGGCATGGTTGTAGGGTGACGAGGGTTTGTAGGGCATGGCTGCACCTCCCGTCCCCTCCCGCCCCATGGGTCTGACCCATCGCCCCGATGCTGTGTTTCAGCAGCACCGTGAGCAGCCCTGCTTGCCAGCCCCCCTGGAGACACCTCCAGGACTCGTCCTACAGAATTCACCCTACAGGATTCATCCTACAGGATTCATTTCGGGACACCATCAGCCAGGCTGTTCTGTCACCTCTCCGAGTGCCTCATCCCCAAAATGAGTCACTGTCCCTCTGCCAAGGAGCTGCTGCCCCAGCCGGAGCCCTCGGGTCTCCAGGAACAAGGGAGCCATTTCGGGGCTGCCAAGTGCCCCGGGGATGCTCCCACACAGGTGGTTTTTTTTTTTTGGGGGGGGGGCGTAGGGAGGCTGACAACTTTTTGATGGGTTTCCCAGCTGACCGGCGGCTCCGTGGCACCGATCCAACCCGTGAGGCTGCACATCAGGGCTCACCGCCAGCCCCGGTCACACAAGCCCGGTCCCCACAAACCCACCGCGACTGGGGTTAGTCGGGAAGGAGCCAGAGGGGCAGAGAGAGACGGCAAGCAAAGTCCCACGCTGGCAATTCCCTGCTCTGTGCCCCCCCTGAAGTGGATCAGCATGCAAGGGGTCGCCCCGAGACCCTGCTCCTGTCTGCGCCTCCTCCTGCCCCCTATAACCTGCCCTACAGCAGCAGCGCTGCCCTTCTGCCACGCCAGGAGGAAAGGTGGGGATGTGCCCGAAGGGGATGGGGCAAAAACGATGCAGCCTTTCAGACCCTGCCTCCTCTCTCCTCATCCCGCTCCCTGATCCCTTTTGGAGAAACACCCCGGAGAAAGGAGGATGGGGAAAAGCCGAGAGGAGGGTGGCGAGCGTGGGATGCAGAGGGCGGCGTGGAGAGGTGGGATGCGAAGGAGGGAAGAGGAGGGAGAGGAGGAGTGATTCTCGTGGCGGTGGGTGTGTGGAGCCCGGAGCTGTCTGACCCTTGGCGACTTTCTGGCTGGACAAGAGCCACCCACCAAGCCCCTCAGCCTCCCGGAGCCGCGGCACTTACGGGGGTCAGAGTAAGGGGTTTGTGGCGAGACGGGGAAGGCTGGGGTGGGGGGAGAAATCTCACCGCCGCCGGAGGTTGGGCTGCTGGGGGAGGCACCGTCCAGCTCCTCGAAGGCTTCCTTGTAGCTGTGGAGGTGAGGCTGGGGGGGAGAGCAGGGCGAAGGGTTGGCCCCGTCCATACAACGGGCGCAAACCTCCGGGATCCCCCCCCCCGAGGAGGAAAGCTTTCACCTCCTCCCAGCTATCCCAAAAGCAGCATTCATCCCCAATACCGCTGAGGATGCCACAAGTCCCAGAGCCGTCTCCAAGCCTTCCCCCTCCCCGGAGGCAGCCTCCTTTCCCCGCCAGCCTCCCCGAGCAGCGGCACCCGGTGCGCACGCACCTCCTTGGGCCTCCCTCCGGGGTTGGCCGCGATGGTGCTGACCACCTCGGGCGAGAGGATGGTGGGGCTGCGGGGCGAGCTGGGCTCCGGCGAGCTCTTCTCATAGTGGCTGTCGCTTGGGGTTCGCCGTCGGGCAGGGATGGAGCTCTCCTCCGGGGGCTTCTCCCGGGACTGCACCCCTGCGGGCAAGCACAGGGCAGTGAGAGAGGGGGCCAGCGGGATGGGGACCAGTGGGAGATGCTCCAGGGCTGATCCAAAAGGGTCTGGAAAGGGAGATCTGCCCAGCAGAGGTGGCAGCTTCAGCACTCACCTGCTCCTGTCCCATAGCAGCACCAAACTCCTGGGCCAGCTGCTTTTAAGCTGGCTCAGATCTGGCGCGGGGACAAGGGAAAAAGCAAGCCAGGTTTGTGGCTAGTGGCCGGCTCGTTGCGTTAGCCCTACCAAGCACCACGAGCCCTGAGCTCGGGGACAGAGCATCCCCGCAGCAGCGGGTGTGAGGGGTGCGAGCATCCTGCGAGCATCCTGTGAGTATCCTGTGAGCAGCCCGGGGAGCCAGCCCCGCTAGCGAGGGGAAGGGGACGCTGCTCAGCAGAGCACTCGGGGTCTCGCAGAGCAGACAAAGAGAAGGGAGCAAGTCACCGCGGGTTTGTGCTGGCTGCCTGGGGCTGGGTGGCTCACCCCAGTGATGGGAGAAAGCTGAGGAATGGGGGCAGAGGTACAGGTGACAGCACCGTCCCCTCCGCCTTTCCCATGCGCCCTGCTCAGAGAGGCGTCGCGGTGGAGAAGGGAGAAAAAAAAAAAAAAAAGTGAGAGAAAAGGAGACAAAAAAAAAAAAAAAAAGGAAAGAAAGAGGCCAGCAGCACGCTCCAGGAAATGCACTTCTCAAACACCAACTCCTTTCCCACGGGCTCGCAGAGGACGACCGGCCGTCAGCTGCTCCCCCTGCCCTGCAGGGCTCCGCGCCTCGCACCCGCTGACCTCTCCTCCAGCCACCCCTGCGCCCGCTCAGCGCCGCGGATGCGGCCTCACAGCTCCGCTGGCAGGGAGAGAGGGAGGAGGGGTAGGAGGGAGGGAGGGAGGGAAGGAGGTGGCCCGGGTGCGTTTCGAACTAATCAGCGCAGTTAATGGCAGCAACAATAAAATCACCGCTCTGGGGAGCAGCGGCCCGGCTGAGAGGCGGGGGCCGCGAGCCAACGGGGCTGGCTCGAGCCGCGGAGGCGGCCTGGAAAATTCCACTAAGAGCAGCTTTGAAACACAACTCCCCGATCCCTTCTGCAGGTGCTCGGGGGCCAGCAGCTCAAAGAGACGTTGGTGGGGACGGGGGGGACCCGGAGGGTCTCCGGGAAGCCGTGCGGCAGGCGTGCGTGGTGAAGGGGCACCCCAAACCTTCTGCCCTGCTCCTCGCGTCGCGGAGAGGCAGGGGTTGGGCTCCTCCACTCGCTCACGCCTGCACTGGTTGGCTTTTTTAATTTGGGGAGCCCATTGCTCCCCGGGGCTGTGCCGTGCCGGGGTGTCCCCAGGTCCCCAGGCTGCGGCGGGGGACAAGGGGCGGCACGGGGCCAGCCTTGGTGGCCAAGCTCCTGCCCCAGTGCCCAGGACGCCCGGCAGCTCACGGGATTTTCGCTGCTCCACTCCCCAGAAATGGAAAGCAGACGGGGACGGCGGGGAGGGGAGGGAGGAGGGGAAAAAAAAGGGACTCATTGTTCGGGAGCGGAGAGTGGGAAACTTCACAGGCTGCTCGGAGCGAAGCCTGGAGGAAACCCAGGCTCTGCGCACAGCCTCGCCGACCCCCAGGTGATTTATGTGCTGGAAACTACGCCTGAAAAGTAAACCCTCCTTTCCCCCCACGCTGTGCCCCCTTGCAGATGTACAGCCCGGCTCGGCCGAGCACCAGCTCCCCAAGGACGCCTCGCTGGGCTGCGGCACCGGGGTGTCCCCATCACGGCGCACCCAGAGCGGCCAAAGTGGGGGACAGCAGCATCCCCCCGTGCGGCCCACGCTGCCAGCCCTTCCCCAAGCTCCCCTCTCTCCATCCTGGGGTGCCTCATGGATGTGAATGCCCATGTTTCACCCCAAAAAAGCACTGCGGGGCTGAGGCACGGTCCCTGCTGCAAGCCGTGCGCTCCAGGGTGCGCCTTCAATTTCCCAACCCGTCCCTGGCCACGCCACGGACCAGAGTCCAGCCCAGCCAGGGACAGCCCCAGGAGCATTTTGGTCACGTTACTCTATGCCAAGGACTTGGAGGCTTCGAACCTCTTCAGAGAGGATGTGCCAGACACAAAGCCATGGGAACGAGGCACAAACCCAGGGCCAGGGGCTCCCCAGTCCACCAGGGGAGGCGGAGGGGGGCCCTGAGCATCGTCCTCCCTCCATCCCACGTCCATGCAACACACGGAGCACTCGGCATGCGGGGAAGGAGGGCGAGAGGGGAGGGAGGAGGGAGCAGGGAAGAGAAGGAAGAAGGGAGGAGAAGGAAAGGAGGAAGAAGGGAGAAGGAGGAAGGCGTGAGGAGAGGGAAGGAGGGAGGTGGACTGAACGAACCGGAGGAGGAGAAGGACCGTTGCTGTTTCAGAGGAGGACGGGGGGCTTTGGTGCTCTTGTTGAGGTCCCTGAGCTTGGCGTTGTACTCTGCCAGCGTACCAGGACAGGGTGCAAGGAGGGTGGGGGGGGTCACAGGGGACAGACACAGCCCCCCACGGGGAGAGGAGAGGGCAGACAGGACAAATGTCACGAGATACAAAAGGGAGACAGAGAGAGAGAGAAAACAAGAGAAAATTAGTTGGGCTCCGGAAGACGAGCCCGGGGTTGCTCGGGGTCCAAGGGAGCTCAGGCCCCACTTGGACGTGCTGTCACATCACCCAGAGCGCAGGGACATTGCTTCACCTCTGCTTAAACCCCCAGGGGGAAGAAACGGTGGCTCCCAGCCACACGTGGCCTTGTGCAACGCCGCTGGTGCCCTGCCATCGTCCCCCCTGGGCACGGCACCGGGCAGGGACCCCCCCATCATAAGACGAAGGGACGGCTGCCTTGCTGAAGGGGACGGGGACATCGGGGTGGCAGGACGGAGGGGATGCAGGACGCTCCTCCTGGCTGCGCCGGGTCCTGCGGGCAGTTTTTAGCAGCAGGGAATGCAAAACAAACCCGGCCGTGCCCCGCTCCCGTCAGCCGTCCCCTCCAGCTCCACGCTGCTGCCTCGGGGACACCTCGTTCCTGCCAGAGGGCAGGCCGGCCACCCGCCCTGTCCCCGCTGGCACAGACGGACAGGCTCCAACGGGGACAGTTGGACATGGGCTGGGCCCGTCCCCGCACGCCGCTCCTGCCCGTGCTCCTGCCTGTGGGGTGGGACCGAGCCCAGCACCGCACCCAGGACCCTTCCCCGGCCCCAGCACCGGGGACAGGATTTTCAGCAGACACCAAGCGACCCTTTCCCACTCGTTCCAAAGCCTCTTTTCAGGGCTCTCCTTTTTTCCATCCTACTTTTTCCCCTCCCCGTAGCTGTTCGATGGGTTCGGGGGCGTGCGGGATCTTCTCCTTACAACATCCAGCCCCGACACCCAGCGCCGTTTGGGCATCCCGGTATCCTTGGGTTTGCTGGCTCACCCTGGCTCCCTGAACCCCTCTGTGGGCCTGAACCCCCCAAAACGGGGTTCGGATGGATGCAAACCGCCCCCACCGCCCCCAGCGCCCCCCATCCTGCCCCGTGGCGCTGCCCCCCACTCCTGGGGCAGCGGTGACTCAGCCGCAGCGCCGGGTGGGTTGGTGCTGTCGGATTTTTCCAGCCGAGCCTCTTCCCCCTCCCTCTAATACCGGGCGAGTTTCTGGACTGAGCGCAGAGCTGGAACGGACGGAGCTGCCAAGCCCCAGCATCACGAGCTGGCCCCGAGCCTGGACACATCCCCGAACCCTTCCCAAATGTCGCTCCGCAATTAAACAACTGCTCGCTAAGAGAACGGGAGGGAGGGCACCCGCGGTGCCGCAGAGCCTCAGCAGCTCCTTCCCAGGGAGCTGGGACCCTCCGTGGCCCTGAAAACCCCAAATCAGAGCCTAGGGCGGGCAGGGAGCTGGAACGCAGCCTCCCCTCCGCGGCACGGAGCCATCGCCGCCAGCAAGGTGCCGCTGCCCGTTCCTGCCCTGTTGTAGGGTGAGGGGGCTGCATCATTCCCCCAGAAACGGCGAGCTGCACCGGGGTTCTCCACCAGCCCTCCGTGGGCTCCGCCTGGGTCTGGCACAGCCGAGGTGTCACCGTCCCCCGTCCCTGTCACCACCACGCATGGTGCCACCGCCGAGCTGGCCCCCGCGCCACCTCCCACCCGCCCCCCACCCCGAGGAATCAAAGCGTCCTACCTGCCACCCTGTGGGCCACCAGGCCCTCCAGATTCAAGGGTTCTTCCGCTGATCTCGACAGGTCTTCGTAGCTCTCCAATCCCTTGGGGGGCATCTGGCTTTGTGCGGGGACGGTGGGGGACGGCGGGGAGGAGCCGAGGAGCTGCTGGGACCCCACGGGGCTATACGAGGTGCTGAGCGGGTGGACGCTCGCCGGCGCAACAGCGTGGCTGTAACTCCTGGGCTCCGGCACCGGCTGGTAGCTGTAGGGCGTATAGGTTTCCCGGTACTCGTGCACGGTGTAGTCTGGCTCCATCGCGCCTCGTCCCACGGGAGCCAGCGGGCCGGGAGAGTAGGCTTTGGCCAGGGGATCGGAGCCCACGGGGGTGCCAAAGGACCTCGGTTGGGCCACCTGCGGGGCCGGCTGGGCGTAGTGGCTGGCAAGTGGCTGCGCCGAGAGCGAGGAGAGCAAGGCGGCCGGTTTATCCGGGCGGGTGGCCGTGGGGACGCTCTGCGACTTGTGGACGGCGGGCGCGAGGTCCAGCATGAGGACGTCGAGCGCTTCGATGGACTGCTCGATCTCCCGGCGGGAGGGCGCCCGGGGGAATTCGGGCATGCTGTGGCTGTGCGGGGGCACCGGCTGCAGCGGGCTGGGCTGGGGGCTGCAGCTGGACAAGCTGGGGCTGTGGCTCTCCAAGCCGCCGTCCTGCAGCCTGGAAGGGGGCCGGCTGCCTCCTTGCTGCTGCCAGGAATTCAAGCCCCGCTGCACGGCCTCCCGGCTGCTGGTGCTGCGAGCTGGGGCTTGTGGCAGCGCCGGGTTCGCTTCGTATTTGGCCGTCCCGACGGCTGGGAAGGACTGCGAGCGGTGGGCGCCGGGCAGGTCGTAGCCGTACACGTAGGACTGGGGTGCCGGGGGCTGCAGCCAGCCTGGGGAGGCCGTGGCTGGTGGCCGCTGCGGGTACGCGGCCACGTGCTCCTGCGCGGATGCCGAGGGCCGCAAGTGAGCCAGCGGGTCGCGGAGGTGGTGGCTCACCAGGGCGTTCTGGTTGCCGTAGGGGTAGGTGCCGTTGGAGAGCGGCTCGGCCTCGTAGAGCCCCTCCTTGAGCATCTTCTCGGCCCCGTTGTAGCTCGCCGGCCCGTTGGGCAGGGAGGAGAGGCTGCCCACCCGCGGCGCCTCGTGGTAGCCGGCCTCGCTGGCGGTGGTGGTGCCGTCCAAGGAGGAGAGCGTGCCCAGGCTGCCCACGCTGTGCCCGTCCTGGTTGGGCAGCTCGTCGTCCAAGATATCCGTCTCCCGCTCGGCCACCAGCGGCGCGGCGCCGCCGTTGACGTGCACCTGGGCGGGCACCACGTGGCGGCCCGGCACGGCGGGCGCGCGGGCGGGCACGGGGCCGGGCGCGTGGTTGTGCATGGGCGCCGCGCTCTCCAAGCCGAAGCCGACGAGGAGACGGTCCAGCTCCCGCTTCTCCTCGGGGCTCAGCACCGCGTGGCCGCCGGGCGCCCCGGGCGCCCCCGGCTCATCCGTCCGGTCGGTTTTGGTGGAGGCGGTGGAGTTGCCCGAGTCGCTGCTCACCGACAGCGTGTGCTCGACGTGGTTGGGAGTAGCCGAAAGAGGGAGGCGGGCGGCGGTGTTGACGGCGCCGGTGCTGCCGTGCAGGGAGTCTTTCTTCTTCACTTTAGCGTAGAGGCTCCCGTCCAGGGGCCCTTGCGTGTGCCCAACCTCTGCAAGGGGAGAAACGAACACGAGAGCCCAGATCAATGGCTGGCTCGCTGCACGGAGCTAATGGGTCCCATTAGCCGGTGGTTTCGATCTCTTCCGTGCCGCCGTAACGCAGAGCTACCGGCATCGCCGTCTCCTCTGCACCCTCCGCAATCCCGCAGGCGCCACCATGCACAGACACCGGGGCCGGACCCCCTCCCCGTGCCCCCGCACGGCCCTGGCTCCGCGCGCCGTCCTTCCCTGACCCCGCAAGCACCGCATGCTCCGCCGACATCCAGCAAACACCCCCCCCGGGGCCGTGCAAAGTCCGTGCAGTTCTCCTCCTGGGCCCGTCGACGGGGAGGGTCAGAGCTGCCGGTACCGTGGGCTGTTGCCTAATTGCTGCCCCGTGGCTCTGCGGGGCGCAGCCTGCACCCAAAGGGCCACAGGGCATCGGGGAGGGGGGAACGGGGGCTGTGGCAGCGCAGAGGGTGGGGGCGATGCAGGCGCACAAGCCTTAGGAGATGGGGGAGCAGTGGGGAGCTGGCCTCACGGGTCTCCGTGCCTCCAGCTGGGTGGATGTTCTCGGCCCGGGGATGGAGGGCAGATGAGCCAAGGACCCACTTTTCCCCTCCCCGCCTGCTCCAACCTCCCACTCCCCTCCCAGACGAGGCAGGGACCCAGCCAGCCACCCATCCTTGACATTTTCTTCCCTGGCTGCAGACAGGCTCCCACCCTTTCTGTTCTTTCAGGGTGGGTGGATCTGCTCCGGACCTTCCCTCACGGCCGGACGCTTCCCCAGAGCTCCCCCACAAGCAGCATTTCTGCCCAGCCCTGGGCACACGGCGTCTCCTCCCCGGGGAGCCACCGGACACCCCACAGCTCGAAGCAACGCCACCCACCAACAACCCCACCGGGCCACCCCACAACCAGCTCCGCAGGGCACGCGTCCTGCTCCGAGCTCCCCAGCTCCCACAGCCACCAGTTTCACCCTTTAAAGCTTCCCAAAGGGGTTGCCCAGCTTTTGGGAACGCAGCGAGGTCCCCAGGAGCCCAGCCACCGGGGTGGCATCGAGGACAGCCCCCCCCTCGCCGTGCCCGCTCTTCCCCCCCCCCCCAGCAGCACGCACGGCACCGGCTGGGCTGCAGACTCTTGTTTTTCCAGCTCCCCGCCGAGGTTTCCTGGAAGGGGCTGCGAGCAGCATTAAACACTTTCTTTTGGAGGAAAAAATGACTCTTCTCTGGCCGGGGGCCAGGCGGCTGACTCAGGAACGGAAGACGGCCCTAATGCGATAGTGTGAAATCAGAGCGCTCCTATCTGCGAGCAAAACACTTCCGAAAGCCAGCCCCCGAGCCGGGGTGCGGGGACGGCTTACCGGGTCCCTGCCTGCCCGCGGGGACGCCCTCGCCCCCCTACCACCACCCCTCCTCGCCAGAAATACCGCCCGGCACACCACCTACCCAGCCGGCCTGTTCCCGCCCCGGAAAGAGCCCCCTTGACGCCGATTTTCCGTTCCCGGCTCCCTGCTGGCAGCCCGGGGAGCCCCGGCCTCGAAGATGCCCCAGGGCAGCAGGGACAGCGGGGTCTCCTGCGGGCACCCAGCGTGGAGGGATGAGGAGGTGTCGGTGACTTCTGCCGGGGGCTCGGCGCTCCTCGGTGCGCCCTGCGTAGCCAGGAACCGGCAGCGGTCGACTCGGCCACCCCTCCCGTAGCAGGGAAAGGGAGAATGAGAGGGAGGGAATCCCTTCCAGGGGAGGGAGAAAGGAAAAAAGCAGCGTGTCCAGGGGCCGCGTCAACGCCGGAGAGGCTGAGACATCGCCTGGAGTCGGGACATCGCCCAGCCCTCCCGTCTGATGTGCTGGCCGGTCCCGGGAAATAGGGCAAGAGCCGAGGGGGGGCTGGGATAAATAGGGCAAGGGAATGGAAAGGAAAAAGGGAATAAATAAATATAAATGAAAGCACGTGGCTCCGAGGGGAAAAAAAAATAGAGGAGAAAGGCTTTAATTAGGCTGGAGGCTGGGAACCGCCCCCCGGCTGGGCGAAACGTCTCGAAAGCGGGGTCAGCGTGGGGCACAGCCCGCAGCGGGGCAAAGGATCTCCAAGTGCCCGGTCCTACCCATCCTGGACCCTCCAGTTAAACGGGGAAACAGGGATTTGGTGACCCCCAAGAGCAGCACCAAGCGAGGAAGGGGCCTTTGGTCAGGCCCCCTCGGGTCCCCCGTTCCACGGCTGTTCCGCCCCATACCAGCCTGTGCTCCCCGTCCTTGTCCCCACGCATCCCCTGGGCTCTGGTGACACGAGGTGACTGCCCGCTGCCCCCTGCCACCTCCCCACGCCACCCCTGGGCCACGCTGTGACAGCTGCCCGTCACTGTCACCTGAGAAGTTGAGCAAACTGCCCCAAAAAGCACCAAGGGAAGGGGCACAGGCTGCCACAGGCAGTGCGGATGTCCCCAAAACAGCGGGGCACCGGGTCCCCGTCTGCAACATGCTTACAGCTCCCCGCAAGGTCAGGCTCTGTCCCTGAAGGTCAGCGCAGCTCCAGCCTGCCAGGGCCAGGTTTGCCCGGGCTCAGCCCCCGCTGCAGCTCGGGGAGAGTTTTGGGGAGCCGCCGAGCCCGGCCCTATGGCCCCGCTCCCCTCCCCGGCACCCCGCAGCTCAGACCGGGAGAAAAACCCCAAACCCGGTCTACAACAAGTGGCAAGAGGATGGGGGCTCAGCCCAGTGGGTGGAAGAAGGAGCCCAGTTCCCAAATCTCTCACGCATCTCGCAGCAAATCCTGCCCGGGGCTCTGCGCCCTTGGAGAGGATGAGGCTGGGGCACCGCCGCGGCCCCCCTGGTCCAGCAGCATCCCACCTGCTGCCTCTGCCTCCGGGCAGGTCTGTGGGGTCTCAGGGCCCTCCAGAGGATGGAGGAGCCAGGTTGAGTCCCACGGGAAGAGCTCAGCACCACCCCCCCAGCTCTGGTTTCATCGTGTGCCCCGATAAGATGGCAAGAAGTAATTCCAGCCCCTGAGCCAAGGGGTCACCGCGGCCATAAATCCCACCCTGCCCCTGCCCTCCCCCCCCTCAGCCCCTCCGGCTGAAAGAAAAGCAGAATCGGGACTTACCAAAGGGCACGGGGAAGAAAAGATCCCAGGCGAAGAGAAGGAGCGGGCGGCAAAATCCCTTTCCTTCGCTCCTTCCAGCACCAGAGCCTTCCAGGGGAGCTCGAGCGGCGTCCGCAGCCGGCTCCGTGCGTCCGTCCAGGACAGGAGCCGACGGCTGGGGCTGGCTTTGGCTGGCGTTTGTCCCTTTGGCTTTGCTTTCCCTCTCGCCGAGCTATCCCCTCCCCAGCGCCGCGTCCCCGGGGCCAACTTCGGGGCACCCCGAGCGCAAAGGGGGGGACCGGAGGGGGGGCTCAGCCCCGGGAGCTGGGCGCAGCGGCGGCCGGCGGGGGAGCGAGGGGAGGACGGAGGAGAGGAGGCAGCGGGACGGGGACGGAGGAGGCTGGAGGCGAGGACGGAGGAGGCTGGAGGCGAGGAGGTGTCGGATCCCTCCCCTCCGCCCAGACCACACTGGGGAGAGGCAGCGGGGAGGTGCCCGGGGGCTGCCGGCACCGAGCCCCAGCCCCGGTTAACCCGGCGAGGGGCGAGACGCCACGGAGGGAGGGCAGGGAGGGCAGGGAGGACGGCCGGACGGACGGCCGGACAGACGGAGGGCTCCTAGTTATGAATATTAACTCCTAGTTATGAATATTAACTACTTCCTCCACGGGCAGCGCTGCGTTAACCATTTCTTAGGCACCGCGGACAGACGGACGGACGGACGGCCCCCCCCCAGCCTGGCGCAGAGCGCATCACCCCGCTGGAGGGGACCCCAGCCCCTTGGGGACCCCCCAGGCTGAGCCCCCCAGCCCTGCCCAGCTCCCACGCTGTGTCACACCTGTCCCCAGGAAGCCAGGACGCATTTTGGGTGGGAGGGGGATGTCCTTTCGGGCCCCACGGGGTGCTTTGAGGGGGCTGGAGTCCTGAGTTTCTCCCGGCTCAAGAGGAGCAGAAAGCCCTCACGGCCAAGCCCCTCTCCCCTTGCAGTGGCCACGCTCCAGCTCCATCCAAAATGCAAGTTCTGCGCTCTCTTCCCCCCAAAATGACCGTTTCCCACCTTCCCTTTTCCAGCCAGGCCCCCGACTCAGAGCCCCATATCCTCCAGACAGCGGCAGGCACCAAGCTAGCATCCTTGCAAACCTTGTTTTCCCCGTTTTACACCTTTTTCTTCTTTTCCCCCAGGTCCCACAGCCCTGGGCAGGCCAAGGACCCCAAAAACGCACACCTGCCCCCAGCGGGTTTGGACTTTAAGGACTCTTTAAAAGAGAAGGAGAAGGGGCTGAGCTTCCAGTGCCTGCCGGGCACCCAGCCCACATCCCTGCTGTGCGCCCTGCTGGCCCGGAGCCCCGCAGTCCCCGCTTCTCCACCCCAAAATATCAGGTCAGAGGACGGCCCCTGCCTCGGGAGCAGCTGCCGGCTCGCCTGCCCAGCCCAAACATCCAGCCGAGCCCACGGATGCTCCAGCATTTCCCCCTTTCGGGGAATAACCCGACAGAAAGGAGGACAGCCTCCCCGCCGACCCAGCTCCAGCCTAGCCGGGTCCCCGCTGCCCAGGAGCAGGGTGCGAGCCCCGCGTGCCCCCTCCCCAAAATCCCACCCGCCGAGCCCTTACCTCGCGGCGGTCGGAGCGCAGGGCGGCGGAGATGGGCGGGCTGGGGAGGGGGAAGCGGATTCCTTCGGCTTTAGTCAGCTGGCGAAGGCGAGAGCAGAGCCAGCGGCTCCCCTCCCCGCAGAGCCCGGCCAGGGGACGGAGCCAGCCGCGGGGGGAGCGCCGCAGCCCGGCAGCTCCACTCCGATGGCTTTAACAGCCCCGGCCTGGCCCCGGGTGGCTCCCCGCTCCTCCGCGCTCCCCGTCCGTCCTGGCGGCCCCCCTGGAGGCAGGATCCAGCCCCGCAAACAAACCCGGGGGGGGACAAACCCGTGGCGGTGACCCCAGCTGGGGACGCGGTGACCCGCGGAAAGGTGCGCTGGTGTCCGCCACCCTGCTCCCAGCACGGGATGGGGAGATCAGGCAGGAGGAGGAGGGCACCAGCATAACCCCAGGAGGTTTCCCAGCCAGGGCTGACCTTGGGGAGGTGGTGTCCCCCCGTCTGTGCCCCCCCCGGGTACATCCAGTCCCCTCCGAGCCAGCCGAAGGGTACATCAATCAGGAGGGGAGCGCACGCGCGTGAGCGCGGCCGAGCGCGGCGCCAGCAGCATTACTCAGGTGGGGATTTAGCAAGTCCCCTGCAGATGTTGGGCTTGGCCCGGCCTCGGCAGCACAAAGCGGGGCCGGGCAGGGCTGGCCCCAGGGCTGGTACGGAGGAGGGAGGCAGGGGAAGGATGGACAAGGGGTGCAGCGGGGCGAGTGGGTCCAAGGGGCTGTGGTTAATGGGTTGGAGACACATCCGTGGCCCTTTGGCATCACCTCGCGCTGCCCCAGGGCTGTCCCGAGCCCGGTGTCCCCCCCCTCTGCACCGTCACGGATCCAGCTTTGCCCACCTGCCCCAAAAACAGCCACGGGGAAGAGCCAGGACGCTGGTGGGAACTCGGCACGGAGCCGGCACCAAGCCCACAACCCCTCTGAGGAGGACGAAGGAGGGCAGGCGGAGCCACGCGGGGGCAGATGAGGTGTGGCAGGATGGGGACGGGGGTGTCCCCCACACCCCGACCTCACAGACACCCACAGGGCAGCAGGGACCTGGAGAAGGCCAGCAGGGGGGCTCACGGGGCAGCCCGTGCCTGGGTACCCTCCGTGCCAAAAAACCCAGTCCTGGGGGTTCAAACCCCCTCCCCTCACCATCCTCCTGCCCCTTGGGGCCCTTCCTCCCACCCCACCCAGCTCAGCACCCTCCTCGCTGCCCAGCCGGGTCCCCAAGCAGAGCCACGGCGAGGGTGGCGGGCACGGGGGGGGCGGCGGAGACGCGGCGCGGGGCGGGGGGAACCCACCGGATCGCGGGCGATCCCGAATTCCCTGGCTGCCACCTCCTCGGGGAGCCTTCGCCGGGCGGCGGGGAGCGGCAGTGGCACAGGAGCGGCGCGGCGGCTGATCCCACCCCGGGGCTCTGGTCCCGTCCCCCCCCCACGCCTCGTGCCAGCCTCGGTCCCCCCCCCCCCCCCCCCTCCCTTCTCACCCCTCCGCCCCACCGCTGCCGCCGCCGCCGCCGCCGCCGCCGCTCGCTCGCTCGCGCCTGGTGTGCCAAAAAATGCCGGCGTGCGATTCCCTGCCCAAATAAGGCCAGAACAACCATAAACACCGACCCCTCGCACCGCATGGCCCCGATCCCGGCCCCATGGCGCACGTGGGCCCCCGCGGCCGCCCCGCCGGCCTGCCCACCCGCTGGAGAGCGAGGGAGGAAGGAAACCGAGCTGGAGACGGGGGGGGGGAAAGAGACGGCAAAACTGCCAGGTCCCCGCTGCCAACCAGACAGGAGGCTCGCCACCAAAAGCCAGCGGGAGGAGGATCGTGGAGGGGTCCCCCTTCTCCGTGGAGACCCCACATGGGGCAGAGCTGTGCGCCCCCACCCCAAAGGCAGCCTGCCAGGACGAGACCCCTGCGGGGATGGGGCAGGCGAAGCCACTCAGGTTCCCATCCGGCACAGCCGGTGACCTTCAGGGACGCCGGGCACCGCAGCTGTCCCTGCCCCGGGGACGGCCAGGAAAATTCAGGCATCTGCTCGGCCACAGGTGCTTTGGCCACCAGGACGCAGGCTCGGCACCCTCAATATGTATAAAATACAAGCACGCCCTGTCCCTGGCGAGCAGGCGAGGGCAGCCAGCATGCAGCAGCCAAGCGGGGGGCTCGGGGACCTTCTCCCAGCTCCAAGCAGACAGCGAGGGGACAGCAAGGCGTCCTCGTCCCCGGCATGGGGAAACCGAGGCACGGCAACATCCCGGTGGCCCCGGCAGCCGCCCGCGGCCCTGACCTTTCTCCAGGTGCTTGGCAGGCAGCGGCGGCTCGGCCCAGGCTCCCTCGGCGCTGTCCTCGCGCTGGATGTTGAAGTTCTCGTAGGAGTCCCAGCGGATGAGCGGGTCGGAGGTGTTGTAGTCCACGGAGACGCTGGGCCCGTTCTCCAGGTGCTCCATGCCTGGGAGGATGAGGGCACGGGTGGGGTGGGGCGAGGGAAAAAGGGGGAGGCACACAGGGTAAGGGAGGAGAGTCACGGATGGGGCTTTCTCCCGCTTTTGGGAGAGAAGTGGGGGGTGTAGATATAGGAACGGGGGCACCAAGAGGGATGGGTGGGCTGGGGGGTGCAGCAGGACGTACAGACGAGGTGTACGTGGCTGGCTGGGGCTTTTGGGGTCACCTGGGGACAGGCGGATGGACTGACAGAGCGTGCCCAGGGCTGGGCTTTTTGGGGCAGGGAGCGCTCCCCGCAGGGTGAGCCGTACCTTGGATCTTCTCGGGGCCGTAGGAGAACACGAACTCCACCTTCCCGTACTCGGGGAAGCGGTCATCTGGCAGGGAGAGAGCAAAGGAACCGTCCCCATCCGTCCCGCCAACCAAAATGTGCCCAAAGCTGCCCCAGCCAGCTCAGGGAGAGGAGCTGGTAAAGGATTTCCTTGGGCAACGATGCCCGGATTTGGGGTGATGCTGCCAGGACGGGTCGCGCTCCCCACCAGCGGGGTGCCCAGGCATCCCAGCAACGGGAGCAGCCTCGGGGCCGCAGGAGGAGCTGAAAACTGGCAGGAGGGAGGAGGGAGGCGGCGCGGCGGGCAGCGGGGTTACCTCGGAAAGCCTCGTCCAGGTCCTCCTTGCCGAAAACGATGTCCAGGTCGTGCACGGCGCACGTGTGGAACTGCACGCGGAAAATCACGTCGCGGGTCGGGCTGCGAAACTTCTTGTGGTAGCACTTGAGCTGCGGGAGGAACGGGGATGAGGACGAGTCCCCCCCTCGTCGACGAGGCTACCGGGATCCCCCGGGACACGAGGAGCAGCGGGGGACGGGCTCCTTACCAAGATATCGCCCTTCAGCAGCAGCCCGGGCTCGATGGTGATGCAGATGCCCGTCTGGCTGTCCCCTTGCACGTTGCTGCGGAGAGGGACGGCACGTGGACACGGGTGGCAGCGCAGAAACCCCGCAGCACCCTGCCTCCTCCTGCCCCTTTCCATCCCAGCAGCTGCCCTCCCTGCCTCAGTTTCCCCTCCTGCACCCCACAAACACCCCGGGGGCCGCCTGCGAGCGGTGGCGTCGACGTTTGGTGCTGGGGGATGCAGGAAGAAGGGGGCCAGGCGCCGGGGGGACCCGCAGTGGGAATTGGGCAGCTGGGGAAATGAGCTCCTTGGCCTTCCCCTGTGCCTGTTCCTTGGGATCCTGGTGCTGGTGGGGCTGGGAAGGGGGGCACAGACCCTGCCCCGGGCGGCATCTGCGGGACATGGTGTGGGGGTGAAGAGTGGGGAGGTGAAATCGTGGGGAGCTCTTCTTCGGGATGAAGAAGGCCCCCGGGGGGGCTCTTCACGGCGATCTCTGCACCCAAGGGATGGGGATGAGGGACGGGGGGCTGGCAGGGTGTCAGCCCTATAGGATTGCTATAGGGAGGGTGCCTCGTGTCACGGCACATCGCTCTGTAGCCCCACGGGAGGAGCATCCCTCCGGCCCCAACGCCTCCGTGTCCCCAGGGAGGGCGAGGTGTCCCCAGCCCCAGACCCCAGGCTCCCTCTGCTGATGTGCAGAGTCACTACAGCCCCCCCCCCCCACAGCAACGCTGCCCAGGCCAGCCCAGTACGGCCCAGTATAACCAGTTACAGCCCCTAAGAAAACGGGGAGCCTCATTTTTTTCTCTCCCGAGGCCGGTGGGAACCAAAAGGGCTGAGCAGCGGAACCGCAGGGGGCTTGGTCTTGGACGTCTCCATCACCCCCCCAAGATGCGAGCCCCCCTTCCCCAGGATAATTACTAGATCCCCGAGGTGTAGACGGGCTGCATGGCCTGGTAGATCTTGAGGAAGGGCCGGCAACCTGGAAGACATCAGCGGGGGAGAGAAGGCGCACGTTGTTAGCCGGCGGGGCGGAGGGGCCGGGGCAGGGCTTAGTCACGGGGGAGAAATCCAAACAGGGAAGGAGCCAAGGCAAACAGCCGCTCCCCGCTGGGGCCACCAGCCGCGGGCAACAGCCGGGGCTGCGCTGGGGTGGGCAGAAAGGGATGCTCGGGGTCTGGATGGGGCTGGATGGACGGGGCTGGATGGGGCTGGGGGCAACGTACCGCCTTTGGACTCGAAGTTGGGGATGCCGTGCATGATGACGTGGTGCAGGAAGAGGGGCTTGTTGTTCATCTTGATGCTGCCGGACAGCAGCCCGCTGAAGTAGTGGATGTACCTGCGAGGAGGGGACGGGATGGGGAGGTCGGGGGCTGTGCCGCAGCCCTCGCCGCCCCCTGGCACAACCACGGGGTGAAAGCCGGGCTGTGAACGCCCCCCCAGGACCCACCTCCTCTGGGAGGGCTGGCCCACCGGCACCACCTTGTCCTCGTAGAAACGCTTCATGGCAAACCTGTCCAGAGCCTGGTCGGCGCTGCGGGGACGAGGAGACGGTGAGGGGAGAAGGGAGGCGGCGGCACCGTCCCCGTCCCCACGTGGGGGCAGCGGGTCGGGGTGCCCCGGGGCCGGGTATGGCTCTCACCTGGCTGAGATGTTGCTGTAGTGCATGTAGGCTGCCACCACCACCCCCAGCCGGCCGCGGTTCCCCTGTGACAGCAAAAAGGGACAGCACGGGGGTTGGGGTCACCCCCCAGCACCCACGCTCCATCCCGTATAACCGTGCACCCACAGGATGCTGGCACACCGAGCCACGAGCCACCGGCTCCCTGCACCCCTTGGCGTGCTCAGGACCCCCCCCCGTCGTGTCCCTCCCCGTTTTGGGGACGGGCCGCAGCCCACCTTGTTGTGCAGCACCACCACGTTGTGCGCCCCCGCGTTCAGCCACGTGTCCATGGCTTTGCAAATGCTGCAGATCTTCTCCAGCGCCGGGGTGTGCAGGTCGGGCCAGCCGAAATCCAGCACCTGGGTGAGGAATTGGGAAGAAGGGGGGGGTGGGACACAGCCGGGGGTCACATCCACGCCCCCAGCAGCTTGCAGCAGGAGCTGGTCCCACAGATTTCCCCAGCCCCCAAAGCCCTGTGCCCCCCGCAGGCACGACCCACCTTGGGGTGCAGCTTGCTGATGTCGTGTCTCCGCTCGGACAGATTGAAAAGCTTCAGGGAAGAGGAAAGACAGAGTGAGGGAACACCTTCCTCCCCCGTAACCCTCCCACAAAAAAAAAAAAAAACACCTCCACCTCCGTGCAAAGAGCCTCCCCCTCTCCGGCTCAGCACACCGGCATCGAGACCAGCCGGCGGCGAGGACGCAGCGCCTTAATCCTCTCAAAACCCCGGCCCCTTTTCCCAGGGCCCCTCACCACGTAGTTGTCCCCGTGCTTGGACTTCAGCATGTGGGCCACCTCACGCAGGTTGCTGCGGAAGCTCTGCTCCTCGGCCGCGCTGGGGTAGGAGACGGCGATGATGCGCTCCGTGATGTACACCAGGTCCAGCTCGCAGCTGCTCTCCATCGCCGCCGTCACGCTCATGCTCCTGGGCGAGGGAAGGGGACCGCCCTCAGGACATGGCACCCAGGGGACGCGGTGACACTGCCCACCCGGCACGGTTGGGGTCGGGCTTCCCGTGTTTTTTTTTTTTTTCCCCGCTCCCAGGTGTCGTTGTGGCCCCGCCACCGCAGGTCCCCGTCCCCACGCGGACCACGCGGACTCTACCTGGACGTTTTGCGGCGTGACTGCCCGCCCCTGGGGGATTTCGTGGTGTCCTAAAAAAAACAGAGAGGAAAACCGAGTTACTGCCGTGGCTCTGGAGGGGCCGAACATCCCCAGGGGCAACGCCAAGGCCGGCGCATCCATCCCTGGCACACCAAGCCCCATCCCGGTGCCACCAAGCACCCCATCGCGCTGCCACCCCCGCCACGGGCACAGCAACGAGCAGCAGCACCGGGCACGACGGGGACAGTGCGATGGCACCAGGGGACAGCAGGGGACGGGGCGGGCTTGCAGCTCGCGGGAGGCTCGCGTGGCCGGGCACCGCCGTTTGCTTTGGCCCCGGCTGCACCACGCCGAACGCCGGGAGGAAATGTTTGAGCTCTGCGAGCAGGAAACTTCTATTTATGCGTGTTCTCCGGCCTCAAGAATTTCATCTGCAGCCGGTTTGTTGGGCGACTGCGTGACCTCAGCCGAAAAACAAAGCAGGGTTTCCAAAAAAAAACCCGCTCAGGGAAAACGCACTCACACCTCATTAGTTTTAGTATCTCCCGCTAACGAGCAGGAGGCCTTTAAAGACTCATCTCGCACGGGCAGCACCTCCCGAGCCCCGGGAAGGACCCGAACCCCATCCACCGGCCGATGCAGAGCTGCAGGACGTGCCACCACCCCGTGGGGTCCCAAAACATGACCCAGCCCGGGGCAGGTTTGGCGGCGTGCAACCAACATCACCTCCCGCTGCGGCTCCTGCGTCCCCAGCCGGTCCCGTCAAGGTCACGGTGCCCGGTGGAGCTCCGTGGGAGGCTTGGGGTGGCCGACGGCCTCCCCGATGAGCTGCCTGGGGGCTCAGCATCCCTGCCCGAGCCCCTCTGGGTGGAATTGGTGCCGCGGAGACCCTCGGGAGAGGGGACCTGGGGTCCCCATCCCAAGCTGCCTCTTCTCCTGTCACCTCAGCATGTCCCCAGGCTCTTGGCACCATGCGAAACCCACAGGTCCCACCTGCCCCCAGCCGCTGCAGGGCGATGTGAGCCGCAAGAAAGGAAGAAAGGGCGCAGGAAGACCAGGAAACTCCCCAGGAGAAGCAAAGCCGGCGAAGAGCGCTCCTGGCTCCCCGCTGGACTTTCCCAGCCCTGGGTTCCCTCTCTCCTGTTCATCAAGAGCTGGAGACGTGACCTGAAACCACCACAGGGACGGGACAAGCAGCATCCCAGGTGAGGAAGGCTCTCGTCTCCTCTTCCTCACGGCCAATCTCCATCCTCCATCCCCACCGGGGCCTGCTCCATCCCAGCCCCGGTGCGCGCGGAGGCAGGCGAGCAGGGGGAAGCCGTCTGCGTTGACTTTGGCAGGGCGTTTGTCTACACTGTCTTAGCAATTTCATGTCCACAGATTAAATAACGTATCCCCAGCTCTTGGGCAGGAAAGCCGGCTTTGCGGCAAAAAACCCGGCCTCCTCTCCAGGGCCTCTCCACCGGGCTCTGCCACCTCCACCTCCGCCGCTCGCCCCGGGCACGGCCCCGGGCATGGAGGGGTCCCCACGGCACCGGGGGGGGACCTCGGGAGCAGGCTGAGGGGTTGTGGCTTGAGGCGAGAGGACAGGCACGAGGGATCCCCAGCGATGTCTCCAGGAGGAGGCCAGGCCCCCCCGGCACGGGGCACTTACCGGGGTGTCCGCCTGCTGGGTGATGCTCTCCCCCGGGGACGGCTGCGGGCGGACAGGGAGGAGGAGAAAGGGGGGAACGAGGGAAAGGAGACAGGGAGAGGGAGAGAACGGGAGAGAGAGAGGGTGAGAGCCGCGCGCACACGCACACAGAGTGGAGGCCGGGGTCAGAAGTTCCCCCCCCGGCTATTTCTGGCCCTTCCTAGGAAGCGCTCCGCCGTGCCGTTTCCTTCCCTGCCCGCCTCCCCGTGGGAAGGACGCGTCCGTTCTTCCTCAAAGCCGGGAATCCCTCGAAACCCAAGCGTGGCACGGGGGTGACACGGAGCCCTGATGGGGGCCGAGGGCACTGCCCCCCTGCCTCGCAGCAGCTGGCCCCCCACGGGACCGCGGTCACGGACGGAGAGCACCCACACCCCAACACCCCTCCGGCGTCCCCCAGGGCCAAATCCCCCAAAAGGGCTGGATGCTTCCCACATCCCTCCTCACCCCACAACCCACGGGGGGGGCGGGAGCTCTGCGGTGATTTACAAGAAGAAAAGCAGCCCCCAGACTCCGCCGTGGCCCCCCAAAGCAGGCGCTGGGCGTTGTAGGGCCGCGCTGCAACGGGGAAAACAACGGCACTGCCTGGCCGGGGGTCACCCCGGGGGGGTCACCCCACGGGGCAGGGGATGCTGAGGAAGGGGTACATTTGGTGAGACGTCTCCTGCGGCCTCTGGAGCTTTGAAAAAGGGCCGGGGCCAGGGGCCAGCAGTGCCCAGACCCCAAGGACAGGGGCAGCGCTGCCACCTCCAGCCCTGGCAGCGGGGCAAACCCCTCTCGATTTCCTCCCGAAGCCGCAGTAACGGTCCCAGCTGGGAGCCAACACGTTTCTGCCAACGATAAGTGCCCGAGGCGGTGCAGGCGGTGATTAAACCCGGGGCAGATAACCACGGAGGGGGCCCTGCTCATGCGCTGCCCTTGTGAGCTGGCAGGGGCCCTGCCGAGCACCCTCTGTGCCACGGGGTGCCTGGTCGGGGCCCCTGGGGGGGGCGCAGGCACCCGGCACCGTGCCAGGCTGCCCAAAGCCCTGCCACGCTGGGTTCGTGTCACCCCAGATGCCCCCCAGCCTCCATCCAGCTCTGTGCACATCCGTCTGCTCATAAACGTCCCCAAGAGGGACAAAAGAAAGGGGTGACAATAGCAAGGGACGCTAACGTGCGGCCTTGGGCGCCCGCAGCCAAAGGCACATCTGCTAGAGCCATCTCCGGGCGTGCAAGAAACCCGCTCCAAGCCAGGAGGGGAGGCCCCCGGCTCCAGGGGACACCAGAGCCTGAGCCGGTCACGTCCCACCCGCCTGTCCTCCTCAGGGCCCGTGCCAGCCCTCTCCCCAAAAAGCCCCAGCTCTGGGGGTCTGGGAGGGCTCCACGCAGGGCAGGGGGCACTTACCAGCTCATAGTTGACCGCGGGGGCGCACGGGGTGGCAGCCTGCAAGGGAACAGAGAGGGCACGAATTAATCCCGGCACGGGAAGGGGACAGGGCGCAGCATCCCCCGGGGCAGAGCCAGCACCCAGCAGGGAGCGATGGGGACACCAAACCCACGGGCAGGAGCACAGGCACCGTCCCGAGGTCACGTCCCGAGGGCTCCTGTAGTGACAGGGGAGGACTAGGGGACACCCCACGCCCTGTGCTGGGGGCAGTGCCACGCATCCTTGGGCTGGGCAGGGGCAGCCCCAGCCCCAGGTTTTTGGAACAAAACCCAGCCCGGCCTCGTGAGCGCTTCTGCAGACGCCAGACGAACAGCCCAGCTATTGTTACCTTAATTACCAGCGGCAATTACTGCCAATTAACCTTGGGTTTTGCGTGCGCCCCAGCGCGCTGGGAAGCAGCAGCACGCCGCACTGGGAGAGGCAGCGCCTTGTTTGTCGGGGCCGGGAGCAGCACCAGGAGCTGCTGCAGCCCCGTGGAGGACTGGGGATGCTGGTGGTGGTGAGAGGCTGTGATCCAGGGCAGCTCGTCCCCTTTACTCCCCACATGTGTCCCCGGGAAGCAGTGACCCCATTAAGCCACCCCCTGCCCCGTCCCAGGCACTGATGCCTCGAGGTGATGAGCTCTGACACCCAACACCACACCAGGGCCGGTCCCCAAGCACCATGGCACGGGGACCCCTTGCACCCCACTCTTCCTCCCTTGCCACGGGCTGCAAAAAGCAGGTTTTGGGGCAAAACCCCACTGTGAGCAGCCAGATCCTAAAGGTGCCCCCTCCCTCTCCAGCCGCCGGAGCGTTCCCGTCCCGCCTTCGTGTTTTGTTCGGGGGTTCCTCCTCCTCCTCCTCCTCCTCCTCCTCCTCCTCCTCCCGCTCCCTTCCCCTGCGCATTATTATTATGATTTTATTCTAATGCAGAAACGCTTCCATAAAAGGCCCCTTTCCCTGCCCCGCGGCGCTGGCCCCACGCCAGCCTCCCTGGAATGTTCTCCGGCAGCGAGCCGCCGCGGACGGGGCCGGCACGGGGCCGCGCTGCGCCCCACGCTGCGCCCCACACACGCCCCCCCCCCAACCCCAAGGGATGCTCACACAGGTTGCCCCACACCCCAGCAACCCCAGAACCCCAATTCCTGAGGCTCACAATGGGGGGAACAGGGGGAGCCGCTCCGCTCCCCCCGCCACGGGACACAAGGGCGCTGAGGACAGGTAGGGCGCGTGCCCACCCGCCCTCGGGTTTCCGCGCCAAGCTTTCAGGCTCCAGATGCTCCTTCAGCTGCAGAAGCTTCAAGGGGGTGTCCGTGGTCATAATTCCCTGCCCCGGTGGATTCTCCGATGACTAATATGGGGTTGTGCTCTGCCGGCACCTCTCCTCCCATTCACAGGAGGCACCGCCACCGCCTGTCTCTCTCTCATCCCAGAAAGGCAGTTTTAGGAGGCCGGCAGGAGCCCAACACCATTTTAAGTTTCTGCCCCTCTCCAGCTTGGCTAAAACGAGCTTTTGGGTTGAAGGAGAAGAGAGCAGCCCCCCGAGCCGGGCAGCACAGCCCTTCCTTCGGAAGCCGAGCTCCCGACCCAGCGGCACAGCAGCATCCCTCCTGTCCCCGAGGCACCCCAGCTGGTGGCAGCGGGGCTGCGAGCAAGGGGCTGAGCTTTCAGCCGGGCTTGGCAACGCCGAGCCCTGCTTCCATCCCCTCATCCCCCTGCCCCTCGCTGCCTGTCCTGCCCCTGCGCCCATGAGACGAAGGGAAATGCTCGGGGACCACGCAGGTGGCGGCGCCACCGCCATCCCCAGGGACCCCCATGTCCCCTGCTGCTGGGGTTTGGGGGATAAGGCAGGGGGTCTCGTGCACCCCCAGGCCAGGTTTGCCGGGCTGCAGCAGACACAGCCGCCTTTCTTCTCCCCCCCCCCCCGCCGGTGTTTGCATTCCTGCCGCCCGGCTCCCTCCACCGCGACCCCTCCGCCCGGCAGCCCTGCCCAGGAATGCGAGGAACGAGGCGCAGCGGGGCGGCCGCCCACCCCCAAGCCCTGCGCCCCCCCAGGTCGCAGCCCTTCCAAAAGGTCCCCGCCGTGAGACCCCGGCCTCTCCTCGAAGGTGAAGCCCAGCCCAAGTTTCCAACACGCCCCGTGGGGGCTCCCTGATGTCTCCTCAAGGGTTGGGCACCGAGCACATCCTGCACTTGGGGGGTGCCAAGGGGCTCCCCCTGCCTCCAGCCGCCTGCTGGCACAACATCTGCAGAAACTTCACGCCCCTGGGACATCCAGCAACCAGCAAACACCCGCGGTGACTCCGAGGGTCCCCTGGCTGGGCTGCGGGACGCGAGGATGCTGAGCTGTTGCTCCCGGGGCCGGGCAAGCACTGGCCCTCGGCCCGTGGCACAGCCCGCCCAGCTGCCGGTGGGTTACACAGGCCCATCGCTGACGCATATCCCTTCCTTTGGGTGGCGGTTTTTGTTTTTCCCTTCCCCAGGAGCTCTGATAAACAAGCCCGAGCCGTCTGATATCCGGGCCGGTGCTGACCCTTGCGGTGCCAGGAGTAGCGGCGGGAGCCAGAGCGCACCCGGTGCGCTCCCTGGCACGGTGGAGACACGCAGAGGGGAGACACATGGCCTCCCCCGGGGCCATGGGGAGGATGATCCCCTCCCGTGAAGCCACAAGAGCTGGGCAGAGGGTGGGACGTGCAGTTGCCAAAGAGGGCAGTGACTCAGTGGCTCAGTGGCTCAGTCACTGTCCCGCAGAACACGGCTGGGGTGGCACCAGAGGATGCGTGGAGAGGAGTCACCCCGGCCCACCCCTTGCATCCAGCGCCGTGTCACCCCGCAGGGGACCTCAGTCCCCCTAGGACAGTCACCTGAGCTGTGCGTCACCCCACGTCCCAGCTGTGCATCACCTCCCCGAAAGGACAAGGCTGAGAGCGGTGGCACCCCCGCATCCGAAGGGGAGCGACCCCGGGGCTCAGCGCCCCTCCGGCCACCTGCCCGCTCCCTGTTCCCACCCCAAAATTTCACAGCGTGCGTTTCTCGCCGCCGCAGCCCATCTCCTGTTTATGCAACAAGTCCCCCGCACGTTTCCAGCCACGCTCCCCCCCTCGGCCCAGCCCCACCCTGCCCAGGCTCGGTGCGCTGCGGGCACCCCGTTGTGCCAGCCTCGGGGACGCCCGCACCCAGCCGCTCGCGGGGGGATCCCGAGAAACGGGGCTCAGCGCCCCAGCACGGCAAGTGCTCGGCTGCTTTTCGGGTTTCTGCCCCTCAGCCGGGTCCCGCAAAGCTGCGGGCAGGACGTGCCGGGAGCCCCAGTTTGGCCGGGATGAGTCAGGAGCTGGGGGTGAGTCAGGAGCTGGGCGGACGCCGGAGCGCAGAGGTCCCGCAGCTCCCAGGCTTTGCTCCGAGCATCCCCTTCCCAGAGCCACGGCCCCGCCACGTGCCCGGCCCCGAGGCACTCCCAGAGCAGGGCAGAGGCCACGGGCTGGGCGTCACCGTGTCCCTGCAGCCGTTGCACAAGAGATGCTGGCGGTACCCGGGGAGGGAAGCGCTCTCCTCCGATCCCCAGCCCGGAGGCTCGCTGCGGGGCGAACCCTTTGCAGCACCCGCACGCCCTGCTCCTGTTTCTCCCTTGCACGCCTCCTCGATTCAGGCCACTAAAACCCCACAGGAGCCACAAGGTGGGTCAGGAACAGAAAGGATTCACCCCGTGCCCAGGCACAGGGGAAGGATGAGCACCAACCCCGGGGCAGGGCGAAGGCAAGGGGACGCCGTCCCCAAGCACCCCACCACAGCCACCCCAAACCCGCAAAACCCCAGCAGCGCCCTTCCTTGGGGTCAGCACTGATTTCCACCAGCACCCGCAGTGCTCCAAGAGCCGTGGCACCGTGGCACAGCCCAGGGACATCCCCAGCTGCCCTGCTGCAGCCAGAGGCCACCAGCCACCCCGGTGACACGCGGGTGCCTGGTTAAGCTCACGGCAGGGGACGTGCGCCCGGCCCAGCACCAGCGCAGGATCCCTCCCCTCCCACCACCCCCTGCTATTTCCAAAAAACACCTCCAGGCGCTGGCCCCGTAAACACCCTCGTGGCAACAAGTCCTCGTCCCCTGGCAGCGCCGTGGCTCGGGGCAGCGAACCCGAGGGGACCATGTAAGGGAAGGCAGCGGAGAGCTGCCGGGACGCCGCGCAGCCGCCCCACGGTGCTGAGCCTGGCTGGGGTGGACCCTGCCCCGGTGTCCCACCAGGAAGGTGGCAATAGGGGCAGGGAGGATGGCAGCCCCAAGGGCTCCCGGTGGCGTGTCACTTGTCAGGCTGTGGGGACCGAGCCGGGAAGGGGACGCGCGGGAAAGTTGCGGGGCCTCCAACTCCGGCTGGTTTCGATTGAACCAAAATAGCCGGGTTTAACCCAAATAAGGGCAGCTCCTGGCTCCGAAGGGCTTCGAGCAATCGGCCCAGGGGTTGCAGCGGCCGGGCTGGGAGAAGGAGGAGAAGCCGTGCCCTTGGACATTCTTGGGATGCAAAAGGGCTCTTTGGGGTCAGCAGCACGGCACGGGCACCTCGGCGTGCCCCGGAGCGGGGCCGGCCCTGCTCTGCCTCCTCCTGCGGGCGCCGGGCTCGGCACGGGGCCGGCCACGGGCAGGGCCCTGCTGTGCTCCAGCACCTAAAAAGGCAACGTTTCGGCACCGGCCGCCCCGCCAGGCCAGCGCCTGCCTGGCTGCGGCCCCAGCGCCCGTCCCGTGGCCGCTCTCCCAGCCTGGCCGCCACCCGTGGGTGCTGCCACCCGTGGGTGCTGCCACCCGTGGGCGCAGGGGTGTCCGTTCCCAGGGTGCCACCTGCCCTGGCATGGGGACCCCGGATAGGAGCGGGGTCACTGCGCCCTGCTCCAGCCACCGGGGCGGGGGGATCCCAGGGCTCTGGTCCCACCCCGGGGACCCCGATCGGCCCCGGGGATCAACTGGGATGGAGAGGTCCTCGCACGGGATTGGCCAGCGAGTGGATCCTTGCAGGGATTGGTCGGCGAGTGGATCCTCGCTGTCGGCACATGGATCCCCCCGTGGCATTGGTTGGATCCCTGATACTCACACGGGATTGGCCAGGGCAGGGATCCTGGCACAGGATTGGTCGCTGAGTGGATCCCCGTGTGGGTGCCCCCCGGTCCCCGTGGAACCGCGCTCCCCGTGCCCAAACCGTCCCCTCCTGTGCCACCTGGGGGGCTCTGCCACCGTTTTGGGGTGCCACGTGCCCCTGCGCCACCGTTTTGGGGTGCCACGGGGACAGGGCGCACGAGGCTGGCCACGGGGCACAGCAAAGCCAGCGGGAGGGTGGCACCAGCCGAACCCTCCGGCTCTGCTCCCCCAAACAAGCCGGGGTGCAAACAGAGCCACCGGCCCTCGGCGTTTGGGGTGAGGCCCCGGGGTGAGGCTCAGGACCCCAAAACTCTGTGACACGGGCGAGCACAGCCCCGAGGAGCGGGGCCCCACGAAGCGTCACCGCCGGCCCTGCCCTTCCTGGAGCGGGGGCCCGTGGAGAGGCTGCCCTAGGGAGGCTCCAAAGCGGACACCGGGGGCTGGTGTCCCCCAGGGGTGCCACCACGGGGGTGGCATTGACCAGGGAGGCGTGGGACGAGCAGGGGGCCGCCGGCAGCGCCGTGCCCCAGCAGGGACAGCGCAGCCCTCCCTGTGTCCCCACGCTGCAGGGGCACGGGGCGCGTGCTCGGGTCCCCCCTGGCTCCCCAAAACGCGTCCCCAAACCCGAGGGCACCCTCCACGAGCACCCAGGGGACGCAGCCACCGCTGCCCCCCTGCCAGCTCTGTCCCCACCACCCACAGCCGGGGGGGGACACCCGGGGACGGACCCCGGCCCCGCGCGGGGCTGCGCAGTTCTCCTTTTTTTTTTATTTTTTTTAATTTTTTTTTTTATTTTTGTTGTTTTCCCCTTAAAAACAAAACGGCTGATGCCTCGCTCGGCCGTTTCCTCTCCCAGGAACACAGCCCAAAAACATCTGCGCCGCCGGGACCTGCCCTGGCGAATTTAACCCTCTGCCTGCCCGGGCGGCGGCGGGGTGGGAAGGGGGGGGCCAGAAGGCCACCGTGGTGTCCCCCCCCCCCCTCCCCAAGGCCCCTCACCACTCATTAACCCGGGGTTTAACCATTGACGGTCCCGCAGGAGGACGGGGAGGGGGGATTAACCCCTGCGCTGCCCGGCTGTCCCCACACACACGCAGCCCACCCCGTGACCCCCCCGGTGAGGGGACACGGCTGCCAAACCCCCCCGGTCCAGCGTGGGGACACGTCCGTGGAGAGGTGGCACGGGGTGCCCGGGAGGGACCCCCCCACACCCTGCACCCCCTCCCTGGCCCCCTCCCTTGACGCTGCTCCCCGCGTTGCCCCCTCCGAGCCCCCCACCCCCTGCGGGACCCCCTCCGGGCACCGACCCCCAGCAGCGTCCCCAAACCCGGAGTGTGCAGGGGGGCGCAGGAGGGGGTCCCCCAACCACGCAGCACCCTCCCCGCACGGCTGTCACGCTCGGACCCCCCCCCACGCCCCCAGGAGATGCCGCCCCGCGCAGCGTTTGTCCCCCTAACGGGGTTTTGGGGGAGGAAAATGGGGGGGGCAAAGACCCCCGCGTGCCGTGGCACCCGGCTGTACCTGGTTCATGACGCTCCCGAAATCCATCCGGGGTCTCGCCTGCCTACATCCGAGGGGGACGGCAGCGCAGCCTCACCTGGCCGGGGGGCTCTGGGGGTGGCTGGGGTTGGGGTTGGGGGGGGGGGGGTTGCCGGGGAGGGAGGGGGGGGGGCCTGGGGCAGGCGGGAGCCCAGCGTCGCCCGGGCGGGCAGGCGTGAAGGCGGACTGCAGGCAGAGCCCCCCTCCCTCCCCGGGACAAGCCCGGAGAAGGAAGGAAGGAAGGAGGGAGGGAGGAGGGAGGGGAGGGAGGGAAAAAAGGGGGGGGAGAGCCCAAGGGTTTCGCTCCCCGCAGGCAGGACCCCGGCGATGGAGGGGAGCCGGGGAGGGGGGCCCTGCAACCCCCCCCCTCCTCGCCCCTCCGTACCCCCAAGGCTGCCGGGGGGGGGGCCCTGGGGCGCCGGCCCCCGGCCTTGGGGGAGGACGGGGGGGGGTCCCGGGTGGCTTTTTTCCACCGCTCCCCTCCCTCCTCTCCCTTCTCCCTCTCTTTCTTCTCCTCTTCCCTCTCTCCGGCGCGCTCCAAGTCGGACGCACACGCCCAGCCCCGCTCCCCTCGCCTCCCCCAAAAACGCCCTTAAAGGCAACCGGGAGCCGAGCCCCCGGGGCGAGGGGCGCTGGCGAGGGGGGACACACACCCCCCTCCCCGACCCCCAAATCCAAATTTTGCCCCCCTCCCCGAGCAGCCCAGCCCAGCGCCTCGCACGTCCCCGTGCCAAGGGGCCCCGGGCGGGCGGCGGGGTCGGGGCCTTATCGCCCCGCGTGACGCTGGTGGCGTCCCCGTGCCCTTGGCGGGGGGGTGGCAGGGGCACAGGGGCACAGGCACGGGGCTCGGCTTGGGGTCTTTCTGTTTGGCCCCCCCAAACAGGGGACAGCTCGGTCCCCCACCCTGCATGCCCGAAAAATGGCTCTCGGGTACCCCGCTGGTGCCGGAGCGGGGGCAGCGAAGCTTTGCCCCCAAAAAAGCCAAAAAAAGGATGGGGAAGCACTGGCTGCCGGCGCTGTCCCGTGGCACACGACACCCTGCCAGCCCCCCCACTGGCCTGTCCCAAAAGCGGGGCACACCCAACGTCCCCCTGGCCTTCCTCCCACCTCCCTCCAGCCTCCTCCTCCTCCTCCTCCTCGGGGTGCCGGCAGCGGCGTGCGAGCAAGTGGTCAGTGCCAGGACACCCGGGCGCAGAGGGGCCGTGGTGTAAGGAAACCCCGGCCGCAGCGGGGCCGGGGGCGAGCCCACAGAAAGGCAAACAGGCTGGGGGGGGCCACGAGCCAGCCGCCGGGCCCGGCACTGTTGACATTTTCTCGCCCAACACCTCCCCGTTCCTGTTTGCGTTTCCGTCCTCGCGCCGCGGGCCCAGCCAAAAAAACTCCAGGGCTGGCTCTGCCTGGAGCCAGGGGCTGCGATGGGGTGGGATGGGGTGGGATGGGGTGGGATGGGACGGGATGGCAGCGAGGGGCTCGCCCTCTGCCTTCTCCCCCCGGGGCCACACAGCTTTCCACGTCCGACCCGAGCATCCCGCTGATCGCATCCCCTGCGCCACGCCGGGGCCGCTCCTCCTCAGCCCCACGCAGCCGCTGCTGGCACCTGCACCCGCTGCTCCTGGAAAGCGTGGAGAGAGCCCCTGGCGCGTGAGGAAACCGAGGCACGGGGCGGCTGCGTGCCCTCGGAGGGCTCGGGGGGCTGGGGGCTTTCCAGCAGAAAGGGGGCAGGGGAGCAACGAACGCCCCCAGCCCAGGAGCAGGGCACGGAGCCGGAGCCGGCACAAATCTCGGCTCCCCAGGACGCGGCCCCGGGGCAGCTCCCAGGCCCTGGGAAACCCCAGTGTGGGAAGAGCCGGGGCCAGATGGGAAAGGCTCGGCATCCCAGGGGGTGAGCGGAGGGCACTGACAGCTCGGCCCTGTCCCCTGCCTGCAGGAGCTGTCCCCAGGGAGGCGACGGAGCTGTCCCTCGGGGAGGTGACGCGTCCCCTCCACAGGGCGCAGCCACTCCAGTCCTTAAAGCGTCTCTGAACTCAGACCCCCGCCAGCCACCAAAAACATCCCGGAGCCAACACGGGACAGGGGGACGGGTCCAGCAGGCGGCCCAGTGTCTCCGGTGGTCTCGCGGAGCCCCCCCAGGGAAACCTGGGCCTGGTGACGGACCCCACCTGAACCAGCTCCTGCGCATCCCAAAACAGCCATCCCCATCCCAAAACAGCCATCCCCATCCCAAAACAGCCATCCCCATCCCAAAACAGCCATCCCCATCCCAAAACAGCCACCCCGGAGCACACCCAGCCCAGGAGGAGCATCCCCACCCACCCCCAGGGTGGCAGAAGGAAGGGGACGTGAGGACCAGCCCTCGGGGGGGAGCCTCCCCGCGCTCCCCCCTGCCCTGAGCGCGGGCGGGCTCAGCACCCGGAGGGTGCAGGACGGGCCCCAGCTCCAGCGACCCCCCCCCACCCCCCAGAGCTGAGACAGAGGCTGAATATTTCGGCGGTGACGTAAAGAAGGGGAAAAAGGAAAGAGAAAAAAAAAAAAAAAAAAGAAGAAGAAGGAGAAGGAAAAAAAAAAAAAAAAAAAAAAAAAACAACACAACCCAAACCCCCCTCCAGGACCCGCTGCGTCAACACCAGCTGGCACAGCGGCCGGGCAGGGCTGGCCCCCCTGCAGCCCCCCGTCCCGCACCCCGGCTGGGCCCGTGCCAGGGCCAAGGACACATTCCTGCCGCATTCCTCCCCCGTGCTGTGTTGTGGAGACCATGGGTGTTGCTAATTATCTGTCCCGGAGGCAGGGTGGCTTTTAACGGGGGGCATCGGGGACGGGGATGGGACGCCCAGCCCGAGGCACGGGGCCGGGGGCAGCCCAGCAGGACAGCCGTGTGCCGCAGCAGGGTCACTGCTGTCCCCTCCCCGTGTCCCCCATTCCTGGCACAGCCACAGGGCCCGGCCGTGCCCCAAACAGCACCCAGCACCCCAAATCCAGGCTGCCCGGATGCGTCCCCGCCGCGTCCCCCCCCTTCCCACAGCCCAGGACCCCGTCCCCGTGCGGGGGCACAGGAGGTGCCGCGGGCACCGGGAGCGATCGCTGTGGCCAGGACACACCTCGCTGCACGGCCCTGGCCCCGCTCCAGCGCCCGGTTTAATGATGGACAAACCCCCCCCCCTCCCCGACCCCACGGTGGGGGGCACTTTGGCAAACAAGCCGAGCCTGGAAGGGGGCCAGCAGGGGATGGATCCGGCCCCCGGCACGTCCCCGGAGCACGCGCGGCCCCCCCTGCACCCAGCACCTTGGGGTCGCCCCCAGCAGCACCACCCTGGCAGGGTGGGACCCACGGGATGGGGCCCCCACCTCTGCACCACAGCCCCGGGGGGTGAGGACGGGACCTCCCCACGCACCCCCGGGGGCTCACACGTGCCCGGCCGCCCCCCCGTGACTCAGTTTCCCCATTTTTGCAAAGGAAGCTGCAGCCCCCCCCCCAGCTTTGGGCTGAGGACCCCAGCACAGCGAGGGATGGAGGAGGAAGGCTGGGGGGCTCGAGCGCACGCCGGTGTCCGTCCGTCCGTCCCCCTCAGAGCGAAGGGGGGAAGGTTTGCTAAGCAAGGAAAAATCCCCCGAGCGGAGGGGCCGGGCGCGAGAAGGGCCTTACATGGGCATGGGAACGGCTTCGTGCTTCCCAGATGATGTCTGTGCGTCTGCCCCGGCCCCCCCAGTGCCGCCCACGGGCTGCGGGCACCCCGCCAGCCTCGCCTGGCACCGCGGGGGCACGGCCACTTCGCCGCCCCCAGGTCCCCCTCGGTGCCACCAGCACCTCCGCATCCCCCTTCCCACCGTAGCCCGTCCATTTGGGGCTTTTACATGGGGTTTTTCCCCAAATGGGGCCAGGAGGAATCCAGGGGGCTGCGGGAGGGCTCGGGGCAGGTCCCCTGGGGAAACCACAGGGAGGGGACACGAAGGCAGCGGGGACAGGAGCAGCCTGGGGGGGGGAGCACGAGCTCAGCAGCATCTCCAAGGCAGCAGGAGGAAGCGTTGGGGCGAACAGCACCAAGCACCTCGGGGGGGGGGGGGGGGATCCCGTTTCCCCACTCCCCGAGCATCCAGGGGGCGCAGGGGTTAAAGGCGAGGGGCTTCAGGTGGACACGAGGCCGTTTTCGCCCTGAGCTGAGCCCCCTCCCCGCACGCTCCCTCCCTGGAGACCCTAAAGGAACGAGCTGGCGTGAGCCCGCTGGCTGCTCGCCTGGCCGCAGCAGCCCCTCCCTGGGCGCTGGCCCAGCGGAGCCGCGGAGAAGGCCCCTGGCCCCGGCCCCACGCACGCACCCCCCCGCCCCAGCAGCACCCCCGCGGGGGGGAAGCTCCAGCCCCCGACGAGCGTGGGAAGGGGGAGGGAGGCCGACCGACTGCAGCGGGTTTCCCTCACGCACCCAGCCAGCGCCCCGGGTGCAAGGCCCTGCGGGCGCGCAACCCCGTAGCAGACAGCGGAGAATCCCCACCAGCCGCTTCCTCCCGCCTGCAAACGCTGGCAGACGCTCCCCGCCACCGCGTGCTGTGTTGTAGGCATCCCCGTTCCCTCTCCCCATCACCAGGGCACGCTGCCTCCCCCAGCTCAGCCCCAGGGCGCTTGGCGGAGGGTCCCCGGGGTGACGCAGGGTCCCCGGATTGTCACTGGGTCCCCACAGGGTCCCCACAGCCCTGCCGAGCCTCGCAGCCACCTCAACCCTGCCCGCTCGGGACCCGGGGTGCCGGGCACATCCCAAAGGTTCCCCTGCAGCCCCTTGAGCCCCCGGCGTGGTGCCAGGGCTGCTCCAGCACCACCCACACCGCGGCACGCTGCGAAGCGCCACGCGTGCCCGGCCCCTGGCACGGCCGCCTCGGGGCTCCGGAGCCGATTCTCTCCCTCCCTGCCCAGCCGGGCACGGGCACGGGCACGGGCACGGGCACGGGCACGTCCCAGCCCACGCTGCCCGCCCGGGGCGCGCCAGCCTCTTCCCGCCAGAGATGCCAGCCCCGGAGCCGCCTGGCACCCGTCCCTCCCCGGGGGCTCGGGAATGCGCAGCCCAAAACCCAGCCCCGCTGGCAGGGCAGGCACGGGCAGCGGGGTGGCACGCCGCCGCTTTGGCACTGGTGACAGCGGTGCCGCCGTCAGCAGGCAGCAATCCGGGTGCCCGCCCGGTTGGGGATGGCCGGCGTGGATCCCAAAACCCCTGCTCAAGCCCCCAGACCCCCCCCTTCCTGGATAAAAGGGGACCAGCCTTACCTTGGCTTGGCACTTGGTGTGGCAGGAGAGCTTGCAGCCTGCGGGAGGGGACAGGGCGTTAGAGGGGACACATGGGGGCAGCCCGTGGTGACCCCACACGCAGGGTTGCACCCACGAGGGGGCACGGACCACGCCAGCCCCCCAGGACTGCGGGAGCACCCACAGAGATGCACAAACCCTGCCCCCGTGCACTCCACATGTGGGACACGTCCCCCCCCCGTGGTGCCAACGTGCCAGGGGCGCGTGTGCCTGTGCGCACCGCGGTGCCTGGAGGTAGGGGGCACGGATGGAGAGCGCGTGGTGCCAGCTCTGCTTGTGAGCTCTTGCACACCCACGCACACCCACGCAGCTGTGCACACGCACTGCGCGTCTCCGTGCAGGACGCCAACCCATCAGCGGGGCAACACCAGGCGCACCCCGGCGCGCCGCCCCGAGGGGACGCCAGGGTCCCCGCGCAGCGTGGCCGCGGCTGCATGGCCCCCCCCAAAGACCCCGTCCCCCCCGGGATGGTTTCCTGCAGCGCAGGGAACACAGGAAGGCGCATTGTTCCCGCGGCCGGGAGCGTTTCCTCCCGCCGCCCCTCGCACGGGGCTCGGCGTCACCGCACACGTGCGAGGGGCCACGTCACCGCGTGTCCCACCGGGCGCCCCGGCCTCGCCAAGGGGGGACAGCGGCCACCAGGAAAGCGAAGGGGAGGAGCAGGCAGCGGGGCCGTGAGCGTGCCCGTGCCCGCACGTGCGGGGTGGCGTCGCGTGCACCAAGCGGGCAGCGTTGCACGCGTGTTGCACGCTTGCTGCACGCTTGTTGCACGCTTGTTGCACGCTCGGCCACGCGCGCAGACGCCCGCCCCGCTCACCTCGGCAGGTGCTGCCCTGGCGCGTGATGGCCTGCCGGCAGATCCCGCACGCCTTCACCTTCTTGAAGCTCGTCATCTTGAAGGCGTGCGCCGGGGGGGCCTCCAGGTCCTGGGGCTGGGGGGGGGACACACGGGGACACGTCAGCAGGGCGGGGGGAGCACCGAGACCCCCGCTCCCTCGCCCTGCTCCAGCTCCCCTCCGGGCACAGCCTGATCCCTCTGCAGGGCACCCCAATTGTGCCTTCCCCGCGCCCCACCGGTGCCGGGGGGGGGCTGCGACACCCCCCGGCCCTATAAAGAGTCTCTGCCGCCCTCTGGCGGCGCGCACCGGGGCGGAGCACACGCGTGTGAGCGCACGCAGGGTGGGTGTGCGCGCACGGGGGTGCACACGGAGACCTGAACACGTGCACGCGCACGGCGTGTGGCCACGTGTGGGTGTGCACACGCGTGGACACACGTGTTTGTGCGTGTACAAGCGCGTGTGTGTGTGCACAAGCGTGCACAAGTGTTGGCACGGGGGTGCCGGCACGGGGGTGCTGGCACGGCCGCGGGCAGCCGGTGCCCACCCCGACCGCCCCAGGACTAATGGGATTACACTGAGGCCCCGCAGCCCACCCCCCTTTCACCCTGCTCCCCCCCCCCGGGCACCCGAAGTGTCCGTGCTGCCCCCCCCCACCTTGCTCCTCCTGCCTCAGTTTCCCCAGTGAGGGGTGGGGGCCCCAGATCCTGCGGCTGCAGGCAAAACGTCCCCTGGTGGTGCCCAAACCCCCCCCAAGTTGTCCGTGTTGTGTCCCCCCCCCAAGGGGCTCCCACTGCAGAGTTGCTGGGTGACAGTGAGGCCTAACGATGCCATGAGCTCATTTGCATATGCAAAGCAGCCTCCCCGCTGCAGGGTGCCCCGGGAAGAGGCTTTGCCCCCCGCTCCCAGGGATGCCCGGGGATGCCAGCCTGTCTCCCACACGCGCACCCCCCCCCCAAAGCTCCGCCAGCCTGGCCCCGCACAGGAGCTGGGGTCTGCTTCGTTAAGGGCAATTATCCTCATTAGGGGAAGCGCAGCCCCCCCTGCTCCCGCCCCACGGAGCCCCCCTGCGCTTGTCACGGTGCCAACGCCGTCCCCGCGCCGGGGAGGTGCCCCCAGTCCCGGGAAACAATGGGATCCCAGCTCCCTGCCGGCCAGATCCGGGCACCAGCTCCCTTTTGGGGCTGGGGGGGGGACACACAGGGGGGGTCTGAGCCCTTCTGGGGCTGTCACCTTGAGAGCCTGGGGTCCCCAAATCCGGCAGAGGGACCCCAAGGAGGCTGGAAGGGGACCCAGGTGTCCTGGGCTGGATGAGGCCCCAGGGAGAGGTGCCAGATGGATCAAGCGCCGGGACGCCTGGGTTCACTGCCCAGCACTGCAGAGAGCCGCGGGGGGGGGACAGCGGAGGGAATGTCCCCCCCCCCACCCCGGGGAAGGGGGACACCCGCCTCCTCCATCCCCCATCCCATTTGGCTGGGGCCGCAAAGCTGAGGTGGGAGGGGGGCATTTTTGGGGTGCTGCCCCAGAGCCTCGGAGCCCGACTGGTCTGGATGGGGAGGGGGGGGCGCAGAGCCCCGAGCCCCCAGCACACACCAGAACCTCCCAGTTTGACCAGTGCCCCCCCCCTCTCCTCCAAGCGCCACGGAGCCTCGAGCACAGGGCCAGGCTGCGCGTAACGGGGGGGCCCCAAACACCCCCACAGAGCCCCCCCGGCCAGCCCCGCGTCCCCCCCGCATCCTCCCCAACCCCCTCCGCCCGCTCCCCCCTTGCTGCAGCCGTCTCGGTCCGGTGCCCCCCCCACCCCCTCACCCCCCTTGGCCCCATCCCGGGTCCCCCCACCCCCGGAGACCCCCGTGGATACTCAAGAGGGGCGGGGGCACCCCGGTGCCAGCGCAGCACTTCCCCCAAACCTCTCCAACCCCTCCACCGCCCCCCCCTCCCCAAACTCCCCGCGCCCCCCTCCTCTTTTCCAGCCGTTCCCGGTTCATCACCACCCCCCCCCCAGCTTCTCCCCACCTCCGTGCGCCCCCCACCCCCCCCCCAGCGCCCGGTACCCCCGGCCCCGTACCCAAAGCAGGCAGGAGAGGCACAGCCCGGTCATGCTGCCCCGGCGGCCCCGCCGCACCTCCCGCAGCCCGGCCCCGCTCGCTCCGCCCGCCCGGACCGCCCCCGACCCCCCCCCGACCCCCCCAACCCAGGACCGAGCCCCCCCCCCCCTCGGCTCCCCCCCCCCTCCAAGCTGGGGACAAAGAGAAGGGGGCAGCGCGCACCCTTCCGCAGCCCCCCTCGCAGCACCCAGGGGCAATTTGGGGGGATGTATGGGGGGCAGGCGCCTTCAGGGAGACCCCCCCCCCCAAAAAAAAAAAAAAACACACGCTGTGGAGGTGGCCTGGCCCGGGGGGGGCCCCCCGCTTGTCCCCTGGGTGGTCCCGGGGAGGGAGCAGCGCGGTGCCAAGGCCACGCTGCGCAGAGCTGGGGGCCTCGCAGGGGGGGGGGCGAGCGCTCGGCAGTGCTTATAGGGGGGGTGGGGGGGGAATTTGGGTGCCCTGGCACAAGTGGGGGGGCTTGGCTGGTGGCTGGGAGCCCCCCCAAGCCTCGGGGGGGGGGCTCATTTCCCTGGGGGGGCGCACAGAGCACAGGGAGCCCCCCATGGGTACCAGTGGTGAGGGCGCATCCCCCCCCCCACCCCAAAACCCCAGCCCCCCAGCATTAGCAGGGGCCCTCTGTGTGCCCTGTCCCCCCCCCCCCAGGGCCACCGTGTCCCCCCCCCAGCATAGCAAAGTGCCACCCACGCTTGCCTCCACCAGCGGTGCCCCCACGGTGCCCCCCCACCCCGTGCACACACCAGGCACACGCATGACCGGCTGCGCCACGCGTCCCGTGCGTGTCACCCGTGGGTGCCCCCCCCGCTGGGGGCTGTCCCCCCCCCACCCCGGGTGACAACGGGGATGGGGACACCCCGTGCAGGGCAAACTTTCGGGATTCTGCTCCCGGGGGGCACCCCGGGCCGGGGGCTTTTTGGGGACGGGGATCCTGCGCACACCGGGCACGTTCTGGGATCTCCGGGGCTGGGGGCTTTTTAGGGACAAGGCCCCCCCCCTGCAGAGGAGATGGGGGTCTCCCCGTTCTGGGTGCTGTAAGGACACGGGGACACCCCTTTTCCTCAGCACCCACTCCATAAGGGGCACGGGGATCCCAACAGATCCCTTCAGGGCAGGGGTTACAGGGTGGGGAGGGGGGGGGGGGTCCCAGTGCCATGCAGTGGGGGGGGGCACACAAGGAGGGATAAATGACAAGGGCCCCCCCCCGGCACACTTTAACCCCTCGATATCTGCAGGTGGCAGGAGCAGTGCCAGGCTGCCCCCCAGCCCCACACACCCCCAGAAGCTGCCCCAGCCCCGTGCGCCCCCCCCTTGCCATGGCACCCCCGTGGCCCCCCCCCGGCACCCCCTTACCTCCCTGTGGCGGCGCAGGAGGCAGGACACCAGCGATCGCCCCCAGCCAACCAAGGTGGCAAAGCACCAGCGCAGCCGGGTCATGGTGCCCCTACCCGGGGGTCACCCAGGATTTGGGGGGGGGGGACACTTTTTGGGGATGGGGGGGGGGGCCACCAGCCAAATCCAGTCGTGCCCTCGGGTCGCAACAAGCTGCGGTGCCCGGGAGGTGCCCCGGTATTGGGCACGGGGCCGTGCGGTGGTGATGGGCTGGGGGCTGCGGTCCCCCCCAGGCCCTGTGTGTGTGTGTCCCCCCCCCACTTTGGTCCCCCCAGCGTCGCCTGCGCGCTGGCAGCAGGCAGGGAGCACCGTGCCCGCCCATGTCCTGCAGTGCTTGGGTGGGAGCCAGCTCCAGCACGCTCCCCCCCCCCCTCCTCCTCCTCCTCCTCCTCCTCCTCCTCCTCCTTCTCCTTTTCCCCCCCCCCGTGCCCCCTGCCAGCCCCCCCTGCACCCACCGGGTCCCGCTGTGGGGTGGGTGCCAGATCCTGGCAGCACCCCCCCTTCACCCCCTGTTATTTAGGGGATGCCTGGCTCTGATTTGCCCCCCCCACCCCCCATCGTGCCCCCCAGTTTCCCTTTGGCACCCCCTGCCAGGATCCCCCCCCCAGAGCCCCCCCCAGCCGAGCCAACCCCTTCCCCACAGCCTTGGGATGATGCTTCAGGGGTGACCCCCCCCAATGGGTGCACCCCCCCCTTGGGTGCCCCCCCACAGCCCCCCGGCATTACCGGGGGGGTCTCCTCATCGCAGGGCACACCCTAAACCCCCCAATTTTTTGGGGGGGGACACATGGGATGGGGACATGGGGGGGGCCCTCATGCGCCCCACGGTGCGCAGAGGGCTGGGGGGGGGCAAGCAGGGCGCAGTGCCCCCCCCCTCGTGATGGGGGTGACATCACCGCTGGCCACGTTGTCCCCCACCCCCATTTAATTAGCAGATGGCCCCCGGCCCCCCCCCCCGAAAGCCAGGCAGCGCCAGGCCTGTGCGGGGCCATTAGCGTTATTGGCTGCGCCAGGCCCCGCTAATTGAATTGCACCCGCGCCAAGGGCGGGCAGGCGGCCCCCCCAGAGCCCCCCCCCAACCCCATCCCATCCCCAAATCCCCCCCCCTTTAAGGGACGGAGGGACACAGCTGCTGGGTGGCCCCCCCAGGGGACAGGGATGCTGGGGGGGGGGGGACGGGGATGGGGACACACGGCTGTGCACCCCCCCCTCCCCGACACCCGTTTAGGGTGCTGGGCTGGGTGGTTATGGGGTGATGCGGGGTGGTGGGGATGGGGGGGGCTCTGCCCTGTGCCGGGGGGGCACCCCACATGCCGGCACCCCGAGGGGGGGCCGGGCAGGCCCCGCTGGGTGCCGCACTTCCTACTTTCGCTTTGGTGCCGAGCGAGGCCAGGCTGGGGGTGGCCGTGCCCCCCCCCCCCCCCCCGACCCCCGTGGCACAGGTAGGGGCACAGGGGGTGATGGGGAGGGATGGGGGGGGGGCAGGACGTGGGGGGCAGCCCCCCGGAGAGCGGGGTGGCAGCGGGTCCCCGGGTCCTGCATGGATGGAGAGGGGGGGGCACGGTTGGGGTGCACGGAGGGGGGTGTTTGCACCCCGGTTCTGGGCACAGCATTTTGGGGGACCCTAAGGGGGGTTATGGGCTTTGCTGGGGGGTCTGCTCCTCCTGGGGGGGGCTCTGTGTTTAGGGGATGTTCCCCCCGGGGTTGTTGTGCATGGGGGGGGCTCTGTCCCTTAGGGATGCTGTTCCCCCCGTGGCTGCTCGTAGCCAAACCCGCGCCCCAAAATACGGGGGCGGTCCCTCAAAGCACCCCAAAACCTTGTGCCCACCCTTTGGGGGGTGTCGGGGTGCTCCCCCCGTTGCAGAAATCCATCCAGGAGGGTCCCCACGTAACCAACACCTCCCCATGGTGCAGGGAGCTGGCTGCTTGGGGGGGGGGGCAGAGCTGTGGGGCTCGGTGCAGGGTGCCGGGGGTGGGACACACGGCCACCCCCATCCCGTGCACTTCCTCCTGGGCGAAGGTACAAAAGGAGAAGGAGCGGGGCGCGGCGTGGGAGCGGGGAGCAGCCGGCACCCGGTGGCACCCGGCGGCACCCCGGGGGCACCCCAGGGCTGCAGGTAACGGGGGGGGGGGGCAGCTCCGATGGGGAAACTGAGGCACGGGCAGGGCGGGCAGGGAGGGACAGGGACATCCAAGGGCACCCAAGGGCACCCAAGGGCACGGGGACAGGAGGCCGGGTGTCCCTGTTGTCCCCACAAAGCCCCGTGGCAGTGACCTGCCCCCAGGGGGCCCCAAGCAGAGGGTTCATTTCATTTTTGGGGTCTGCATTTGGGGTGGTCTCCCCCTTTTCCTACCCCCACCCCCCCCCTGCCCCGTGCCGGGAGCCCCCCGCGCTCTTCGTGGTGCGTGCAAGGGAAGCGAGAGCAGAAGCGAAGGCAGCGCTTCCCCTGTGCCAAAGCCACATCCTGAATCCTGGGGGACACGGGGATGGGGACAGGGACGGGGACGGGGACGGGAGGGGTGGCTGAGCGCCAGCAGCACCCTGAGGAACCGGGCAGTGGCAGAGCCCAAGGGTTTTGGGGACGTGTCACCGTGGGCAGCCAAGGGCGCACGGGACGGGGCGGCACTGCCCACCCCATACCCTGGTTAATGGGGTTAATGGGTGCCTGAGCCCACCCCCATTTCTTCCCTGAGGGGAAGGCAGCCCCGTGGTGGAGCCGGGGGGGTAAAACCCCTAACCCCTGTCTGTGGGGTGGGGAGAGGCCCGGCACCCCTAACAGGCACCCTGCCTTTGCAGAGCCCCCCCCCCGGGCTGGGGGACGGAGCCATGGCAGGGGACGGGGAGCTCAACCGTGTCATCAGGGACCTGCAGAGTAAGTGTGGCAGCGTGCCGACCCCCCCAGCGTGTCCCCACGTCCCCAATATCCCGCTGGCACCCCAACACAGCTCCCCCGTGCCCCCAAACCCATCCCCGCCACCGCCACCCACCGGGTACCTGTGCCCCCCTGCTCCCGCCGCTCCCCCCTGCGCCTCCCTCCCCGGGTTCCTCTTTCACCTGCGGGCAGAAATCCCCGGGGTTGGGATCTGGGAGCTGCGGGGTTGGGCAGGGTGCCCGGGTAGGGCCGTGCCAGCTCATCCCCGGCGCCCCGCAGAGACCATCGGGGAGCTGAACCGCGGCTACCGGGAGCAGAACCGGCCGGTGACCGACGGCAGCCGGGAGCTGCACAGCCTCTGCGCCCAGCTGGAGTTCCTCCTGCAGGTAGCCCCGAGGGAAACTGAGGCACGGAGACGGCGCCCGGGGCTGTCCCCAAGCTGGGGACACCGCGAGGAGCCGCGCAGGGTGCCCACTGGAGGAGCCGGATGGATACCACGGGGGGACAGCTTGGGGAGGGGGACGGATGGACACGGGGACCCCCCAACCGTGCCCGTGTCCCTGCAGTTCGACCTGAAGGAGAAGAAGAGTTTTTTTGGGCAGCGGAAGGATTACTGGGACTTCTTGTGCCAGGGCCTGGCGCGGCGCCGGCAGGAGCACGAGGGCGTCAAATTTGTCACCTCGCTGGACAAGGTGGGCACGGGCCACCCACGGGGAGGGGGCTCACGGGGCACCCACATGTGTGCGCGCACCCCCCCCGCACGCACGGGCACTCGCGCACTCCTCGATTCCCTCCCCTCTCATAAGTGCCCCCGATGCTCCCTGAGCCCCCAAAACCAGCCTCGGAGCCCCCCTGCATTGGGCTTTGGGGGCAGCAGGGTGTGGGGTCTGGCTAACCCTCGTTCCCCCCCCAAAGCTGAAGACCCCCGTGGGCAGGGGCCGGGCTTTCCTGCGCTACTGCCTGGTGCACCGGCAGCTGGCCGAGTCGCTGCAGCTCTGCCTGCTCGACCCCGAGAGCCTGAGGTGAGAGCATCGGGGGGGTTGGTGCGGCTGTGGGGTGACGGCCAGGGGGGGTTTCGAGCCCGTTGTGTGCTTGCAGCGAGTGGTACTACGCCCGCAGCCCCTTCCTGAGCCCCCAGCGCCGGGCGGAGATCCTGGGCAGCCTCTACGAGCTGGACGGCGTCACCTTCCAGCTGGCCCTGCGCAGGGCTGACCTGGACACCGCCTGGCCCATGTTCTCTGAGTGAGCACGGGGACAATTTGGGGGGGACACCGGAGGCTCTCGGTCATCAGCATCCCCTCCCTGCCCTCATCCAGGGCCCCCCGGCCGTGCCAACCGCGCGCCCGCGCCCCGCTCAGCCCTCTCCATCAGTGCTGGGCCCTACGGGGAGCGTGGCTCGTAGGGGGGGACACCTGGTGGCCTCGGTGGCCCTGAGCCTCGTGTCCCCTCCAGGACACTGGTGCGCCCCAGCGTGGCAAAGACAGCCCCGCAGCCAGGCGGTGCCAGCACGGGGGGACCCTGCGATGCCCGTGACCCCTCGCAGGCCATCGCGGCACCACGCAGGGCACCGAGCCCAGCCGTGGGGGGTGAGGAGGAGGAGGAGGACGTGGAGAGGGAGCTGGATACGGAGGAGGATGAAGAGGAAGGTCATGGGGATGGAAAGGAGGAGGAGGAGGATGAAAAGGAGGCGGAAAAGGAGGAGAAAGGTGAAAAGGAGGAGGATGAGGATGAAAAGGAGGAGGAGGAGGAGGAGGAGGACGAACAGGAGGAAGACGGGGATGAAAAGGAGGAGGACGAGGATGCAGAGGAGGAAGAAGGGGACATCCCCAGCACCACGGAGGTCCCCCAGCTGGGTGCCAACCCCGTCCCATCACCGCCACCCGGCACAGGGCTCACGGCCGGGCCGGAGGCGTCGCTGCTGGTGGCCCGGCTGCGTGCCGAGCTGTGCCGGCAGGAGGAGGCGGCGCGGGCGCTGGCGGCCCGGCTGGCACGGGAGGAGCGGCGGCACCGGCAGCGGGAGGAGAGCAGCGCCCGGCAGGCCCGGCTGCGGGAGCGCGAGGCCGAAGCGCTGCGGGAGACCAACGTCTTCCTCAGCCGGGCACTGGCCGAGGCGGGGGGCCCGCGGGCGCTGGCACGGGCGCAGGAGGAGGCCCGGAGGTGGCGGGAGGTGGCGGAGGAGCAGGGCGCCCGCCTGGCCGCGGCGCTGGGGGAGGCGGCGGCGTTGGCCTCGCGCCTGCAGGACTGCCAGGATGCGCTGGAGGAGCGGGCACGGACGGGCACCCCGAAAGATGAGGGCACCCCGAAAGATGAGGGCACCCCGAAGGATGCGGGCACCCCGGGCGAGGTGGTTGCGCTCCAGGAGGTGCTGCGGAGGGCGCTGGAGCTCGCTCGGGGTCCCCAGGACCCCACGGTGGATGGAGAGGGAGAGGGGGACCCCGGCACGGCCGCTGATATGGCGATGGTACGGGCAAGCTGGGGGGGTCCCGCTGTGTGGTGGGGGGTCAGGGGGTGAGGGCTGAGCCCCGCTTGTCCCGCAGCGCCTAGCAGCCCTGGCCAAGGAGGCGCAGGAGGAGGCTCGGCAGAGCCAGCAGCAGCTCCAGGCACAGAGGGAGGAGGTGGCACGGCTGCAGGAGCAGCTCAGCAGGTGGGGGGGGGACACCATGGGGACCCCCGGCCCTACAAGCACATGGGCATGCGGGAGGGGTGACCCCTGGTGCCCCGCTGCAGATCTGGGGGGCTGGGGAAGGGCAGGGAGGGGTTCGGGGATCGAGGGGGAAGAGGAGGTGGAGGGAGGGATGGATGGGGGGCGGGTGGGATGATGGAGGTGGGGTGGGGGGGGTAAGGATGGATTTGGGGTGAGAGAGGGATGTGTGGGGAGGCTGGAGGGATGGATTTGGGGCGATCGGATGGCTGGGAGGGCAGAGGGACAGAGGGCCGGGTGTGGGGAGGGACGGATGGGCACGGTGCGGGGACGGCGAGCTGTGGGGCCGGGGAGCCGGCTGGCTTTGGGGGACAGACAGAGGGACAGGCACCCGGGGGACGGGGAGCCCTTCTCCCCACGGCCAGCCCTGGGGCTGAGCGGTGCCGTGCCCGCCCCGTGGCAGGGCCCGGCAGGACGGGGAGCGCTGGGCAGCGGCCCTGCAGCGGGCGCAGCGGGAGGCGCTGGAGCGGGAGGCCACGCGCGGCGCGGAGCAGGCGCGGCAGCAGGAGCTGATCCGCGACATGAAGGGGCGGCTGCTGGAGCTGCTGCGGTGAGCCACGGGGCCACGCGGGGCCACGCGGGGCCACGCGAGGGCTCCCAAATCCCGGCGCCCAGAGGAGGGCACCAGAGCCCAGGGGTCTGGCGTGCCACCCTCGGGTGCCCAACGTGGGTCTCCCACAGCCTCCCACACCCTCAGACCCCCTCCACGGTGCGGGGACAGCAGCAGCGAGGCTGTCACCCGTGGCTTATGGCACAAACCTGGGCACAAACCTGGGCACAGCAGCAGCAGAGGGGCTGTTGCACGGACCCCGTCACCCGCCCGGGCACACGCACGCACCCACGACCAGCCCAGGTGACGCGTCCCCTCCCCGTGTCCCCTCCCTCCCCGCAGGGAGAAGGACGCCCTGTGGCAGAAGACGGAGGGCATCGATGCTCCGGCACCCAGCCCGGCTCCCCGCGAGGCAGGGCTGTGCGCCCGCTGCCACAAGGATTTCCGCCTCCTCTCCCGGCGCTACAGCTGCAGGTGGGCTCCTGGGGACACCAGGGGACACCGGGGGACACCGGGGGACACCGGGGGACACCGGGGGACACCGGGGGTCACCGGGGGACATGGGGACACCGTGCCAGGGTGGCACGGCCCTCACCGCACCCCCTCCTCTTGGCAGGCTGTGCCAGGGCAAGGTGTGCCACGCGTGCTCCGTGGACGTGGGCAAGCAGGGGAGGTGCTGCCTGCTCTGCTACCAGCAGAGGCACCCGGCGGCTACGTGAGCCCCGAGGGGGGGCTGTCCCGCTGCGCATGGGGGCACGGGGTGTGCGGGCAGGTCCTGGCACCCCGGGTTTTGGGGCTGAGATGTTCTCCTCACGGCCGGCCCGTGGAGAGGGAAACAAACCCGGTCCTGCCAGCCCAGCGCCTCCGGTGTCGTCTGTCCGTCGGCAGCACAAGTGGGGTGGCGTGGGCAGGGGGACGGTGGCACGGGGGTGTCCGAGCCCTCCCCACGGGGATTGTCCCTTAGCGGGGTGTCCCAGGGTTTGCCTCGTCCTGGTGTTGAGGGCTCTTGGCCAACAGCCCCGGTTTCCTGCCGGGCTGCAAGGCGCCGCTTGGGCAAGAGCTTTCCCAGACGCAGAGGTGATGGGCTGGCCCTGCCGAGCTGCCCTGAGCCCCCCAAACCGTGCATCTGGGTGCGGGGGACCCCCCCGTGCCCTGTCCCCAGCTGTCCCCATCCTGCACACCCCCGGGATTAAGGCCCCCCGGGATTAAGGCTCCCCAAGAGCTCGGAGCAGGGGGGACAGAAGAATAAGGTGGGACCCTCCTGGGGAGACCCTAGGGCAGAAACCCCGATGCTGGGCACAAGCAGGGTGGCAGGCGGGACCCCGGCAGGGTCACAGCCCCCTCCTCGCCCCGCTGCCAGCCCCGGTTGCCCAAGATAGGGCGGAAAAGCTCCCTCCACCCCACACAGGTTGTGTAAGGCCAGGTTCCCGGCTCCTTGCACAACGACGGGCCGGCCCCGCGGCACCGGGGGGACATGGGGTGGGTGCCCCAGGAGCTGCCACCCTCAGGGGGGGCAGGGGGACAGGGCCAGCTCGCTGTCCCCACGGGCAGGGAAGGGCCACGGAGGGGATCTTGCAGGGATTTGTGCCCGCTGTCCCCAGGAAGCGTGGCGCAGCGGGGACGTGCCCCAGCCCCCCGGCCAACAGGAGCCACACACGGGTGACAAACCCGCCACCTCCTTTATTGCTGAGCTGTCACACGGGGGCCACGGGTTCCCAAAATCCCAGGCGGGCGGGGAGGGCGGGCAGCACCCGGCACCTCCCCGGGGTCCCCCCCGTGCCGACGCTCGGTGTCCTCACACCTCACCACGGCGTCGCGGTGCCACCAGGGCTCAGAGTCACCCCGCTGCCACCCTCCCCGCCGCATGGCACCGCGCACACGGGTGGCCACACGCACCCCCAGCCACCGGCAGCCCTCATTTATGGCCACCCGGGTGCCCTGAGGGGTTGCCCTGAGGGCTCAGAGGGTGGTGGAGGTGTTGCCGGAGGTGGAGGCGTAAGAGGTGCGGCCGTAGCGGGCCACGGCGTCCTTGCTGATGAGCCCGCGCTGCGCCAGGATCTTGAGGAAGCTGTTGCGGAATTTCTGCCCGATGAAGGCGTAGATGATGGGGTTGAGGCAGCTGTGGGAGAAGCCCAGCACCTGGGTGACCGAGAGGGCCGTGTCGATGTGGTTCCTGCGCTCGCAGGTCTCGGCGATGGCCCGCGTCCTCATCAGGGTGTCGCTCACCAGCGTGATGTTGTAGGGCAGCCAGCAGACGAGGAAAACCAGCACCACGGCCAGGATGACCTTCATGGCCCGCTGCCTCTGGGCGTTCTTGGTGCGCAGCAGGGTGTGCACGGTGACGCCGTAGCAGAAGAGCATGACCAGGAGGGGCAGGGCGAAGCCGAAGGTCTGCGGCAGCACCCGCAGCACCACGCGCCACTTGGCCGTGTCCTCGCCCCGGATGCGCTCGTAGCACACGGTGCCGTTGCTGGGCGAGACGAAGGCCTCGCGGAACAGCAGCACGGGCAGGGAGAGCAGCACGGAGAAGAGCCAGATGCCCAGGCAGACGAATTTGACCCAGTGCCTCTTCTCGGTGGCGGCGCGGGTGGCGTAGACGATGGCCAGGTAGCGGTCCACGCTGATGCAGGCCAGCAGCAGGATGCCGCTGTAGAAGTTGGCCTCCTGCAGCACCGAGACGGCCTTGCACATCACCGTGCCGAAAACCCACTCGTGGGCCCGGTAGGCGGCCCAGAGGGGCAGGGTGAGGGCGAAGAGCAGGTCGGCCACCGCCAGGTTGAGCAGGTAGACGTCGGTGACGGAGCGGTTGGCGTGGGAGGAGGTGACCACCAGCACCACCAGCCCGTTGCCCAGCAGGCTGAGGACGAAGACGAGGCAGTAGACGAAGACCACCAGGTACTTGTTGAGGACGGAGCCGTCGGGCCGGCAGGGGGACGAGAGGATGGCGGCGTCGGGCAGGGCCGTGCTGTAGTCGTAGGTGTAGTTGTAGAGCAAATCCGAGAGGTCCCCGTTGAAGGAGATGGTGTCCATCCCGCCTGCGAGCCACCGGGCACCCTGAGCATCCCCCGTGCCAGGCACGGGGCGCCCGGGCGCCGTCCCCAAAGCGTCCCCCCGGCACAACGCCCCCCACCCACCCCACCTCATCCCATCCCGTGCCCCCTCCACGTCCGTTCCCAAGGCGGGGGGGGTCCCCAGCCACCTCCTCTCAGCCCGCCCCCTCCAGCACCCCAAAAAAAACATTTTTGGGGTGCTCCTTGGAACTATTTGGGGACCCCGCGGCACCTCCCCGAGCACGGGGCGGGTTTGGTGGCGGTTTCACCCCTTTCTCCCCACCGGTCCCATCCCGTCCCCGTGTGAGGTTGCACCCCCCGGACGGAAAGATGTGTCACCCTTTGCGGGGCGGTTTTGGGAAGATTTCACGTCTCTGGCTTTCCTGTTCCTCCGCTGCCGGGCACCCCCGCGGCCCCCGCGATGGGGAAATGGCAGGTGGAGCCCAGCCTGGCCCTTGGGGACACCTCCACGCCCTGCCCCTTGTCCCCAAACACCACCGGGGCTCCAGCCTTGCCCCACCACGATTTGGGACCTTTTCCGACCCCATTTTTACCCCAGCCCTTCCATGGCACCGGGGCTGAACCCCGACGCTCACCCCAGGAGCAACCTTCCCCTCCTGGCCGGGCTGGGGGGGATTTCCCCCCAAACCCACCCCCCCGAGCTGTCCCCGCTTCCCCTCGCCCTATTTTTGGCCGCCACAATCCCTGCAGTTCCTCTGCGCCCCCCCCCCCGGAGGAAGCGGATTTCCCCCCAAAAAAAGGGGAAACCCCCCGCTTCCCCTCCCGACCCCGCTCACAGACCCTCCTGGGGACACCGGGGTCCCCCCTGGGTTGGGGGGGCTCACCCCAAAAGGACCCCTCCTGGAGCTCGGGGGGCTCCCCCTCCAAGCACCCCCTTCCCCGCAGAAGGAGCGGGGTGCCCCCAAACCACCCCAAAGCCGAGCACCCCACAGACTCACCCTCCATCAGCTGCCTCCTCCGGACCCCAAAAATCCTCTCCCCTTCCCAGCCGTGCTGGGGAGATCTCCCCAACCCTCTCCCCTCCGTGCCCCGGCTGTGGGTTTCGTTCTGGGGCCGTCACCCCCCAAAAGCAGCTTTGGGGTGCCCAGGGGAGCCTCCGCCAGTGGGTCCCTCACCTGTGCCGGCCGCCCCGGTGCCGAGGAGCAGCTTTATGGGGCCCGGGGAGGAAGCGAGGTTGCAAAATCTCCTCCACCAAGGGGAAGTGGCAGCCTCCACGGCCCCCCCAGCCTGGGCAACCCCCCCCCTCCCCTTGCTTTGGGATTTTGGGGCACCCCTTGGGCTCCCCCTGCATCCCCACGGCTGCTCCGGTGGCCTGGGGACCCCCTCTTTCCGGGGATGCCCTAAATTCTCTGGGACACCCCAAATTCCCTGGGGCTCCCCTAGATTCCCAGGGACACCCCTAATATCCTTGGACACCCCCAATTCCCAGGGATACCCCTAATTCCCTGGGGCCCCCTTTTATTCCTTGGGGTTTCCCTAAATTCCCTGGGACACCCCTATATTCTCTGGACACCCCTATGTTCTCTGGGGTTCCCCTATATTCCCTGGGACACCCCTAATTCCCCGGGGTCCCCTAAATTCCCCGGGACACCCCTAATACCCTGGGACACCCCCATATTCCTTGGGGCTCCCCTATATTCCTTGGGGTTCCCCTATTTCCCTGGGACACCCCTAATTCCCCGGGACACCCCTATATTCCCTGGGGCTCCCCCATATCTCCCTGGGGCTCCCCTCCTTCCCAGGGTCACCCCAAATTCCCTGGGGCCTCCCTACATTCCCTGGGGCCCCCCTAAACCCCTAGGGTACCCCAAATTCCCTGGGGCCCCCCTACATGTATATTCCTTGGGGCACCCCTAATTCCCTGGGACCCCTTTAATTCCTAGGGTCACCCCAAATTTCCTGGGTCCCCCCTATTTCCCTGGGGCTCCCCTATTTTCCTGCTCCCCCCTAAATTCCCTGGGACTCCGTTCATTCCCAGGATCACCCCAAATTCCCAGGGACACCCCTATATTCCCTAGGGCACCCCTAAATTCCCTGGGCCCCTCCTAAATTCCCTGGCACACCCTTTTATATTACCTGGGGCTCCCCTAAACCCCTAGGGCACCCCTAATTCCCTGGGGCCCCTTTCATTCCCAGGGACACCCCTACATTCCTTGGGTCCCCCCTAAATTCCCTGGAGCCCCCTTATTTCCCTGGGTCACCCCAAATTCCCTGGGGCCTCCCTACATTCCGTTGGGCACCCCTAAACCCCTAGGGCACCCCAAATTCCCTGAGGTCCCCCTAAATTCTCTGGGGCACCCCTATTTCCCTGGGGCCCCCCTAATTCCCAGGGTCACCCCAAATTCCCTGAAGCCCCCCTAAATCCCTGGGTCACCCCTATTTCCCTGGAGCCCCCTAAATTCCCAGGGTCACCCCAAATTTCCTGGGTCCCCCCTATTTCCCTGGGGCTCCCCTATTTCCCTGCCCCCCCCCTAAATTCCCTAGGGCCCCCCCTCATTCCTGGGGACACCCCAAATTCCCTGGAGCCCCCTACATTCCCTGGGGCACCCCTCATTCTCAGAGTCACCCCAAATTCCCTGGGGCCTCCCTACATTCCCTGGGGCCCCCCCAAATTTCCAGGGTCACCCCAAATTCCCTAGCCCCCCCCAAATCCCTGGGTCCCCCCTTTTTCCCTGGGGCCCCCCCAAATTCCCTGCACCCCCCCTAATTCCTTGGGGCCCCCCCAAATTCCCAGGGGCCCCCCTATTTCCCTGGAGCCCCCCCAAATTCCCAGGATCACCCCAAATTCCCTGCACCCCCCCCCCCATAAGCCCCCTCACCCCCCCCACCCCTCCCACCCCTCCCTCCCCTCCCTTCTCCCCGCCCCCTCCGTAGCCACGCCCCCGCTCGTGACGTCACCGAGATGGGCGTGTCCTCCCAGCTGCTCCTCCGCGCATGCGCCCTCCTCCCTCCCTCCCTCCCTCCCGCCGGCGGGCGGGTGCCGGAAGTGACGCGCGAGGCGCTGAGGAGAAGCGGAAGCGGCGGCCGCAGGGCTCGGGCGGGTCCCCCCGGTGCGCGCAGCGGAGCGGAGCTCGGCTCCCCCCGGCCCCGCCATGATCCTGCTGGAGGTCAACAACCGCATCGTGGAGGAGACCCTCACCCTCAAGTTCGACGGCGCCGCCGCCGGGTACGGCTCGGGGAAGCGGAGGAGGAGGGGGGGGGAAGGGGAGGGGCCCGGGGGAGGCCTCAGGGCCTGAGAGGGTGGGGGAGGGGATGGGGAGGGGGGGGGGATGGGGATGGGCCGGGGGAGGGGATGGGGGGGGCTGTAGGGGGTTATGAGGGGGGATTGGGGGGATGGGGGGGCGTATAGGGGGATTTAGGGGGTGTGAGGGGGGTATAGGGGGCCAAACGGGGGGGATTGGGGGCTATGGGGAGCTATAGGGGGAATTGGGGGCTATGGGGGGGGAATTGGGGGCTATAGGGGGGAATTGGGGGAGATTGGGGGCTATGGGGAGCTATAGGGGGGGAATTGAGGGCTGTGGAGGGGGATTTGGGGGGTATGGAGGGGATTTGGAGGGTGTAGGGTGGGATTTGTGGGGCTGTGGGTGGGGATTGGGGGCTGTTGGGGGGAATTCGGGGGGCTACGGCGAGCATAGGGGGCTGTGGGGGGGATTGGAGGGTATGGGGGGATTGAGAGGCTGTGGGGGGGAGATTGGGGGGCTGTGGGGGTGGGTATAGGGGGCTATGGGGGGGATTGGGAGTCTATGGAGGGGTATAGGGGGCTGTGGGGGCGGTCACGGCTGCAGTGGGGAGGGGATGGGCAGGGCCCGGGGGTGGGGAGGGGCTGCGGCGTTGAGGGAGTGAGGATGGGGCTGGAGTAGGGGTGAGGGGCAGGAAGGCAGCGGCAGCCCGCAGCCATCGCCTGGGGGCGGGGAGCGGGTTCCTGTCACACCCCTGGGTCAGCCCCAGCGTTGGGTTCACGGGGCTGGGGGTGTGCGGGTGTCGGGGCCGGTTGTGGGGCACCTGCAGCACTGCCCGGCTGCCTCAGCCCCTGGGGTGGCCCTCGGGTGGCTGTGCCTGCAGCCCAGCTGTCCCTGTGCTCGCTGCCACTGCTGGCAGGAGCAGCACCGGGCACCTTTGTGTGGGGACAAAGCCTGGAGAAGCCCAGCACGGCGCTGGGATCTGTGGGGTGGAGCCTGCCCTGGCTGCTCGGGGAAGGGACCCCCGGCCGGGCCCTTTTTTGTGCCACCTTTATCCTCGAGCCACTTGAGAAGCGCTCTGCTTTTTGCAGCCCTGTGACCGAGGCCGTTTCCTCCGTGCTCCCCCCTCTCGCTTGACTTCTCAGGTCTCTGGGGGTGACGCTTCTTAAATTTACCTCTCTAACTTCTCGTTTTAAACCAACGTCTTGCAAACGTCTTTAAACCGTGGCCCGAAGCCGCTGCGAAAATACCTGCGGTTAGCGACTCGGTGCTGAAAGCTGCCGAGCTGGGGGAATACCTGGCTGCTCCGCGGGGCATCGGCTGAGCCTCTGCGGGTGTGGAGGGAGCAAACTGCTCCGCGGGCTGCAGGGCGGCTCGCTGCGCCTCGAGGAATTGCCTGGGAGCTGGAGGCACGCTCGGGTTTTCCCTTTGCTGAGAGAAACGGGGTGGGAGGAAGTGAGCTCTGCCAGGTTCGGGGTTTTCATCTTCGTGTCTTTTTTTTTTTTGCTGTGTGCACAGAGAGAAAAATAACAGCCCGGTTTAGGTGTGAAGTGCTGGTGACTGTCTTTGTGCCCAGTGAATCTTCACCCCAATTTGCCCTCTGATTTAGCAGGGGAGGTGTGGCACGGGGCTCGTTTCCATGGCTGTGGCTTTGCAGCCACACGTAGCTTGCCCTGAACTGCTGGCAAATTAATCATTTATCCCAAATCGTGCCTTAGTGCTTGCCCACCGTGCAGAAGAAAACAAATCTGCATGAACAGGGAGCAGGCAGGGCATTGTGCCCTGCAGCTTGGGTTCCCGTGAGGGGCCAGCTCCGTGTCACCCCCGGGAGTGCTTCCCGAGTGCCTCCCGGGAAGCGGTGTGCAGGAATCGGGTGGAGGAGCTGGATTGTGGAGGAACCGTGTGGATAATTTTAGCCGTTGCTCATCATTTTTTTATTGGGGTGACCTTTCTGCAGCAAGAGCCTGCAGTCTGTCTCTGAATCTGGCTCGCTCTGCGTGTCGACTCCAGCGATCTGCGAGCTCTGCTCAGAGCTGGAAGCTCTCAGCTTTGACATATTCCTCACCCCCTCCCCCTTTTTTTTTTTTTTTTTTTTTTGTTTTCTTCCCCTCCTATGGAGCAAAATATTAGAATATCTGAGAGCGAGGCAGGGAAGTTTGGAAGTCGGCTGCGTGAAAATTGAGGCGATGCTGTCCCAGCAGAGCTTTGCTGTTGCTCCTGAGTGCCTGCTGCCATCCCTCCGCGGGCACCCCGTGCTCTGGGATGTGCCGGGCAGAAGGCAGCGCTCAGAGCCGAGCTGCTGGGTGGTCAAACTGCCGGGCTGCGAGAGCCGGGAGCCTCCCTGCCTCCCCCTGCACGAGTCTGGAAGCTGAAAGCCATCCTGCGGCACGGCGTGGCCGCCGGGAGCTCTGCATGCGGCTCACGTGAGCGCTCCAGGCAGCCGCTGGATTTCCAGCGCCCGGGAGTTGCGCCCGGTTCCCCGCTTCTCCCCTGCATCGCCCTTCTCACCGCCAGCCCCGAGGCCGAGAGCTGAGAGAATCCGCCTTAAAAGAAGTTGCTTTGGTGATGAAACGAGTGGAAATGGGGCCGTGCCCGCCCGGAGCTTTTGTGTGCAGAACAAAGGCTGGCGTGCAAAGCTCCTAACCTGCCTCGGGTCGCGATCTCAGCTTCTGAAATACCCTGACAAGTCATTTTCCCCTCTCCCGAGGTGCTGGCTGAGCGAGCAGGGGCTCATTGTCCTTCCTCAGCAAAATCATTCCGTTGCTCATTGTCTGCCAGGTGCTCCCCTCGCTCCTCACGGTGAGATTTGTGTTTGGAGGGGCTGCCGAGAGCCAGGAGGTGACAGCTCCGCGCGCTTGGGGACTGGGCTTTGAGCGCTGTGACTCTCAGGAGACGGAGCCCAGCTTTGAGGATGCGTCCTCTTTAATATTCCCAGCTCTCGTGTGCCTGACTGCGCTATCTTTAAAGCTTCCTACACGGGTTGCTTTTTTTATAAAAAAAAATTTCTATTGCCATCCGCGCTGATTCCGGAGTCTGAGTGTGGCGCTCTAAAAGAGGAACGCGTCTGCGTCGCCTGACCGTGTGGGATCGCGGGGATTTTCTCCCATCTCTGCCTCGAGCAGTCCTCGGCGAGCAGCAGCGGTTTAGATACAATTCGGGGGCACGGTTTTCATCTTCAGGGATGCAGCACCACGGACGGAGCCTCTCCGGTCTCCCAAATAGAAGGGATGCTGCTTTTCGCAGCTAATGGCTCTCAGGAAGCAGCACCGCCTCCCCCCTTCCACTTAGGATCCCTGCCCGGGGGATGATTCCTCCCTTTCTGCCCACATAAAGCGTAGCTGACCCCGTGCACGGCCTGGGATTGGTGCTGCTCGGTGCCTTGGGCTCTGCGTTGCCTGCTGATTTGAGGTCATTCGGGGCTTCCAGGAATGAGACTGCCTGCAGGAAAGCGCTTGGAAGAACAATGCTTTCTGCTGAGCAGGGGAAAAAAAACCTGAAAGCCTCTCTGGGATAAGCCGAAAGAAGGTAAATAGGGAGTTGTTGCTTCCTTGGTGGTGCCTGGTACCCAGCGGGACACTTGTGCAGGGCGAGTTTTGGCAAAAAAAACTCTCAGGGACAAACTGGCAAATACCCTTTGTGAAGGGGTTATTAAATCCGCGTACCTAAACACAAACGGCGTGTGAGATGCTTCTGGTGCTGCTCTGAGATCCTAAAGGCGGCACTGGTAGCATTAGTCCCCAGCACTGTCCCCAAAAGTGTCCCCTAACTCACTTGAAATCTGCAGTCTGATCTCCAAACCTATTAAACTCCAAATAGCAGCAATCTCTGCCAGCTTCGAGGCCTGTTTTATACCCTCTCTGGTAAGACTGGTTCTGATAGGAATGGGGAGTGAGCCGAGGCTTCTTGTCAAAGGTTACCTGCTACCCGACCAGCAGGAGCTAGAAGGCTTTTCAGAGCTGCTTGGGAGAAATACAGCACTGGAAATTAATCCTCTTTTCTTCACAGCTTGGAGGCTGCTGTTTGATTTCTCATTTACCTCCTTTGTTCTCTGTCCTTTTTTCTTTCCAGAAATAAACCAGAGGCAGTAGAAGTAACATTTGCAGGTAAGCGCTGAGTTCTCCTCACCTTTCTTTTTTTTTTTTTTTTTTTTTGTGGCCTGCCTGTGGTTATCCTGGTGCACCCAAATTCACCCAGCACCACTGGCAGAGGGAAGAGCAGCACCAGGACAGACTCTGAACACCCAGAGCTGTGTGCTGCAGGTGCCAAGCCTCCTGTAGGCTGCCCTGTGTTTTCTCTATACGTCCACCTTCCCCGGGGCTTAGCCCCCAGGGATGATTTTGGCAGTCACAGCGCTTGGTGTGAGCACTGGCTGGCTTTTACCTCGCCCGTTCTCCAGCCCCAGACGTGGTGCTGTTTGCTATTAGGTCTTCAGGGTTGTTAGAAAGCTGGCTTGGGGTGTCAGGCGAGATGAATTTGGAGCCTGAAGCTTCCTCTCTAGGATGAGAAGCAGCGAGGAAGCACACGTGCTCGCCAGCAGCCGATGTCTCACTTCTGTTACCAGGAATTTGTGCGAGCTGCGGGGCTCCGCGGCCAAGCGGAGCGTGCTGGGTGCCCGGAGGGCTGCCTTGCCCCCCTCCTGCCCTCGCTGCCCCTTCTGCAGCGAAGTGGAAGCTCAGCAGGCAGTGCCTGAGCTGCTTTTGCTCTGCTGATGGCTTTTTTTTTCTCCCCCAGGCTGCAGCTGTGGCCTGGTGGGCACGTCAGTCGCTTGCTGTGCTTGGCATCCAGACGGCTCCCATCCCCGCGCGTTTGTGTCCCTGTGCGCTGAAGGCGAGCAGATTTGCCGGGGATGCTGAGTGGCACCAGGCTGGATCTTGTGATCTGTGCTGGGCATGTCAAAGCTGTTCCAGCCCTTTGAAGGATAACAGTGTGATGTTAGCCAGTGAGGGCTTTCTCGTGGTGTATCTGTGAGGACAGGAAACGTGTCACCCCATGGAATTCCTAGAATGCACCGGGAAAGAGTTCCCCAGAAATAGGAAACGCTCCCTCTCGAGTTCCTTACGTTTTTCTCTCTTGCTTCACAGACTTCGATGGAGTCCTTTACCATATTTCAAACCCCAACGGAGATAAGACAAAAGTGATGGTCAGTATTTCTCTGAAATTCTACAAAGAACTCCAGGAACATGGTGCTGACGAGGTGAGTATCTCTGGACATCCGGTGCCTTGAGCCTACAGAGGTTTCATCAGCACAGGCAGTGCCCTTGGGATGTTGTTAGGGTCTGACTTGCAAAGAAGTGTCTGGATTTGTCTGTGCTTCCACCTTGTGCTGACAGTCCTGTGCCAAACAGGAGTCCCGCTTTGCTTGAAGACAAAGCACGCTCCCATTCTCCTGGGAATTAGCAGTCATCTTTTCTGACCCCACAGCCTGAAGGGCAAAAAAAGGCATCACTAACTCCGAAATCCCTTCCAAAGGAGTGCGAGGCCTGGCAGAAGCAGTTTCCCTGGCAGATGTTCTAGTGCAGGAAGGCAGCAAGACAACTCCAGAGTCCCGTGGCGCTGCTCGTCTGACTCTAACCACGCTTGATGGGCTCCAGCCGTGTGTGCAGACCTTGATCTGCAGACGGCCTGCTTCCCTTTTTGCTGCTGCTGTGCGAAGGAGCAGGTTCAGTTCCTGTTGAATGGGCTCGGGCTGCGGAGGGCCATTTATGGTAGAAAGCAGGAGCCTCTCTGAGCCGTGGTTGGGTGGCGAGGCAGGAAGTGTGACTCAGTTCCTGAGTCAATTTTCAAATCTCCTCCCGTTAGCAAACGGGGTGCACCCTGCAGGTTTTTGCCACTGGGTGTCTGTCCGTGGAGGGAAACGAGGAAACCGGCCCAGGAATTAGAGAGTCGGGCGAGAAACGGGAGCTTTGAGCCCAAAGTGAATCCCTGCAGGTTGCAACGAGGCCTCTTTGCCCCTGGCTGCTGTGCTCAGGCCCTGGTGCCGTGCTGGCAGTGAGGGCAGCTGCCAGCCGACTTGTCAAGCTCTGAGAGGAAGATGGGATCTCTGCAGGACTGCCTCGGGAGTGCTGACTAAATAGAAGTTGCATTTTTAAACCGCCGTTTAACAAACTGCTTCTCTCCGTGCTTCCCTGGAGAAGACGGAGCTTGTTTCGGCACTTCCTCCGCTCGGTCTTTGGTGAAACCCCGCTGGGAAGCCGAAGTGGAGTTCCTGCTAAGGCAGAGCATCTCCCCGGGCCGCTGCAGGCAGGCTTTCTGCTGAGAGGAGGTTTTTTGGCGTGCAGAGAGCCCGTGCATCCTCTTTGCGTGGTGCTGGTGGGTGTCAGCCCAGGAGGGCCAGTTCTGCCACGGCGTCGTTCTGTACTTCTCTGCGAAATGCCTCCTGTTCCCGGCCCCCTCACTGCCACGGAGCCATGGTTCAGCTGAAAATTGCCATTGATGTAAAATTCAGCAGTGATTATGCTCGAAGAAAGGTTTGTGCTGTGCCGTGGGCGGCTCTGCTTCTGGGAGGCATCCAAGCCGCCTGGCAGTCTCCTCTCCATCCCCATCTGTCCCACAGAATGGGCTGAGGCCAGGCAGGCGATCGCTCGGCCACGCTGCACCTGACCTCACCTCTGAGCGTGCAGGGAGAGCACCAGGGCGTGCTCTGCAAGGTTTTCTGCATCCTAAACCCCTGGGGGCTGCCCTCAGGGTGGGAGGGGGGTTGGAGCCCTCAGAGCTGCCGTGCCGAGCTCCACTGACCGTTCTTTGAAGCCACGAGGCAAGTGGAAGGGGGATTCTTGTCCACAGAAGTTCAGAACTAGCAAGAACTTTAAAAAGTTCTGGTTTTGCCTCCTGCCCTGCAGCTTGTTCCCTGCCAGTGGGGTTCAGGGAGAAGGAGGAGGCAATACAACAAGAAGCCAGTGACTTAGCTGTTTGGCCACGCTCCGTTTGACCAGGGGGAAAAAAAAAAAATCTAAATTTCAAACTTCTGGAAAAAAAAAAAAACCTGTCTGTTTCTTTCCTAGGTATTGAAGAAAGTCTATGGGAGCTACTTGGTAAATCCTGAATCAGGTAACCCTGCTGTAATATTCACACCGTGTGTGCGTGCAGCTCCAGAGTGACTCAGGTCACCTCGGAAACGCTCAGATGGAGGCTGCGCCTCCAGAGCCCGATGTCTGCGTCTCTGTGCAGTGAATGGCAACCCGAAGGGTGCCTTGTGCACGTCAGGGCTGAAGCAGCTCGCGGCACGAGCTGTAACGCTCAGCGCAGCCCTCCCCCGGGAAGCCGCTGTTCCTCACGGCTGGGTCTTTGTTCTTCGCAGAGAGGCTTTGTGAGGCACAGGAAAACCATGGTTACCTGTGACAGCTTCTCTTCCTACTCACTGCACAAAACTGCACAAAACGCAGCCCGCACGTGTGTCTGGGAGCCAGGAAGGAGCCCCGGGGATGTTGCCCTGGCCACGTGCCCACCGGGCACGGCTCCTGGCAGCAGGGGGGTGGGAAGCGGTCGCCCCCGGGGCTTTTGGAAGGCCTCGAGGCAAAGGTGGGACAGGTGGTGGCAGGGTGCTTGGGCTGTGGGCGTCTCTTTGCAGAAAACGTGTGCCTGGCTGCAGTAAGGCCCTGAGATGCTGAAGGTTGGTGTCTGGCCCTCCCCAGGTTACAACGTCTCCTTGCTCTACGACCTGGAGAACCTCCCAGCGGACAAGGATGCTATCGTGCACCAAGCCGGCATGTTGAAGCGCAACTGTTTTGCTTCGGTCTTTGAGAAGTATTTCAAATTCCAAGAAGAGGGCAAAGAAGGAGAGAAAAGAGCCGTCATCCACTACAGGGACGATGAGACAATGTAAGTGCTCGAGGAGTGGAGGCAGACCTCTGCTCAGAGCTGTAGGATGTGGTGGAAAGTCAGGAAACGCTGTTGCTCTGTGCTTTGCCGTGGTAATAAGGGCCTGTCCTAGGCTGTAAGGAGCCTGGGAGGGTTCTGCTCACCCCTCAGGCTGCAGAGACGTTATACAAGAGCCTCTATTAGCAGGAGCGCTTGTGGCTGCACGCAGGAAAGGAACCGGCCGCTCCCAACAGAAATGTTTTGCTCCGTGTAAATACAATCTTGGGAGGGGAAATTTCCAGCAGGCGGGCCCGTGAGGGTTTGTTGCGTCTACCTGAGCTTGTCAGGCAGCTGCCTCCTTGTCCGGTGGTAGCTCCAGCAGCTCTGTTCACAGCCGGGTTCTCCTTTCTCCCCCCCCCTGCAGGTATGTGGAGGCAAAAAAGGACCGCGTCACGGTTGTGTTCAGCACGGTATTTAAGGATGATGACGACGTGGTGATTGGGAAGGTGTTCATGCAGGTATGGAAACGGGCATCGTGGAGAAAGGGTCTGGGGTTTGAGCTTTTGCCCTCCTGCCTGCTGACAGGCCTGTGGGCAGCGAGACACTGGCCCAGTTTGCTGGATACCAGTTCACCTGCGCTGAAGATCATTGCGACAGGGAGTGTTGTGATGGCAGCAGTGGGTATCTTACCTCACGGCTCTGCTGTCTGTGTGTTTAGCTGTGGGCAGGGCATCTGCTCTGGTTTTGAGCTGTTCCCCACCAGCATTGCCCACAGCCTGCAGTTGAGCTTTATAAGCCAGCAGGGAGGTGTGAAGTGAACAAAACCGGGTTTGTGAGGCTCCTGGGGAGAGGGCAAGGCTTCAAGGGAGTGGCTGTCCCAGAGTCTGCGTGTCCCAAGTTCTTGGTTTTCACTACAGCAAATCCTGTTCCTGCCTGGCCACAAGAGTTTCCACTCTGAGTCACGCTGGCTCCTTCCCTCCAGCTATTGCTCTTGCGTAACACCCAGCTGCTTATCTGGGCTCTCATGGAGAAAAACCTGGCCATTAACCAACCAGTGAAGCCATCCCCTCTGGTATCGGCGGGCAGAAGTGCAAGCTAAGCGTTCGTGAAGGAAACCCCAGTGAACTACTTGGCTCTCCAACAGGAGCACGGGTCCTCCTGCCCGTGAGGCAGAGGGGGGGAGATTGTGCTGCCTCGGGACAGGAGATGGGGTCTGGACTTTCCCAGCCCCGTTTAGGGACGGTCCTGCAATGCAGAGCTGGCTCATTCCACGTGAAACGAGTGTTTGCTGCTTCCTGAGAGGTTCCCTAGTGGGAAAAGATCTGCCTGGAGGCGTTGTTTCAGGGCTTAGAGAAGAGCTGGGAGGAGCAGGCTTCACGCACGAGTTCCAAACCCCACAGGTGCCTTTTCCTGCCCAGGTGAAGCCACCTGGTGGGAGATGCTTTCTGCAATGGCAGGGAAAGCTGGGAAACCTCTGCCCAGTGACCCTGCGGGAGAGAGGAGCCCCACTTGCTTTCCTGGCGTGCCACGGTGGGAATCACCCGATTTTTGTCGTTTTCAGGAGTTCAAGGAGGGTCGCCGGGCCAGTCACACAGCCCCACAGGTGCTCTTCAGCCACAGGGAGCCACCCTTGGAGCTGAAAGACACCGACGCAGCCGTCGGCGACAATATCGGCTACATCACCTTCGGTAAGCGGGCGGCTCCGGGGCTATGAGCTGGGGAGCGGGCAGCGAGCCACACGCTGTCGGGATCAAGTGAAATTTGGTGTGAGAGCAGGGAAATCAGAGGCTTCTTTCTCACGGGCATGTGGCTGTATTTGTGGCTGCTCCAGCTGCAGCCAGCTGTGCAGTGCTGGCCCAGCAGTCACTGGCAGGAGCGGGGCTGCGAGCTCTGTGTCTCCAGCTCTTCCTCTCTGCTCTCGGCCAAACGCTTCTGTCTCCGAAGCACCTTCCCCTGCCTGCGGAGGCACCGCTTTGCTGGCCAGCAGGCATCGATTCCTCCTGGGCAGCAGAGCTGAGGAGCCCAAACCCTGCTCCTGTTTGAAGGGAGAGAAACGGGGGGTCCTGGCTGGGGCTGCTGGGAGGGCTCAGGCTGGCGTGGCTGCGGTTTGGAGCACAGACCAAAGGTCTTTCAGCCCTTGGATGTGGGGCACAGCCCCGAGGTAGCAGCCACAGCTCCCTGCAGCTCCCTGCGGTGGTGGCGTCACCTCTGGGCACTCGGCCTGGCCTCCAGCTGTGTCCAGGCTGCTGCGAGAGAGCCTTGGGCACGTGACAGCGGGTGGGAAAGCGCTGCTAAGCCCTGTGTTTAAAATCACAAGTGGTGCTTAATCCTGCTTACGCAGCGCGCTAACGGGCTCTTTGTAGGGAGCAAAGCAGGCATCGAGTCCAAAAGCCTGCAGCAGCAGAGGAGCCCGAAGCCCTTTGGTAGCTCCAGGAGGGGATAACGGGGTCGGGAGGGGATAACGGGGTCAGGAAGGGGGTAATGGGGTCGTGTGGTCGCTTTTCTTTCAGTGCTGTTCCCCCGTCACACCAACGCTGCTGCCAGAGACAACACCATAAACCTGATCCACACGTTCCGGGACTACCTGCACTATCACATCAAGTGCTCAAAGGTACTGAGAGCATGCAGCCAGGGGGGGAAAGGGGAGGTTTGAGCTGTGGTTGGCTGAAAGACTCAAAATCGAAAACCTCAGCCCTGAGGACAGGATCCTGAAGCGTCCCCGCGTTGTTTCTGCAGGCCTATATTCACACGCGCATGAGGGCAAAAACATCGGATTTCCTCAAGGTGCTGAACCGTGCCCGTCCAGACGCAGAGAAGAAAGAAATGAAAACAATCACGTGAGTGGAAAATGGGGGCAGGGGGCGTGCTGCGGGCAGCTGGGGGCCGGAGCAGGTTCCTCCTGCCTGTGGCCAGCAGCTCAGCGGGGCTAGGAGCCTTCCCGTGGGGCTTGTTCTGCACTCGGTGCCATATAAAACACCCCTGAGCCCTGAACTGCCCCTACCTGTGTCTCTGAGAGCTCAGGGCAAGCATCTGCTGGCCAAAAAGCTGCCCTGGAGCTCAGCAGCCAGCCAGAGGCAACCCGGAACAGGCACTGACCTCTCTCTGCGTCCATCCTTGCAGGGGGAAGACGTTCACAACCCGTTAACAGCCGGGGCACGGAGGCTGCTGTGGAGGATGAAGGTTGGGGCACTTGCTACCCGATAATCGTAGCTTTTAATGTTGCACCTCTGTGGGCTCATAAGGAATTCAAGCAATCGGGGTCTGTTTGTACGACAGTTTGGGGAGTAATCTGCAGAAACGAGCTGTGCTTGCGAGGACTCGATCGTTCCAAGAAAACAAACCTTAATTCCAGTTTGATTGACTTAAATTTCTTTTCTTTTTTTTTTTTAATTTTTTTTTTTTTGTTCTTTTCAAGCTGTTTCGCTTTGCAATATGTTACCGGAAATAAGTTGCAGTATTTCTTAGGAAAATAATGCAATATTAACTTGTTTTCTTCTGAGTATTTGAGTTCCAAAACTCCTGTATCTGAAGAAATACTGTTGGGGTTCATTAATAAAGGAGATCTTTCTATCTTAAGGAGCTGGGGGCTTTTGGCTTGTCAATGCACGTGGAAAGACAAGCGCAGGGGGGGGGAGTTAGAGCTAACCATGGGGAAATTACCGTGTCCTGGAGATTCCCTCCTCCCTCACTCCGTAGCCCCTCTCTCTTCTGCCTGGAAGGGGATTGGGGCTCTGCCTCCAGCCCGACCCCAATAAAACCAGCTGCTGCCACCCCTCAGCTCAGGGCAGCCACATCGAATCCTGGTCCTCAGGAACCCCGAAGGAAGCCCAGGAAGCATTAGGGCAGCGAATTCCTGAAGCTCCTGGGGTTGGGGGAGGTGGGTGCGGGCAGTCCCAGCTCCTCTCCCTCCCCAGCAAGCAGAGCAGGAGGGGGGGCGAGTTAAGTGAAATAATTTATATAATTAAAGACATTTTCATACAAAACCCCAACCCCAGCCCCCAGGCAGCGAGGGCGGAGCGGGGCAGGCTGGAAAATTACAAAGCAGAGGCTGGAGGAGGAGGAGGAGGGAGCCCCTCGCCCCTGTCTCCCGCCGCAGCCCTAGCGGTCGGGGCGCTGCACGCAGAAAACTTTGGCTTGGTGGTCGCCGGAGGTCGTCACCACAACGGAGGCATCCCTGGGGGGTGGAGACAGGGCTCAGAGGGGGCTGGGGGCTTTTGGGGTCTCAGTACCCAACCTCCCAGGGGTTCCCCGCTCACTTGTTGATGGCGAAGTCGAGGATTTCGGCCGAGTGCCCCCGGTACTCGCTGATCAGCTTCCCCGAGCGGGCGTCCCAGAGCCGCACGGCCCCGTCCAGGCTGCAGGTGTACACCACGGCCGAGCTCTCCTCCCACAGCAACTGCACGATCCCTGACTGCGGCACGGGAGCAGGGAGGCAGCGGGGTCAGCGCCCCCGTGCCCCCACAGCAGAGAGGAGACGGCCTCAGGCACATCCCCTGCGGGCACGGCAGCTGCCTCAGGGGAAACCCGAGGGCCAAGGGAGAAGCAGAAAGCAGGAACCAGCCCCCGGCCAGCCAGGAAAGCCCCTGGGCTCTAAGACAGGCTTGGCTAGGGCCGCAGAAGGTCACAGACCCCGAAAAAGGGCGTCGGGCAGTACCTCGTGTTGGCATTTGTGCCGCAGGGTCTGCGTGGAAAGGTCGTAGATAGCCAGCGTGCCGTCCAGGTAGCCCACAGCAGCCAGCGGCATCCTGCGGAGAGGGGAGCAGGCGTCACGGGGAGCCGGGGGAGGCAGGGAAGGGGGCGTGTGAAGGCCCCGCAGAGCCCCGAGGCGACGAGGGACGACCCGAGGGGCTGGAAACCAACCCCACTCACACGTTGCAGAAGCCCAGCGACTCCACCGAGTTGGACTCGGCCTCCTCGCCCTCGCCGGCGGGGGCCTTGGGGGCCGCGCTCTCCATCCTGAAGACGCACACCACCTGCGGGAGGGGAGACACCCCGTGAGCCCCCCCCCAGCAGGCTGCAGGCGATGGTTTTGCTGGTTTTGCTGGCCAGGCACGCCTCCTGCTGGCCACCCGTGGCCACCGCAGGCTGCTTTTGGCTAGCAAAAGCCCCCCCCAGGGGCTCACCTTGCCCGTGGCGGAGTTGACCAGCTTGGCGTGGCAGTCCACGGAGCCCGTCAGGATCAAGCTGCCGTCCTGGTTGCTGGCCACGCACGTCAAGGGGTCCTGGTGGCCGTCCTGGCCTGTTGTTGGGCGAGGAGGAGAGGCGTGGGCAGCAAGCAGGGTGCTGCCTCCTCGCCGCGCCGCAGGCGATGAATTCCTTCCCTACCTTTCAGCACGTGCAGCGAGGTTCCCTGCTTCAGGTCCCAGATGCGCATGGTGCCGTCCTCGTACCCCACCACGGCTCGCTTCCCTACGGCCAGGCAGAACCGGGGCGCTGAGCCAGAGCTTCCCCGCGGCCAGAACCGGTGAGGTTCCCCTCCCCGGAGGGTCCCCACGCCTCACCGTCAGGCAGGATCCTGCCGCATGTGGCCGGGCACGCCGGGCCCTGGAAGGTTTTGCAGTCCCCGCCGGGGATTTTCCACATCCAGGAGTTGCCGTCGGCCGTGCCCGCCAGGAGGACGTGGGCCTGGGGGTGCCACTCCATCCACTGCGCGGAGAGGGGAGGGGCAGCGTCACGGGGCAGCAGCCCCCAGGAGGAGGGGAAGGAGCCCCACGTGTCCCGCATCCAGCCTTTTAGCTCACCTCCAGGTCCCCCACCTCGAAGGACCAGACTTCTTCCTTGGCGTCCACCCGCCAGACTTTGATGAGCCCGGACATGTCGCCCGTGGCCACGAAGACGGAGTCGTGGCTGAAGCCGGCGCAGGTGACCGAGTCCTTGTGCCCTAGGGGCGGCAGGGAGCAGAAGGTGCTATCGGGGACGTGGCTGCTGGCTTGGCCAGCCCCGAGCAACGGGGTGCCCCCCCGTGCTCCTCACCTGTGCACTCGAACAGCAGCTCCCCGTCGCTCAGGCGCCACACGAAGGCTTTGTCGTCCTCCCCGCCCGTCACCGCCAGCGTGTTGGTCTTGGGGTCGAGGCTCACGCAGAAGACAGAAGCTTCAGGGAAGAGCAGAGGGACAGGGGGGGGGGGCTGCAGGGCAGGCTGGTGGGGCCCCCCCGCGCCTCCTCCCTTCAAGGGAAGCCAGGAGGAGGCTGGAGGCTCCCCGGCAGCCCCCGCTCACCCGAGTGCAGCCCGAAGGTGACCTCGCTGTCGTCCTGCGCCTCCATGCCGTCCGTGCCCCCCCCCTCCTCCTCGTCGTCATTGTCGTCCTCTGTCTCCCACGCCGGGCCGTCGGGCTCCTCGTCCTCGAAGTCCACGTCCTCCATCTCGTCGGCCAGGTCATCTGCGGGGACAGGGGGCTCAGTGTATGGCATGGGACAGCCGGGAACCTGCCCGGGGGACCGCATGGGGACAGGGACAGGGACCGGGGCGGGCTGAGAAGGAGCCAAAAGGGACCAGGAGGGGGCTGAGAGGGACTGGGGGGGACCAGAGAGAGACCGGGGGGGTCCTGACAGGGCCTGGGGGGGGGGGGCCGAGAGGGACTGGGGGGGACCAGGGAGGGACTGGGGGCCTGACAGGGCCTGAGTGGGGGCCGAGAGGGACCGGGGAGGACTGGGGGGACCTGAGAGGGCCCGGGGGGGGCCCGGAGGGGACCGAGAAGGACTGGGGGGCCTGACAGTGCCTGGGGGGGGGCCGAGAGGGACCGCAGGAGACCTGAAAGGGACTGGGGGGGGGCGAGAGGGACCGGGGGGGACCGGAGGGTGCTCGAGAGGGCCCAGAGGGGACCGAGAGGGACCGGGAGGGGCCGAGAGGGACTGGGGGGGACCTGACAGGGCCTGGGGGAGGCCGAGAGGGCCCGGGGGGGGCCTGACAGGGCCTGGGGGGCCTGGGGCCTGCCCGGGGCGGCCGTGCCCGATGCCCCGCGGTGTTGGCGGTGCCGGTGGCGGTGGCGGTGCCTCACCGGGTCCGGGCGGGCCGAGCTCCAGCACCTCGATGATCTCCTCGTCGCCGTGGAAGCCCAGCGCGCCCGGCCCCTCGGCGGGCTCCATGCCGGCTGCGCCGCGCTTCCGCTTCCGCTTCCTGCCCCCCCGTCCCGCCCCCTTCCTGTTGGTGCCGCGCGGGGCCCTCTGGGAGTTGTAGTCCCGGGGGCGCCTCCTCCCGCTGCCGGCCCCAGCGGGGCGCACTGCGGCTCCCGGCATGCAGCGGGGCGGGGCGGAGCCCGGCCACACCCGGCATGGCGGCGGCGCGCGGCGGCCTGCGCGGTACCGGGGGGGACCGGGGGGCGAGGAAGGGGACGGGGGGGGGAGGGGGACACGGGGACAGCGGGCGGGGACGGGGGGGAGGGGGCGGGAGGGGCGGGAGGGGCGCGAGCGGGGGGCGGGGCGGGATCAAGGACACGCCCCTTGGGTTTTGACCACGCCCCTTATAGCCTTGACCACGCCCGCTGTGGCGTTGACCACGCCCACTGGGGCTTTGACCACGCCCCTAGGGTTGGGCGCGCCGGTTTGGCGTGGCCACGCCCCTTCTGGCTTGGCCACGCCCCTTCTGGCTTGGCCACGCCCCCCTCTGGCATGGCCACGCCCCCCGCGCGGGTTTGGGGTCGCGCACCGGGACCGGGACCGGCACCGGGCGCCCCCCCCCGACCCCCTCCGTCCCCGCAGGGCTCCTGGCAGCGGCCACCGGGGGGCTCCGGGGGGGGCCACCCCCAACCCGGGGCTGCCACCGGCCCCCACCGGGACCCCCCCCACGACCACCGGGACCCCCCCCGGGACCACCGGGAGCCCTTCCCGAGGGCGTGGAGTACATCCCCACGCGGAAAAAGGGCAAGAACCCCATGAAGCCCATAGGGCTGGCGTGGTGAGTGGGATTTGGGGGCGATACCCCCCTCTAAGAGGGTCCCGGTGCCCTCCCGGTGCCGTCCCGGTGCCCCCCCGGTGCTGTCCCGGTGTGCCGGGGGGGTCCCCACGCTGTGTCCCCCCCCTGTTCTGTCCTATAGGGCCATCGGGCTGCCGTGCGGCATGGTGCTGTTCCTGCTGGTGAAGCGGGAGGTGGACAGGAGCCGCCTGCAGCAGCTGCGCGCCCGCCAGCACATGCAGCGAGCCACCGAGGGCCACTACGAGTCCGAGCGCTACCGCAGGGCGTAGCCGGGAACCCCCCCCCCCCAAAAACAAAAAAACAAAAAAACCCAAAAACCAAACCCTAAAAGGAACGAGGAGTTTGGGGCACGCGGAGTGGAAAATTAAAGTGGGTTTATTCGGTTTATAACGCCGCGCGCCCCCACCCCACGGCACATCAAGGGGGGGGCCCACGTTAAGGCACTGAATGGGGGAAGCCCCCCCCCCAGGGCTAGCCTTGGGGCGGGGGTCCCGAAGCGTTTTTGGGGCCGCCGCTGGCTTCAGAGCGTATTTACAAGCGGATGCGCCCCCACCCCATGATGGGAACCAGCCCCAATTCGCCCCCCCCCGGAGGGGCTGGCGGAGAGAGGAGCAGGTTGGGCAAAAGGGGGGGGAAAAAAGAAGCATTTTGGGGTCGGGGAGGGGGTTATAGGGCGGAGGGGGGGGGCTTAATCCCGGCCCACGATCTGCAGGAGGAAGGTGAAGATGTAGATGATGTCGGTGTAGATGGTGAGGGCGCCGTAGATGTACTCCTCGGGGCTCAGCGTGTTCTTCCTATTGCCCAGCACCAGCTGCGTGTCATAGGCCAGGAACTGGGGGAAATAATAGGGGACGGGGGACGGGGGGGGTCAGGCAGAGGTGTCGGTGCCCCCCCTACCCCACACACCCCACCCCACCCAAGGGTGCTCCCCGCCGGTGGCTTACCAAGGTGAAGGCGATGGCCCCGATGGCCGCGTAGAGCATGTGGAGCCAGGGGACCTGCGTGGGGACACGGGGACAGGCTGGGGACACGGGGGGGGGGGGAGGCCGGGGGGGTCGCACGGCACCCCGCAGCCCCCCGCCCCCCAAAACTCACGTATTTGAAGGAGAGGACGATGGCGGTGACGATGCCCGTCACCATGACCACGATGCCCAGCACGCAGAAGAGCCCCGGGCACGACGTGAAGTCAACCTGGGGGGGTTAAAAGGTGTCACGGGGGTGTCCCACGGTGTCCCCAAACCCCCCCCCCAATGGGGTGCGTGTCCCCCCATCCCACACACCTTGGTCTGGAAGCAGAAGAGGGTGACGATGATGGCCACGATGGCGGTGATGAGCATGGCGATGAGGACGGCGTTGGTGCGGTACATGCTGCGGGACCGGGGGGGGCACCGAGCTCACCCCAAAGTCAGGGACACCAAACGGGTGTCATCCGTCCCCCCCCCCCAAAAAAAAAACCAAAAAAAAACACCCGGTGAGTACCTGGCGATGGTCCCCGTCATGAGCCCCATGGCCAGCGTCTGCGGGACACAAGGGGGGGGCTCAGCAATGACATGGGGGGGGCACACGGGACTGTCCCCAATGTGTCACCCCCACCCCCCCCCACGAGCCCCCCACTCACGAAGATGCTCAGCAGGATGATGTTCCACGGGAAGCGCCTCCTGGGGACGATAATGGGGGCAGCTGTGAGACCCCCACCCACACCCACGGCCCCAAAAACCCCCCACAGCCCCACAACCCCCCCCACGTCCCCATATGTCCCCATACGTCCCCCTCCCACATCCCTTAGCCTCGCTCACAGGGGCTGGCCCCAAACGCACACCGGGATCCATGCCCTAAACACCCCATCCCTCAATACCCAGAGGACCCCCCCACACCCCAAAACTCTGTTCCCCTTTTTTTTTGGGGGTGGTCCCCAAACTCTGTCCCCTTTTTTTTTTTGGGGTCCCCAGCGCTCACCGGGGCCCCTGGCAGCAGGCCAGCACCAGGTAGGTGACCAGGAAGACGGCGCTGCGGAGAGAAGGAGAGGGTCAAGCTCAGCCCCCCCCCCCAAAAAAAATGGCATTGGGGTCATCAAGGGGGTGGGGGCCACTCGGGGACCCCATACTCACTACGAGGCGTAGTAGATGGCCACGTTCCTCTGCACGAAGGAGCGCACGGGCGAGCTGCGGGGCGGCAGGGACGAGCAGTAAGTGGCGTGCGCCCCCCCCCAAAAAAAAAAAAAAAAACAAACCCCGATTCCCCCCCCCCCGTAGCTCACACAAAGGTGAACACGGCGATGATCCCCACGGTCACCAGCAGCTGCAGCGAGATGATGGCGTAGACCTGCGGGAGATTTTGGGGAAGGGGGGTCAGCACCCAGCCACGGTGACCCCCACCCAAAAAAAATTAAATAAAAGGGGGTGGCCGCGTCCCGGCCCCACACTTGCCTTGCGGATGAAGGTGTGCCGGACCCTCTTGTCGTCCCAATCGGCCGCCTGGAAGGGGGAGCTGCCCCCCATGCCCTCGCCTCCGTAGCCATCACCTACCCGAGGGGGGGGGACACAGCTCGGTGACACCCCCACGGACACCCCCTTCCCGGGACAGGGTGCTCAGAGCGCCTGGGAGACCCCCGGCACCGAGATATCCCCCATAACCCACCCCCCTCATCCCAAAATTAAGGGTCCCCCGCTTACCAAACCGCATGGGCATGGTGGGCATCCCCGGCTGCGGGTACCCCCCTGGTGCCGCGTACCCCCCCGGTGCCGCGTACCCCCCCGGCTGCGGGTACCCCCCCGGCTGTGGGTACCCCCCCCCGTAGTGGGGGGGCTGGGGGTAAGCCCCCGGCGGCGGGGGGTACAGCGGGTTCTTGTCGTCGTACGGGGGGGGCGCGTTGGGCTGCGCCATGCCGGCTCCTCGTGGGCACCCTAAGGGGGGGGAAAAATGGGGACGTCACCAAGCTGCCAGCGCAGCAGCCGCCCTTTAATAGGGCTGGGGATCACGGCGGTGGCCCCGATGGCACCATCGGGTCAGTGGGAGCCCCGTCACCGTCCCCGTCACCGTCCCCGTCCCACATTCCCGCGCCCTGAGTCCCCGCTGCCCGCGTCAGGGCAGGGCACGGCCGCGCTGACTCAGGTGGCGACGGGGACGTGACCTCCAGGGCCACCCCCCGGCTGTGGGGTGCCCCCCGGGGACGTGCCAGCCACTATTAGGGCGCCACTGTCACCCCCGAGGGGGACGAGGGGACGGGACCCCCGCGCTGAGCTCCCCTGCGCTGAGCCTCCGGCAGCCACCTGGGCTCAAGGCCAGCAGCACGGCCCCGGACAATGAGGAGGAGGAGGAGGAAGAGGAGGAGGAGGAAGGCAGAACCTCCAAGGCCAGGAAAACATGAGCGCTGCCATGAACCGCCGCCAGGCCCCCACCCTGACCCCGTGCCAGCGGTGACGTGAGGGCTGGGGAGGGGCAGGACGGCAGCGGGGAGGGGCGCGAGGGGCGAGCACCCCGCTGTCCGTGCGTCCCTTTCGGGGTGGGGGCGGCCGCAGCGTCACGTTTGGCACCGCGCTGATGGCACTGCCGAAAATAACCCGGCCACGTGGTGACCCCACACTTTTGCTTTCGCTGCCCGGCTGCTTCCCCAAAAGCTGCTGGCACCTCTCGGCCAACAACCCCGCACCCCACATTCCCCCCCCCGGTCCCCCCCCCCGGTCCCTCTCCGGTCCCCTCCTGGCCGGGACCGAAGGCTGGAGCTTGAAACGGGGCCAGAACCTCAAAATCGAGCCCGGCCCAGGAAAAAACCCGAGGCAGAGGTGAGGGAACCAGCCCAACGGGTCCCGGCCGCACCCAGCCGCACGCAAACCCCCCCCTGCGTCCCGCCCAGCCCCATAACCACCCCCCCGGCAGCCCCACAGCGTGGCACGCCTGCGTCCCCAGGGCCACCCCAAATCAGCAGCGGGGTCACCTCCCCGTGCCCTTTGCCACAGGAGCCGTGCCACCAGCGGGGTCCGGCCCCGCTGCCCCTTTTCCTCTTCCCCTGGCTGCCACCAAGACCCCGGTGCCCACGGATGGGGCCGTGCAGGGCACCGTGACTCAGCACCGATAAGCAGGGGGGGGATTTGAGCCCCCAATGGGGGATTTGGGCCCCCAGTGGGGGATTTGGGCCCCCAGTGGGGGATTTGAGCCCCTCGCCCCGCTCCCCACAACACCCACCCGGCTCAAGGCCCTGCCACCAGCTCAGCGGGGACCCCGGGGTGCCCAGTAGGGCGCGGGGAGCAGGGCCTCCAGGTGGGGTCCCCACGTCCCTATAGCTGCCCCGGCTCTGGAAGGGCTCTGCCTTCCCAGAAGAGCCTGGGAACTGGTACCAGTTTGGCACGGCGCGGCGTGGCACGGCGTGGCACGGCTCGGGTCACAGGGCCACACACACCCAGGCTCGCTGCCCCCACCCAGCTCACCCCATATGTGAGTCTTTGGGGTCTCAGCACCGTGGCTGCCCCTCTCTGCCCCCTCTCAGCCCCGTCCCGGGGGTGCCAGGCACGTGGGACACTTGTCACCTCCTGTCCCCACCCCACGGGGACCCGCGCGTCCCTGCGCTCCCCGGCACCCCGCAGTGCCCGGCCTCACCCCATAAGGCCACCTCCTGATGGGGACCCCAAGGGACACCCCGCACAGTGCCCAGGAGGCCACCGAGGTGTCCCAGCGGTGTCCCCAACCTGGCTCACCCCAAACCTCGCCCCGTTCCCCCCACGCTGTCCCCGGGACCCCGCTGTCCCCACGGTGCCAAGCGGGCACACGCAGCAGGACTTTGCCCCGGTTATTGGGATCCACAGGTTGCCTCGCAACGGGGTGGCAGCCCTATTCCCACGGGGCTGCTGCCACCGCGGGGACACCTTGGCGTGGGGTCCCCAAATAGGGCCGTGACCCCCTGGGGACAAAGGGATGGGGGGCACACAGGGATGCCCCCCCCAGTCCCGGGCCCCCCAGGCTGCCCCCCATCCGCTCCAGGAGGCGCAGAGGAAGGCGCCAGCCTGGGGCCACACCTCGCAGGGCCAAATCCCAAAAATCCCAAATCCCATAGGAGTGGCACGTTCCTGTGGCTCAGGGAGGGGACCCCCCCGCCACCGCCCTGCCACCCCCCCCGGGACACCCGGTGCCGTGCTGGGACCCCCCCCACCCAGTGCTGGGATCCCCGGGGGGCGAGCGGGGTTAATGGGATGGGGGCAGTTTGGCACCGGGGGGGGAGACCCCAAATTGCGCTGGGACAACCGGGGGGCTCCACCCAAGCCGTGGGGGGGCTCCGCGCCCCTTCCCCCGCTCCCCCCCGGTACCGGCGGTGTGGGACGGGGCTGGGGGGGCGGTGTACCGAGGGGGGGGGGTCCCGGTACAGGGGGTCCCGGCGCTCCCCTACCTGCTGCGCGCTGCTCCGCCGGGCTGGGGCCGCTCCGCCGGGACCGGGCCGGGGCGGGGCGGGGGCGGTCACTGCCCGGAGCCCCCCCCCTCACCACCGGGACCCGCCCCGGGGCCCCCCCCGGTTCCTCCCCGCTCCTCTCCGCTCCCCCTGGCGGTGGCGCTCGGTGCCCGGTGCCTGGGGCGGGGGGGGGCACCGCGGGGACCCCCCCGGGGCTGAGGACGGGGACACGGGCAGGGAAACGGGGGGCGCGGGGGGGACACCGGGGGGAACCCCCTGTCTCGGCTGTGACGTCACTGAGGGGACCCCCCTCCCCGTGCGTCATTCACAAAGGGGCGCGCGCGCCGCCGGCAGGGGGCGCGCGGAGCTGGCGGGAAAAACGCTGCGGGGGGGGGTGGGCGCGCCGCTCTCCGATTGGCTGCCTGGGGGGCGTGGCGCGCCGGAGAGGGGCGTGGTTTGAGCGGGGGGGCGTGGCCTCGGGCATGGCGGGGGCGCGCTGCCGGGGAGCGGCGGCGGCGCCCGGCACCGGGACCGGGACCGGCACCGGGAGCGGGGCTGGGGTCGGGGTGTGCGGGCTGGGGGCGGCCGCTTGGCTCAGCCCGGCCCTGCGCCGCTTCGCCGCCGTGCTCATGGCCCTCGCCGGGCCGCTGCTGTTCCGCCTGGGGTGAGTGAGTGAACGCAGGGGGAGCGGCACCGGCACCGGCACCGGGGGGGGGGAGCCGCCAGGGGAGGTGCCGGTGCCGGTGCCCCTCGGTGCCGCTCAGCCCCGGGGGTGTCACAGCCCTGGGGGTGTCTCAGCCCCGCTCCGTGCCCCTCCAGCCCTCGGGCCGTGCTCCCCCTCCCCCGGTATCCCCCCGCCGGGCTCCGGTGGGGCTGAGCCCTTCCTGCCCCCCCCCCCCCCTCCAGCTCCCGGAGAGCCCCGGCCGCCGCCCAGGGGCAGCGGGGGGGTGAGGGCACGGCTGCAGCCGCCTTTGTTCTGCCTCCGGCCGAGGGAGCGCCGAGCCCGCCCCCCGCCGTCCCGGAGCCCTCCTGCAGCCCCCCCCCCGGGGCCCTCCCCAGCCTCCGGGCTCGGGGTGCAGCCCCCCGGGGTAAGGGGGCGAGGGGAGGCTCCGTGCCCCCGGTTGCGGGGCTGGGACCCGGCCCCGTTCCCCGTGTCCCGGGGTGGCGATGGGCACCCTTGGCCACTGCTGGTTGTCCCCTGGCTGGGCTCATTGCAGTCGTTAATGATGCAATCGCTAATTGCACCTGCCCTGCTAATTGCACCCCTCTGTCTCCTGCCCTATTTCCTTGGGCTGCCCCTCTCCTGCCCGGGGGGATTTTGGGGAGCCCAGAGGAGAGGCAGCAGCCCCGGTGTGCAGGACACACGCGAGTCCTGCTGCCACCACGGGGCAGAAACGGCCTTGGGGCCGCAGGGACCGACCTGACCCCAAGGTTTCATCTCTCCCCGCTCCCCCTGCCTGGGCCATGAGGTGGTGGCCGGTGACCGAGCGAGGGGGACTTTGTGCCCGGGGAGGTGGCCTTGGGCTGGGGACAGAGCCTGGCGCAACCCCGAGCGTTGCACATCCTTTGTGGCCCCAGTCCCTGTCCCCAGCCCCGAAGCTGCCCTATAAACAGGGTGTCCGGGCACCCTCGGGGGCTGTGGTAGCTGGCTGCGGCACGTGCCACCGCGCTGTCTCTCGCTTCCCTTTTCTCCAGCCCTGCTGCTCTGCCTTCCCCGCGGGGCACCCCGTGCACCGTGGGGACAGCGGGGGACACCGGGTGGCTGGGGACAACGCTGGGAGGCGGCGGCTGGGTGCTGCGATAACCCCCCCGCCCCGTGCGCACGCCCTGATAACGGGGGTGGGAAGCAGCAGGAGCGCATCGGGACCCCCCCGTGCTCTCCGCAAGCACCTGGCCGTGCTCCCAGCGCTTCCCAAATGGGCTGGGGGCCGGGGGGGCTCCCCTGTTGGGGTGGGGGCTCACCGGGTGTCCCCCCCCCCCCACCCCAGGTACAGGCTGTACGCCCGCACGCGGCTGGGCTTCCTCTTCTACCGGCGGCAGGTGAGGAAGGCTCGCCAGCGCTTCCCCCACGGCCACTCGGTGGCCCAGCCCCTGGGCTTCCACGGTGAGTTACGACCCCGACCCCAATTCGGGGCTGGTGTGGGGTGGGGGGGATGCTCGGCCTCGCCCCCCCCCCCCTTTTTTCCCTAGCATCTAGGGGCTTTTTTGTGATGTCTGTCTGTCCGCCCGGCAACCCCCCAGGGGTGAAAATCGTGCCCATCCCCGTGCTGGCCAACAACTACAGCTACCTGGTCATCGACACGGGTTCCAGCCGCGCCGCCGTGGTCGACCCCTCCGACCCCATAGCCGTGCAGGTGAGACCCCCCCAAACCCAGCCATGGGGTTTGGGTGCCCTCGGGGAGGGAGCTCTCTGGCTTTTTGGGGGCGAATCCGCCCCTAACCCGCAGTCCTCGGCGCACGGGGCAGGGTGAGGGGATTTGGGGTGCGTGGAGGTGCCCCCCCCCAAAGTTTCCCCCAAATCTCTGCCCTGCCAGGCTGCTATCGAGGAGGAGGGGGTGACGCTGGAGGCCATCCTCTGCACCCACAAGCACTGGTAAGGGGGAAAGGGGGGGGCGAGGGGGGGTTCTCCGTGCGCCAAAAGGGTGCTGGGGGACCCCTCGGGGTGGGGTGGGGTGGGGACCCCAAAACAGAGGCTTCTTGGGGGCTCGGGGGGGCACGCAGCGGTGCCCAGGGGCGCGGTGTTTGCTGCTGGGGGTGCCCCTACACCTACCCCACTTAGGGGGGGCACCGACCTCTGTGCCCGCAGGGACCACAGCGGGGGGAACGCGGAGCTGCGCCAGCGGCACGGCGCCTGCAGGGTGTACGGCAGCGCCCTCGACGCCATCCCCGAGCTCACCAAGTAAGTCCCGACCCCATACCTGCACCCGTGACCCCCCCCACTGCACCCCACAGTGCCCGTCACCCCCCCACCACGCCCCACAGATCCATAGGGTGCGCACCAGTCCCTGCCCCACCTCCCTCACACCCGTTCCCAGAGGCTGGGGATGCCCTGGGGGGGCCGTTTCGGGGTGCTGGGCGTTTTGGGGTCACCCTGACGGTGCCCCCCCCGCCGGCGCAGCCCCCTTGGTGACAAGGACAAGGTGACAGTGGGCTGCCTGACCTTCGAGGCGCTGGCGACGCCGGGCCACACGGTGGGCCACACGGCGTTCGTGCTGGACGCGGGGCCCTTCGGGGGCCCCCCCTGCCTCTTCTCCGGGGACCTGCTCTTCCTCGCCGGCTGCGGTGAGTAAAAAAAGCGCAAAATCAGCCAGGATTTGGGCTGGAGAGGGGGAACAGTGGTTTTTTGGTTTTTGTTTTGGGGGGGGGGACCGCCCCGGTGATGGGCAGTGCGCGTGGGTCCAGGCAGGCTGTTCGAGGGCTCCCCCGAAACCATGCTGGCCTCGCTGGATGCGGCCGTGGGCTTGGGAGAGGACACCCTGCTGTGGCCCGGTGAGCATCAACCCCCCCCCCAAAATCCCCTCCCGCGCCCCCAAACTGCCCGTTCCCATCGTTGGGAGGCGGGGGGGGGGGATGCTGAGGGTGCCCCCCCAGGGCACGAGTACGCGCTGGAGTGCCTGAGCTTCGCCAGCCTGCTGGAGCTCGACAACCCCGCGCTGGAGCAGAAGCTGCTGTGGGCGACGCAGCAGCGGCAGGAGAAGAGGAGCACGGTGAGCACCGAGGGGGGGGCACATCCTCACCCCCCCCACATCCCCTCCTTATCCCCTTGTGCCTCCCCCACCCCCCAAATTCCGCTCGCCGGGGGCTGCGCCCTGCGATTGGGGTGGTCGGAGAGGGGGTGCCGGGGGCGCTCGGGGCTGAGCGCATCCCCCCCACACCCTTTTTTTTCTTTTTTTTGGGTGTCCCCCCCCCCTCCCCAGTGCCCCTCCACGCTGGGCGAGGAGCAGACCTACAACCCCTTCCTGCGCACCCACCGCCGGGAGCTGCAGGAGGCCCTGGGGCTGCATCGGGGCAGCGGGGAGCCCCCCGACGCCTTCCGCGCCCGCGTCCTCAAGGAGCTGCGCAGGCGCAAGGACCTCTACAAAGCCACCTAGGGGGTGCCCCCCCCCCCGGGATATGGGGACCCCCCCTCACCGCCAGGACTGTGCCGTCGTTGCTGTGAATTTCCCCTCCTGTGGGGGGGGAGAGGATGGAGCCCCCCCCGTGCCACCCCATAAGCGTGCGCCCCATAAGTGGACTCTCCCTCCCCGTTTCTCCGCGCCTTGGGGTCACCTGGGAGCACCTCGGTCCCCTTCCTGGGGGGGTCACAGCCCCCACCCCATAGTGCTGGCACTGTAGGGACAGCACCAAGGGCTTTTTTCCCCTATTCCCCCCCCTGTTTTTTTCTGGGAGTCCCCAATTCGCAGCGCACCAGCTCAGGGACCCCCCCTGTTCCCCAGGCAGCGCCGTGCGCCCCCCTTTTTGGGGTGGGGGGGGCTGGGAGGGACCCCAAACACACACTGGCATTGGGGGCACGGTGCTGGGGACAGGACGGACACCCCGGAACCCTATAAATAAAACCCCGGATCCGATTTGTACCCGCTCAGCCCCTCCCTCTGTGTTTGGGGGGGGGGCTCCATCCCAAAATCTCTATGGGATCGCTGGCCCTTTAAGAGGCAGGGCCGGGGGGTTGCCATAGCGACGGCTGGAAGCGTTGTGGGGGGGGCGCCTCGGCTGGAGGGGCCAGGTTTGGGGTCGGGAGGGGGGAATTTGGGGGAGGGTATGGGATTTGGGGAGGATTTGGGGGGATTTTGGGGCGCACCGGGGGGTGGTGGGCCACAGGGTGGGGGGCTCTGCTCCCCTATAGGGTTACACGGCTGGGCTCCTGGGGGGGTGCTGGGGGGGCTGGGGGTCCCTGCGCCCCCCCCCACAGTGGGATTTTTGGGATCAGCCCCCCCGTGTCCCCACAGAAGACCCCAACCCCATGGAGGGAGCCGCCAAGTTCCTGAAGCGCATCGGTGGGTGTCCCCAATCCCCCCCCCCCGTGTCCCCAACCCCCCCCCGTGTCCCCATCCCCCTACCCTCCCCGGGACGTGCCCCCCCCACACACACACCCTGACCCCATATGGGGTCGGGGGTCCCGGGGAAGGGTCCGGAGGGGGGGGATTTGGGGCCAGCTGGGTGACCGCGTATTTGGGGCCAGGCCCCGAGGAGCTGGAGCGCTGCCTGTTCCCGGAGACCCTGGCGCTGGTGGCGGCGGGGGGCCGCGGGGGGGGGCACCTTTGGGTGGGCGCCAGACCCGCACCCTACAAGCGGGAGGGGCAGCGGGTGCGCAGCTGCCTCCTGGTGCGCGCCGAGTGCCGCGGGGCGCTGGACGGCGTCCCCTTCTGCAGCACCCTAAAAGGTGAGACCCCTAAAAAGGGGGAGGGGGGGGGAAGGGTTTTGGGGTGGCGCCCCCAGATTTGGGGTCGTCTTGGTCGTCCTATTTGGGTGGCAGCGGGGCTGTGCCGTGCCAGGGTACGTCACCATGCGGCTGGAGACCCTGGAGCAGGAGCAGCACCAAAGCCTGGAGGTGAGCGGCGTGGCCCCCACGGGGGTGGCACGACCCCATTGTCCCCCCCGTTTCCTGGATTTAGGGGCACTGCACCCAGCCCCGTGTCCCCGTCCCCAGCCCCGTCGGGGAGGGAGCACCCCAAAACCCCCCCCTTGGCCTCGGGACTTTGGGGACGGGATCCCCCAGCCCCATTGAGGATGGCGTTGGGGTGGCTCTGCCCCCAAAACCCCACAGTTCGCAGCGCACCCCATAGAGAGGAGGACCCGCATGGTGCAGCAGCCCCACGGGATGGCCGTCACCGTCCTCACCCGCGAGGGGAAGGTGAGGCTGGGGGGGGCGCAGCGGGGTCCCCCCCCCCTCTCCAAGAGATTTACAGTGCCTGGGGGCGCATCCCGAGCAAAAAGGGGGGGCTGCCCACCCTGTGGGGTGCCCCATGGGGTTTTTTGGTGTCTCCGCAGGCAGAGCCCCACTCCCGGGACTTCTCCTACGGCTGGGCCTCGCTGGGGGGGCTGCTGGGGGAGGCCGCCAGCCTCCTGCTGCTGCGGGTGCTGGCTCGCCGCCGTGCCGTGCCCCCCCCTGGCCTCATCTTCCCAGCCATCGACAGCGAGGGGCACCTCGGCACCGTCACCTACGTGAGCCCACCCGGCCCCTGGGCAGGTGGCGTTTTGGGGGGAAGGATTGGTTTTATGGGGTGGGGGTGACCCTATGGGGTGTCCCTACAGCGTGCCCTGGGTGCGCAGCGGCAGCCGGGGGGCTCGGCGGAGGTGGAGGTGGTGGTGCTGGAGCGAGCTGTGCGCACCAAGGAGGGCGTCCCCGCGGTCTGGCACAGCAGTTTCCTCCCCAGCGGGTACGGCCGGGGTGGGGGGGACCCTATTTGGGGTCGGGGGGGGGGCACACCCGTGGGGTTTGGCACCCAGCGGGGTCCCCGTCCCGCAGGCGCTTGGCTCGGCAGCTGCAGGTCGGGTGCCCGGTGCTGGCGGTGCTGCAGGATGAGGATGTCCTCAGCGAGAGGGGTACGGAGCGGGGCTGGGGGCTTTTTGGGGGCTGGGAGGGGGGCAATTGGGGACACACACACACGAGGTGCCTTCTGCGTGCAGCCCAGGCCGAGCCCCAGCCCGCGTTCCCCAAGCAGCCCCTGGAGTGGGAGGAGGACGCCCAGCTGCGCTCCTGGTTCCTGGATAGGAAGGTGAGGAGGGGTCTTGGGGGGTGGCACGGAGGTGGAGAGACCCCCACAAAACGCCCCAAAAAAGCTGGGAAAAGGCACGGGGACGCGGGACGGGGGTGCCCACCTCGTGTCCATCCCCCCCCAAACACGCAGGAGGAGCTGCAGGCGTCCCACGGCACCTACGCCCGGCGGCACCCCGAGCTCGCCGCCCTCCTGGCCGATTTCCTGCAGGCCCTGCTGCTCCGCCAGCCCCCCGACCCCCTCCCCTTCGCCGCCCGTTTCTTCGCCCCCTTCGCCCGCCGCCACCCCCCCGGCCCCAACTTCGCCTCCTCCCGCAGCCCTCCCCAGGATTAAAGCCCTCGGTGCTGCGCCCCCCCTGCTCCGGTGTCTTTTTTTTTGGGGGGGGAAACTGAGGCACAGAGGGGGGGTGGGCTGCATCCAAATCCCCCCCCACCCCCCCAGAGCATTTGGGGCCCCCTGCTCCCGCTTCCCCCCCACCCCAGGGTGCGTTTGGAGCCGCCTGTGCTTGTGCAACGCGCGCCCGCTTCCTCCTCGCTCCCTCTCCGCTGCCCTTTCCCCTACCCCAGCAGGGACCTTGCCCCCCCCCCGCGCCCTCCCCCAGCCGTGGGACACCGTCCCCATGTCCCCCCCCTTCCCTTCCCCAGCACCGAGAGGCAGTGGGACCCCCCCCCAAGGATGTGCAGGGAGGGGGGGCACACCTGGGCACGCTCCCACCCTCTTGGGGGTGCGCGCAGGGTTGGTGCCCCCACCCCAAAAAAAAAAAAATAATGTGTGTGGGGTGGGGAACCGAGACCGTGCGCACCCGCAGCACCCAGGGCTCCCTTTCCCAGCCTGGGTCAGCGAGGGGGGGGGACACGCTTCTTCCTCCTCCTCCTCCTCCTCCTCTTCCTCGGGGGGGGGTTTAAGAGCTGGGGGGCGGGCGCTGCGCCCAGTTTCGAGGCGAGGGCCCCAGCACCATGTCCGGATCCGACCCCACCGTGGCATCGCTGGAGCCAGGTGAGCGCCCCCCAAAACCCCCACCCACCTACCCGGGGTGCACCCCAGGGTGCTGGTGGGGCAGGGACAGGGACAAGGACAGCTTCGTGGTGTCCCCACCGCCCTGCCCCGAGGTGTGCGTGGCTTTGGGGCTGCTGGGGAGGGGGGTACCGGGGGGCTGCCACCTCCCCCGGGCCCCAATCGCTGCCAGGAGCAGCGGGGTCGTCCCGCTTTGGGATGACCCCGGGGTGTGGGTGGCTGTGGGATGGAGCTGGGAAGCAGCGGGGTCCTCGTCCCCGCATCCTCCTCCTCCTCTTCCTCCCCTCCCAGGTCTCGCCGGGTCCCTGAACCGGGTTCAAGGTGATCCTGGCGATGCCCCCGGCCCCCCGCAGCCCCCCGGGCGCACGGCTCAGCCCTACCTGGACGAGCTTGTCAGCATCCCCAAAAGCAGCGGGGTACGTGGGGCTGGGGGTGTAGGGTCGGGAACACACCCTGAGCACCTCGGTGTCCCCCGAGCCCTGGCTGAGCCTTGAAGCTGTCCTAATGGGGGAAACTGAGGCATGGGGAGGGGACGCCGAGCCCCGTGGGAGCCCCCCCAGCGGCTCTCCAAGGGCGGAAGGGAGAAGGGGAAGGGATGGGGTTGTGAAAGGGCTCGGGATTGCGTGGGCACCGTTAACGGCAGCCCCGGGACCCTCCTGGGGAGGGGGGCGCCCCCAAACAGCCTGCGACGAATCCCCCTCCACTTTTGGGATCCCCATCCCGTTTGGGCTCGGGGTCCCGCTGCCCGGGTTGGCGCAAAGGGAGCGGGGAGGGGAACGCCCGCCAGGGCTCCCCAGCACCAGGAGAAGGTGGCAACTGGGAGCCACTGGTTTTAACTGGGAGGGGGGGATGGCGCTCCCGTCCCCAGCCTGGCTTCAGCCTGAGGAAGCTCTGGGCTTTCACGGGGCCCGGCTTCCTGATGAGCATCGCCTACCTGGACCCGGGCAACGTGGAGTCTGACCTGCAGTGCGGGGCCGTGGCCGGCTTCAAGGTGAGCCCTAGGGCTGGGGGGGGGACACAGATCCCGCTCCCATCCCCTGCCCGGCCCCCGCTGCCCTTCTCCTGTCCCCAAACCCCCCCCCCCAGCTGCTGTGGGTGCTGCTGTGGGCCACCGTCCTGGGGCTGCTGTGCCAGCGCCTGGCCATCCGCCTGGGCGTCGTGACGGGCAAGGACCTGGCTGAGATTTGTCACCTCTATTACCCCAAGGTGAGCGGCCGGGAAGGGGGGGGGGACACGGCACCAGCGTCCCCGTCCCGTTTGGGGACACCTGAGAGCGTCCCGGCGTCAGCAGCCGCAGCAGGGCGGATCCTGCCCGGCCCAAGCTGGGACTTGTCCCCGTCCCGGAGCACCCTGAGATCCCAAATGTGGTGTCCCCCATGTCCCCGTGCCGTGTCCCCATGTCCCCGTCCCCGCCAGGTGCCCCGCGTGCTGCTGTGGCTCACCATCGAGGTGGCCATCATCGGCTCGGACATGCAGGAGGTGATCGGGACGGCCATCGCCTTCAGCCTGCTCTCGGCCGGCCGGTAACCCCCCCCCTCCCCACAATGGGACCCTTTTGGGGTGCCGCCACCCTCACCCCACCGGGGTGGCCCCCCGACCCCTTTCGTTGTCCCCATCCCGCAGCATCCCGCTCTGGGGCGGGGTCCTCATCACCATCGTGGACACCCTCTTCTTCCTCTTCCTCGACAAGTACGGTGAGTTATGGGGTGTGGGGACGCCATAACTCCCCAGGAGGAGGGGATTTCCCCCCTTGGGGCCGGCACCGGTGCCCCCCCAGCCCAGCCACCCACCCCCACAGGGCTCCGCAAGCTGGAGGCTTTCTTCGGCCTCCTCATCACCATCATGGCCCTGACCTTCGGCTACGAGGTAAAAGCTTTTTTTGGGGGGGTTTAGGACATCCCCATCCCAGCCTGGTGCTGCCGGGGGGGGTCTGCTAATGGGGTTCCCCGTCCCAGTACGTGGTGGTGAGGCCGGCGCAGCTGGAGGTGCTGCGGGGCATTTTCCTGCCCTACTGCCCGGGCTGCGGGCGGGAGGAGCTGCTGCAAGCCGTGGGCATGGTGGGGGCCATCATCATGCCCCATAACATCTTCCTCCACTCCTCCTTGGTCAAGGTGAGCAGGGACCGGGGTGGTGTTGGGGAAAATCCCAAAACTCGGGGGGAAGGCGCACGGTGAGGGGGTCACCCCGCGGGGTCACCCCACGGGGTCACCGGGGTGGTGTGGGGAAAAATCCCAAAACTCGGGGGAAGGCGCACGGTGAGGGGGTCACCCCGCGGTGCCACCCTATGGGGTCACCTTATGGGGTCGCCCCACGGTGCCCAGACCCGAGCCATCGACCGGTCGAAGAAGGAGGAGGTGCGGGAGGCCAACACCTATTTTTTGGGCGAGTCCTGCCTGGCGCTCTTCGTCTCCTTCCTCATCAACCTCTTCGTCGTGGCCGTCTTCGGCCAAGCCTTCTACCGCCAGCGCAATGAGGACGTGGTGAGGGGCTGTGGGGGTCACCCCATGGGTGTAGGGGTGGTGTCCTCACCCTCCCCGGATTTATGGGGTGCCCTACACGTGCCCGTGGTGCTTTCCAGCACAACAAGTGCATCAACAGCAGCGTCAGCCGCTACGCCAACATCTTCCCCCCCAACAACGCCACCGTCTCCGTGGACATCTACCAGGGGGTGAGCGGCACCGGGGAGCCGGCCTTGGGGTGGCCCCCGCTGGCCCTACAGGATCCCCGGGTTGAGTTTTGGGGTCCCCCTACAGGGGGTCATCCTGGGCTGCTATTTCGGGGCGGCGGCGCTCTACATCTGGGCCGTGGGGATCCTGGCGGCGGGGCAGAGCTCCACCATGACGGGGACCTACGCGGGGCAGTTCGTCATGGAGGTGAGGGCAACGGGGGGCAAATATCCCCCGGGGGGGGCAAATATCCCCTGGGGGGGGCTGGGCAGGGAGTTTCGCCTCCCTCTGTGTCCCTAGGGGCTGGCATTGGGGTCCCCAAGCGCCCCAATCGGGGCAGTGCCACCCCAGGGGTGCCCCGTCCCCAAGGGTGCCCCGTCCCTGGGGGTGCCCTACACGGGGTGCTGCTTCCCTAATGAGCTCGTTAAGCTTAATGAGCGGGAGCTGACATCTAGTGGGGTCCCGCAACCCAGCTGGGCACCCCAGGGGCGCAGAGGGGAAGGGTTTGGGGTTTTTTTTGGGGTGTCCCCAGGGCTTCCTGCGGCTGCGCTGGTCCCGCTTCGCCCGCGTGCTCTTCACCCGCTCCTTCGCCATCCTGCCCACCCTCTTGGTGGCCGCCTTCCGGGATGTCACCCAGCTGACGGGCATGAACGACCTCCTCAACGTCCTACAGAGCCTGCTGGTGAGGGGGGGGCACCCTTGGGACCCCCCCCGACCCCCTGAATGCCCCCCCTTCCTCACCCCGTCTCCTCCCAGCTGCCCTTCGCCGTGCTGCCCGTCCTCACCTTCACCAGCCTGCGCCCGCTCATGCACGACTTCGCCAACGGGCTGTGAGTTTTGGGGAGGGGGGGGACACCCCAAAAAAAAAACTATATCCCCAAAACCCCCCGTCCCATATCCCCTGGGTGGGCAAAACCCCGCTGCGGCCCCCCTACGACTTGCTATAGGGTGGCCTATGGGGGAAAACACCCACCGGGGGGGTGGCGCACGGTGCCGGGGCCGTGCCCCCCCCCCCTAAAATTTGCGCCCCCAGCCTGGGGAAGGTGCTGATGGCCCTGATCGCGGGGCTGGTGTGCGCCATCAACATCTACTTCGTGGTGGCCTTCCTGCCCACCCTACGGGGCCCCGCTTTCCTCGCCCCCCTGGGGCTGCTGCTGGCCGCCTACCTGGCCTTCATCGCCTACCTGGTAGGGTTTTTTTGGGGACACCCCCTTGGGGGGGGCACGGTGGGGGACATGGCCACCCCACTGAGGTCCCCGTTTGCCCCCCTGCAGCTCTGGACCTGCAGCATCGCCCACGGAGCCCCCGCTTGGGCTCGGGGCCGCCACGGCCGCTTCGCTTTTGGGGTCGCCCCCGAGCCCCCCCCTGGGGTGGCGGGGTCAGGGTGATGGGGTGGGGGCACTGGCACTGTTCCCCCCCCATATACACACCCTACACAGCCCCCCTTTTATTGGGGTGCACCCCAATTTGCTGAGCCCCCCATAGGTGGGGGGGGGGGGGCCGGATTAAGGGTGGGGGGGGGCGGATTAAGGGTTGGGGGGGCCGGATTAAGGGGATGGGGGGGCGAATTAAGGGTTGGGGGAGTCGGATTAAGGGGATGGGGGCACGGATTAAGGGATTGGGGGGGTGGATTAAGGGGGTTGGGGGCGGATTAAGGGGGATGGGGGGCAGATTAAGGGGATTGGGGGGCAGATTAAGGGAATGCGGGCACAGATTAAGGGGGTTGGGGGGCGGATTAAGGGGGTTGGGGGGCGGATTAAGGGGATGGGGGCACAGATAAAGGGGATTGGGGGGCAGATTAAGGGGATGGGGGCACAGATAAAGGGGATTGGGGGGCAGATTAAGGGGATGCGGGCACAGATTAAGGGATTGGGGGGCGGATTAAGGGGGATGGGAGGCAGATTAAGGGATTGGGGGGCGGGTTAAGGGGGTTTGGGGGCGGATTAAGGGGATGGGGGCACAGATTAAGGGATTGGGAGGCGGATTAAGAGATTGGGGGGCCGGATTAAGGGGGTTTGGGGGCGGATTAAGGGGGTGGGGGGCCGGATTACCGGGTGGGGGGGGCCTGGTTTGAAGTGCCTCAGCCTCCCCTTGCCAATTAGCGCTCCGGCAGCCCGCTAATTACCCCCCCGGGCCCGCTAATTAGCAGCCGGGCACCCTGGGGCTGGCCCTGGGGGGGTCCTCCCGGCTTGGGGGTGGTGGGGGGGGGGGGGGCCCTATATATGTGTGTGTGACCCCCCCTTATGGCGGGGGGGGGCTGATAAATGGGATCTGTGCACCCTGCCCTGCGCCTGGCTCCTTTTGGGGACCCCTTGGGTGGGGGACAAAGGGGGGGGGGCAAATTTTGGGGGGGGGTGGGGGGCAAATTGGGGAAGGGGGGGGGACACAGACACCTTGGGGGGTCCCGGGGGGGTCTCAGCCCTTTTCCCACAGATGCAGGGTTGGGGGGGGGGGGGGGGTGCTGGGGTCCCCGCCCCCATTCCCCAAAATTTCCCCCCCCCCCCCACACACCAGGGGGGGGTCCCTGGTTCAGCCCCCCCCCCGCCCCCCCCCCACTTACGAGACGCTCCCCGCCCGTTTCAAGGCCCCCCCCACGTCCCCAAAACAGCCCCCAAAAAACCTTTTTTTTTTTTAAAAAAAAAATAATTTTTTTTATTATTTTTTTTTTGTGGGGGGGGTCGGGGCTGCCCCTGTGCCCCCCCCCCCCCTTTCCTTTTCCCCCCTCCCCCCCCCCTTTCGGCCCCGCGCTTGTTTATGTGAAGAATTTCCCCTCCCTTAAAAGGGCGACGGCAGGGGCGTGGGGGCAAGGGGTGGCCCCCCCCTAAAAAAAATAATTAATTAATTTAACAAAACATAGCGGCTGGGCCCCCCCCTCTCCGTGTGCGAGTCCAGGGGGGGCGAAGCTAAATATATAGATGGCTTTGGGGTGTTGGGGATATATGGGATGGGGGAGGGATTAGGGGGGGGACCGCTGCGTGGAAGGGGGGGGGGGTGAAAGGGAAGGCGGCGTTGCCCTTTTAAGGGGGGCCTTGAAACCGCGGCGGGCTCCATGTTGCCGGCCCCGCGCAGGCACGCTCCATGTTGTAACAAAGTTTCCTCCGCGCCCCGGGGGGGGGGGGGCAGCGCCGGGGGGGGGGGGGGGCAGCCCCGCCACCCTCCTCAGCCTCGGCCTCGGCCTCTGTCGGTGTCATTAGCGGGGGCTTAATTGGGTGTCGGTGGCCCCCCCGCCCCCCCCGCGGGGCCCATGGACCAGCAGTCCATCATCGCCCAGGTTAGCAAGGAGGAGGGGAGCGCGCCGCTGCAGGAGAAAGGTAAATTTTTTTTTGGGGGGGGGGTTGGGGGAAGGTAAATTTGGGGGGGTTAATTGTGGGATGACCCCCCCCACACCGGAAAGAAATTGGGGCGCTGAAAAAATTGGGGTGGTCCCAAAGGGATTAGGGCGCCCCCTAAAGGAGTGGGATCCCCCCCCTCCCCCCCCCAAAGCAATTGGGAACCCCCCCTAAAAGAAATTGGGACCCCCCCTAAAGAAATTGGGACTTCCTAAAGAAATTGGGACCCCCCCTAAAGAAATTAGGGACCCCCAAAAGAAATTGGGACCCCCCCTAAAGAAATTAGGACCCCCCCTAAAGAAATTGGGACCCCCCCCCCCAAAAGTTGGGAAGCCCCTAAAGAAATTGGGGTGCTCCTAAAGAAATTGGGGTGTCCCTAAAACAATTGGGACCCCCCCCTAAAGAAATTAGGATCCACCCTAAAAGTTGGGACCCCCCTAAAGAAATTGGGACCCCCCCCCCAAAAAAAATGGGGATGTCCCTAAAATAATTGGGACGCCCTCTAAAGGAATGGGGGTGCACCTAAAGAAATTGGGACCCCCCCCTAAAGAAAGTGGGGTGCTCCTTAAACAATTGGGACCCCCCCTAAAAGAAATTGGGAACCCCTAAAAAAAAATTGGGAACCCCCCCTAAAGAAATCGGGGTGCTCCTAAAGGAATTGGGACCCCCCCCCAAAAAAAATAGGACCCCCTAAAAACTGGGATGTCCCTAAAAAAAAAATTGGGATGCCCCTAAAACAATTGGGACCCCCCCTAAAAAAAATTGGGACCCCCCTAATAACAATTGGGACCCCCCCTAAAGAAATTGAGGTGCCCCTAAAGAAATTGGGACCCCCCTAAAGAAAGTTAGGACCCCCCTAAAAACTGGGATGCCCCTAAAAATAATTGGGACCCCCCCTAAAGAAATTGTGGCCCCCCCTAAAACAATTGGGACCCCCCCAAAGAAATTGGGGTGCCCCTAAAGAAATTGGGACCCTCCCTAAAGAAAATTAGGACCCCCCCTAAAGAAATTGGGATGCCCCTAAAACAATTGGGACCCCCCCTAAAAAATGGGCATGCCCCTAAAGAAATTGGGACCCCCCCCCCCAAAGAAATTGAGACCCTCCTAAAAAAATTGGGACGCCCCTAAAAAAAAATTAGGACCCCCCCCCTAAAGAAATTGGGACTCCTCTAAAAATTGGAAAGCCCCTAAAAAAAATGTTGGCCCCCCCTAAAAAAATTGGGGGTGTTTTGGGGGGGGGGGGGGGGGGGTCATGGATCCCAGTGCCCCCAGAGGACCCCCGGGCCCTGCTGGGGCTTTGGGGGGGGGGGCAAAACCCGGGGGGGGGGAGCTGGAGCCAATGGGGAGGCCGAGCTGCGGGCAGGGGGCGGGGCAAAGGGCCTCAAGCCACGCCCCCTACATCCAGGCCCCGCCCACTCCCCCCCCCCCCCCCCCCACGGGGTCCATCTGGGGTCACCCCCCCCCCAGGCAGTGCCCCCCCCCCCCCCATAGGGTCCCTAACCCTGGGGGTTATTGTAGGGTCTCCACCAAAACACCGCCCCGGGACCTCTTTGGGGTGCCCCCCCCTGCTCGCTGGGACCCCCCCCATTTACCTGGACCCCCCCCAATTTACCGGGCCCCCCCCCCAGGTGCCCAGAGCCCCCCCGCCACCAAGAAGCCGCGGGGCCGCAGCATCCTCCAGTCCCTCTTCTGCTGCCTGTGCCGCGATGAGGCCGAGCCCTTCTCCGTCAACAACAACGCCCCGCTGCTGGCCGAGGAGAACGGCGCCCTGCCCAAGGTAAACCCCCCCCCCACCCCAAAAATAAAAAAAAAAAAATGGGGACCCCCCCCAAAAAAAAAATTGGACCCCCAAAAAAAATTGGACCCAAAAAAAAATGGGACTCCGAAAAGAAACGGGGATGGCGCGGCACCGTGGGGGGTACCCGGCCACCTTGCGTCCCCCCCCCGCGTGCCAAAATGAAATTTAAAAAAAAAAGGGGGGGTCTCCTGCTCGCCCATGGGGTGGGGGGGTCCTTCCTGACCCCCTGACCCCCCCCCACGCGTTGTGCCCCCCCCCAGGCCGCCGCCAAGCACCTCCTGCCCGAGCTGAAGCCGCAGGACGCCAGCAAGCTGTGCGTGGTCATCGACCTGGACGAGACGCTGGTGCACAGCTCCTTCAAGGTGGGTCCTGGGGGGGCGGGGGGGGTCACGCTGTTAAGGTTGGGACCCCCCCCAAAAATAAAAATAAAAATAAAAATAAACCTGCACTGACCCTGCTGTGCCCCCCCCCGCAGCCGGTGAACAACGCCGACTTCATCATTCCTGTGGAGATCGACGGCATCATGCACCAGGTACCGGGGCGCACCGCTGGGCAGGAGAAGGAGGGGGTCCTGTTGGGGTGCCACCCTCCCATAAATAGTGTCCCCCCACCCCCAAATCGTGTCCCCCCCCCCCCTCTCCCAGGAGAGGCCGGCCCCGGGTTCAAGTAATCCAGGATAGGCTGTGTGCTGGCAGTCAGCCTGTTCTAGGTTACTTGGCTCCGGAGCCCGCCCGACGCTTCGCCGAGGAGGTGCCGGGGTCACCGCGCGGCCCCCCCCAGCCCCGCGGCCCCTCTCCCCGCTCGGGGAGGGGGTCCCAAAGGGGTGGGCACGGGGTCGGGGGGGATTTTTGGGGGCTCCCTCAGCTCCCCGTGCCCGCAGGTGTACGTGCTGAAGCGGCCGCACGTGGACGAGTTCCTGCAGCGCATGGGCGAGCTCTTCGAGTGCGTGCTCTTCACCGCCAGCCTGGCCAAGGTGGGTGACGCCCCCCCCCCACCCCAAAAAAAAATGGGTTTGTCCCCTCCCCGGGGGGTGCCGGCCACCGCGGGGCCCCTCTTGGCCACCTCTCCACGGGCGTCACCAGATTGTGGCCACCGCGGGTCCCCTTTGGCCACCCACCCGTGGCCACCGCGGGTCCCCCTTTTTGGCCACGCCGCGCTTTGGGCACCGCGGGTCCCTCCCCACGGACACCACGCGTCCCCCTTTGTCCCCCCCCGGCCCCGGGGGTGTCCCCAATGACCCGCGGCTCCCCCCCCGCAGTACGCCGACCCCGTGGCCGACCTGCTGGATAAATGGGGGGCTTTCCGGGCCCGGCTGTTCCGCGAGTCGTGCGTCTTCCACCGCGGCAACTACGTCAAGGACCTGAGCCGCCTGGGCCGCGACCTGCGCCGCATCATCATCGTGGACAACTCGCCCGCCTCCTACATCTTCCACCCGGACAACGCCGTACGTCACCCCGCCGCGGGTTTGGGGTTGTTTTTTGGGGTGGGGACAGGGCAATGAGGTCCTGATCCCCGTGTCCTCCCTGTGCGCCCCCGCAGGTGCCGGTGGCCTCGTGGTTCGACAACATGGCAGACACGGAGCTGCTGGACCTGCTGCCCTTCTTCGAGAGGCTCAGCAAGGTGGACGACGTTTACACAGTGCTCAAGAAACACCGGACTAACAGCTAGTGGCCCGCGGGACCCGGCGGTGGCAGCTCAGGAGGGGGGGGACAGGGTTTTTTTATCCCCCCCCCCCACCCCGGCCCTGCTCGCCCTCCCCGTCTCCCCTTTCGCTCGCTGCTGCCGCGGTGACGGCCGCCAGGAGCTGGGTGCCCCCCTTGTCCCTGTAGAAAGGGGGGGTCCCGGGGGGGGGGCGCCCCTCTGCCGTGCTGTGCTGGGGACGTGCCGTGGGGGGGTCCGTCCGCCCCCCCCGCCTCCCCTCTCCATCCCGTGCCCCCTCCCCGAAACGGTTCTCAGGTCCTGCTCCCCACCGTGGAGTGGGGAGGGGGGGGCAGCAGCTGCTGCTTTCCACTGCCTTGGTTTTTTTTTTGGGGGGGGGGAATGTGCCTGGCCCCCCCCCGATGTGGGTCCTGTTGGTGTCGGGGTGTGGGGCGGCCGCCGTGCCCCCAGCCCCTTTGTGATCACCTGGGGGGGGGGACACGTCTCCACCCCCCCCCTGTGCCTTCTGGTGCCCCCCCACCTCTTCGGGGGGGGATTTTTAGGGGGGGCAGCGCGGCCTCTGGGCTGAGCCCCTGGCTGTAAGCGCCCCCCCCACGTGCCTTGGGACGCCAAGTCTCCGTGTGTCCCCCCCCCACCAGCAATATAGGGCCGCCTGCCTGGGGGGGGGGGCTCCTAAATCACCCCCTCCAACCTCAGTTTCTTCCCCCGGGGGGGTCTGTATGGCGGCCTCCCCCCCCTCCCAGTTACGCTGCGTCAATGGGAGCCCCTCTGGCTCGGGGGGGGCCACGTGCCCCCCGTCCCCACACGGCGCCCCCAAAGGCTGTGACTCCGGGGTTTTGGGGGACCCCATCCAAGCCTTAGCGTGCCCCCCCGGCCCCCCCCGGCCTTACACCAGCCTCGGGCCCCCCCTCACCCCAGCCTCGAGGGGCCAGGGGCTCTCAGGGAGGGGGGTGTCTCTTTTTATTATTATTATTTTTTTTTTGGAAAGGGGGGGGGTGCGGTTTTTTAGGGTTGCTATATGGACAATGTCTGGTATATTTTTAGGGGGGAAAAAGCAACGGTTTCCCCAAAATTCAAGGGTGCCTTTTTACCGCTGTGCCAGGGCAAAAATGGGGGGGCCTTTTATATTTTTTTTTTTTTTTTTTTTCGGGGGGGGGGGGGGAGAGGATAAGGGATTTTTAACTCTCCGTTGCTGTCCGTCCGTCCGTCCCCCGCGGGTGCTGCCCCTCCCCAAATGCTGGGGGCCAAAGCGGGGAGGAGAGGGGGGGGTCCCCATGGGTCTGCCCCCCACCTCGGCCCCCCCCCCCAGCGAGCTCAGCACTTTATTAGACAAGTCAAACGGCACCGGCACCCGGGGGGGCACCCTTGGGTGTCCCTGGGGGGGGGGGGGGGGGGGTTTGGAGGGGGGTGGGGGAGGCGTGCGGAGATGGGATTGGGGTGGGGGGGGGGGAAGGGGGGGGCTGGGGACCAGATCCAAGTGCCTTGGGGTGATTAAAGCTGTCCAAGCCTCCTGGGAAGGGGCCCGAGCTGCGGTGTGGGTGTGCACGCGCCGGTGCTGGGGGTGCAAGGGGGGGGCGCAAGGGGGGTGTTTGAGCCCCTGGGGGTGCAAGGGGGGGGGTGCGAGCCCCTGGGGGTGCAAGGGGGGGGTGCAAACCCGTGCACGGGTGTCCGGCTGCGTGCGCACACGCGTGTGCGCCCCAGGGCCCCCAGCCCCTCTCCGTGCCCCCTCGGTGTCCCTTGGGCAGGGGGGGCGCACCGGGGGGGGGTTGGATTTCCCCAATTTCCCCCCCCCCCCCAAATGAGGTTTTGGGGCCCCCATAAGGCTTGGGGGGCAGCGGGGGGGGGGTGTTGTGTGGCTTGGCCCCACGCCTCTCCTCCTTAATGAAGTCTCTGTCCTCCCCGGTGGCTGCGCTAATTGCTGAGTTCATTAGCGGCCCTGCCTGCGGGGCTGGCCGGGGGGGGGGGCCCAGGAGGGGGCTCCCCGCTGTTGTCCCCCCCCCCCCCCTCACCCCTGTGCCACCAGCGGGCTCAGCCCCGCGACGCGGCCACCGAGCGGAGAGCGGCCACCAGGGTCCCCCCCCAAAAAAAAACCTCAGCCCCACACCCCAAAGGGGGGCTCTGCGCCCAGGTAAGGGGGGCACGGCGTGGGTGGGGGGTTGAGGGGGCGCCCATTTTTGGGGGCTGGTCCCCCCCAGGGTGGCTGAGCCCTCGGTGTCCCTTTGGGGCTCCCCGGGGCCACGCGGGCGCAGGATGCGGCACGGTGCTGGCTCAGCAGGGCGGGGGCGATAAGGCTGCGATAATCCTGCGATAAGCACGGGATGGGCGATGCCAGGGGCATGCCTGTCCCCGCTGCCAGCGTTATGGGGCGCCCCCCGCGTCCCCAAAGACGCCCTCGGGGTTGGGGGGCAAAGGACGGGGCCGGCTCAGCCCCAGCGCAATGGGTGGGTTGGAGCCGGGGAGGGGGCGGCAGGAGAGCCCCATCCTGGCACTGCTGGAGGGTCCCCAGCTGGGGGTGTCCCTGGGGTGTCCCCGCCGGCCACATCCAGGGCTGGTGGCAGCTCTGGGTGCGTGCGAGGCCGGGGAGCCAAACGGGGAGCGAAAGAGAAAGCGAGCGGTGACGGGCAGGAGCCGCCCCGTTCCGGCAGCCCCAAGCCCGGGTGAGGCTCATGGGGCATTTGGGGCAATTTCCAGCCCTCTGTGGGGTCTCACCCAGCCTGGGGGGGCTAAAAGGGGCTGCTCCATGGGGCTTGGCTGCTCCAGGATCCCCCACGGTGGGGTTTGGGAGCATCAACACGTCCCACTTGTTCCCCAGCTCCCTTGGGGACGCGTCCATTGGCACCGGCCTCGTCCCCTCCCCGTGCCACCCACGGTGCGGGCAGCGGGTGCCACCCTGGACCCGGCAAGGCCCCGGGGGTGTCATTACCCCGTGGGTAACGGGGTTCCCAAGGCGCCCCGAAGCCTCGTAGGGATGCGGGGACCTTGACTCCGGGGTGTTCCTGCCCTTTTATGGTGAGCACGGGCAGGGACACTCGGGGACAAAGGTCTGCTCGCTGCTGGCACCCCGGCACTTCGCCCAGGTACGCGCACACCCAGTGCCCAGCTCCGCGGGGAAGGTGAGGGGATGGGGACAAGGGGGACGGCACATCCCGGTGCCACCGCTGCTGATGGCATTGGGGTGGCGTGGGGACAGCTTTTGGGGAGCAGGGGGTGCGCGGTGGGAGGTGTGGGGGGCGCTGCTGGAGGGGCTGCGCCCCGCTCGGTGCCCAAATCTCCAGGTGCCCCTCGCCTCCCGCAGCCCCGCAGGGGGTTTAGGGCTGTAGGGTGGCAGATGGCCCGGCCGGCTGGCTGCAGCCCAGCCCCTTAATGAGGCCGAACCGCTAACGAGGGTGCTGGCGGCGCCCCGCAGGTCCCCTCGCCTGCAGCAGCCAGCACCATGGCGGAGCTCAGCGCCCAGGTCACCAGGAAGCTGAACATCACCACGCCGGGCATCCAGATATGGAGAATCGAGGTGGGTCCCGGGGGCTTTTTTGGGGGGGCTGTGCCCTGTGTCAGGTCCCAAAGAGGAGGCAGGGTCCAGGAGGGGGGCGCAGCGTGGGCACCCATCGCCTGTGCATCCCCTTAGGGGTTGGAGACCCCTAAGGGTGGGCAGTTTGGGGGGGCAGAGGGAAGATCCCCCTCCTCCAACGCTTTGTATATCACCAGTGCTTGGTTTTGGGGGTGTCGGCGCAGCACTCAGGGTCGGGTTTTGGGGCTGGGCACGGCGTTTTGGGGCTGGGCACGGGGTTGGGGTGCCTGTGGGCTGCCCCCCCCCCGTTCTGACACAGGGTCCCTTCGTCCCACAGAACATGGAGATGGTGCCGGTGCCCACCAAGAGCTACGGCAACTTCTACGAGGGGGATTGCTACATCCTGCTCTCGGTAGGGTGCCGGGGAGGGGACACCGGGAGTGCTGCGGGGTGCCCCTGGCTGTGACAGCCTAGGGACACGGGGCGCCCGGCCCCGTGCTAGCGGGGTTCCCTGTCCTACAGACGCGCAAATCCGGGAGCAGCTTCAGCTACAACATCCACTACTGGCTGGGCAAGGAGGCGAGCCAGGACGAGCAGGGGGCAGCCGCCATCTACACCACGCAGATGGACGAGTACCTGGGCACCGTGGCCGTGCAGCACCGCGAGGTGCAGGGCCACGAGAGCGAGACCTTCCGCGCATACTTCAAGCAGGGGCTCATGTACGTGGGGCACTCAACGGGGAGGGGGGGCTCAAAAAGGGGGTGGCGGGGACGGGACCCCCCTGGGGGTGCCTCTGCTCGCGGGTCTCGCTCGTGCTGCTGAAGGGGGTCCCGGTGCGCAGAGGCGTGAGGGGGACCCCATGGGGGTGGGAAAGGGGGGTCCAGGGCTCACGGCACGTTCACCCCCCCCAGATATAAGAAAGGCGGGATGGCCTCGGGCATGAAGCATGTGGAGACCAACACCTACAACGTCCAGCGCCTGCTGCACGTCAAGGGCAAGAAGAACGTGGTGGCGGCAGAGGTGAGCGAGGGGAGCGAGCTCACCGCCCTCCTCAGCCCCAAAACCATCCTGTCGGGGTGCAGGCACCCACGAATGGGACAGGTGGAAGAGGGGGGCTCACACCCTGATCCCCCCCATCCCGCTGCAGGTGGAGATGAGCTGGAAAAGCTTCAACCGGGGCGACGTCTTCCTGCTGGACCTGGGCCAGCTCATCATCCAGTGGAACGGCCCCGAGAGCAACCGTGCCGAGAGGCTGAAGGTATTGTGGGGGGGGGACACACGGCTGCCCCAAGCCCCCCAACCCCATTTTTGGGTCCCCACCACCACCCCCAAGCCGTGCTGACCCTGTCCCCGGGGGCAGGCGATGACCCTGGCCAAGGATATTCGGGACCGCGAGCGCGGGGGGCGCGCCAAGGTCGGCGTGGTGGACGGGGAGAACGAGGGCGCCACGCCGGAGCTGGTGCAGGTCCTGCTGCAAGTGCTGGGCGAGAAGAGGGGGGACATCAAGGCGGCCATCCCCGACAACCAGGTGGAGCAGATCCACAACAGCTCCCTCAAGCTCTACCAGTGAGTGGCTGGGGCCGGGCTGCGAGGTGCCGGGGGTGGGCGCAGCGCCCTGCATCCCCGGCACGGGGTCCCACGGGTCCCATCCCTGAAGGGACAAAGCCACCGCAGGGTGTGGGGACGGGTCCTTGGGGTGCTGTTGGAGCAGGGGGAGCCCCCAGTGCCCGTGGGGTTGGGACCCGGTGCTGGTACAGGGATGCTCACGGGTGTCAAACCTGCCTGCAGCCCTGGGGGGACAAGGGGGTACCAGCTGGGACTGGGGGGGCAGTGGGGAAAGGGGCAGGGAAGGGGTCCCCAGCCCTGCCACCCCAATGTGGGGTTGGGGAGGGGGTTTCCCAGCCCTGTTCCTCCCCTCCCTTCCTCTCTCTCGCCCCTCCAGCGTCTCCGATGCCAGCGGGAACCTGGTGATACAGGAGATAGCCATTCGCCCCCTGACTCAAGACATGCTGCAGCATGAGGTGCGGCACCCGTGGGGCGCTCGGGAGGGGCTGCCCCTTCTCCCTGGCGGCTTAATTAGGACCTTGGCGGGTCTTAATTTCTGCCGCCCTCCCCTCTCCCAGGACTGCTACATCCTGGATTACGGAGGGCACAAGATCTTCGTCTGGAAGGGCAAGAACTCCACCAAGGAGGAGAAGCAGCAGGCAATGAGCAGGGCCCTGGTGAGCTTTTGGGGCCGGTGGGTTGGTTGATCACCGCTCCCCGGGAGAAGCCAGGCACCCCAAACCCATCCGCCGGCTCTGGCTCCCCCCAGGGCTTCATCAAAGCCAAGAACTACCCGTCCAGCACCAGCGTGGAGACGGAGAACGACGGCTCCGAGTCGGCCGTCTTCAGGCAGCTCTTCCAAAAGTGGACGGTCCCCTCGCAGACCACCGGGCTGGGCAAGACCCACACCGTGGGCAAAGTGGGTGAGTGCCCCCGGGGACCCCCCAACCGTGCCTCAGGATGCTCTGGTTCAGGCTGGGGATGCTGGAGGTGGGCGGGGGGTTCCCCACGCCCCAGGCTCAGCCCTCGCGCTTCCCCCGCAGCCAAGGTGGAGCAGGTGAAGTTCGACGCCACCTCGCTGCACGCCAAGCCCCAGATGGCCGCCCAGCAGAAGATGGTGGATGACGGATCTGGGGAGGTGGAGGTGAGGCTGTGGGAAGGACGCGGGACCCCCCCGGGGCACCCCCAGGAGATGTTTTGGGGCGCAGGGGCGGTGGGGCTGAGGGTGCTCCACCCTAACCAACGCCATCCTCGCCCCCCCCCCAGGTGTGGCGCGTGGAGAACCAGGAGCTGGTGCCCGTGGAAAAGCGCTGGCTGGGCCACTTCTACGGCGGGGACTGCTACCTGGTGCTCTACACCTACTACGTGGGGCCCAAGGTGAACCGCATCATCTACATCTGGCAGGTGAGACCCCAGTGCCACGGTGCCACCATCCCGTGGGACACAAAACTTGGGGGGGGGGGGGCTCTGCTCCCGCGCACAGCCCCTCCGTGGGCCGTCCCCCTCCGCGTGGGTACCCCAACCAGGGGGAATTTCCCTGCCCAGGGTCGCCAAGCCAGCACGGACGAGCTGGCCGCCTCGGCTTACCAGGCCGTCATCCTGGACCAGAAGTACAACAACGAGCCCGTGCAGGTCCGCGTCACCATGGGCAAGGAGCCGGCGCACATGATGGCCATGTTCAAGGGCAGGATGGTGGTCTACGCGGTGAGAGGGGGCCGGGGGAGCAGCGGGAGGGCCAGCTGGAGGGGCACCAGGGGTGACATCCCATCCCTGTCCCCTTCCCCGTCGTCCCCAGGGTGGCACCTCGCGGGCGGGCAGCACGGAGCCCGTGCCCTCCACCCGCCTCTTCCAAGTGCACGGCACCAACGAGTTCAACACCAAGGCCTTCGAGGTGCCCGTGCGCGCCTCCTCCCTCAACTCCAACGACGTCTTCGTGCTCAAGACCCCCAGCTGCTGCTACCTCTGGTATGGGAAGGTGGGTACCGCCGGGCACCGGGGGGGGCTGCAGCCCCCGAGGAACACCTTCATCCCCTCCTCCTCCTCCTCCTCCTCCTCTTTGAGGGGACGGGGTGGGGACGGGTGACGGGGCGGCCGTGCTCGCTCTGCAGGGCTGCAGCGGGGACGAGCGCGAGATGGCCAAGACGGTGGCCGACATCATCTCCAAGACGGAGAAGCCGGTGATCGCGGAGGGCCAGGAGCCCCCCGAATTCTGGGTGGCCCTGGGGGGCAAGTCCCAGTACGCCAACAACAAGAGGTACCGGCTCCCTGCCCCCGGCGCCCCGCCGCGTCCCCAAATCCCTTGGCCCCTTCCCAGCGCCGCCGTGTGCCCCCCTCCAGGCTGCAGGAAGAGAACTCCTCGCTGCCCCCCCGGCTCTTCGAGTGCTCCAACAAAACGGGCAAGTTCCTGGCCACCGAGATCGTAGACTTCACGCAGGATGACCTGGACGAAAACGACATTTACCTGCTGGACACCTTCGACCAGGTGCGCCGGGGGTAACACAGGGGCTGGGGGCGCTTTGTGATCCCCCAAGGGGGTGGAGGACACCGGAGGTGGGGGGGTGGGAGCCTGGAAACCCCCTCCCCGCTGCTTTTATCCAGCCCCCGAGCTCCAGGGATGGCCGAGGGTCCCTTAGGGCCTCGTCCCCCCCCCCGTGCTGGACACGGTGCCCCCGCCGCAGGTCTTCTTCTGGCTCGGGAAAGGGGCCAACGCCTCGGAGAAGGAGGCGGCGGCGGTGATGGCGCAGGAGTACCTGCGGAGCGACCCCAGCGGGCGCGACATGGACACCCCCATCATCGTGGTGAAGCAGGGCTGCGAGCCCCCCACCTTCACCGGCTGGTTCGTGGCCTGGGACCCTCTCTGCTGGAGCGTGAGTGACGGCGGGGATCGGGGGGGGGGGGATCTGCTGGGATCTGGCCCTGGCCAGCATCCCTGGGATGGGGGTACCGAGCGCTTCTGTCCCTCTGCCAGGACAAGAAATCCTACGAGGAGCTCAAAGCCGAGCTGGGGGACATCAGCAACATGGGGCAGCTCGTGTCCGTGAGTGTCACGGGGAAGGGGGGGACCGCTGGTGGCACGAGGAGCTGCGAGGGGACAGCAGCATCCATCGCGGGATGCCCCTGTCCCCAACCTGCCCCTGTCCCCCCCCCCCTCCCCACTCCAGGGGCTCACTTCCAAGGAGGTCTTCACGGCCACCACCACCCTGACCCCCGCCAAGCTGGAGACCTTCCCCCTGCACGTGCTGGTGAACACGGCGGCCGAGGACCTGCCGCAGGGTGTGGACCCCAGCAGGAAGGAGGTGAGCGGGGTGGGGGGCTCCCGGGGGGGCCACACGGGTTTGGGGAGCCCCGCGGCTTGAGCTCAGCCTCGTCTCTTCCCCCAGCAACACCTCTCCGACCAGGACTTCCAGGCTGTTTTTGGCATGAAGCGCGCCGCCTTCGGCAACCTGCCCGTGTGGAAACAGCAGAACCTGAAGAAGGAGAAAGGACTCTTCTAGGGCGGCAGCCCCGGGGTTTATTATTGATATAATAAATGAGGTTGGAGCCGGGCTGTGTCTCCCCCAAAGACCTTACTACGGACCCGTTCTGGGGCTGATTTGGTGAATAAAAGACACTGGTGGCGCGTAAAGGCTGCAGCAGTTCTTGGTTCGGCACCGCGACAGCACGGGGACGGCCACCCTTCGCTCCCCAAAAGCCCCAGTTTGCCCAGAGGGGGGAACTGGTCTCGCCCCAGTGCCCCCCGCTCTGTCCCAGCCCTGCTGGGGCTCTTCTCCCTTCCCACCTCGGCGCCTGCTCCGGGCTAAAGGTCTCGTATACAGCCCCAGCCGCTCCCTGCGTTATCAGCCAGCCCCTGCATAAACCTCGGTAAATACCCGCGGTACCAAAGGTAAAAGCAGCCAGCCGGGCTCGGGGGAAGCGTGGGGACAGCACCTGCTGGGGACAGCAGGCACAGGGCAGCTCCTTGGGGCGAAGGGGAAGTGCTGGGGGAGGGCAGAGGCACGGAGGAGGTGCCCCGGGGTGCAGCTGTGGGTTTTGGGGCGCTCTCCAGGCTGCTGTTTGCTGTTTGCACACGCGGGCAGGATGGCACCAGGCACCGGAGCAAAGTCCCAGATAAGCGGCGCACGCGGGGCGGAGGCGTGGGGTGCCCGGCGCCGAGGAAAGAAGATCCCACACTGACAGAGAGAGGGTTAATAAAGAGGTTTTAATTTCACCAAAAAAAAAAAAAAAAAAATTCTATCTACACATCGTTTAAAAGGGGGGGGGGAAGGAGGGAACGAGAGCAAAAACTGTAAAGAAGAAGAGAGGAACAGGTCTGCTAAAACACAGAGAAAAGTGCTGCTCCACATCAGCAGTGTAAAAAGGACCAGACCCCGAGCCGGGCACGTGGTGGCCCCGCAGCAGGTCCCCGGGAGCCCCGCTGTCACCACGCAGGTTTGGGGTCCAGCAGCCTCGCTGCACGGCCGGTAGCTGCCAGGGGCCCCGCACCCCTTTTTCTCTCTTTGGCAGGCGATGACAAGGGTGAGAGCTCCGTGGAAAGAAAAAAGAAGAGAGGAGTCACTCCTGGCTTAAGCAGTCAGATGAGGAGGAGGAGAGGGGAAGGGCAAGAGGGGGCAGCTCCTTGCGTTTCTGTGCTGAATCACCCCTGGACTGAACTAAGCTGATTCAGGAGCGGGTAAATGTTTAACCACGGCTCCGTGCAACTGCAGAAAAGCCCAGGAAGGGTTGGTAATGTGTCAGGCCTGGCAGGGTTTCACAGAGACGGGCCTGACCCATCCCCACTCCGCTGCCACCCGAGGAAATCTACGCCTTTCAGCTGGCCGGGTGCGCACCTCGCAGCTGTGCAGGCCAGGAGTGTTTGCAGGGCTTTCGAGTCATTTCCCCTCCAACAGCCAGCACTAAAAGCCACTGAGCTTCTCTACCTACCCTCAGCCCGGGCTGGGTCTGCCACCCGGAGGGGCCGAGCTTTCTGAACTCTCTCTGCCCCCTCCACAGCGCTGGGGAGGTGCCAGCGCAGGGCGCTGGGTGGTCGCGCACCCATCCTGCTCCCGGGGGGGACAGAAAGCTGGCTCCAGCAAGGAAAGGGCTCCACGGGCACTCCTGCCAGGGCGATGGTGCAACTGAGCTGCCACGTGCCAACAAAAAACAAACAAAATAAAACAACAAGCTGAAAGTAATTCACAGATGTTTGCAAATTCTTAGCGGCTAGGATATGAAACGAGAAGTTGGTTTGCACGAAACAAGGACTGCTGGCTTCGAGCATCAACTTGCTCACCTCCTTCCAGAGAAAAACTGCTTTTCAACACAAGTTAGTGCACGGGAAAGTCGGGCAATGTTTGCTTTTATTATAAATTAGCTGGAGTGCAGCGCCTCGAAAACATCCTTGCCACCAAAAAAAAGCAGAGCTGACTTCTGATACTGCAGCAATGCTGGTTCTGTACAGCACGAGCACAGCGTGTGCTTGGGGGAAACAGCTTTGCCCTCGGGATGGAGCAGTCCCTTTGTCACATTTCCAGGGGCAACCGGTTCAAAGGACAGCTCCCGCATCACCTCCTCTTCCGACTGCCCCCCAGCTCTACCAAAATTAGCATCGACAATAGAAAAGTAAAATGCTTTGTAATAAATTAACACATACACCACTTTGGCTGCATCTCGCCAGATAAACGCTCCGGCATCTTCGCAACCCAAGCTCGGAAACCAGAAAGATGTCACCCTGGCCGGGTCCAGCAGGACTGGAAGGAAGGCCAGTCAGTCTTTTCACCACCCCAGAGGTCCCGGGGAGGACAGTGAGCGGCGGTGGCTGCTGCTCTTTGCTGCGCACAGAGGTGAGGAGAGGCCACTGAGGTAGCAAAACCCCGTGCCAGCCCGCTAGGAGAAGCCCTGGGGGGAGATGTACCTGCTGTCTGTTCTACATCGGTGGTTCTGTCCGCTTTGCTTCAGCTGATTTATTCCTGAGAAACTCGTAACGATAGTTTAAAAAACAAACAAAAAAAACAAACAGAAGCTATCTCGACAGCATTTTTTTTTTTTTAAAGAAGTCTTTCACCTCTAAAACTCAAGCTGCAAAAATCAGAACTAGAGGCCAAAACAAGAGTAACTACTCTGCTTAATAGCGACAATTTCTCTGAAATGAGTAAATGCCAACGAAGGAAACATCTGCCCCTGCTAAATAAGTGCGAAGGTGCTAAAAAAATTAAGTCACTAGGCTTTTTTATTCCCCCCTGCCGAAACAAGCTATAAAATGAGCATCGTGTCTCTAAACCCAATAAAACACTTCTTTGTAACCGTGCTCTGCTAATGCTGAACACGAGAGCTTTCTGAAAGCTTTCCACCTGGTTTAGTTTCACAGTTTGAGCACTCTGTACTCCTCGGAACAGCCACCACAGAGCTGCCGTACAATCCCTCTTTCGCTCCCGGGATGAGAGAAGACCACAGCAAGACCCTGGCTCAATTACAGAGAAATTCAAGTGTCAAGCACCAGCCTGCAGACCTCGCCTTTTCTCACCACTTCCATCTCACGATGACCCAGGGCTGCACAGCAAGGGTAACGCTAGAGCCTCCAAGGAGGCCAGACGAAAAAGTGGCTGTGGTTCACCTCCTGCTCCTGCTCTCCGTCCGCTCCGGGGGTTCATCTACCCCTGCAGCTTCAATCAGAGCTGGGTGGAAGCAGCCCTAAGCACTATAACCGCAGTGCAAAGTGCTGCACACCTCGAGGGACCCCCCTCCTCTCCAAAGGGCCCCGGGGAGCAATGCCACGAAGGAAACGCAACCAAACGATGGAGCGCGTGAAATAAAAAGAAAAATCACAGGTATAATCTCATTGCTAAAGAAGGATGACAGTGAACGGTGTAAAAAAAAAGACAGAGCTGCCCACCAGGGATGCAATACATTCCACAGCACCGATAGTTTGTTTCCTGGAACCGCACGGAAAGAGCAGAGCACTCGCAAACAAACCCACGAATGTCAGAAGGCAGCAGCTCGAGGGATTCCAAAACGACTGGCAAGAGCGGACTCAGTGATCTGGGTTTCCAGTGAAAATTACTAACACAATACACGCCAGGTTACAGAATCTATTGCTTAAATTGCTCTTGGAGGGGGAGGGAAAAAAAAAAAAAAAAAAAAAAAAAGCCAAGTGATATGTAAATCTTCCCCACTCCCATCTCGCGGGTGAATGGGCTTCTGAAGTTGAGTCTCTTTTTGCACTTCTTTGTTTTTAAATCAGTTTCTGAGCAGCTGTAGTCTTGTGGCTTGATGCAACTCTTTAAGGCTCCATGCTGACAAAATCGTTTGAGGAACAATAAAAACTTCACCACAGGAGGATTGCTCTGGGATGTCAAGGTTTAAAAGTGTGGTTCGGGCCCAGGACTTGCACAGATGGTTCAGGAAACCGAGTGTCCCATATTTCTAACTTTTGTCTCTTGTTTTGGCCCTGAGCTGTTTGTTACTCCTGCGTGTCTGGCACAAGTTCAGAATCTTTCTTGCTCCTCGGGAGGAACAAGGTGTTTTACTCTTCACAGAGGCTGACGAATTGATCTTCCTACTTCCATGCTAAGTGGCTGTGCATTTTTTTCTGTTTCTAGTAACTCATCGAAGATATCCCTAGAACACAGGGAAAGAGCGAGAGTGAAATTACGTACAGCAGGAAACTGCCACACAACACAGCCCTGAAGGAATCAGCAACTGGACTAAATCCACAAGCTCAGCGTCACGGGCTCTGGCAGAGAAAAGTGTCTTATCTGGCGTTTCTAAGAAAGGCTCCCTGAATCCCCAAACACTTCTTTTCATTTATTACTATGACAAAGATCGCTGGTAAGCCCCGGAGAACAGTAACAAGAGAGAAAGTAAGTCCAGGGTAGTAATAGGATCTGAAGGAACACAAGACGCAGTCTGTAGATCAAGTAGCATCTTTTACCAGAACAATCAGTAACGACAGAAAAAGGGGACAAACTTTGAGGCACAAAGCCCTTCTTCAGTTGTGAAGAAAAAGCATTACTGAAAAAGCATTACTTCTATCTACAAGCCTCATCTTGCTCGTGTCCTGAGATGACCAGAGCTGCAACAACACAACCACTAGCAGCCAGGAAAGGAAAAAAAAAAAAAAAATCTCCATTGCGATTCTAGGTGCAAATAATGCTCAACTGAGACACCAAATCCCTTTTTTAAAAGATGATTTAGTGCATCCTTTTAAAGCCTTATGCAGCCGTAACATGAAATTCTACGCCTCTGAACTCACAGCACTTTGATTTTGTCGTTCTTGCATGTAATTCTGACTAGAATGTCTTCTGCCCTATACACGGAGACGCTCTGCATCCCACCAAGGAGGTGAGAGGTGAGAGAAGCACACCACGGCACAGGCAGCGTATCCTTGCCAGTACCATCACTCCCCACGACACCTACTTGTGCATGTAGAAGAAGATGTAGCCACTTCGGTCTCTGTCGCACTGAACTGTGGTCTCCAGAGTTCTCGACACTTCCAGGTCGTTGTAGGTGAACCAGGACTGCTTCTTGATGTCGTAGACATCACTGATATAGTGACCTTGGAAACAGAGAACACACTTCTCTTTTCATGCTGCAGTTCAGGCAGTAAGCTGGTTAGCTAGACACCCCGGTCCAACACCCTTCATCAGATTTAAATGCAAAAACACCCGTAGGATCCTGGGGCCCTGTGCCCTTCCTGGCCAACGAGCTGGGAACAGGCTGAAGCAGTGCCACAGATCCCATAGGCAGCACTTCACACATCACAGCGAGGTACCACAACATCCCCCTGCCAGCGAGCAATGAGGAAAGATCTGCTTTTGCTGCCCAAATTCTCTGCAAATAACCACGCTGTGCTAATTCTGTATCACGGGGTTTTAATCTCGATAGGTGACGAAGAATAAAATACAGTAGCTTTTACCTGAAGATGATGTGCTTCCGATATGGCTGACGATGCTGATGAGACGATAGGAGTGAGGCAGCTCTCCTGTCTAAAAATAAAGTCCAATTACAGCTTTTAGGCATTCCCTTTTGTCCCACGTAGCTTATGGACAAGACGATTTATATCCAAGATAAGGGCTTTGGGCCTTAAAGCTGAAACCCCAGCAAGGATTACAGAAACAGACACCTTGGTTCAGACCAGTGGAAGAGTTCTCCAGGAGCCAGATTTTGCACCTGGGATGGGACATCCCCAGCTATCTGCACAGACCAGGGGACAGGAGGCTGGGGAGCAGCCCCAGAACTGCTGGCGGCCAGGGGAAGGGACCGTCCTGCTCTGCCCTGCACTGCTGCAGCCTCACCAGAGTGTAAGGAGGGCAAAAAAACATGGGGGAGAGGCCTGATGGCAGCCTGCAGCTCCCTCACGAGGGGAGCGGAGGGGCAGGCGCTGAGCTCTGCGCTCTGGGGACAGCGACAGGACCTGGAACAGCACAGAGCTGGGACAGGGGAGGGTCAGGCTGGGGGTTAGGGAAAGGTTCTGCACCCAGAGGGTGCTCAGGCACTGGGACAGGCTCCCCAGAGGTGTGGTCACGGCATCGAGCTGCTGGAGTTAAAGGAATGTTTGGACAACGCTCTCAGCCATGGTCTGATTTTTGGGTGGCCCTGTGCAGACCCAGGGGATGGACTCAGTGATCCTCGTGGGTCCCTTCCAACTTGGGATATTCTGAAAAGTGGGAAAAAAGTTCCTCATCATATTTTATCTTTCAGCAAGCCAATAAAAACGCAAAGAAGCCAGGCTGACCTCAGAACAGATGCCGGCATGAGCTCTACACTGCAAAGTTTTCCTAAACAACCACTTCCTGAGCAACTTCCACTGATGTCAGAATCAATCCACCAAATAAACACAGAAAAGCAAAACGGGAACAGCACACTTACTTCTGAAATATTAAAGATATACCCTTGATAATGGGATATAGATTTGACAGCTAATACCAAATACATGGCCCAGACTCTCTCATCCTGCACCTGTAATGTCAGCAGACAGTGCTCTCTTGGGATGCAGGAGATGTGCTCTATTCACTGACAATAAAACTAAATGATGGTAATTGGCTTCTGCAAATCATTTCTTTATCTTCTTAGACCAGGAAACTTGATTGATATGATTCACTGACGATGCTCTTAACATGCATCTCTTGGTTTAAGAGAAATAAAATTGGTAAAGAATTGTAAAAAAATATATAAAGACAATTAGGTATTTTTCTGTCTTTCCATTTTTCATCACAAAGGAGCTTTCTAAGACTAAGCAAGTCCGTCTGCTCTTTAAAACCACCTCTAACACTGAACTGATGGTGTAGAAGGGGGCATATTTCTGAGTTAAACTTTTGGAATCATAGATCACACCTCTGCATTTCTTTTCAGCTCTTCTGCTTCAGCTTCTGAATACTCCATGTCAAGGACATCCTCGTTTCCAGAGTCTTCATCAGAACCAACGCTGTCCAGGAGAGAGCTGTTAAACTCTAAACAGCACGGAAACAACAACGTTGTGTGAGAATCCACAGCGCACACAGGAATTCACAACAGGTTGAGGTATATTTGCCTTCATAAACAGGTCCAATAAAACACTAAGGCTACAAGCTTGTCGGAATTCCCACATAAAAACAATCTCCCCCTTCCCCAGCTCGTGAAAGCATTAATTAAGGAAAGCATCTTGGACTACTGAATTAATTTGGGCATAATCTCTCTAATACTTTTCCAGAAGTGCACTAGGACGGGGACAGATGGGTGACAAAAGAGCAGTCAAACACCCAGCTCTCCAGAGCACTGGTGGTCTGCAGCCAGAGGCGACGTTAAAAGTGCAGCCAGTTTGGTCAGTGAAGTGTAAGCTCAGCGACGAGAAGCTACGAATTACACTTCGAAACTATAAGTTGCATTAACAAAGTGCATTTTTCAATTAAAACTGGCATCCAATCGCTCCTGCTGGCAGCAGGCATCTTTTCATTGTTTTCCGTGCTAGGAGGGCTGCTCGCCACGGGAACTTCCAGCTTGCTTGGCTGAGCAAAATGCAGGCAGCGCTCTGCAAAGAGCCGGAAGGCAGCACTGCTCCCTGTACACGCTGTTCCAAACTTCCTGGGATTTTGCAGCCACCCGACTAATTTAAGATTTTGTACAGTGCTCATTAGGAGAAGCGGCTGCGCTTTCGCCACCTAAATTAAAGCTATGAAGCCCTGGGTGGATGAGAAGTTGTGATGCACAGGACGTTGCTCAGAACTGATTTATCTTTTTTTTTTTTTTTTTTTTTTTAAGGCACTACCATGCCAGTTGTGATGGAAATGTTTTGCCAAAGAGACTCTGCTTTCACTGTTACATCACGAGACTCCGGATTAGTATAATCTGCTGCCAAGTTCATAGATTAATCCCTTTAAGTGAGAGTACTTCACTGCTGGTTTCCACACGCTTCATTCAGGCTGTGTAAGCCAGACTGCTGCCCCCTGCCAAACACAGCCACGCAGGCAGGTCTCTGGAGCATTTGCCACAGGTATTGCTAGGCCCCCCTTTCACCAGTTCCTGAACAAAATTTGTTCCTGGATGACCAGTGAGTCTTTGATGGCAGCACCACTGTGAACCCAAGACAAATTCTGCCAGCTCCACGCTCAAGATTATTAGCATCCCCTTAAACAACTGCTGGCTGAGGCTTTACAAATGGCACGGTAGCCAGCTGAGAAGCACAAGGCAATGCTCATGAGTAAGTCAAGCAACTGCAAATCCGAAGGAGGACAGATTTCTAGCCTTACATTCCCCCAGGCCACCTGACGTGGGTTTGCACAGCGTTCAGCTCACTGTTCCTCAGAAGCAGACACAGGTTCATTCAGTAACAGCTGAGGGCCTTTAAAGGTGCCTAAGCAGCTAAGAGCACCTTAACACAATCCTTCATTACCACTCCCTCTCCCATTCTAGAGCACAAAGTTTCCCTCTGTTACGCTTTGCTCTGCCAGATTGTATGAAATCACTCGCATGCCAGCCTCACACGAATGCTGAACAGTGCCTGAGGCTCACCACACTGTCTAGATTTGGAAAGGACAGTGTATTTTGTGTGCTCCCCCCACTCCACAACTGCTATACCTTGCAATGAGGTCCATCTCCCTCCCGTTCTGTCAGACAGATCGGGCAGTTACTCATTTTCTTGGGCAAGGACAGCGCATTAATGAGCACTAAAATACCAATTCAAGCATGAAATGATGCTTAAGTTGTGACTAGAGCCATTAGCGCGCTGGCTTCTGCTGGGAATGCAGAATTTCAAGGTCCATTCTGCTACATATGTAATATATAAGAACTCAGAGAATTAAATAGGTCAGTTTTTATACAAAGTTTTTCTTCAGGCATTTGCTTCCACAATGGAGAGCAAGGAGAGCTGACCCAACCAAAGCCAAATACAATTGAGCCTCCACCAAAAGGGCACAAAATCCCAGCTGTCGTACAGACATGCAGGAGCTGTACTCACACATGCAGACCTATTTTCCCCTCAAAAGCAACACACTGGAGTAAGTTAAATAAGCTTCACCTTGCAGACTTAATTCCGTGGCTCGTTTGAGGTCATCATCCTCTTTTTGTTCTCGTGCCTCCTGATGGGAAGAGAACAGAACTTAGCTCAATGAGACAGTTCACTGCTTAAAATTCTTGTGGTGCTCTTTTTCCATTGAAAGTGTGCTGCTCTGGTTTCTACAACAAACCTGACATTGTAAATTAAAGGTTCTGTGTAAAGGAATGTTTGCAACCAGCGAGAGTCCAATGTTCCCGTCCAACAGAACCTGGGACAAACCTTCATTAAGGCTTGTCAAAGCTTCTGAAGTTTGGTATGCAGCAGAGCAAGTCTCTAGTAACACCGACCACTTTCTCTGGATCATTAATTTGAAAAGCATCAGAATGAATTTGTAACCTCCGCTAAGGAAAGCTGTCACTTACACACAAAGCTCCTCGCACTTCAGCAAAATTTAGACTTCTGCCCAAAGCCAACTGCAGACAGAGTCATTAAACTCTGACAGATTTTATTATTTTTAGCCGTTTGAAATGTTCTATGTAACAGCTGTAATTCACAGAGACGTGATGGAGAAAAAAAAAAGACACCACTAAACAAAAGGGTATTAAAAATATTACCATTAACAAGTAGAAAAGAAACCTTGAGTCTGTCAACAAACCCTTCTAATTTTTTGGGGTAGTATTATGCTCGTGTTCCTTCCACCACTCTTGAAAGCTACAGCAAGCCAGTCGGTAATATTTAATGTGCTGGCTTGATTCAGAGCTTGAACGCTTTCTGTGCACCTGAACGCAAAGCCCTAACTACATATTTCAAATCAAGATAACCACAGCCACCACATTTTCATGCCTGAATCATCAGAATAGGAGATTTTCATTTCAGAACTGTAGCACACCACCACTCAAAAGGCAGTTTTACATTATTAGCAGGAGGCCTTTTATCTCACAGTTTCTAAAGTGCTTGGGAAGCTTTGTTCAACTGCTTAGCATTGCTGAATCAAAGCTACATCTGGCGTGGAACATACCAACCAGCACCTCATAATGAACAACGGGAGAGAAAATCCAAGAGCCATGGAAACACCAGATCTCATAAGGAAAACCATGACAGCTTTAGTATTAATAGAGAGCAGACAAGGGCATCTATTTAAAGAAAGACCTGGCTGAGAGTCTGCTTCACTCTGAGGGGCAGAGTTAAACTTGTAGAAATCACTCACGGGCCTTGTAAATCAAGTGGAACACGGACGGTTAGCAGGCAGCCCAAGATCCCAATTCTTTTCAAGTTCAATTTAAAGGACTGTTTTTAGACCAAATTATTCAAGATCCTTTTTCTAACATGGAAGTGTCATGTCGTTGCTCCTTTTCAATACCCTTCACTAAGCATCTCCTGCTGGTGACTACCAGAAACAAGGTCCTAGACTAGGCAGATCTTTAACTTGACCTGGTACAGCTATTCCTAGCATTTGCTTTGAAACCGGTTTCTTTCCCTTTGATTCTTGGCAGGACCTGCTGCAGGTCCTTCAGGCAAGAAGCAACTGCCAGGGAAGCTAAGGGTGAGCATGTCAGTTCTAGATGACAGCTACCAAGAGTTTAGTTTATCATAATTTCCATTTATCATAATTTTTACATAATGTTACAGGCCAGCGTATAAATGTGCACAGAAGCTTTGAGGAATCTGTGGGTTTGTACTTTCCAAAGTACATACAAAACGCATCCAAATCTATCCAGTGCTGTCACTGTACAGTGGAGCTAGAACATCTGCTTCTCTCAGAGAAGCAGCAGAATCCTTTTGCAGCTGTCTGAACACAAGGTTTTCTTCAGCTATCAGGTTTCCGCTGCTGGGGGAGACAAGTCAAGGAAGCAAACTTTATCTCTTACTTGTTCTTGAAGGCTTTGAGCCAGTGCCTGCTGAAGTTCTTGTTCTTCCCTCTCTCTCTCCATATCGTACTGCTGCAGCCAGTCAACCTCTCCCTGGGAGCCTTCCGGAGTTTTGTTTTCCTTATTCTCATCAAAATCTTTAGTTATCTCAGTGAAATTGGCAGGACCTAAAGAATCAGAAAGTACAGTTATATTTTTCTGGGTCTTCTGTTTGTTACTAGCTCAATCCTCTTTAACCACAATCCTAGCAGCACAGTGACATCTATTGACAAGGAGATATCAGCCATAAAAAATAAAAATAAACAAAACCAAAAAAGCCAAATGGGAAAAGCTCAAAAGGGGACTCTCATTTTAAGAGGTGTATGATGAATCATTTGATTAATGCCTGAACTAGTCATCTTCTTAGTCTTTTACATTCACTCAAACAGAGACTTCAACTAAAGGAAGATGTCACACACCACCAGGCTTCTGCAGCCATGAAGCTGACACTTGAATTTCTCTAGAAAGAACCACGGATTAAAAAAATAGATTTGCATTGTATATTATACCTCAGAGTACAACAGGCAAAGCTACAATTAAAGCCAAATCATTTGTAAGCACAATTCTCAAGCCTTGCTTCAGTCTCTCAGCTTTTTTGCTTCAGGTGAGAGTTCAATCTTGTGAACGCTACCTGTACCCTTCCTTAAAAGTGCATGAAGATTAAAACCTCATAGTCAATCTTTAAAGTGAACACTGTGTCTGAAGATTTTGGGGGGGAGGTATTTGGTTTGTTCCATCTTCTGGAACAAATGCTCATTCAACTACTGCGCACATCTCCTCTAGTTCTAGGACACTTTCATTCTCCTGTTTGCTTGCAGCTGAAAAGGAGTCAAGACCTGCTCCAAGAGCTATCGTGCAGCAACATGTGAAACTTTGCAGTTTTGCCCTGTGCAGACTTCAACATCTGCTCATTAGTTACTGGCACGGATTACACAAGGCAGAGTCTCAGTATCTACGACCTCTTAAACATAAGACAACCAGAACCATAATCCATCAGTCTAATCCTCTTCAAATGACTAACAAAGCAGGATTTATTACATGATCTTTGCAGACTGTGTTTCTACTGTAAGAAACACTCAACTCACAAAACTTTTATTTGAGTGTCTTGTATAAGAGAGGTCATCTGTCATACATGCATGTAAAGTAGTCAGGGTCTTACTTTCCACCTTTTTGGAAAGTACCACAAATAATTCAATATTAAAAAAAAAAAAAAAAAAAAGAGATTACTAGTGATAAGAATCAGACCAAGTTAAATCTTTCATGTTTAGAATCACTTTGCCTGATATAACAAAGCATCCTTTGCAATTAAGCTTCCTTTAAATAAAGCATAGGACTGTGAACTCAAGAGGTCTTACATTTGACTGCCATATCTGGCAACTCAAAATACATAGATACATATCTTATCTGAACAACTAACCATATGCTTTGAATAGCACTTGGATTTTTGGCCATTCAACAATACAGAAAGCTGAAGACATTGCTGAGTGTTTAACCAAATTCTTAATCAGAAATCACAGAAACTTCTATTAAACATCTACTTTTTACTTAAATGTCACACTACAGCCCCCAAATAATTGCATCATACCTTTTAAAAGGAACCTGAAGAGACACATTTCTGCAGCCACACTTTCACAGCTCTTTCACACTACCGTAAGTAACAGCATGTATGAAGGAGAGCTCAAGCAAGGCTGACCCACAGATCTGCTGTTCTTACACTCTGCCTTCCAACATGAAAACTATCAAGAGTCATCCAGTGAAATGACTTTTTTTTTTTTGTAATGCAGTAGTTTTCTTTTTTGTGTTTATTAATATTTAACCTCCTGTCTCTCATACGAAAAGGAAAGCATGTTGTTTCCCTGTTTTTCCAGACTAGTGGAATTAAAAATCTGAGTGCAAGCATGTAGCATACAACAAGCGATAAGCACTTAAATTTCCTTCAGCCAATTAAGACACACAATTTCCCTATACCAAGATCAAACAGTCTCCTCACACTTAACTATGTATCTGGGTCAGAGGCCATGATTTGCATGCTGAGTCTCTTATGCTCACTACTCTCAAATGAAAAAGAAGTATTAGAAAAAAACAGAGATGGAGTTAAATTCATTATTAAATAATGAAAAAATAACTACATTTTTGGAAGAATTCTAGACTTACACACCCCAGACCTCACTCTTACACACCAGCAATCTGAACACTGCCACCACGCTGCTCAGGCTGCAGCAGCTACAGAAACACAACCACCTTCTGATTATGGAGGATTAAGTTCCAGACATCGCCAAATCTTAGTAATTTAAATTGTCTGGTGAGACAATGAGTGGAAGCATGTGTTGATCAGGAGAGAAAACAACAGCAATGAACTCTGAAGACAACCTTCCTTTATCTGAGAGGTGACAGACATACAAGAAAATACATTTTTCCAGTTCAATGAATTAAGAGCTTTAGATATTGGGAAACTGTGAGAAAACTCTAAGTCAGGCAGTTTCAGCAGTGCACTTGCATCCAGCTTCTGCCATCAAATGTTACTAACCTGCTGCTATCAGTAATCTGCTTTAGCTCACTATAGTCCAGTTTAAGATGGTTACTTCACCTTACCTGATTCTAATGCTGCTTTGGGTTTTTCCATCTCCATAGTTTCCAGGTTTTCTGGCAATTCCTGAATTTCATCATCTCCAAAACCAGTGTCTGGGCTGCTTGTGGGCTTATCTTCGTCATGGTTCAGAGACAGAGAAGCTTCCCTTTTGCTAATCTCTAAGACAGCTGCTAGCAGTTCATCTTCGCTCATCCCATCAAAACCGGCATTACCCAGCTCAGGTTTATCACCCTCCATTTTGCTTCTTTTTGAACCCTAGAGATGAATGGAGTTATGATTAAATGCTTGAATGAACAGGTATATAACATCAGATTTACATTTCTGTGGAGAGTTTTTTTGTTGTTGTTGCTGATTAACCCCAGGGAGTGGGAGTTTGGCTCTGCCAACATTAAACAGATAGTTATGAGAGACTCAATGGAGTCAAAACCTTTGTAGCTACATTCACTCCAAGGAACGATATTTAAATATAAACTACAACCAGTTTTTACAGGCCCCGTGGCTTAACACAGACAAGCCAACTCTTCCCATCTCCTTCAATACATGTGTTCCACCTTTGGGCTCTGATGAATCCTCAAGCCTCTGGCAAGTCGGTGCGAGAATACTGAGGCACAAGGAGCAAAATTTCACGTTTAACAACAAAGCAGGCTGAAATGGCAACTGAAGACCGTAACTGAACTTGAACACGAGGAAGGAAGAACAGGAACTGAAATCAGGCTGGTACGAAGAGGAATTAATACTAGATCTGGTGCAACAGACTTGCAATAAGAAATTGTGGGGGTAAGGAACACAACACAGGGCTAGGCAAATAGGGTAAGAAAACAGTTAATCCAAGAGGTAAGGGCAGGGGGAAGTTATTATTTCCTAAGGAGAACAGAATGGCTTTAAATTGGAAGAAAGTAAAAACACTAAAACACTCTGGTCTTGGTCTGAGGTTTTCCATTATTTTTTTTTCACCCATTATTTTGATCTTAACTGTTTATCGGGAGTTAACCTCCATGAATACATATTTAAACAATTATACTACTTACCATATGTTTATTTTTTTCATTTCTATATTACACATTTTTTTGTTGTTGCTTTGTTTTTCTTTTCTATTAATGTGTGTATCCAGGTCTTACTGCAAACAGCATTTGGCTGCTTCTCAGAATTTTGTTAAAATGAACAAAAATATATTTTTACTGCTGCTTTTTATTTACATACAAGGAGCTTTTGATAAATAAGACCTTAAGTTTTATACAGCAAGCATTTTGCATTAGAACTGGCTTATCAAAAGATTATGCAATGAATTTCCCAATTCAACTGTTTGTTTCTAATCATCAGTCTCCAAGAATCAGAACTGACAAATTTAAATCACTTTTTAAGCAATAAATCCTCACAGTTATTCAGGCACTGAATAAGGAAAGCAGAGGACCTGCTTTTTAAGCTTTCTGATGTCGCCCTGCACCTGTAGCCTACTGCTCTCAGAACTGGCTTAGCCCTTCGAGTAAACTCCACTTCCAGGCGCGCTGCCAACAACTACCACTAAATGCAGCGGCTGGACTTTAAAGACTTGGCAGCAGCCCTGCATTATTTGAACACAACTTTTCTACGAGAAATTATTTGCATAGCCTTGAAGCAGCTCAGGCTCTAGCACAGGCTGCTTTAAATAAGTGGATCGGAAAAGTAGTTAGCGCAGGGCAGCAGCAGTAACGCCGCGCCGAGGCCTAGGCCCAGGCCCCGGCCCTCCCGGGACAACACGGAGGATCTGGTTAATGAGAAGGGATGGCTGGTCGAGGAATGGCCAACGTGCACAGGAGTCATTACCACCACTGTCTCATTCCCACAGCAGGCTGGAAAGCCCATCGTTTATTTGCTATTCAAATTAAAACGCTTTATTCCCACGTTTTTTGCACTCCCGGGGCCCCTGTGATAGAGGCTACCTATACTTCCTCACAAACAAAACTTGAGGAAGAATCACTAAGAATAGTTTGGAATGCTTTTTCTTTATAGAAGAAGGACTTCAAAGGCAAGCCGGTGTAATTCCCCCACCCACAGCTGCCACAGCTGTGTCATGCAAGACAGTGGTTGCCTCCCCTGCTCCCAAGACCTTCAGCAAAGGTTTGTTTCTACTTTCCCCCAAAGCAATCCAGTCCGTCACTTCATATCCTGCATATCAGGAAGTTTTCCCTAATATTTAGTCTAAAAATTTCTGCCTGCAATTTCACAGAACCACAGCATGTCCAGAGTTGGAAGGGACCCATGAGGATCATCGAGTCCAGCTCCTTTCAGTCTATTGCTTCTTGTTCTATCAACTGTGGACACAGAAAACAGCTGAAGTATTTCCCTTTGCTTCTTTCCTTTCCTTGAAGATACACACCCTGTTTAGGCTTCTCCTTAGACTAAGGGACCGAAGTTCACTTGCCTGTACTTTCCCCAACAAATCTTCCTTTCCACACCTCTGCCCATTCATATTTCTCTCATCTGGCCCCTCTCCAATTAATCTCTAACTCTTTTGAAGTCTGGAGCTCAAAGCTGGATACGGCACTCCAGCTAGAGCTCAACGCTGAGAAAAAAATTAAGCATTCCTGTACATAACCTGCAGGCTACGTCTCTGTCTATACATTTGCCTTTTCAGTCAGCCTGACATTGTGACCGACTGTCACCCTTTGCTCTGCTCCAGAGGGCCACTGCTTTCCCAGCTGTTCCCATCCTGCATTTACAGTTAATTAGTCCTGCTAAGATTAGCACCTTTAGCATGCTCCTACTGAACCACCCCTCCTATTTTTAGGCAATTTCTCAGATTTATCAAGATCATTCTAACTGTAGCCCTGAACTTCAACACACTCGCATTCTTTATCAGCTCTGTCTGTTCTGGAAATTTAGAGTTCATCATTTATTTCATTATTTATTAAATACCAAATGGATCAGGATCCTCCCTTGGTTTGATTTTTCCCATCAGATCAGAAACTGTAGTTACCTACCTCTCCACAAAGTGTTATTCAGCCAGCTTTACACCCATCCTTCCGTGTCATAATCAAGTACACATTTTTCTGCTTGCTTAAAATAACCCCATAAACACTGTCAAAAGCTTTCGAGAAGCTGAGATGCAGGACACTTGTTCTAAGCACTAGACCTACAACCCCCTAATAGAATGAAGTGGTACTGCAAGATAAACCTCTAAGTTTCCGGCTTGCCCTTCTGCATCGTCATTTTAACCCAGACAATTCACCTACCTGCTAATACATTGCCCTGGTAGAGGCAAAAATATCTTAAAACATTAACACCAGTCACAACGAAGACCTCAAAGGCTATCTGAAGTTTACTGTGCCTTTACACCAAGGAGCTCAATCTCTACACACCTCTGTGCATCTACCTCCAAGGACTAATAGCTTTAGTATCCAAAAAGGTTTTAATAAAGCTGTATTCAAAAGGGGACACAAATCAGATGTGGAAGAAGTTTTCTCAATTGAGTATTTTGCCCAGGCCAATTTGTACTAGCTCTAATTTAATCAAGGGCTTTACTACATAATTTTATTATTGACAGCCCATTTTATTTCAGTCTGGAAACATCCTTAATGACAGTTGCCCAAAGGACTGACAGAACTGCTAAGCAGCTGGCACACAGAACCCAACAAGTTAAGTGCAGTTACAACACAATTACCTCTGTTCCCAGTGGGAACCCAATGCAATTGTACAGAGAGGTCAATTAGCTGGCATAGGAAAACACTGCCTTCCAGCAACACAGTGCTAATTAGGAGAAAAAAAAAATATCTTGCATCAGTTTTACTCACAGTCTATGCAAACAAAAGCACAAGCCAACCATGAGCACATATCGGATCTATGCAGACAAAAGTTGGTATTTCTTCCCCTTACCTTTTCTTGCTCTTCTTGCAGTTGTTGCTGATCTCTAGTCTGTATGTTGCACAACCTTTGACTATGGGCAACGGAGCGTTTCAATGGCTCATCATCACTGTCCGAATCTACATAGAGTGCTGTAGGGCTCTTTGACTTGAAAGTGTATTTTCTGTGAATTAGAAATATGGCTATAAAACTTCATAGCATTATACAAATCTGTTTCACTGAAGAACTGTTACGCCAAATGTTCAGATTGTTGGGCAGTACAATTTAGGGAAAAAAGAGCAACTGTTGAAAATGAAAATTTATTAATGTAGGAAGCAGGGTTTTCAGAAAAGGTTTCTTTCACTAGTTTAATTGGCATACCTTCTTCAAGTCTGCAATAGCAGCTGACATTGTAAAAGCAAGAACCACACACTTAATGGTTTACCTGCCACGCTACCAAGCGTTACTTTTTTTTTTTCTTTCGCAGGATATTAAGATGTAGCAGAATTGAGTTCACAAAACAAGATTCTGCACTTTATTACCAAGCAACCCTCGAGAGGTACCATAGGATCATTTCGGTTGGAAAGGACCTCTAAAATCATCAAGTCCAACCGTTAACCTACTCATCTGAGTTGAGTACACAGTGACAGGTAGAACTCAGCATAAATCATTTATTTGACTTATGAAATTTATTAAGCTGGACACAGGACTTCCCACATCGTCACTAGGATATAAAGTTGCAAGTCTGCACAATTTTTTTCCCTCCATTTTTCCCATTTGCTCTTTCACTGGGATAAACTGTTTCTTTAGAGCAGAAGAAAAGGGACTTCAGTGAAGTTTGGGATATCTGGTCAATCAGGAAATCTGTTCCAAGTGTATTCCACAGTGCAAAACCACTCAGAGCAATATCACATTTCCGACAGTGTCAAAAACTGTCCTTTCAAAATGGCCTACGAAAATAATGCCCCCTCATCTTTACAAATAAGTCTAAGGAACAAACCACCTGTTTGCAATACTCATGTTGTGGCTCCATATATACTGTTGGAAAAAAACTAGATTGCAGAAGTAGAAACCACTTTGCTTCTTATATGCATAGCTTGCAATGATGAATAGAAGGTAGTTTAAGATACCTGGCACTGATAAATCATCTGTGTAAACTAAATCTCTCTCATTGAGCCTTCTGCATAAAAAAAAATATAAAATCTTTACTTGCTTACAAGCTCCCAAAGGTTCTCAAGAGAAATGCTGAAAAGATTGTGTCAACTAGGCAAATTGCACCATTAATGCTAATTTCATCTAACATGCAACACCAATAAAGCTCAGATATGAAAAAAAAGAGTAGCCAAAACAATTTATTAAAAGAGGAAAAATTAAACTAAAAAAGTAAGTAGAAAGAATAAAAAGAAGAATTATAAAATTCTAAAATGCCTTGAACACTATCCCATAAAATGCCAGGCAATGGGCATTTCAGAGCTATAACTCACCTACAAGGTGTGGAAGTGCTTATAGTACAGGAATTCACCATTTGGGAGGCTTTCAATGGACGGGAACTATTAAAAAAGCAAAGTATTTATTGCAGCAGTTACAGTCTTAAAAAAATAAGTGTTTACTCGTCTGCTGTGCATGCAAATCCATGTTCAAAGAAGCATGTAGAACAACATCATGTACTTGCTAATTGCTTACATTTAGAGTAGTATCTCTACGATGCCATAAATATACAACAGCTGTTCAAAACCATATGTAATCCTTTAGATTTGATTCACTTCTTAGTGATGCACCCTTAGGGACAAGCTCATAAATTAAAGGCTTTGGGATCCCATGTCAAGACAACTTTTTTTTTTTTAAATTTTATTTTATTCCCACCATCACTAGAGTTCCTGCTCTCAAAACCACAGTCTCCTGTTGCTGTCTGGATCAGCCGGTTTTCTGGCATGTCCCATGCCTCTATTTCTCCTTCCTTACCTAAATCCTTCTAAACAAACCTCCTGGTCCCCTTGATCCTTTCACAGGCTCCTCAAAGCCCATTGCTATCACACATCTACCAAACAGCTGCCAATGCAGAAATCTTTTTCAATCTTCCCCCTCAAACCAAGGCTGCTTCTCTCCATCTTACTCACCCTTTCACTTTCTGGTAAGCCATAATGGTTTCAATGACTAAAGAAAAAAGTCACTGAAAGGCTGTTTTAAATATATTTTAAAGTATGTCTGCATTGGTAAGCTTAAACTGTTCATTATGTTTAAGAGGTAAAGATTTTTATTGTTACAGCAAACTCTTGGAAAACTGCCGCATAACTCTCAAACTCCTCTAAACATTCAGCACGAGAAATGTGCTGGCCGTACTGCTGAACATACACACCAGATGTGTCCTATCTCACCACAGTTACCGTGGTTATGTCAGCAGGCGGGGACCACAAGAGACCTAAGGGTATCTTTTCCTTATTCTGCCACAAACTTCCTCTGTGACAACTGGCCCGGTTTAATCTCTGTGTCTCAGGACAAGCAGCTGTACAGAAATAACTGTCAGAGGGAAAAGGAGAGAGTATTTTCGGCCTGTGAAGCGTTCAAATACCATAGCGGCACAGTAAAGAGTGAAAAATGAATGACAGTACAAGATGTGCAAGTGGAAATTAGCAGAAAAAGAGACGATGCTGTATCTCCTAAGCAGAGGTAAGTGTGCTGTGAGCAAAAGGTAATCTAGATTTTGGACTGGGAGGCATAAATTATATTAATTACTCACAAAAAGTTTTTCTAAAAAGGATATAAATCTGTTTTCAAGAACAGTGAAGAATTCTATCTTACCAAATGTTCCCTGGATTATGTCCCACCAAGTCTTCCTACTGCTTCTATCATGCTTCCTTGCCATGAGAACATGCCGTGTCCTCACGACATTACAAATTAGCACAGTGCACTAAATAGCCTATATTAGATATCTCACTTCTGAAACCGCAGGATTTTAGCGTTTCTTTATCCAGACATTGTCCAGAGAAGACCTGACAATGCCTACCTCATCGAATGCACTACACAGGGCACAGGTCAATCACGAGCTGTACACTTACATTGCGGAATGGGCGCTCCATCCCAGCGTCAGCGGCAGCCTCGTGCTTTCTGTGCAGTGTGAAAGCAGGGTTAAGTATCTCGGAATAACCACCTGCTGCCCAACTTTGTGGTTGAGAGACAAGGCTACATTGAAGCTGTATCGTTTCAGATGGAGAATCAAGACCCTGAAAGTCGAGAAAGAAATACAAATGGCACGGTTAATCTCAAGACAGAAAATGGAAAACAAAAAAAATCCAAGAATAATCCCTACCACCAAACACTTCTACTCAAGTCATGAACTAAACTACTGCGCGTGCCATTAACTCTCAAAGTGTTCCCGTTCTTCCTTGAAGCACTCTGCTTGCTGAGAGATAACAGGGATCAATGCAGGAAGAAGTGACCAAAGCAAAACCTTCGAAGATAACTTCTGGTAGGAATGTCTCCAACTCAGTCTCCCCCATCAGGTCAACTGAGCACAGAATATCAAGCTTACAAAATATATTTACTGTTCTCACGCTACCAAAATCCCAGTGAAAGCAGGAAGGGAAAACTCATGTCTCCTTGTGCTGTGACAGGGAGGAAGAAGTGTTGCTGAGGGTGCTCAGCACGCAGAAGGTTTTCAGAGGGAAACTGAAGAACAGCACAAAGAAACTACTGCCTGCACATGCATCTTTCTTACATGCTGACCACCACACAAGGTGTCCCATCCATTATTCCAGCTTTAATCTGAGGGGTTTTTGCAACACATTTCCAAGAAAGAAAGGAACAGGTGCCAACAGTTACCTGGGAAGCCTATTGAACTTGTGTGTGACAACAGCTGACTTTCCATTGCACTTCTCACAGGAATACTCAATTTCCTCTGCCTGCGTGAGAACAGAAAAATGAGTAGTGGAAGAAAAGATGCATCAAATAGATCTCAGCAGAAAGGACTTCGCTTTCAGCTGTCATAGAAGCTCTTCAAGACAGCAGCCACACTCAAAATTATATTCACCTTCAGCATGATCTAACAAGAGGGCATCCAATAGGAGCTCAGGTAATAAAGCTCACCATTTGACAATATATCCACTGATACAGGAGGAAAGGGGAGGAATATTTTTCCCACAAACCTATAGCACAGATCACTGAAATAACCTCAGCTGAGACAAACTAGCCTTCAAAGAGAGAAGATAATCTTGCAAGGCTTGCTGTTTTCTCTAACATATACAGCTGTTTGTTTTTTTTCCCCAATCGCTTTTGGCTGATGATAATTTACCATCAAGTCCTCTCTCTTGTTCACAACCTCAGCTTTGTTCCTCAAAAGCTATCCTCATCTAACCTTGTCAGAGATGTGCTGCAGCTGAGTAGCTGAACAGGCATGAAAAGGAGAACTATCGCTGACGCTGATGTTACATGACTCAGCCACCAAGCATTTTTACAGATGTTTTCCGTGCGAAGATGAATGACGCAACAATAATCTTAATAATCTTTTTGGGGTTAGTTTTGTTTTTTTTTTTAAATCATAAGCATAAGACCTCCACTAGCTGTTAGAAAAACAAGCACATCAATTATTTAATCTGTCAAAAACACCATCTGTAAATGGGACTAGGAGAAAAAACACAGGCCTCCCTCAAGATACAATAAAAACACAACGCAATCACATAGGTAAGGCTCATTTTTAGCTTTCAGAAACCTTGTCTTGCAAGTCTACTTACAAGATGAGCATGCATCATAGTTTTGTTTGTTTGTTTTAACAGATCTGTGCAATGACGCTCTTCCATGCCAGTTTAGATCAGTGCACAAACTCTTGAAGCATCTTAGCCCGGAAGAGGAAGCAGCAATTTCTGAGTGATTACTTCAATCTGACAATCTCCCTTCTTTTGTTTGCTTTCATTTGTGCCTCAACACTTCCAGCATGTAACGGGGAAATTCACTTATTTCACAGCAGCATTATAAAAATTCGTTAAGTTCTGCATAGCATTTTACCATAAGGGCTCCTGTATAATCTGAATGTCCCAACCTCAGAAGAGCGCAACATTATTTATTTCACGGATCTTCAATCACTGCCATAGAAACTAATAATCAGCTATGCAATCAAAATTTCCATATGGTACAGAATCTGCACATACTCCACGGTGAATTTAAAAAAAAGTACAAACTATGTACCCGAAAAAAGAGGTCCAGGGAATCCTGGATTGATCGCGATGGAAGCAATTTCTTTCTTCGAGGAAGGTCAATGGAGAGGTCATTAAACTGTTCTCGTTTGGTGACTGTTTCACCACACCTAAAAAAGAAACACGCTTATGAAAGTGACGAAAAATAAACTTGAAATTAATGACAACGTATATATTTTTAGGCTAAAGTAACTTCCCAGTAAATATATGCATCTCTCTTAACCTATTTTTACCCGTATTAAAATGAAAGTGTTTGATGCTTATGACAAAGCTGAGTTTTGGGATTTCACTTTGATGTTTCAGAAACTGAAAGCAACTTCTGTGGAGGAGGAGAAAGAACAAAAAAACTTGGTCTGTGAAAACTGCTTTGGAGAGGCCAAGTGATCAAGTATATGACAAACCAAAGGGACTGCCACGTAGCTGAACAAGTAGTCTCCCTTCAACACTTTTAGGAGAAAAAAAGAGACCAGCCCCAGAAAAACGGAAAGCCCCAAAATACTTTGTAACTCTTTCAAAACAAAGTAGTAAGAGTCCATATGCCTAAAACAAGACCTTATTTATTTAAGGATCCTACAGTCATTTATCTTCAATAATTATTATCTGCATGCAATTTACTTTTAGTTATTTTAGGGAACTAATGCTCTACACTCTGAAAGTAATATTCCCAAATATCCGTGTTAATGAGAATTCTGTGGAATACAAGCATCCAGTATATGAATCTCCTGCACAGGTCATAAACAACAAATGGCAAGAGATACCGGTTTATAACTGCAATAACCTGCAGAGACCAAAGAAAACACCATTCCTCGGAAGCCTGTAGAAAGAACAAGAAAAATACAGCTTCCCGTTTTGTAGAAGACATTGCTTGGCTGGAACCCTCTTCTCCCTATTCTCATGCAAGCTGCAGACAAAAAAGAAAAGCACAACAGCTTTCCAATGGATATGTAATGAAGCACTAAATGGTAAGAGGCTATTTAAAGAAGGTCTGCAACAGCAGTGTGGTGTGAGGTTTACGTTATTTCTAGACTGTATAATATTTTATAAATATCTAGCTTTGGGAAAAAGATGTACTACTAGTTAGTTCTAGTTATAGTATGCAGATAAAGTCCTAGAAAATGCAAACTCTTCCCAATCATTTAAATAAGTATGAGAAAGGTTCTGAAGCATACTTACATTTTACAAATGATAGAATGCTGAACCTCAAACTCTAAGTTACTGATAACCGGACAAGTATAAACTTTGGTGGCTGAGAGGTCATCAGAAGCCCGTCCTGGTGAGTTGTCATCATTAGGGACTGGCTCGCTCTTCCAAGTTTTGTTTAATTTTTCCATGTCCTCCTTCAGCTGGTCCAGACACTGGCTCAAGAACTCATGTGCATCCTAGAAACAGGATACGCTCAACAAATCATTTTCTACGACTCCATTCAGTACCTCTCATACATGCTGATGAGAGAAGTTACATTTCTGTCTACTGCATTCAGCACTTCTAAGACAGTTCTCCTTTAACAAACAGCAGGCAAAGGCTGTCATTCAATCAAAAGCTCAAGTCACTGTCAAACAGAGATGAAGCCTGACAATGCAGTCCAAACAATGAACAACATACACAATTGTGTCTAAATGCTATGATACTTACATTCTGCATATACCCAGAAAATCTCTCTGCGGTAGCTGAAATGGCACTTTTCACCTTCTTGAGCAGCTCTTTCTTAACCTCAGGGCTGCAGACATCCTTTTTAGCAAGCAGATGGGCAAAACGCCTGCAGAAGTCAATGCGATGAGACATTGATTGGTTGTCCACAACTTCAGGGAAATGCAATAAAACTCATGATATCTGATTTTAAGAGTTCCTAAAAGCTTTTACCCTGTGATAAGCGGTGCAGGGATTTTGTATGAAAATATTTCAGAAAATGGAAAATAGCCTTTTACATTTCAAGTATTTTGAATTCTAACTTGAGATCACCATTGGCACAGGACCCAAAAAAAAAAACAAAAGAATTCCAGATTTTTCCTAAGATAAAGAGGAGAGCCTTATCAAGCTCTATAAACTTACTTCTGCAATACCTTTTATAATGAGATAAAAAGCAATGCTTTTGGAAAACTGAAATACTGATAGGAGATATTAAATCACATGTCACCAAATAAGCAACACATAAATCTTTAAATTCACGTTTTACGGGCAAAGATTTTGTGTGTTTGTTTAAAAGATTTCCACTCTACTCAGTTTAAAGCCATATGTCCTTTGGCAGTGAAACATTATAACAGGATAGAACAAAAGCTGTAATAAAAGGAGCCAGGAGGAGTTCCTTGATTCAAGCTACACAGTGTAACCAAAAACCATGTTAAAAGGCACTGCTGAAATCGGCTTTACCTGCCTCTCAGTTAGTGCAATTTAGTTATCTTTTTTAACTGCTTTGCAATTTCACAGAAATACACACTGGTACATTCCATATGCAACAGTTTATGTCATGGTACATACACTGGAAGATGATGGGAAGATGTTCCATGGTGTTCCATGACAAACCAAAAAATAAGATAGAAAGAAAGACCCGTGCAATGCCCTCCCACTCCAAACCAACACCTGGTACTCAGTTACCAAAAGTATCCGATCCGTTCCTCGCAGCTCAACGAGTTCCTACTGTTTTGCTGAGCTACAGCAAAAGTCTGTGCCTCTACAACTGCTAAGGGAAGCGTATTAGGGAACACCTTTTTCACCAGAAAACAGCCAACAGGGAGTTGTCGTTAACCCAAGTAACATTTACCATGTTAGATTAAGTGCCCATACCCAAAGCAGTAGACACCAAACTAGAGACTACCAACTCTGACCTGTTGTACCTGAGCCAGGATCACACATTGCCTTCCATCAGATGTACTCCACCACTAGCTCTACCCACAGTTTGCCTTTAGGTAGATGAGGCACAAGCTTCAGAAGTGTTTTTTACAAAATTTAGGAAAAGGACATTTCAAAAAGGCACATGGAACAGCCTCTGATTCCAAGCAGTGGGGGAAGAGCTCAAGAAGATACAGCAAAAATCGAAATGACCCCAAACAATATAAAGGGCGATGAAATGGAAACAGGAATGGTTCTGGTATCCTGAATCTTTTTCGTTTAGTGAAGGAAAAGAAAAGGAGGTACACAAAAGCACATATAATAAAAATCCTGAATGGCAGAGAGCACAGTGCATATGCAAATGGCAGCCTGTCTTTTCGATAGACATACAACAGAATCTGAATGGCAAATGAATTCAAAATTTCAAAGAGAAAAGAGTGCTTTACATATTTCAGAAACCTCTGGAGTTTCTTGACATGAGGTTTGTCTGAACCGAGAGTTCATCTGAATTTAGAAAAAAAACTAAATTGGCTGAACACAAACACTCTCCACAGCTACTAGACAAAGCAGATTTTCCAAAAAAAAGGGCGTAAACCCTCACATAGCAAGTAGTTAGTGATCAGCTGAAACACTAGCTGATAATGTTTCAAGAAGCTATTCTGCAACTACTACGAAGTGTTTTGCACTTCTAAAGCATTTTACTCTACCACTAGAAATACAGTAGAACACATAAAGGACTACTCTACATTGCAAATCCTAAAAGCCTACTTCCTATTTCTAAAGTAAAGCTCCAGAATACAGAGAGGTCTAGGACTTACTTTTCTAAGAGCAAAAAAAAATAAAAAATGGATTGACAATCCCCTATGTTTTATCCAGAGGTTAAGGAAAGCACAATCAGCTCACACATCTACGGACACATGCACATCACCCTCTACAAAGGTGCTTCAGGACTGGGAATGCTAGCTTCTCGGTAACCAAAGAGAAAATATCCTTTTCAGAAAGTGAATTTTACCTGATAAGTGCATTGAGTGGAATTTTTTTCCACGGGATACCCTGCTTGAGCAAATCATTAGCAAAAGACTGGATTGAAAACAAGGACTGTAAAATGGCATTCATATAGCAGGTGTTTCCTAAGTTTGAAAACCTGAAAAACAGAAAATTAAACATGGTATGTATGTAAATGTGTAAACGTGCCAGTGTTAAACACGGCACTGCTATCATGTAGGACATTCAACACCCCAGACACTCCCCAGGCAGTTTTAATTGGAGCTGTCCTTCTGCCGTTCAGACTAAATTGAAAACTCATAGGAGGCAGCAACTGTCAGGAAAGCATCCATGAGTTTCTACAATCAAAATATTAAAATGTGTGTGTACATACACGAGATATAAAAATGAACCATGGAAGCATATGAAAGCAATGTCAATTTCCTGAAGTTATTATATATCTAAAATTTCGAGGAAGTCAATTTCGAGGAATACATATTTTCCAAACTAGGAGATGTGCTCCCTGTCTCAGTGTTCATTGATTTCAGGATTTTTTTTTCCCATGAAACAATTATAACAAGAATACGCATGTTCTAATGATAAAAGCATGCATAGTAGATAAAGAAAATTATACTTACCCTTGTAATTGTTGTTGAGGATGGGTGGAAAGGGGCACTCGGGGTTTGTTCCACCCTGTGTAATCTTGATTAGATCTCATCTTTTTAACAGAAAGAGGAGCAGGCTGAGAAAGAAATCCCAGGCTCCTTTTGGATGAAGGATTCTGGCTGGACACACCAGACCTATAAGCATTAAAGAATAAGAAGTGTTAGATTTCTAATGCTCTGCCTTCAATAGCAATAGTTCATGACACTGAAACTGTTTCACTACAGATGACAAGGACTGGTAAAGTCACATGAGACAAGTGGCACATATCAAAGCTGAAGTTGTATGAAATGGCAAACTTCTACCCAGAACACAAAATACTTTCTCTGGTTAGATTTCTTTACATCTACAGGTGTTTAACCAGGTCTTTTGTTTTTAAGACATTCCGCCAATTCACCAGGCTGTGTGAAGGAGAGGAAGAACAACAGCGTAGCACGAGATTGTAAGTCATAAGATATGCTTAAAATTCACATCTAGGCTTGGGTCTTCATTTTCAGCCTCATGGTCTTGTAACCTAATCGCTCTGGCTCTAGCTCCTCACGTGTAAAGCGTGGATAATGCTTCTTTTCTTCCTTGATCTTGGATCTTACCTATCTAGGGCAGAGGCTGACAGTCTGATTACACAGCATCTACCACAGAAGAATCCCAGCCTCAGAGGGATTCAGTATTACTAAAATACTGTTAAAATAGTTCTGTGGCATTTATCTACTCGGGAAATAAGAAGCAAAGATTCAGTCTGAAGTTCCATAATCTGTATGTCATTTGAACCAACTAGAGTTTAGCTATCATCTACATCAGTCACTCACAATGACTACAATCAACTTGAATGAATTGAGAAAATCCATCTACTGCAAGCAGTACCGGAGTTTGTAGGTGTCAGAGCAATTGTAGCTGCACTGAACGCTTGGATTTTAAACTATACACGTTTTACGCATAAAAGCCACACAGCATGTGATGGATGCACAGGAAACCGAAGAGCCTAATTCCAGGGAAAGGACTGTCATTTACAGTTCACACCAGTGAATCAGTCCTACCTGTCCAGGGTGGAACTGCCAGTAGAGTACTCTTTTGGCGAGGACCTACTACCATAAAAGGATGATGACTGCAGTGGTAAAACGCCTAAAAAACAAAAACAGAGAGGTAGGTCACTTTGTTCCAGGTAACTCGGCTATTTATGCAATACACAAATGGTTTAAAAGTATTTATTAAAAAGGTTTCTAAATCTTCAAATACTATCTTCAAGATTTGTTTGAGACAGTACAAATGCACCTACTGAGAAGTACTAAGGCAAATGTTAATAATATGTACGTAAAGACACCCTGGAGTTTAAACTGTGTTTGACACCATAATCCCTATCATGCCCAAATTGTAACATATAACACTTGAAAATAATTAACTATCATCAATTATTAACTTTTAAAAGGCCTTAACTATTTGAAAGATAACAATTACCACCTTTTCTTCAAATATATAAGATATGCAAAACAGAAACCTCGCTTATAATTCCCTATACAGTTCTCTCAAAATTCGAAGTAAATATGCAGAATTGAAACCAGCTTCTCTGCCCGCTTCAAAATCCACAGCAAATTACTATACACTTGTTGCAAAATATGATTGTTTCATCGTTCTTAAAATCATTGTGTCAGATCCTGAGATTCTAACACCTCGGATAGTGCTGCATAAAAAACATGCTCTCAAGTGTCAAAAAACAACAACAAAAAACATCTATTGAGGTGAATCACAGCATATGTTAGGTTGGATAATAAATGAACGTTTACTTCTATCTGAGCTTGGAATGGTGGAAGCTGTGCAACATTCAAAAATGCAGCCCTATAAAGGAAAGGAGGTTCTCAATACCACTCCTTGAACTTGCAGGTATACACTGACAGAGCCTGACTTTGACTTTAAGGAGCAAACCAAATTTTCATCCAGAGATAACCATTGACACTATTTGCTCCTCCCCTAGCAATATATTTGTGCCATCAGAGCTGCAGTTAAAAAAAAAAAAAAAATGCATTCAGCAATGTTCTCCGTAAAAGCAAAGTCTTCAATGCATTCCTCTTTATGGGGAACAAGACTCAGTACTAAGAAGTAAAATCAAAGAGCTGGGATCACTACCAGCTTATGTACACTCTGTCCATATTACTATATTGCCTATAAGCCCTTGTCACACATCAGCATCCACCTGAATTCTGGTACAAACAGAACGAAAATCCTAGCCCCATAAAGCTCCCCCTCTAAATTCTGGGGAAGAGGTAGGGAGGTAAAAGCAAAAAGTATGCATTTTCAGTACAAAAAAAAAATTATCCTACAATTTGTGTGGGCATTAATAGCAAAGAAGAGCTTTAAAGACGAACAAGAAAGAGTGAGAGGAATCATTAGATAAGCATAGGAATCCCCTCCCACGGGGAAGGGCAACTTGGAACGAAGTGTGAGGCTGCTTGTTGACAAGCTAGCACACTAGCTGGCCTTGGCAGCCAAGTACAGGGTTCAGGGTCACACTAATCAACAGTGACAGATAAGCCAGGATAGGCTTTGAAAACAAAGGCAAGATGCTAGCATCTCAGATATGGCTCTGTAGGAAGCAAGAAAGTTAGTGGAACAAGAAAAGCAGATTAGGAAACAACATCTGCAGCAACTTTCTGAGCTAATAGCAACAGAGGGAAAAAAAAAGGTATCATCCAGCTTTACTTTTATTTTTTTTACCTGATGTCCTATTTTCCTCTGCTTGCTTCAGATTCAACTGTTTCTCTCTGCTGCTGTTTAAGTACTTCCACGCTGGATCACTCAAGGCTTTATTATTCCTGCAGTTATACAGCATTCAAAGTCAGAACTCAGAGCAAATGCAGTATACTCCTGGCTGACAATTTACAACTTATTTTAAAGCATTTATGTCCTATCACCTTTAATACTTGACTATGGAACAGGTAAACTTTGCTGACAAATAAGTTCAATCAATTCATTTACACAAAACTTTTAACTTATTAAATGTCGATATGCACACAGACATCACTTTACAAACAACAATTTCCCTTTGTGAATTTTGTCTTGAAAAAAACAAAACAAGTGCAAGAAAGAAGCAACCTATTGCTGTGTGCATACAGCACGTGGGACAACCCAGATTAAGCTGACAGAAGGAAGGAGACACAAACTTCGCATGTGCCATCCTCCCATAAATCAGTCGTTATATCAGATTGCATTTCCCTCATTAACCCTGAATGCAAACCCCATTTCAAGCATTCAGGGTGTTCAGAAGTAGAGGAGTGGCTGGCCTGTCACATTGCCATGACAGAGAAGACCCAGGCACTCTTTTCAAAAAAAATGACCTTTACAAACCATCAGAGTTTACACCAAAAACTAGAAACAACAGTTACTTACGTTGAAGAATCGTTCTCTTTGGGATAATCTTCACTCATTTCTGAACCAGGAGGCTGTGCTCTTTTCCTCTTTTCACTAATAACAGAAAAATTTTGCAGTGGTCATTCTTTCAGGAAGGCTAGTAAACGAGCCTCTTCCAACTGCAGGTAACTTCTTAATGCTTTCTACGCATTTTTCCCTTACCTTCTGCAATTTTCACTTTGATAACAGGCTAACACTTACCGATTCTCCAGCAAGCCTGTTCTGTGAGGGGTGGACGAGGCAGGCGACGCTGTGACATTCACCCTGTTGCTAGGTGCTCCAGTTCCAGCAGAGTTCTTAACGGGTGCTCTGGCTGGAGTACCCAGCACCTTGCGGAATGGATTTTCATCCTTACTTTCCACGGTCACTCGTTTGGGGGGAGGCTGCAAAACCCAAGTGGAAAGGGGCAGGGAGACGATCAAAACAGTGAAAAACACAACTACCAGGAGGCTAAACTAGCATTTACACCACTGCTGGAGCTGACACAGCATAATACCCAACAGCAGAGAAACGTTACTCGAATAAGAGGTTCAACACTAACTAGATGGATGCAAACTTTTCACTCTATCAATACAAGTCAGAAGCATGAAACTATCGCAGTAACCAACTTCCCTTTCCATCTTCCAATGTTAAATCAGTTGGACTTTTGTATTTAAAATCCCCTTTACGTGCTTTCAGATCTAATCACCCAAGGCGCAACTCCTAACCGCCCTCAGATCAATCCTGGGTGGTATTAAAGAAAAAAAAAAAAAAAAGCCATATTAAAAACCACACAATTAGAGCAGTGCCCTGACAGCCTAGGGCTAATGCAATGAAAAGAGCTAATAGCTGGCTGACTAAGGAATGTTGGTCAACTTTAGACTTGAAAACTAAACATGTCTAATCTTACCACTGTATACACAGCTTTCGAGTTTTTACTGCGAGATTGCCTCTAAGCAACATGTAAAATTTGTTTTGGGACAATGTCAAAAATACTCGCCCTCAGGGCCGTAATAAAAATATATTCAGAGAGATAACAATGTAAATTAAAGCTGGGAGATACACCATGAAATCTGCCTTACGGAGGCAGAAAAGGAAGAACAAAAGCCTTTTGAAGGAAAACCACTTCCAGGTAAAAGCTTGCAAAATGCACACACACAAAAATGAGCACAATGGCACAAATTCAGGAACTCTTCTCTGACACAAAAATTCAACCATCAGCTTTTCAAGATACACATTTGGCTGAAGTCTACTAAAGTCAGTCAGACCTCTGCTGTTCACACCGTGTTCAGCTGCTGTGGATTTAAGGTGTTCAGTGCAAACAAGGATATTCAGAAAATCAAGTCTCAACCACGTGCTTTTCCTCTCTTGCTGCTTTTTGCCTGACTGAGAGCTCAGCACACAGAACAAACTCAGTCTTTTGCAGGCAGCTGCTGAACTGAACGCATACGGAGGACGAGTCTCCTCACGAGCAGGACGCACCACTGCCAACCATCCCGTGCATGCCCAGCACAAGCCCTCTGGATTACAAAGACTTTGGATGCAAACCAAGTATTTAAGCGCTTTTACAACACGCAATGAGAGAGGAGGAAATGAAGGAAATAAAATTAGAGAAGAGGAAAAACGCGAAGTTTAACAAACCTGATTCTCTATGTAAGAGAACTGCCTGTTAGCTTCCTTCTGTGTGGTCCTGCTGCCCAGCACACCTCCAAAGCTGCCAGATCCCTGAGAGGCTTTCCCAGCTGAGAGGAAAAGTACACAACGTTTGATGTGATGGCCATTTAACTGATCGGCATTCCTACATAAGATGTTATTTTACAGTTGATTTTGGAAGAGACACAATAGATTCCTTGCCAACAGACAGAGCAATATTCTGAGCGCACAGACATGAGCAAGTGTTTATGGATATCCCTTACACTGGTCATTTACTTAGTGTACCGTAAAATTCCTATCCTTAAAAAAAAAAACAAGAAACAATCTAAGATGAAAAATAAAAAGGAAAGAGACTACACAGGTGTGATAAACAGACAAGGTTTTCCAAATATCAACACGCTAACAACAGAAACAACTCATGCACGTTTTATCTCTTGCTGTTCAGCACGACACAGGCACCTTATGAGAAAAGTACATAACAAAAACTGGGGTTTAAGGACAGCAAGAAGAGTTTACATAAATATAACACGCACAGAAAGCCACACAAGGAGGACAAAGTGGCTAACGGTGAAAAAAGAAAACACAGCGCTGGCCCGCCTCTAAGCTGTCATTAATGTGACTTAAAACAGTCGCACTTACCAGTGTGAACCCTGTCTTGATGGACCGCATCCAAATACATCCGCATTTCATTCGCATCCTTAAACGGCACCTTATCAATCGTCAGGAAGCTGGTATCCTTTAGTGTTAGCATCAGGCAGCACAGTTTTCTACCATTTGGTCGTAAGGTCACAGTTTTAATGTTATGGCTTAGCTGAAAACAAAGACGTGAGTATAAACATAAATCCACTTTAGAAAGGCCAAAATACTTCCAAATTCAAACAAAACACTTCAGATGGAGAGGGTAAGAGGCACTTACACAGAAACACCTCCCCCAGCTCCGCTCTGAGCAAACAGTAAGCCTCGTGGCATTAATGCACTCAGTGATGCTGGGAGCTGACACAACTGAAAGGACAGTGTCACTGCCACTCGACAGTCCCCGCATGCCTGGGTAAGCTTTCTGAAACTTGCTGTGCTGCTGAGTGACATTTCTGAACTAAGGGAATAAAGATCTTCACACCGTCCCGGTTAGCCGTCTGAAACTCCTACCTCAAGTTTGAAACGTACATTTTAAGATGGGGAAAGTTTAAAAGATCTGAGATTTAAATGTTAGGTACAAACTTCCATTCACTTGGCAATTCTCTCCCAGGGAAGACAGACTTGACACAGCTTAAAAATTTTTGCCGGGTAGTAGGTCATTAAGAAACATGCTTAGCCTCAATACAACATTATAGCAATTAAATGGTGTCTGAAGTTTCAGGGTTATGGTCAAGCACAAGAATACTTTTAATAACAGCTCGTGCTCGCTAATAATGCCCCTGCTACTTTATTATGCCATTACATAATTGCGGCTTCCTGCTAAGTCACCTACACGGAGCAGCCGTTCAGTAAAGGCTCTGCTCGCCACTCTTAAAGCAGATGAAGCAAAAGAGCACCTCACATCTGCAGGGTTTGTGGAAGTTCGACACTTGGCTTGCGAGCACATTCTTATTTCCAACTTCCTCGTCATTTTTCACTTACTTTCTCGCTTTGCTGCCCCTTCTTTAGCTTTGCCTAAGGATCAGGCACTAGCTACGCACGGGCCTCCACGCCAGGGGATTGCCATACTGCAAGACTGGAAACCACAGCCAAGGCCGAGCCTGCCCATCAGATTGGAGCCTTCTCCTAATTTGGCCTGACCTGCGGATTGCCACACCACTGATCTAGGCGATGCCGCTGATTTAATAGACACCAACGCTAATTATGAAGTAACACCAAAATTTCACTACACAGTTCTCTATAAGCTGTTTCACCTCCTTCAAATTATACACAAGTTAAAAAAAAATAAAGATTCCTCCACATCAGATTTGTCAATAAGATTTCTTTTTTTCCCCTACGGATCTTTAGCTTCTTTGCAAGATGATCTAGACGTAACAGCAGTCCATGACAGGCTGGAAAACCACCTCAATCTAAGGGTATATTTTGCTGGGAAAACTACATTTCTGTAATAGCTTGCGCTCAATCCTTCTTTTTTCTTTTTCCTTTAACGCAGATGAAAAATGTCCTCAAAAAAAAAATCAAGGGACTGAAAAGCGGGCTCCGAGTTTTCCATCTTCTCTTAAAACACTGCGGTCGGTGCTGAAGGCACGCAGACACTCCAGCACCTCGGTGCAAAGCAAGACATTTCAATTCACGATGCCAACGTGAGAGGGCTCCACACGGACTCTTGGTGCACCTGCTCCCATCCGGTCAGCGTTACGGCGTCTGGAGAGCTGGGGGGAAAAGAAATATCCCCAGCAGGATGCAGGTGGTGTCTGGCACAACTCCGTCAAGACTTTGTAACATCAGTAGGGAAATATCTATGTAAGAGATGTGACGACGCGCTAGGTGCTGTAGGAATATAATATAATATATCCCAGGATCTACCCAAATGTTACAAACAGCAGAAGCGATGGGCCTGCAGGTGCTCGCGGCCTCCTCCTCGCCGCCCTCTCCGCTAGGCCTCGCGGACTCGGTTCAAGCACAAACCCTCCTCCGAGCCCACGGAGATCATCCCACGAGCGCCAGAGCCCACAGATATGAAGGGCAAGGAGCAAAACCTGCCCCTCAAGGCCGTGGTTGGACATCCCGGCCTTCCAGACCCCGATTTCCAGCAGCGAGGAGCGCCCAGGGAAGACGAGAGGGGAAAATCCAGGCCTCTCAGCGAGGACAATTTTCGGGTTTTCAAGCCCACGCTGCCAGCAGCGGGATGTGTCCGGGGCTGACGACTTCCTCACGCCCCGATTCCAAGGCGCCGCGGGCTGTCAGCTTCGTTCCTGAGAGTTTTCGGGCAGCAAAACTTCACCTTTCAAACCCAAAGCCAACTTTTTGCTCGCAGGAATAAACAGCTCAGGGAAAGGCTTGGGGGATACCACAGCAGGGAAACAGGCGTGGAGCGAAACAGAAGCAGCCGGCGTTCAGGTTGGCTGTTAACGCCGCCGCTCGGCGATACAGCAATTAGGATTATTTTTAATTGCAGGTGGAGATCTCTCACAGAAAAATCTCCCTTTGCGCTCTTGGCATTTGGGGCTTTTTGAGTGAAAAGGTCCTACAAAGGCTAACCTGAAAGTTAGCGTAGAATGGAAAAAAAAGCGATTTGAGGTGGATGCTGGGGGTCTGATGGGGCTTCAGCTCCAGGCTCTGCAGCCCTATCGGAGACATCCCGATAACAGAGGGCTTATTCCAAAAACGCCAGAATTTTGCACGCAGGGCACGGCTTCGGTAATTTTTCCTCTGCTTTTTGGCTCTCCCCATCCACCATCATCCCCACCGCCGAGCCCAGGAGACCCTCTAGCAACAAACCTGAGTCATTTATGGGGCTGGGGGTAATTTACAGGGGCCGCGACGCCGAGCGGCCGGGCTACCTGAAACGTCTTCGGGATGCCCCCGACGTTGTAGTGCACCACCAGGCTGACTTTGTTGTCCTTCTCCACGATCTCGAAGCTGCCCTCCTTCCACTTGGTGATGCCCGTCTGCATGCTGCGCATCCGCACCGGCCCGTGCACCTTCAGCAGGGCCATGCCCGCGGCCCCGCCGCCTGCGGGGAGAGGGGGGCTCGTACCGGGGGTGGGGATGGAGGGGAAAAGGGGGGGGTCCCCGGGCCGGGCTGCAAGGCTGGGGGGGGAATAATGTCAAGAATAAGTGGTAGAAAGTGATAAAAAATAATCAAAAGGGATTAAAATGATAAAAATATTAAAATAATAATAAATAATAATAAATATTGATAAATAATAATAAATAATAATAAACAATAACAGTAATAAACAACAACAATAATAATAAAACAATAATAATAAAGATAATAAAATAATAAAGAATAATAAAAAATAAAAATAATTAAAAGTTTAAGTTAAAAAGAATTGGAAGCAATGAGGAAGGAATGGGGAGGAATGGGGAGAAATGGGAAGTAATGGAAAATAATGGAAAGTAATAAGGGAAAATAATAGGAAATATGGGAAGATAATAGGAAATAAAAGGTAATAGGAAATAAAAGGTAATAGGAAATAAAAGGTAATAGGAAATAAAAGGTAATAGGAAATTATGGGAAATAATAGGAAATAATGAAAAATAATAGAAAATAATAGAAAATAATAAACAATAATAGAAAATAATGGAAAATAATAGAAAATAATAGGAAATAATAGAAAATAATAGGAAATAATAGAAAATATTGGGAAATAATAGGAAATAATAAACAATAATGGAAAATGATAAACACTAATAGAAAATCGAACTAAAAGCCAATAGGAAATACCCGAAAACAACACAAATGATTCAAAACCGATCAGGAATTACTGCGAAAGCACCGAAAAGCGGTCAAAAAGCCCCGGCAAAGAAAGGAGCCCGAGCGGCGGCGGTCCCGGGAGGGGGCAGCCGGCGGCGGGGGGGGGGGCACAGGGACCCCGCGGGGCAGCGGGGCGCGGGGGGGGGGGGGGACCGCGAGGGGGGGGGGGGGAGAGGGGGCGGGGCCGAGCCCCGGTACCTGCGGGTCCGCGGGGGGGGAGGGGGGGGGGCGGCGGATGGCGGGAACCGGCTGGCGGCGCGAGACGGCGCGCGACGCTGGGCACGCAGGCGCGCGCGCGCGCCCCGCTGACGTCAGCAGCGGGGGATAGGGCGGCGGCGCCCCTGCGCGGAGCGCGCCTGCGCGCCGCGGGGCCACGCCCACTTTTTTTTTTTCCCAGCAGCCTTTGCGGCCGAGGGCGGGGAGAGAGAGAGGGGGGAGGGCGCGGCCCTGCCTCAGGGGGGGATGGCGGCGGCCTGCGCCTGAGGCACGGCACGGCCCGGCCCCGGGCGGCCCCGCTCCGCCATGCACAGCCTGGCCACGGCCGCGGTGAGAGCCTCCGGGAGGCGTGGGAGGGGGCTCCCGGGGCTTGGGGAGGGGTTGGGTGTCTCTGCGGCACGGCTCGGATCCGGGCCTGTCGCGATAAAGGGGGCCGGTCGCGGGGAGGTTGTCGCGATAAGGGCGTCGCGCGGCGTGTCGTGGCATCCCGGGGTGGAGCTGGTGGGAGGCTCCGCGCCTGCAGGCTGCAAGGCGTGGTGCAGGCTGAAGGAGAGGCCAACGTTTATAAAATGTTTTTAAAAAATTTACAAAATTTTATAAAATGGCCTTAAAATATGTAAAAATCTCTATATGTGAGTATATCTGCATATTTAAACTCTGTGCGTAAGTATAAATGTGTCTTAAACTAAATATAAACGTGTCTTTAAAGCAGCCATCAGCGTGCTGTTGAGAGCCCCAAGCGGTTAATCTGTTGCTGCTGAAGTTCAGGGCTCCCGTTGGGTTTGGAGGCGCTGAATCCTCCAAATTTGCTTAAAAAGGACTTAAAAAGGAGCCAGGCGGTGGGTGTGCTGCTCCCCTTGGTCAGCACTTCCAGCAGCGGCCTCGGGGTCCCCCAGAATTTTAGGCTGGGAGGTGGGAAACGCCGACAAAACAAGGAAAAATCCGATTCCCGATTTAAACTGGAATGAGAGGAGCAACTGCAGGGCCTGTGGACAGCAGCCGGTTCTTGCTAAGACAAATACGGGGCATAAAAGAAACTTAATCGTGTGGAAAATCTGCTTAGAGTTCTCTGGGGATCACGGCCACGTGATTGTGCTTTTAAGGGGCTGCTGTGTTTAAGCTTGCAGGAACTGAAACTTCACAGCGAGCCTAAAAAAATAGATGGGAGCTTCAGATAATGTGATTATAACAATATCAATGCTTGTCCCTCCACCATCCCAAATAGAAACGAACGGGCTCTGCTCGACCATCGTGTCTGTTCCAGGCCAGAACAAATTTATTTTATTTGTAAATCAAACGGAGTAGATGAGAAAAAGGGGGTAGGATGAAAGCTGAGCAGTTATGAGTTTTTGAGCCCTGAAATATAGGGACTGATAACAGCACATAACCTAGTGTATGGACTAAGTTACAGGGAGAGAAATTCGAGCTTCAGCCCAACATAAATCCCACGGCTGAGGAGGAATCTGTAGCACAGGGCCGTGGCTGTGCTGAGGAGGGAAACCTTTACAGAAACAGCAAGCTCTGGAGGCGTCTCCCTCCAGCAGCCCTGGGAGCCTGCCTCTGACAGACACTTTCAGTTTTGGTTCCGGTTGCTTTCGTTTCCCAAATTCTCTGGTTTTCTTGTAGCAGCGTTGCTGTCAGCATGGTGCAAGCAGTGCTTGTGCCTGGTGCCGTAAGCACATGGAGAGTTTTTGTCTGGGTTTAAAGCAGTAAAGGACCACGGGCTGCCTCTGTGGCCAGCCGGGTTGTGTGCGGGGTGGCAGGGAGCACTGCTGCAGAAGGCTTGAGCGGCTTCTCAGCTACTATTTGGAAGCATTCACGGGGAGTTTTAAAGCTTAGGTTTGCCTCAGAGTTTTGGTCTGAATCACCGGGTTATCTCTAGGAAGCCCAGCAAGCGTTCGGTGAGCATTTGCCCCTTGAGTGCTTGTTGGGCCAGCAGAGGCACGAGGCGGACTCGCTGAGAGGCTCGCTCCTTGCCCTTCTTTTCCTCGTGTTTGCGTGAATGTTTCTCAAATGTACATTGTGGGATGGTTTTGGGTGAGACCTGGATGGAATAGCCATGACGGGAGTGTTCTTGTCTCCTTCGCAGCCCGTGCCAACAGCGCTGGCTCAGGTAGACCGCGAGAAGATCTACCAGTGGATCAATGAGCTGTCCAGCCCTGAGACGAGGGAGAATGCGCTGCTGGAGCTCAGCAAGAAGCGCGAGTCCGTGCCCGACCTGGCCCCCATGCTGTGGCACTCGTTTGGCACGATTGCGGCGCTCCTTCAGGTGGGTAGGGCCAACGTTTTTCCTCCTAAAGATCTCTGGTAGTGATTTTTTTGGTTGTTTGGTTGGTTTGGGGTTTTTCTTTGCATGAGCTTGAGCGTTGCCTGGTCAAAAGGTTGCCCCTAAAGAGAGCCTGCAGGAAGGGCAGTGTGGGAGTGCTGCTCCCTCCTCTAGGGAGCCTTGGGAAGGAAAGTACCCGCGTTGCTTGACAAACTGAGTGGCTCAGCTGATGACTGCCCATCTCTGTGGTGGATCTAGTCATCTCCTTCAGAGGAGGAAGGAAAGTCATGCAGGACAGGCAGTGCCAAACTGTTCCAGAGTGGCTCTGAAACAACTGAAGATTATAAGGGAGCCGTAGTTGGAAGCAGGCAGACTTCCAAGCTGGATTTCCCCCCGTTCGCTGCTTCCCTCGTATTCGGTTAGAAGAGCACCAGCAGCTATGGTATGAGTGGGGTAGGTGTGCTCTGCCTCTAGGCACAGGAACAACATTCCTGTTTGCTCTGGGACTTCAAAACAAAGCAGTCCCCACATCCACAAAGAGCCAGGAAATCGAATGAACCCTTTTGTTTGTTTGTTTTTAACTGAAATTAAACTTTGACTACGTCCCTATGGCTCCTTGTCAAACTGGCTCTGGCGTAGCTCTGCCCTTCTCTTCATAGCACAGGGGCTGCCACGGAACTCCAGGGTGATGCTTGGTGAGAGCAGGCTGATGTCTCTTGACAGCATCACTCATTGCTGGGCAAATGCTCTTGTGCATCTGGATGGTTTTCTCCCTTAACTTTTCTTCACCTGTTAATTTTTAGGAAATTGTAAATATCTATCCATCCATCAACCCTCCGACTTTGACGGCCCATCAGTCCAACAGAGTCTGCAATGCTTTAGCTCTGCTGCAGTGTGTCGCATCTCACCCTGAAACCAGGTGGGTGTCTCTGAGTACGTGAGTTTGCTGGGATGTTGGTGCTGACAGCTCAGCCAGTTTCACTCTGGAAGCACGTGAGCTCCTTTCTGCTCTTTTACCAAGAGAAGTGGAGCAGTGGAGAGAGCTGGGAGACAAGCAGCTGCTGGCTGCTTTCACTTGTTTGCACGGATTACCAGGATGACAGCTTTATGGTGGTCCTGAATGTGTGGCATTCCTTGAATCGTCCTGAGATCCTGCAAATTCCCAAACTGCTGGCTTGTGGCAGCCCCTGGGAGCTCAGCCAGAGACAAGGGTGCCTTTGTGCTGAGCGTTGTACGCAGGATCCCTGTTTTTATGAGCTTCTGGTTGTTTGGACCAGCTGTGCAGAGAGTGGAATGAGCAGGGCTGCCTTTCCCTGAGACCGTGTGTGGCAAGGGAGCAGTATCAGAGCCACGCCTGCGGTCCCCAGCCAGTGCCTGACTTCAGCGTTTCTCAGTCTCTGTCCAGCACGTGTCAGCAAGGGAAAAGCTGATGTTGGTTCAGCCAAAACCAGTAGCTAATACTCAGAAGAAAACTATCCTGAGAGCCATGATCTCATGCTTCTGTTCCTGCTGAGGGAAGCAGTAGGTAGCTGAATTTGTTTTCCAGCTGCCGCAAAGTAGCGTTAAACAACAACCCTTCCTAAGATAATATCCGAAGAAATAGGGTAGTTTTACACCACGTGCTTTTACAATTAAAGCTTGAAAACTGAAAACAGATGAAGAATGTCGGGTGGTTGTGCAAGAGAGCTCCCCTCCTGGCTAGCAGAGCGATCTCCAGGTTTCTCCCTGCAGGCTGTGTTCTTCGACGTTGTCAGAAGGCAGTTTGTGGGCTCCTGGGGAAAAGTGGCCCAGCGCAGGATTTACCTCAGCACCTTCCCATCAGGGAACAAACTGTTCCCACTTTTGAGGAGCGGCAGCAATGTTGTCCCTCAGGAATAATCAGAGGCTGTGTGTGATAATACTGGGTTTGTGCTCGCTTTGTTTTCCTTGTCTCTCACGGGTGTTCTCCCTTTCCTACAGGTCAGCTTTTTTGGCAGCTCACATCCCCCTCTTCCTCTACCCCTTCTTGCACACAGTTAGCAAGACGCGTCCGTTTGAGTACCTGCGGCTCACGAGCCTCGGAGTGATTGGTAAGCAGCGAGATTGATGCTTGAGTTTATTCGCCCTGTCATCCCCACATGCTGTTTTCCTTCTTTTCTGCCCAAAACACTTCTCAGTGTATAAAGTAAGAGGGTCTAGAAGTGCATGTCTTCTTCCCAGAGGTTGATGTCAAGAGGCTGTCAGCCTCTTGGGTTTGTATTACCACCGGGGGGAGAGCCAAGAATGAATCCCTTGCTGAAAAACAAACAGCCCCCAAACCCAGCTTAATTACGTTTGTTACCCAAACGAGCTCTTCTCCAGCCACGTGCTGCAACATGCTTGGGATGGCAGCTGCTCTGTCAGCCACTCAGACCCAGTGATTCCTGGGCAGGACACAATACAGGCCATCTTTGAAAGGCAAGTTTTGTTTTTAATGTATCACTTGCTGATTTGGGTTTCTGTTTTTCCTTCAAGGGGCCTTGGTGAAAACCGATGAGCAAGAAGTGATAAATTTCTTACTGACAACAGAAATTATCCCCCTGTGCTTACGCATTATGGAGTCTGGCAGTGAACTCTCTAAGACGGTATCTACATTTTTTTTCTTAATTAAGACTTTTTTGTTGGTTATATCCAAATGACCAGGCAGTCAGTAACCTGCAGAGTTGGTTTGTTTCCTGTTGTAAATGCTGGGGCAGCTCAGGGTGGAGTTTTGCCTCCACCCATCCTCAGAAACAAACAAAACCACCATCAAACTGAGCTGAGAGATTCTGAGTCTGGTAGTTTTGCTGGGAAATGTCTTGCTGTTTTCAGCAGACATCATACTCCTTTGTAGCCCAGCAGAGTAACTCCCAGGGCTCAGCTGGATTAATCTTAGGCCTGAGAGAAGAGATGCTGTAACTACACAGCACAGAGGTTGTGCAGTTGGTGGTGATGGTGGTGATGGGGATGTTCACTTCATCAGGCCTACTGTGTAGCCATAATCTTGAGGCTGTCCCATGCAGCCTGGCAGTAATTGCTGCCTCCTTCAGCCTTCATCCAGTCATCTTGTGTGCACTGCTTCGTCTCCACTTCTTTTCTTTAGCCAAAGATGCCAACCATTGGGTTTTGTCCTGCGTTTTCTTTTTGGCTTTAAACTTTAAATCAAGTACAACATTTGCTGAAAGGCCTTTCAGCACTGCTGAAAGAGAAAGAGCTGCCATGAAAAGAGTACAGCACAAAGACTCTTCTTTTTTTTGGGGTAGATGTTTATATTCTCTCTTTTCTGATTTCTCCCTGTTCCAGGTTGCTACGTTTATCCTTCAGAAAATCCTCCTGGATGACACGGGACTGGCATACATCTGTCAGACTTACGAGCGGTTCTCCCATGTTGCCATGATACTGGTAAGATTATTTGTTTCTTCTGCCTATAAAAAGTTAAATGCTTTCTCTAGCAGTCAGCGCCTTCAGCAGCTGTTTTACTGCTCTCTGGCTGTCCCTTGTGTAGGAGAGGTTTGGGTACCTGTATTTTGTTCATCCCAGGAGTAATAGCCCAGCTCAGACACTTCTTTTAGCTTGCTAAGGGGAATACGTCTGCCCTGGAATAGCCATTACCCTGCTTTTATGTATTTGTGTTTGCTTTTTAAAGAGCCAGTCTCAGGAGAAGAAAATGCAGCGTTAAGTTAAGCATTTTGCAGCCCTGGTTCTGTGCCTAAATGTTGATGCTTTCACTGGGAATATTTGTGGGTCTGTTTTCCCAGATGTAAAGAAAACGTTTTCCTAACTCTCACGTGAACAGCAAAATACGAATGCTTGTGAGCTGATGTCCAAAATAACCAATGTGGTAGGATTTTCCTGGTCGAGAAAGGGATCAGCTTTGGAGGAAGTACATCTGGCTCGGGCAAAGTCAAGCAAGCATTTAGAAACAGAAACCCTGGGGCAGGGGAGGGAAGGAGACCAAGGAAGAATGCAGTGGGGAAGGGTATGGACATGGAAGAACGTGGGTGGATTAAGCTGTGACAGTGTGGAAGAAATCCTGGTTGTTCACCACTGGGTGAAGCACTGACACGCTGAATATTCCACAGCACTAAGATGAAAATGTTCGTAGACGTTTCTGTATTTCAAAAATTTGGATAATGCACTCCTGTCTCATGAGAGTGATGGTTTGCTTCCTAGTCCGCTGATGAGTGAGTGAGATGTTCTGCAAGAATTAGAGGCTTTTAAAAGAGCAAGTTAGCAATTTCTGTCTAGGAGCTGTCTGAGAAGCTCTCTGACCTGTTGTTCCTTATTTTGAAGAAATCTTGGTGTCCAGGGGATAGCTGAGAACAGGAAGCTTGCAAAAGGGCAGGTGAGGTGGCCCCACTAATTGCTGGCTGACTAAATATCCAAATACAGGTGAATTTAGCTAATGGGGAAAATGGTCAGTGCTAGCCAATATAGTTTCACTGGGAGGGGGGGAGGGAAATCTTGCTGAGCAGATCTGATTCGATGCCCAAACATGCCTCGGGGCAGGTGCATGAAGGCATCCATGCAGTTTCCTGAGCTGGGTGCTTTCAGGCTGCAGCCACGTGCAGGGTCCTACGTGTTGTGAGAAACACAATGTGTTGTGATTTAATGGTCTGTGCCAGGCTCTGCTGGCTGTGAAGCTGTCCCCACAGACGCTTTAACTGGTGACACTGGCCTCTGTCAAACAGGGTAAAATGGTCCTGCAGCTTTCCAAGGAGCCCTCAGCACGGCTGCTGAAGCACGTCGTCCGCTGTTACCTTCGCCTTTCCGATAACCCCAGGTAAACATTTAAGGAGTGTGGGCAGGGGCTTCTCCCACCCGCTTGGAAATGCAGCTCCCCTTGCCGGTGCCCGCTTGGAGCCAGGGTTATTCATCTGCCTTTACATCAGCCTTAGCTCAGTGTGAAAAATGCTTGTTTTTATTGCTGGCCCCAGAAGCTTTTATGATAGAGGGTAGAAACTGGCTCTTTGGAGTTTGGTCGGGTTCAAGCCGTGCGGGTTACAGCTGCCTGAGCTCGAATGGTGCTTGGGCTGGGTGTGAGGGAAGGCCTGAGTCGGAAGCTGTGCTGTGCTCTCGCTCTTCTGCATCATGCGGGCCGTGAGCAGTAAAAATCAATCGATGAAATTCGGCGTGAAATCAGCTTGTACTTCCCAAAGCTGCCGTGTTTGTGTTTGTTGTGTCTGCCTCTTCTGGCACGGCGCTGCTCTTGAGCAAAGGCTATCAGGACACGGGGCTTTGCTCGGTGGGATCTCCCGTGAGGGATGGGAGCCGTGCTGCTGCTCCGTGCTTTCCTTGGCTGGTCCCCCCAGGCAAACGAGCGTTGACGTCCCCAGTGCGGTTTGCTCCCCTCTTGCCCCTGTGAGTTTATTTGTTGGGCCCCGTTTCTTGTCTCTTGATGTAGGGCACGTGAAGCTCTCAGGCAGTGCCTTCCTGACCAACTGAAGGACACCACCTTCGCCCAGGTCCTGAAGGACGACACCACCACCAAGCGCTGGCTGGCTCAGCTCGTCAAGAACCTGCAGGAGGGTCAAGTCACCGACCCGCGGGGCATCCCCCTTCCTCCGCAGTGACTGCTGGGGGGGGCAGGGGGCTGGGGAAGAAACAGCTCAGGTTTACAAAGACCCAGGAACCGCTGACCTCTTCTGCAACAAACCGGGCGTGCCGGCCGCCTTTCGGTCCGCCAGCTCGTCGGAGCCTTCCATCGGGCCAAAGGGCTGCTCTGTAGCAATGCAGCATGCCTCTGGAGATCGTAACACCAGCAGATGCTGATACTACAGCTTAAAAAAAAAAAAAAAATCAATAAAAAACCTATCTGTAAAGATCCCATCTCTCCAGGAGGCCTGGCTGGCAGCTGTCCCTGCACCCACAGGCGGGGTGGTGCGGGTGGCTGCTCCTGCAGCTAGCTCGGTCTCCATGCAGGCGCTGTGTGGCACGGTGCGGTGTGCCACATCCCTCCACTTCCTTGTCACTCCTTGTTTACACCTCTGGCTGGCACGGCGAGCTGCTCTTCCTTTCTTTTTGGCACAGAGGCCGTGGCTGGAGCTGGGCCACCCCGGTGCTCGCCCCGAGAGGAGAGGGGATGGCTCGCCGTGCCCCCGTGCCTCATCAGCCTGCTTCCTGGGGCTCTGGGGGAGGAGAAGGCAGCAGGGCTGTGGCTCGTGTGCTGTAAATAGTGCAGCTCCCGGCGGCCAGGGGGCTGATGTGTGCTGGCCGTGGCTCCAGCAGAGCTCCTGCCCAGCAGGGCTGCTGTCTCCTCAGAGCTCAGATCAAGGAACCTGCCTCGCCACAGCCAGCAGGACAGCTCTGAGCTACGTCCTGCAGCCCCAGGTACACCAGCTCCCTGCAGGCAGCTCTGTCCTGACCTTCCCCGTGCCTCCCAGCTCCTCTCTGCCAGCCCCGTGCAGCCGTTTCAGTTCTCAAACCCTCCTCGGTGTGTTTCTGCTTCGGCCCCAGCACGATTAAACTGCTGGCAGCCCCTTCCCCGCACACAGGGCTTGCTGTGGCTGCGGCGGGGCGGGCTCCTGGGCTGTGCTGCATGCAGCAGGCAGCTCCGCTGGCACCCAGCTGCACGCAGGCCTGGGCAGCTTCTCGTCCCCAATTCCAGCAGCCCATTTTGCTGATCATCCGCAGCCCTGTGCCAACGGTGTCTTAAATCCCATCTGCTTTCCCCTCCCTCCTCCCAGCGCAGCCTTGCGTAAGGAGGGCAGAGCGCAGCCTCCTCCCTGCCCCGGGGTCCCGTTTTATAACCCTTGCCTCCTCCTTTCCTCTCCCCGGCCCCTGACCTTGACAGGGTGTGAAAATGCTTCTAATTTTTTTTTTTTTTTTTTGTAAGTTTGGATGAATAAATAATAAAACCCCAGGCAGCACAGCTTGCTCCCGGCCTGCTCTCTCGGGAAGGGCTCGGGGAAGGCGAGCTGTGGGTGCTGCCTGCCTCAGGGTGCCACCCAGAGGGGTTGAGGGCTCTCCCCGAGGGTGCCGAAATTGGGCTGTGGGGCAGCGCTCCCTCTTTGCAGGGTGTTTGCAGCCGCTCTGGCACCCGCTGCCACCCCGGCCCCGCAGCAGGAGCCTGCCAGAGCCCGTGCTGCCCTTTTTGGCTGGCAGGGGAGGGATGCGCGGGGCTGGCTCAGGACCTGGGGAGCCCCGGGGGGGGCACAGGTCAGCGCTGCGGTTTTGGGCAGCCCCGGCCCTGCCGCACGGCCAAGTGGCAATTCCCGGGGAATTCCCGGGATCCCCGCTCCTCTGCTGCCAAACCCCGGCCCCAAAACCAGCGCTGCGGTTGGGGCCGCTCCGGGGGGGTCCCGCTCTTTATCCTCCCCCCCTCTTAAATCCCCCCAGGGCTCCGGCACCCCCCCCCCCCGGCAGCGGCGGCACCGGTGACCTTAATCCGCTCCGACCTTGCGGGGCTCGGGGACGTGCGGGACCGGGAGGGGAGAACCGGGGAAGGTTTTGGGGGGGTTGTGGGGGGGGACCAGGGGGCCGGGCTCGCCGCCCCGCCGCTGCCAAGGGGCGGGCAGCCCGGGCTGCCCTGGCCCCGTGCGGCCGCAGTCGGCGGAGCACCGGAGGCGCGGAGCGGTACCGGAGAGCTGGTACGGGACCGGGGGATTTGGGGGGGTCCGGAGGGGGCTGAGCCTCCCCAGCGGGGGCTGCAGGGTGGGGGGGGGAAGTGCCGGCTTGCCCCCCTGCTTTGGTTTAAGGGGCGCCCCCCCCGACCCCGGCAGGGTGTGCGTGCAAAGCGGGGCAGCAGCGGGGTGGGGGTGCCCGGGGGGGCTCAGCCCTCCCTGCGTGGCCACGGAGGCTTTGAAATCTCCCGGGGGGAGATTGAAAATCGCCCGGTGTGCCCCCCCCACCCCAACCCCAGCCCAGCCTGAGGGCTGTCACCTCCGGGTGAGGAGCTGAGGGTGGGCACGGCCGCCTGCGGCCCCACAGTTCAGGGTGGGAAGGGGAGAAGGGGACGCAGCCCCCCCCCTCTGGCAGGGGGCAGCAGCCTTTCGGGAAGCCCTCGGGTTGGGTTTCCAGCAGGAGGGCTCCGGCTGCAGCCCCTGGCTCCCGGCCCACTCTCCTCGAGAGAGGAGCGAGGGGCAGAGCTCTCCAGGGCCAGGGGGGCTGCAGGGGCTCGGGGCTGGGGTGCTGGGGGCACTGCCCCTGTGCCTGGGGGGGCTGCCCCGCGGTGGAAGGGGTCCTCTCTGCTGCTTGGGGCAGGGCTGGCTGCCTTCGGGCCGTGCACTGCGGGATATCAGTTAGTTGGTCTCCAAAATCCCAGCTCTGTTCCCCGAGCAGCCCCCCTTGCACGCCGCCTCTTGGCACACACGCGTGGCAGGGCGCAGAGCACAGCCCTGCTGGTGGCAGCAGGCCAGCAGGGACTGGCCGGTCCCTGTCTCCTTGACACCTCTCCTTCCAGCCCGGCTTTCCCCAAACCCTCCCAGCCCTCCGGGAGCTGCTGCTGATCGAGGGAGGGGGCACGGGGCAGCCTGGGTGCCTGCAAGGGTCTGGCAGCCAGGCTTGGCAGCTGCCTGCACGCTGACGGCACCGGCTATTCCCAGCCCCGCTGCGCCGGTGCCGTGCTGAGTCAGGGGCCTGGGGCACGGCCGGCACCCCTGCACCGAGCCCCTCACCCCGAGGGGGACCCCAGGCAGCGATGTGCCCCTCCCCGCCCCCAAAACACAGCCTGCCAGCTGCGCTCTGCAGCCCCTCGAGGGCTGCTCCAGCATCCGGGCGACTGGCACATCCCAGCGATTTCTCATCAGCCTAATTAAAGTCTTGACAGCCTAATCAAGGACCCATTGTAAGTCCCCGTTGCATTTTTAGTCCCGCTCGGCCCCGCGCGCTGCCGTCCCCGGGGTGCAGGGAGAAGGGTCCGGGAGCCCCTGCCTGCAGCTGCGTGGTGCTGGCACTCGGCTTTGTCACCGTCACCCCCAAATTTGCTGGCGTGGGGGGCTGCCAGGCGGTGGGGGGCTTTCCCCGGCAGTTTTTTTGCTCCCAGGGTTAGTTCCCTCCTAGCAGCGGGGCTCTGCTCCCCTCCTGGCTCCGGGGGCCGCTCTGGCAAGTTTTTCCATTTTTTCCCCCAACACCTTTCGAGCGCTGGCTTCCCGGTAATGCGATCAATATTTCATGGGCACGCCGAGACGAACTTGACACTTCACGAAAGCGGTGACCTGGGAGGAGGCAGGCGCAGGTGCTCTCGCCTGCACCGCTCCCCAGCCAACCCCTTTTCTTCCCTCCCCAGCAGTGCCGGCGAGGAGGAGGCCGAGCCATGGCATCGCTGCCGTGCAACGCCCGTGAGTGCTCTCCATCAGGGGGGGACGCGTGGGGCAGGGTGCTGGGTGATCCTGATTTACACCAGGGCACCGTGGGCATCAGGGTGGGGGCCGAAACGCGGGGTGAAGGTTTCCGAGGGTCTGTGGGGAATCCCTGCGCATCCTTCTTGTGGCAAAGGGAGCTTGTTTGGGGTCCTGCCTCCTCCATCCCAAACCGAGGGCTTGTGTGGGGTGCCAGGGGTGCAGGGAGCGCTGCCCCCGTGACGCAGCCCCCGCTGCCCCCCAAGGCATCCAGCTGACGGACACGCTGGAGCAGATGCAGCAAGGGGCGTTGATGCGCAAGGTGAAGTCCAAGGGCTGGAAGAAGCAGCGCTACTTCAAGCTGCAGGACGACTGCATGACCATCTGGTACCAGTCCAAGAGGACGGGCAAAACCGAGTCCGCCTGTGAGTCCCTGCTGGGGTGTGGCCGGGGCGGGGGGGGGACATCAGTAGGGTTCAGAGTGAACGTGGCTGTGAACGCGCCAAGTCCTGAGGCTGGGTTTGCTCCGGATGGGAACGTGGAGCAGCAGGAGGAGGGGTGCTTGGAAGGGCAGACGTCTGCGGGGGGTGCCCCCTGCCCTGCAGTCCCCATCCCCGTGGACAGAGCTCCTCTCCCTCCGCCCCAGTCTCCATCAGCGACGTGGAGACGGTGCGGGAAGGGCACCAGTCGGAGGTGCTGCAGAGCCTGGCCGAGGAGTTCCCCGCCGAGCGCTGCTTCACCATCGTCTTCTACGGCCGCCGGGGCAACCTGGACCTCATCGCCGGCTCGGCGGAGGAGGCGCAGTGCTGGGTGCGGGGCCTGCGCCAGCTGATCGAGGTGGCCACCAGCATGGACCAGAGGGAGAGGATAGACCAATATCCTTCCCGCGGGCACCGCACCGCGCTCCCTGCGTCCCCAGCACGTGCTCGGTCTTTCGGGGTCTCACCCGTCAGCGTCAGGCCGGGGAGAGCCCCCAGCAAAAGGGAGAGGTTTGGTGCTCCCCGGCGCCGTCTCCCTTTAGCCGTGGTCCTTTCCCTTAACGCCCGCCCCGGCTTCTCGCACGTGGATCCGGGACTGGTTCCAGAAGGCCGACAAGAACAAGGACGGGCGCATGAACTTCAAGGAGGTGCAGCGCCTGCTCAAGATGATGAACGTGGACATGAACGAGGACCATGCCCTGCGGCTCTTCCAGGTACGCGCAGCCCGCCTGCGGGGCCGGGGCAGGCTGCACAACCTCCCTGCAGCAGGGCTTCCTCCCTCCCTTCCCTCCTCGATCCACCCCAAATCCCTCTGCTGGCACCGGGTGACCCCGGTGCTGAGCGAGCCCCCCCGCAGGCTGCCGACAAGTCGGAGTCGGGGACGCTGGAAGGGGAAGAGTTCGTGCTCTTCTACAAAGCCCTCACGGAGCGCGAGGAGGTGCTGAGCCTCTTCCAGGCCTTCTCTGAGGACGGGAAGAAGCTGACGCTGCTGGAGCTGGTGGATTTCCTGCGGCAGGAGCAGCTGGAGGACAAGGGCACGGAGGAGCTCGCCATGGAGCTCATCGACAAGTACGAGCCGTCGGAGACGGGTGAGAGCCCGGAGCTGCGCCCTGCGCTGGGGAAGGGGAGCGCTGAGACACCCCCTGCCTCTCCTGCCCCTTCTTTTTTGGGTCTGTTTTACCTCCCGGGGGAGGTTGGCCAGCTGTGGGGTGCCTGCTCCGGCTTTGGGACCCGCTGCCTGCCTCCCCAAGGCTGCTGCCTCGGGCACCCCCATGGCTCCTGGTGCCCCAGCCTGCTGCAGGATGCCACCAGCAGCCCCGTTTGCCCCAGCCCCGTTGCCCTGGGTCTCCCATCTCCTCTTCTCCCGTCTGCCCGCAGCCAGGGCTCGCCACGCGCTGAGCACCGACGGGTTCCTCATGTACCTCTGCTCCCCGGAGGGCTCCATCTTCAACCCCCGGCACCAGGGGCTGTGGCAGGACATGACCCAGCCGCTCTGCCACTACTTCATCTCCTCCTCTCACAACACCTACCTGATCGAGGACCAGATCCGGGGCCAGAGCAGCATCGAGGGCTACATCAGGTAACGGGCTGCTCCCTCACACCCGTCCCCGGGACCCCCGGCACCGTGCCCCGGGCAGCTCCATGGGGGGAAAATGCAGCAGGAGGAGAAGCCCCTTTGGCTGAGAGCTGCCCCTGGGCGTGGGGCAGCGGGGATATTGCCCCGAGGGCTGCTTGCCAGCCTCCCTCGTCCCCTGGCCCTGCAGGGGGGACACCCCCAGCGGAGGGAGGGTGGGGGGGGGTTTGCTTGGTGCCGGGCTGATCGCCCACCCGCAGGGCTCTGAAACGGGGCTGCCGCTGCCTGGAGGTGGACTGCTGGGACGGGCCGAACGGGGAGCCCATGGTGTACCACGGCCACACCTTCACCTCCAAGATCCCCTTCAGGGAGGTGGTGAGCACCCTGGGCAAGTACGCCTTCCAGGTAGGGCGCCGCGAGGCTGGGGGGGGCGTGCTGAGGGGCGGCAAGGGGGCTCGGGGGGGGTGGCTGCTTTCCCCCTGTCCCCCCCCACGCTGCTGCTGCTCGGGGCAGGAGCGTTGTTGGCACCTTGCTCCCCAGGCGTCCCCCTACCCGGTGATCCTGTCCCTGGAGAACCACTGCAGCATGGAGCAGCAGGAGGTGCTGGCCCAGCAGCTCAGGGACATCCTGGGGGAGCAGCTCCTCACCGCCACCATCGACGGGCGCGTCCCCACCCAGCTCCCGTCCCCGGAGGTTAGGGGCAAAGGAAACCAGCCCCAGCCCCTCCTGGATGCTGCTGGCACCGCTCCCTGACACCGCGGGGTCCCGGGGGATGGTGCTGAGCCCCGCGGAGCCCAGCACCTCAGGGTTCCCCCCCTTCCACCCCTGCAGGAGCTGAAGCACAAGATCCTGCTGAAGGGGAAGAAGATCGGGCGGCTGGAGGACGTGCTGGACGGGCCGGGGAACGAGGCACCCGACGTGTCCGATGATGACAACGGGGCAGAGGCAGAGGAGGAGAGGAGGAGGATGAAGGTGGGTGGCCCGGGCTGGGGACCTGACGGCGCTGAGCCCCCGGACACGGCTGTGGGACACCACCAGGAAGGGGGGGGGGACATTTATGGGCCACGCCAGCCCCTTTTTGGCACCACCGTGATGGGGACCCCCTGCCTGCTCCGTTCCCATGGGGCTGGGGGTCCTGACGGGGCTCTGCCTGGCAGAAGGACAAGGAGAGCCTGGCCCAGGCGTTGTCTGACTGCGTCGTCTACTGCAAGAGCGTGTCCTTCAGGGGCTTCCAGGAGGCACGCAGCCATTCCCGGCCCTCCGAGATCTCCTCCCTCGCCGAGGCCAAGGCCAGGAAGCTCATCCGGGACACGGGTGAGGTTTGGGGTCCGGGAGAAAGATGTCCCGGCAGGGATGTAACGGGGGTGCTCGGCTCTGGGGGGTGAGCGGGGTTGGTTGGGTGCCTTGGGGAAAAGGAGAATGGGTGGGTGGGTGGGTGGGTGGGTGGGTGGATGGATGGGTGGATGGATGGCTCAGCACGCGGTCAGGGTGGCGGTGCAGGCCAAGCGATGTCCTCACGAGCAGCCCTCCCTCCTCCATCCCCAGGGAACGACTTTGTCCGGCACAACGCCTGGCAGCTGACCCGCATCTACCCCAGCGGGATGCGCACCGACTCCTCCAACTACAGCCCGCAGGAGATGTGGAACGCGGGCTGCCAGATCGGTACGGCCCGGGGCCGTGGGGGTGCCGCGGGGCTGCCCCCTGCCACCCCGACCCATCTCCCTGCCGCCTGCCTTCCCCCCAGTGGCCCTAAATTTCCAGACGGCCGGCACGGAGATGGACCTGTGCGACGGGCTCTTCAGCCAGAACGGCCGCTGTGGCTACGTGCTCAAACCGCCCTTCATGAGGGACGAGGGGACCCTCTTCAACCCCGCCGAGCCCAGCACCCGGGAGGGCCCCGGCCCCGTCACGCTGACCATCCAGGTAGGGGCAGAGGAGGGACCCCGGGGAGCCCTGCGGGGGGTCCTGTTGCTCCCAGCTGGGTGCCAACTCCACCCTGGGGGGCCCTGCCCTTCCCCGCAGGTGATCAGCGGGCAGCAGCTGCCCAAAGTGGCCAACAGCAAGGACGGGGCCATCATCGACCCGCTGGTGCGCGTGGAGATCCACGGGGTGCCCGCGGACCAGGCGCACCAGGAGACCAAGTACATCGAGAACAATGGTGAGCAGGGGGTCCCGGGGACCTGTCCCTGCCCCGTCCCTGCCCCCCACCACCCCCCAGCACCCCCTCTCCCTTCCCCAGGGTTTAATCCCCGCTGGGACGAGACCCTCCAGTTCCAGCTCCACGTGCCCGAGCTGGCCCTCGTCCGCTTCGTGGTGGAGGATTACGACAAGACGTCCAGGAACGACTTCGTGGGGCAGTTCACCCTGGCCTTCGCCAACATCAAACCCGGTGAGAGGTCGCTGCCCGGTGGTGTAGGGTGCTGGGGAAGGGTGCTAGGGCGCGGGGTGCTCAGCCACGGCCTCGCTGTCCTCCCCCCTGCAGGCTACCGCCACATCCACCTCCTCTCCAAGGACGGCACCAGCATCCCGCCCTCCTCACTCTTCGTCCACATCCGCATCACCGAGCCGCCCGGCCCCGAGCAGGACTGACCCGCGGGGCCCGTGGGATCGGGATAGAAGCCATAGGGCCGGCCCGCTTCTGGCCCCATAGAGCTGGGGCCCCGGGGCTGAGCACGCCACCCCCTCGTCGCTCCGTTTGTGTCGTCCCTGTGTCGTCGTCGCTGCTGTGCCCGTGTTTGCAGTGGCCTCTGGGGGCTGGGGACAGGCACTGGTGTCTCCAGCGGTGCTTTGGGATCTCTCCCACCCTCTGGGAGAGGGTGGAGAGGAGGACAGCTGGAGCAGGGCGCCAAGGCTCTGCCGGGGGCTGGTCCCCCCCCACCCAGGGGAAGCGAGGCTGGAGCCAAGCAAACCCCGGGGCTGGGCAGAGCTGGGAGAGGAGCCGCTGCTCACTGCCCCCATCCTGCAGCGCCCTCAGAGCCCCTGGCCCCCACAGCCCCAGGGATGCTCCTGGCCAGCACCACGTTATTAACCCTGGCCGTGTCCTCTCGATGTAAGCACCCTAATAAAGTGTTCAGTGGCAGGCAGGAACGGGTCTGGGTGCGGTGGTGTTGCTCAGGGTTTTGGGGACACCCTGTTCCCGCTGTGCAAGCACCAGGGCTGCTCTGCCCCTGCCAGCATCCCAAGGAGAGGATTTCAGGTTCAGCACAAACCCCAGGGGCTGCTCCTAGCCTGATTCTGGCGTCCTAGGCACAATTAGGGGTTTCCAGCTGGAGCTGTCCCATAGCTCACAACCCCCCCACCCCAGCGCAGCCAGCAGGACCCCAACCAGCCCCGACCAAGAGCACTACAAGGAGCCGAGAGATCCCTTTTATACAGCCGTATCCTACACCCCATATACACAGATGCCTATACACACACCTCCACCTCCCCCTCACGCCAAGGCGCCCTCCTTCCCGGGGGGGCACCCCCCTTCCCGCTCCGTCTCGGGGCGCCCCGCGGCCGGGCCGTCCCTCTGCACGGCGTGGAGGTGGACGGTGGGGGTGCTGGGGTCCTTGCCCACCCCCTCGGCGGCCCCGCGCTCGGGGTGGTGCCGCTGGATGTGTTTGATGACCTGGAACTTCTGCTTGGCCTTGTAGGGGCAGTAGCGGCAGAAGAAGGGGTGCTGGTCGGTGTGGGTGAGGTAGTGGTGGCGCAGCCCGGCCGCCCAGCGGAAGGCCCGCCCGCAGGCGTTGCAGACGTAGGGCTTCTCCTCGCTGTGCTTCTTCAGGTGGGTCTTGAGGAGGAAGCGGGTCTTGAAGGCCTTGCCGCACTGCTCGCAGATGAAGGAGCGCGCCTCGCGGTGCCGCGTCTCCTGGTGCACCCGCAGCGCGTCCGCCCGGTTGGTGCGGTACTCGCACTCGTCGCAGCGGTACGGCTTCAGCCCTGCGGTGACAGCGGGCACAGATGGGGACAACATCTCCATCCCAGCACCTCTGTGAGGCTCTCTGTCCCTCCCCACACCCCCTCCTTGGCTCTGGGGAGGCACAGCCTCCACAGCACGTTGTCCCCAACCCTCCAGCACCCAGGGACGTGCTCTGCGGGGTGTCCCCACGCCCCCCATTCCTTGCCAGGAGTGCTGGCGGTGCCCCGTGGCCACACTCACCCGTGTGCTTCGTCATGTGGTACTTGAGCTGATTCACCCACTTGCACTTGTAGCCGCAGTCCGGGCAGAGGTATTTGCGCTCCTCCTTGTGGATCCGCATGTGGTACTGGGCAGAGGGGGAGGGACACGGGGCACAGTCAGGGGGAGGCCGTGCCGCCTGCCCCGGGGGCATGCAGGGCTTGTTCTGTCCCAGCCCGTGGAGGGCACGGGCTTTTCTTCCTACGTTTGGCATTTAGGACTAAGTGCAGGTTTAGAAAGAGCCCGGCAGAGCAGAGTGCATCACGGCAGCCTTGCCCAGGAGGCCCTCGAGGGCTCCAGCACAGCCTGGCCATTAAAAAAGTCGATACTTCTTTTAGCAAAGACAGCCCATTTTCCTTCCATTACCCCACGCCCGGCTCCCTTGTTCTAGGAAAGGCCCTTTACTGCGTGGGAGGGTGATCATCCCCTACAAAGCTGAGCAGAAAGAGCACGCAGACACCGTCCCCTAGCGCCACGCTGCCCTGAACGGGCACCTCCTCCAGAAACAAAGGCTGCCCCGCGACGGGGGCACGGCCACGAGCACTCAGAGCTGCCAGCAGGGAGAGAAACGAACTCAGCCAGCTGCTCAAGTCTCGCTTTGCCACCCCCTTCATCTGCAGCAGCGGGAAGCATGGTGTAGCTCAGAACCCCACCCATCCCTCCCCGAACCTCCGGGTCTGTGCCCCCCAGCCCGAGCAGGGCGCTCACCTTGAGGCGCGAGGGGTCGGCGCAGGCGTACTTGCAGAGGTGGCACTTGTAGGGCTTCTCCCCGGTGTGGATGCGGATGTGCCAGGTGATCTTCTGCCGGTTCTTGGTGCTGTAGGCGCAGTCCGAGCACTTGTAGACGCGGATGCCGCCGTGGCCTTTTACGTGCTGGTCGAAGACGAGCTGGTGACGGCAGGCGAAGTCGCAGAAGGGGCAGCGCAGGGGCTTGTCCTGGGGGGCGGCGGGCTCGTGGCTCTCCACGTAGTGCCGCACCAGCTGCTGCCGCTCCTTGGCGGCGAAGCTGCAGAGCTCGCAGCGGTGCCCGAAGTGCTGCCGCTTGTGCTCCTCCAGCGCCTCCCGGCTGGGGAAGCTCTCCTTGCAGGTGCCGCACTCCAGGTGCGGGTGCTGCTTCTGCAGGTGGCACTTGAGCGTGGCCTCGCTGTGGCACACGAAGCCGCACCGCGGGCAGCCGTAGGCCACCTTCTCCTCGTGCCGCCGCAGGACGTGCTGCTTGAGGGCCGTCTCGGAGCTGAAGCGGGCCTCGCAGCGGGCGCAGCCGAAGTTGAGCTCGCCGCGGTGGCAGCTGTTGACGTGGCGGGTGATGTCGTTCTGCAGGTAGCTGCCGTAGTCGCAGAGCGGGCAGAAGTGGGTGGGCGTCTTCTCGTGCACCCGCAGGCGGTGGATGCGCAGCTTGGAGTTGGTGCCGAAGGTCTGGCTGCAGCTGCCGCAGGCGATGCGCCCCACGCCGGTGTGCAGGGACTGGTGGGCCTCCAGGCGGTAGCGCCGGGTGGTGCTGAACTCGCAGAAGCGGCACTGGTGGGGCTTCACCCCCTCGTGCTTGATGCGCACGTGCTGCCGCAGGCAGCGGGCCTGCTTGCAGGTGAACTCGCACTGCCGGCACTGCAGCTGCGGCCGCTTGCCGTAGTGCTGGCGGTGCAGCCGGCGGTGCAGCCTCAAGGCTTTGGCCGCCTGGGAGGTGAAGGGGCAGGAGGCGCAGCGGAACTCGCCCAGCGCCACGCAGCCCCGCTGCTTGTGCGTCCTCATGGCCCGCTCCTGCTGGCAGGTGAAGGGGCAGCTGGGGCAGGACAGGCGCCTCCGCTTGGGCAGCGGGGTTTTTGGGGCGGCTGCGCCCGCTGGGGGCTCGCCGTTGAGCGAGTCTCCCCCCGGGATCGGGGTGCTTTGGGGTCCGTCCCGCTCGGGAGGCGCGAGGTGCTTCTCGGCGCGGTGGCTCTTCAGGGCCCGCTGGGAGCGAAAGGCCTCGGGGCACTGCGAGCACCAGAACTGCTCCAGGCGCCGGCAGCCGTCCTCCACATGGGAGGTGATGGTGGAGACGCGGGAGCAGACGAAGGAGCAGGCGTTGCAGCGCAGCTTGCCCCCCTCCAGCCGGTATTTCTCGGAGGGCTTCCCGGGCTGGGAGGGACAAGCGGCTCCGCTGGGCTCAGCCCCATCCCCTCGCTGCCAAAACTCTTCTGGCACCTCCCTGCTGTCACCCGGGAGGGACTGCTCCGGGGAAGGACAGCCCGGAGCCTGCTCCCCAGCCGAGGGACCGTCCGGTGCCTGCGTTTCATCAGCCAGCACTCCTGCTCCCCAGCTGGGGTCAGGATGTCCTGACTCCTCCGTGCCCCCCCTGTCGCTCTCTGCTGTTCCTGTGCCGTTGTCACCCAGCTGGTGCGAGCCAGGTTCAAGTTCAGGCTCCTGAACTTGAGCCTTGGGGATCTTGTTCTTCTTCTTCAGGAGGACGGGGCACTTTTTGAGGAGGTGGGTGTTGAGCCCCCTTTGCTGCTTAAAGGTGGCGCCGCACTCGCAGCAGACGAGCGGGGCCCGGCGGCTCTGGCAGCTGGCTTTGGAGTGCAGGGACAGGGACTTCTCCCTCCGGGTTACGTAGGAGCATTTCTCACACCGAAAGATCTGGCTGCTCTCCGACTGCACCACCAGCATCTGCACCCTGCCCTCCAGCACCAGCGTCTCCGCCTGCTCCTTGTCCTGCTTCCGCAGCGCCTTCAGCACCGACTCCGAGCCGCTCCTGGCGTCGTCGCTGGAGGCGGCCACAGCGCCCGGGACGAGTGGGGGGCTCTGCTCAGGGGTCTTCAGCACGCTGAGCCAGGCCTCTGGCAACTCAGCTGGGCCGGCCTCTCTCAGCTCCGCGTCTGGGACCAGCTTGCAGGGGGCTGAAGGAGCGCCCTGGAAGTGGCCCACGGCCTCCCTGATGGGGTTTTTGTCCTGGCTGGCACCCGGTGCTACGCTGTCCTCCTGCCTCACCTCCTCGTCCTCATGGATGTCTGCCACCTCTTCCTTGTAGCCCGGGATGTCTCCAAGAGCACTGTCGCTGTCCTCCAAGCCGAGGTGATCCCGGGAACCCAGCACCTGGTAGGCTGCAGGAGGCTCCTTGCAGCTCAGCATTTCCACACTCTGGGGCTGCGCCGTGCAGGCTCCTCCAGCCAGGTGCTCCAGGATGGGGTCAGAGGAGACGTTCAGCGTCTCTAGGTGCAACGTGCAGCTCTCTGCCTCTTCCCCCGCAGCAGCAAGCTCAGCCGAGCCCGCGGCAGCACCACTCTGCATGCAGGCATCTCCCAGGGCGTCACCGGTGACCGGGCAGCTCTGCTCCCCCTCGCCCGTAGCTCTCTGCACCTTGCTGCTGTCCCCTGGCAGCGCCGTGTCCTGCCCGAGGAGGGGCACCACGAACACTTGCTGGTAGCCCTCATCCCCCTGGGGCTCCAGCTGGGCTGGCTTTGCCTTCGCCCACTGCTCCTTGCCAGAGAGGGGGGAGCTGGTGTCCACACGCAGGGCAGCACCGAGCTCAGAGCCGAGCAGCGCCTCGGAGGAGGAGGAGATCTCCAGCTCCTTGCTGGCGTAGTTTTCCAGCCAGTCCTTGTCACCGGGCACGTAGCCGTGCACCTTGCGCTTGTGGAAGAAGAGGCTGGTGTTGCTGAAGGTGCAGTAAGAGCAGAGGGCGCAGCGGAACTCCTTCTGCTTGGTGTGCTTGCAGTTCTCGTGGTTGAGCAGCGCCTGCTTGTACTTGGTCTGGTAGGCGCAGTAGCGGCACTGGAAGCTGGGCACCTGGTAGTTCTGCGAGTGCTTGGCCTGCACGTGCTTCTGCAGCTCGTACTTGCGCTTGCAGGCGAAGCCGCACGCCTCGCAGACCAGGCTCTTGCCCTGGTGCCGCAGCTTGTGGCTGCTCAGCTGGTCGGCACGGTGGCAGCGGTATGAGCACTGGTTGCACTGGTACCTGTGGGGAGAGCAGAACCCGTCAGGAGGAGCGGGGAGCCGTGATCCGGGCAGCTCTAACCACAAGCAGTTCCTCCCCGCTGCACTGCTGGTGCTCCACATCCCCAGCCCTTGGACAGGAGTCCCTGGGCACCCCAGCAAGCAGCTGGGTCAAAGCACAGCGAGGTGGCAACACAGGAGTAAAGCCACGTTTTTGGCAGAGCCCTGCACGAACCCAAGCTGCCCTTGGCCCACGAACACCAGCAGAGTGCGTGAGGCCGAGCTCAGAACTGCAGCAACGTGGTGGGGGTGCCGAGACACCAGAACTTCGCCTGCACAGCACCCACGAGCTCAGACCGCATTTACCACGGGCCACACAGAGCAAGCAGCAGCCACTGCCAGAAAGGGGGAGGCTGGAACCCGACGCAGCTCCCGGAGCAGGATTTGGGGAGCCCTCACGCTGCTGCCAGGCCGGGCGGCCCGGGGGCAGTACCGGAGATCTCCGGTGTGCTTGCGCATGTGGACGTTGAGGTAGTGCTTCCACTTGGTGACGTAGCCGCACTCGGTGCACATGAAGTTCTTGTCATCGGAGTGGGTCAGCATGTGCTTGGACAGGTAGCTGACGTCGCGGCAGGTGAAGTCGCACAGCTCGCACTTGTGGGGCTTCTCTCCTGCGGGGGGACACGAGCAGACTGGGTGTCGTGGCAGGATGAGGCAGCATAGCAGGGAAAATCAGCTCAGGAGGTCGGGGTAACGACAAGGATGGGGATGGAAGCCCAGAAACCCTCACCAAGCACCTCCCCAACCTCCACCCCGACCTGCCGGCTCGGCTTGGGGCGCGGCAGACACCCACCCGTGTGCAGCAGCATGTGGCGGATGAGCACGCGCTTGTGTGCGGTGGCGAAGGCGCACTGGGCGCACTTGTGGACCTTCTCGTTGGCGTGCATCTTGCCCACGTGGTCGTGGAACTCCACGGGGTTGAAGGTGGCGTAGGGACAGAAGGCGCAGCGCAGCTGCTCGCTGCCCGGGTGCCCCTGCTTCTTGTGCTTGCGGAAGAGGTGCTTGTTGGAGCAGATGAAGTCGCACTGCTGGCAGTGGAAGGCGTAGTGGGTTTTGCGGTGAGCCTCCATGGCCTCGGCCGTGCCGAAGAGCAGCGAGCAGGCGTGGTGCCGGCACTCCACCGCCTTGACGCCGTGGGCCTCCTTCAGGTGGCGGACAAACTCCCTGCGGTCCTCGGCGCAGTAGTCGCAGCCCCCCTGGAAGCAGCTCAGCCTCTTGGGCTCGGCTTTGTGGCTCTTCAGGTGCTCCTTGAGGGCCTGGCTGAGGCGGAACTTCTCCTGGCAGACCGGGCAGGAGTAGACGTCGGAGTAGAAGTTGGAGCTGTCCTCGTGCATGCTGGCCATGTGGCGGTTGAGGGCGTTCCTCTCCACCGAGCTGTAGTGGCAGAGCGGGCAGCGGTGAGCCTTCTGGCCCGCCTCGCGCAGCAGGTGGATCTTCAGCTTGCTCTTGCTGGTGAAGAACTTGCGGCAGTTGGGGCACTGCAGGCTGGGGTCGGGGAAGTGCAGGTGGAGGTGCTCCACCAGGTGAGTCCGCTTCTTGAAGCACCGCTTGCACTCGGGGCACATGTGGGTCTTGTAGAGGGGCTCGCAGCCCTCCGCCACGTCCCCTGCGAGCAAGGGGAGGGAGAGGATGAGCACAGGAGGGTTTTTCCCTCCTGATCCCGCCGGGCTGGGCTGAATCGTGCAGAAGATGAGGACCCGGAGGGGCTGTCCCCACCCTGAGCCACTATTGGGGTTGGGGTGGCCCAGCACAGCCTAAATCAGAGCCAGGCAGCCCCCGCCTAGACAAAAACCCCGCTCCTTCATAACCAAAAGGCCCCGGCAGCTCCCAGCACGCTCCTACCTTTGAAACGCTGCGCCTGGGGCCCCTTGGCTTCCTCAGGAGCCTCCTTCCCATCCTGCTTGTCCTCGCCCTCACCGGGGCTCTCCCCGTTCTCCCCAAGGGACTCATCCCTGCCGCTGTCCGAGTCTTCTCCAGCCTCCAGCTCCTCCGCATCCTCCTCCGCAGTGCCTGAAGGTTTTGCTGGCTCGCTTCCTTCCTCTGCATCTCCCCAGCCAGGCTGGCGACTCTCCGCCACCTCCTGCCCTCCTGCTTCGGGGGAGAAAAACCGAGACGGCCACGCTGCAGCAGGAGGCAGCCACCAGCCGGGGTCACCCCCAGAGCGAGCCGTACCTGGGGGCAGCACGCGGGGGTGTTGCAGGGGGGCACCGCAGCCCCCTCCCCACTTTTTTCCTCCCATCTCCACCCCCCAGCGCCCTCCCCGTGCCCGGTACCGGCGGCGTTGGGCGCGTTGCTCAGCGTCACGTTGCCGGCCACGGCCTGGATGAAGATTTCCACCTCGCCTCCATCACCAGGAGCCCCTTCCCCGGGCATTGACGCCTCGGCCAGCAGCATCTCCCGGCTGGAGGCCGGTGGGGGAGCCCCCTCCGGGCTCCCCGTGGCCCCCGCTGCCCGTCCCGGGGCGGGCAGGAGCAGCTCGGGGCAGGGGGCATCCAGCTCCTCGCCCGCAGCCCCGGGGATGGGCGTTTTTTCGGTGCTCATGGCCCCTCAGCTGCTGCTGGCACCGGGCTGGGGGGGCTCCGGAGCTGGAAAAAGGAACAGGACAATAAGGGGAGGGGGTCCTGGGGAGGGGGTGGCTCTGTGAGGGGCCCGCACCCGGCCCCAAAAGCCTGGGAGTTCCCAGCAGGGGCTCGGCCCCAGCCCCCATCCCGTGCCCCAATCCCATGCTCCCCAGTACGTCTCGGTGCCCCCCAGTACCTCCCAGTGCCCTCCCAATATCCCAGTGTCCCCCAGTATGTCCCAGGATCCACCAGTTCCACCAGTACATCCCAGTGCTTCCCAGTACATCCCAGAGTCCCACAGTTCTCCCCCAATGCCCCAGTGCCCCCAGTACATCCCAGTGCCCCCCAGTTCCACCCAGTATATCCCAGTGCCCCTCAACACCCCAGTACCCCCTGTTGCTCGCCAACACCCCAGTGCCCCCCAGTACATCCCAGTGCCCCCCAGTACCCTTCCAATATCTCAGTGTCCCCCAGTATTCCCCATTACATCCCAGCGCCCCCCAGTACCCTCCCAACACTCCAGTGCCCCCCAGTACCTCCCAGTGCCCCCCAGTTCCACCCAGTATATCCCAGTGCCTCTCAACACCCCAGTACCCCTTGTTCCTCCCCAACACCCCAGTGTCCCCCAGTACATCCCGGTGTCCCCCAGTACACCCCAGTGCCCCCCAGTGCCCCCCAGTACCCTCCCAGTATCCCAGTATCCCCCAGTACATCCCAGTGCCCCCCAGTTCCTCCCAGTATCCCAGTGTGCCCCAGTACATCCCAGTGCCCCCCGGTATCCCCCCAACACCCCAGTGCCCCCCAGTACCCTCCCAGTATCCCAGTATCCCCCAGTACATCCCAGTGCCCCCCAGTGCCCTCCAGTACCTCCCAGTGCCCCCCAGTTCCCCCAGTACCTCCCAGTGCCCTCCAGCTCTCCCCCAACACCCCAGTGCCCCCCAGTTCCCTCCCAGTGCTCCCAGTTCCCCCAGTACCTCCCAGTACCCTCCAGCTCTCCCCCAACGTCCCAGTCCCCCCCAGTTCCCTCCCAGTGCTCCCAGTTCCCCCCCCCCAGCGCCACCTGCGGGCCCGGCCGGCCTCATCTCTATGGTCTCGCCCCGCGGCCTAGAGCGCCGCCCTTTGTTGCGCGGCCGGCGGGGCCGCTCTACCCCCCCACCACCGCCCGGCTCCGCTCTATGGTGCGCGCCGCGAGCCGGCCGGAAGCGGCGGCACCGGAAGTTGAGGGGTGAGGGGGGAACCATAGAGAGCGGCGCGAGGGTGAGGGGCGGCGGCAGCGGGGCGGCGCTTCAGGGGGGTAAATTTGGGGATAAATTGGAATAAATTGGGATAATGGCGGCGGAGGGTGGGTTATAAGGGATTTAGGAGAAGCGGGGTGAGAATTGAGGGGCTGAGGGGGCGGCGGGTGCGCCCTGGGGGCCTCCCCCCGCCTGGGGCCTGCTCCGAGCCCCCAGGCCTGGGGGCGCCTCACGGGGACGGGCCCGGGGCTGCCCCCCCCCCCTCCCTGCTGCCCCCTCCCCACCTCGCTGCTTCCCTTCTATTTCTGCCCGCACAGGTCTGCTCGCAAGCCGCCGGGGCGATGCTGCGGGAGGCAGCCCCCTAGCCCCCGCCATGCCGTTCTCCGACTTCGTCGTGGCCCTCAAGGACAACCCCTACTTCGGGGCCGGCTTCGGGCTGGTGGGGGTGGGCACGGCCCTGGCCCTGGCGAGGAAAGGGGCTCAGTTCGGCCTGGTGGCCTTCAGGCGTCATTATATGATCACGCTGGAGGTGCCCAGCAAGGATAAGAGCTACCACTGGCTGCTGAACTGGATCTCGCACCACGCCAAGCACACGCAGCACCTGAGCGTGGAGACTTCGTACCTGCAGCACGAGAGCGGGCGCGTCAGCACCAAGTTTGACTTCGTTCCCAGCCCCGGGAACCATTTCATCTGGTAAGGGGGAGCGAGGGCAGAGGGAAAGGCAGGCTGGGGACTCGCCATCGTGGGCTCTGTCCCCCAGCGCCGTCCTCTTGCCCCAGGTATCGGAGGAAGTGGATTCGCATCGAGCGCAGCCGGGAGAAGCAGATGATCGACCTGCACACGGGAACCCCCTGGGAGTCTGTCACCTTCACGGCGCTGGGCACCGACCGGGAGATCTTCTTCAACATCCTGCAGGAAGGTCTGTAGGAGGCTTCGCGGAGGCGCTTCACGAGGGAGCCTGCTCCCTGCCAGCTCTGCCCTCTGCCTCTCTCCGCAGCCCGGGAGCTGGCTCTGCAGCAGCAGGAGGGGAGGACGATCATGTACACGGCCATGGGGGCGGAGTGGCGGCAGTTCGGCTTCCCCCGCCGCCGCCGGCCCCTCAGCTCCGTGGTGCTGGAGGAAGGCGTGTCGGAGAGGCTGGTGCAGGACGTGAAGGAGTTCATCGACAACCCCAAGTGGTACAGCGAGAGAGGCAAGGCTCCCTTAGTGCCCGCTGCGGCTTCTTACTCTCTGCAGGCACGGCTGGGGGCTGCGAAGCCCCTTGGGACAGCTGCAGAGAGCCCTGCTGCTTCGTGCACCCCCTGTGTGTGCTCCGCCCGGCCCCGTGGCTCTGAGGGAGAGGGCTCGGAGCAACCCAGCAGGTTCCTAAAAGGCTCCTGTCTCCCTAGGGATCCCGTACCGAAGGGGCTACCTGCTGTACGGCCCTCCGGGCTGCGGGAAGAGCAGCTTCATGTGAGTATCACCGGTTGGGCAACAGCAGCCTCTGCCTGCTGCCTTCTCTGAGGTGCAGCAGCCTCTGGAGGGAGGATTGGGTGGGCTGGGGGTTGAAATGCAGTGGGACAGGAGCAGGTTTTGCCTCCTGCATCGTGCCGGGAGGGAGCATTCACCCTGCTGCAGGTCAGGTGCTGTTTCTGCTCCCCGTTGGGGAGGAAGCCAGCGGGCAGGGAGTGCCCGTTCCGCAGCCTGCCCTGCCTCCCCCTGCTCCGGGCGCTCTCGCTGTGATTCAGCGCCTCGTTTTGTGTCCCTCCCAGCACAGCCCTGGCCGGGGAGCTGCAGTACAGCATCTGCCTGCTCAGCCTCAGCGACCGCAGCCTCTCCGACGACCGCCTCAACCACCTGCTGAGCGTGGCGCCGCAGCAGAGCATCATCCTCCTGGAGGACGTGGACGCTGCCTTCGTCAGCCGGGACCTTGCTGCTGAGAGTGAGCGGCGGCCCTGTCCCCGGGGCAAACAGCGGGGGGAGATCGGCCCCAACAGGGGCTGGGGTGGCGCAGCCCCAAGCTGGAGCTCACCCCCTTTTGGCTAGGCTGAGCAAAAGGAGCACTGGGTGTGTTATTCTGGGCAAAGACACTTGTCCTGCCCAGCATGAGGAAGCAGGCGGCCTTCCCCCATCCTCCTTTTGGGTTCAGAGGGTCTGTGGGAGGGAGGGAGGGAGCAGGGAGCTCGGTTTCAGCCTCACGTTGTGCAGGTGGGTGTTAGCTCAGCCCTCTCTGTCCCCAGACCCCGCCATGTACCAAGGCATGGGGCGCCTGACCTTCAGCGGCCTCCTCAACGCCCTGGATGGCGTGGCCTCCACGGAGGCCAGGATCGTCTTCATGACCACCAACTACGTGGACAGGTCAGAGCTGCCCCCCCGGGAGGGGGGACGTGGGTAAAACCATCCTTCTGGCAGCCTTTTTTTTGCTGACCCAGGGGGAAAACTGGGTTCTTTTGGGTCCGTTTCACTCCTCAGACCCCAGGGACAAAGCTGCTCCCTGTATTTATGGCGCTGCGGGGCCCGGGACCGTGCGGGTTCCTCGTGCGGAGCCCCTGGGGTCTGGTTGCTGAGGCAGCCCCGTGTTTCTCGGCAGGTTGGACCCAGCCCTGGTGCGGCCGGGCCGCGTGGACCTGAAGCAGTACGTGGGGCACTGCTCCCCCCGGCAGCTCGCCCGCATGTTCCTGCGTTTCTACCCCCAGCAGCCCCCCGCCGCGGCCGAGCGCTTCGCCCAGCGGGCGCTGGGGGTGTGCGAGCAGCTGAGCGCCGCGCAGGTGCAGGGCCACTTCATGCTCTACAAGGAGGACCCCGAGGGAGCCGTCGAGAACGTGGGCTCCATGCTGCTGTGAGCCCTGCCGCAAGGACCAGATCCTCATGGGGACGCCTCTGCCTCGGTGTTTTATTAACACGGAGCTGCCCCAGGGCGGGTTTGGGTGCTATCCCGCTCGCCTCCCTCGTGCTGGGACTGTGCGGGGCTGCTGGAGGTGGAGCCGGGACACATCCACCCCACAAAGGGGGTGAGAGCCCTCAGGGGAACGTCCCCGGGGCAGGACACGGAGGTGATGTGCTGCTGGACAGAGCTGCTGCTCTCTGACGGGACAGCAGCTCCCGGAGCTGTGAATATTCTCAGTGAAACGTACAACACAGCTCCTGGCTCTCCCGTCCCTTCTGTGCGCGTGCTGCTGAGGGTCAGCTTCATCCCTTTGCCTGGTGCTGGCCCCGACCCTGAGAGCACAGGCAGCACCACGTCACTCTGCTTGCTTTTAATGGGGTTAGTGCCACAGCCCCGCGCGCTGCCTTTCTGCCAGGTGAGCCCCACAACAGCCCCATAAGGTAGGGCCCAGCGAGGAGCCTCGGTGCAGGCTCCACTCCTCCCCCGTCCCAAATAACCCCCCGAAAAACCCACTGCTGGCTGCTGCTCGCAGCTGGCTCAGACCCACAGCACCCCAAAATCCCTTGGCTGGGTTCCAGGAGTTCCTCCCATCCTTCCCAGCACAGCCTCGGCAGCTTCTAACTGCAGCCACCGAGGCTTTTTCTGAATTTTTATTCAACTCAAATCAATTTCCACACACTGGTGCAAAATTTCCTCTGCTCCAGGCTAACAGCAGCGAGTCAGAAACGTGAGAGCCCTTCCTCAGGGCCTGCTCCCAGGAGCAAAACTCCCCTCTGCCAAGCCCCACGGGACAGCGTGAGGGTGCAGGAGACGTCAAACAGCTTTCCGTGGTTGAGTTCCCGTGCTCCGAACACGCCTCGAGGGCTTTCTGACTGAGGAGAGAGAAAATCTGACTCGCTGGAGGAAGCCCAGGAGCTTCAGTGAGAGCTCTGCGAGGGGCAGGGACCTCACAGCACCAGCAGCAAATTCAGTGTACACCTTTTCACCCAAATGCAGACAGGCCTCTCACCCAAAAACTGGCTAAAACGAGGACTGAACAAGTGCTGAAGAGAAATTAGGGCATGCTCCGGGGAGCGTTCAGTGCTTGTCCCCTCCAGGGCTGGTTTTCAGACCCCTGAGCCCAGGACAAGCAGCAGAGGCTCAGGCCAGAGCAAAGGATGCCTGTCAGAGCACGAGAGTGCTGGAAAATCTAAGCAAGGGTCTTCAAAACACAAAAAACCAGCAGCGGGTTAAACCAACACCATGAGGACAAGAGAGGGGGGAGCAGAGCAGCGGGTGCCAGGCAGGTTAAGGCTTTTCTGCGCCGTTCATGTGAGAAGGGAATCGAGCAGGCAGCAGGTGCCCTCCTGCTTTCCTCGGGATCTCGCCCAAAGCTCCGGCCAGTCCCTGAGAGCACGGTGATTTTTGCTCCCAGGAGCCTGCCCCTGGGTGCTGGGAGGGAAGGGAGCAACACCAAGGATCGACGCTGCTCGGAACACAGCAGAGAAAACAAAGGGCTCCAGAGAAGGCCAAAGGAATTGGTTTAATCGCAGCGTCCTGCTTCGGAGGCTCGGGGTCTCGTCACGTCTCTGCAGGGGGACGCGGTCTAAATCTTGAAGTGGCAGCAGAAGGACGGGGCGGGAGCTGCAGCTAAATTCAAGCTTCCTGGGGAGTGAAGAGGAGCCAGCGCAAAGCCTCAACGCCTGGACAGTCCCGACCTGCTGATGGATTTGTTGGAGCTGAATTTCGTTCTGGCCGGAGCTGGGAGATGTCCAGCAGCTGCCCCCACGGCTCTGGGGGACGCTCAGATCCAGGCGAGGTCCTCGGCTGTGCCGTGGCACCACGCGGGGCTCACTTTTGTCCTCCTGGCTCACACGAAGGGGCGCTGGGTGCCGCTCCCTGCTCCAGGCTTCCTCTGACACCGCGGCTGCTGCAAGCCACCAGAAATCAGCTCCTCCACGGGTGGTGACCGCCAGCTGCTCACCCCGGGCTGCTTCGCTCCACGCAACCCCTGGAGACTCCTGTCCCAAGCCGTGCCACACTCCAACTGCCTCCTCCGTCCCAGGTGTGCGGTGCCTCCTTGCTGCTGCTCTCCCCGCAGCCCAGCCCCTCCGCAAGCTGCTAGGAGCCGCTCTCCTTCTCCAGGAGCTGGGTTTCACGGCGCCCGCTGGGCCTGAGCGCCCCTCGGCCTCTCGGCGCTCTGGGGTAGGATCCACGCTCCTGCGCCCTGGACCTCTCCCACCTCCCGCAGTCCCAGGGCCGGGGGTGGCCCTGCCAGCGGCGGTCGCTGCAGCTGAAGGCCAGGTTCTCCTTCTCCCCGCCCTGGGCCTCAGCGCCCTGCTCCGGGGTCCATCTCTCCGCGTCGCGCCGCTCCTCCTTCAAATCCGCCGCCTGCGTTTCTGGTGAGGGGACTTCAGGGCACAGCTCCTTTCTCTCGGCCAAGGCAGCGGCCCTGCTTCTGCTGGGATGTTTTGGAGCCTCGTGGCTGTGCCTCCCGCCTGGCCTCCTCTCTGGTCTCCGACTGAAGCCCCTGGGTGCTCTGGAGCCGTGGAGCTGCTGACAGGCTTCCTCGGCTGCCTCCTGGGACCCGCTGCACGTCTGCCTGCCCAGGCCTTTGGGGCCTGGCCTCTCCCCTCTGTGCCTTTCCCTCCTGCTCTGGGGCTCCCCGGGCACCGCGGGCCTCTCGGGCTGCGCAGGCGCTGCCCTGGCTGGCTCCGGGGCCGAGGCTTGGCAGGGTGCCTGGGGCGCATCCACGGCGCTCGCGCTCACCAGCTCGGAGGCAGCGGCTGCCTGGCCTGGATCAGCAGCAGCTGGAGGCTGAAAGAAAGAAGCCGAGAGCTCAGGAAAGGGAGAGGAAGGTCCCGAAGCAGGCGCCGCTTGGCCCTGCAGCTCAGCAGATCCCTGCCCTCGGCGCCCTACCGCCTGGAGGCTGATGAAGTAGCGGTTCCTCTCCGCTTCGGGGTCGATGATGCCCCCTTTCTCTTGCTGCCTCTTGAAAATTAAGCGCAGTTCTTCTTGGTGCTGCAGCGTCTTGGCATCCGGCCTGTATGGCTCCTGAGCGGCAGAGGACAGAGGGGTTCAGGGTTCTCTCAGCACTACGAGCGATTCCCCACACCCTGCTTTGATCACGCAGCACCCTGGCAACCTGTCTGCTTGCAGCATTTGATTCCCCAGGCTTACAGACCCCCGCGCACTGCCTGGGTGGAAGGGGAACACGCTGCCACCGAGCTGCTGTTCCCTGCAGCGACTGCCTTGGGACCTCCTGCTTCAGCGTGAGATGCAGAGCAGCTAAAATCAGGAAGCACAGAACTCCGCTGTGAGCTAGGATCGCTTGCATCACCCTGAGTACATCCCAGGGGGCACAGGGAGGTATTTAAGGAGAGCTACAAGTAATTCTCTTAGAGCAGAAAAAACAGAGAGATTCCGTGCAGGCACTCCCTGTCCCTTGACAGAATCGCCTCTCCCCCACCACATCTGCTCAGGGCCGTCAGGATGATAACACCACATGTTCTTGCCCCTTCCTCACAAGACAGCCAAGGTCCTTTGCTTCCCTCTGACCTATCGCCCTCAAAGCTGGATCCTCCAGGGCAAGCCCCCCTTCCCAGGGCAGAGGGGCTGCAAAGATCCCTTCTGAGAAGCACACGAGATGGAAATGGTGCTCGTGTGTGTCAGCAGCAGCGCAGATAAATCAGCTCCAGCCAATATTGGTCATTCTTCTGTTAAAACATCCCAGCTGAAGCTCCCCAGAGAGGGCAGAGCTGGGCAGATCCACCTCTTACCAGCGTGTGCTGCGGGGGCGGCGCTGCCTTCAGGGCGCAGAGGTCGTAGACCAGGGTTTCCCTGCAGACAGGGCACTGCACGCCGGCGTCCTGCAGGGAGGCAAGAGGTGACACCAAGCCCGGGCAGCTCCCCAGCCCACACGCTGCCAGAGCATCCCCAGTGCAACAGGGCAGCCCGCTTCAGCTGACCACAAACACTCTCCTGCCAGAGCAGGGAGGCTCCAGCACCACGAAAATGTCCGGATCTCACCGACTGCTACAGAAAAAGTGTCTCCCGGTACCTGTTTGGGAGAAGGAGCCAGGTGCTGCTCTCTCTCTTCCTGCTGCGTGAGGATCTCCTCCTCCATGTGCTGGGCATAGCGGGCCAGGCAGTGGGAGTGGAAGTAGTGGTAGCACTGGGTCTTTGTGAAGGCTTCCCTCTCCTGTGGAGGGGAAAGGGCAGCTTTAAAGGGTTTCTGAGCACAGCGTGGTGTAACCTTCCCAGCTAAGGCAGGTTTTCACGCCAGTGTCAGCACTGGCAGCCGGGAGCTAGTGTTATTGATGGTAGAGGCACGGAACTTTTTCCACTGGGCCTCATCTCTGCTTTCTGAGCTCTTACTGGGACACCAGCCCCTGCTCTGAGAGTAAGAAACACCGCTAGTATCAAGCTGCAAGGTTTTTGTGGCCTATTTCCCCGCACGTATTGTTGCAGCAATCCTCTCATCTGACACGTTCTCCTTCCTAGGCAGGCATCACCTCTCCTCACATTCTGGGACAAGACAAGCTCCCCTGAGCCCACAGACCTCTGCACCCACATGAGCATGTCCCAGTCTCTCCTGACCACCTGTGTGCTGAACTCCAGGTCGGGTCTGACCAGCACAGACCAACCGAGATGCCCCAGCAGCTATCTCCGGCTCCCCCTCCTCCTGTCTCTCTTCTCAGCCAGCTGGCAGGGCTGGGACACGCATTCCTACCTGGAATCCGTAGAGGCAGATCACACACTGGCCGTGAGGAATGTTGTTGTCAGTGAGAATCTCCTTCCCCTTCTGTTGAAGCAGAGAAGCCAGCACGTTGCTCACTTGCCCCTGCACAGGCTGAGGGCTTTCCCAGCTCATGGGGTGTCAGAGAGCAGTGTCTGTGTCTGGCCACCCCCTTTCACCCCAACTCTCACCTCAATCAGCTCATACAGCACCTCTGTCCCCAGCCTGGCTTCAGCAATATTCCTGAGGGTCTGCAAAATCCTGCAGCAAAGCAGCAGAAATACTTAAACATGGTTTTAGGCGCCCCTTTGCACTCTTTCACATACCTCCTGCCCCGTAATACACAGAAAGGGCGCTGGCCTTGGGGCTTTACCTATGGTGTGGGCTGAGCACACGTGTAAGCACACACCCCTGGGCTTTCCCAGCTCCCCGTGACCAGTGCTCAGGAAGCTGTTGTCTTGAAAGGACTGAAACTGCCCCAAATCTGTCCCAAACTGCCCGAGATTGATCTCCCCCAGCGCCCTTCAGCTTTTTCTGAAGGCCCAGCAGATTTAGGTCACCTTGCAGGTGGGCCAGAGGGGAAGCACCCATTCCCCGGTGTCCAACAGAGTGGTTTGTGTAGGATTTTTACACATTTACAGTGTTTTTGGGCCCCACACACGAGCTGAGGGGCCACGGGGGGGGTTCGGGTTTGGGTTTTTCCCTCCCTGCCCCCCAGTGCTGCCCTCCCACCGCTCACTTCTGGATTTGCTCATCCGACAGCCCCCGCGGGTTCCTGACGGCGATGTCCGGAGCTGCGTTGGGATACTAGAAAAGAACACAACGAACAAAAAAAAAAAAACATAAAAAAGGAGGAAAAAGAGGAAAGGGGAAGGGAAAAGGGGGGTGCCCACCGCTGCCATGGGCCTACCTGTGGGGGCACGGCCAGCAGCAGCGTGCAGCACACGAACTGCGAGTCCTGGTCCTGCGCCGTGGCGGGGTGCAGGGTGATGCTCACCTCCCAGGGCTCCGACCTGCGGGCAGCACCGGGCTCAGGGACCCAGAACCGAGGGCTGAGAACCGGGGCCGAGGTGGGTTTGTGAGGGAGGGGGAACCCGGTACCAACCTGCCACGGCCCCGCCGCACCCGCAGCTCCTCCAGGTAGATGGACTCCAGCACCTCCACCTCGGCAGGCAGCGCCCTGCAGGGAGAGAAGCAGACACTCAGAGGGGCTCTGAAGGGATGGGAGAAGAAGGAAAGAAAAGCGAGGGGCGCCGTTACCAGCCCTCCTCCTCCTCCTCCTCGCCGGCCGCCGCCATTTTAGGGCCGGCCCGGAACGGGAAGCGGCGGTTGCCGGGCGCGGCGCCGCCATGGAGGGGTACCGCGTCCTGGGCGCCGTGGGGGGAGGCTCCTTCGGCACCGTGTACAAGGCGAGGAGGCGGCACAGCGCCCAGGTGAGAGGCTGCCGGCCCTTAAACAACACGCTGCGGGGTTTTGGGGGGGGTGCGTGGGGTGTAGGGGGTGTGAGGGGGCGAGGAACGCAGCCCCCCCCCCCTAACGCAGCCCCATCTGGCAGGTGGTGGCCATGAAGTTCATCCCCAAGGTGGGGCGCTCCCGGCAGGAGCTGAGGAGCCTGAGGCGAGAGATGGAGGTGATGAGGGGCCTGCGGCACCCCAACATCGTGCGGATGCTCGACAGCTTCGAGACCGAGCAGGAGGTGAGGCGGCACACACCGGGCTGATGCTTTCTCCTTGGTTATGTGACACCCCTAAGGGCTGTCACCTGCTGCCCCTCACGGCTCGGTGGCACCTCCCGAGCTCCTTCCAGCCACCCTGCCCCGTTCTGTCCCCGTCCCTATTGAATACCACGCTCATCCACACACCCATCATGCCACCACACGCCCATCGATTCAAAGATCGAAGCCGAAATTCCTTTAATTCATTATTGCGACGCTGGATGCACGGGGGAGCTCTCCACCTAACATGCATGTTTGAAGTGACAAACTATCTCATATTTATACAGCAAAACAATGAATATTCCATAAATGCCTATACATATTCATTATCTAACCCCACCTACTCTCGCTTCGTATGCTAATTAGCTTATCAGTCCCTGTGATTGCACAAAGCCTTCCAAGAATTGTGGGCCGGGGTCTTCGGGACGTGGGCAGTGGTCTTTGGGAGGAAGGCCGTAGGTCTTCCTCGTGATGTACTTTTCACCTTTTGCTTAAATAACGCCAGGTTGGCTGACTCAGTTGTTTCCCAAGCTGCAGAAATGCCAAGTTGGCTCAAGCTATCTCACGTTTCAGCCTAACTGAGGGTCGGCAGATAACGGGATGTGTCAATTAACAAGGTGCTTCAGCATAACAGAAGGTTGACAGATAACAAGATGGCATCTATTTTATTCTCGTTAATTTTTAACCACAAGATCTATTCTGTTCTAAAGTGAGTTTATACAATATCACTAACCCTCCCCCAGCTCATCACACTGGGGTCCTCAGCCCTCAGGGCATTCCCCATCTCCCCAGGGCCACCAGGTGAGGGTTGGGTGAGCACAGACCCCAATCCCAGCCCTTTAGGGCTCCCGCTGGCTGGGCACGAGGCAAACAGAGCCCCAAGGGCTCGGTGGGGATGTGCCCGCTGCCACCACGCTGCTTTCCCCCCTCAGGTGGTGGTGGTGACTGAGTACGCAGAGGGAGAGCTCTTCCAGATCCTGGAGGACGACGGCAGCCTGCCCGAGGAGCAGGTGAGTGGCAAGGCAGTGGCCATGCTTTGCCACAGGATATAGGGAATGGGATTTGTCTGTCAGGGTCAGGAGGTGGCTCCGAGGCTTTGCCTGGCAGAGCTGAAGGGATGCAAAGAGGGCCAGGTGACAGCGGGTGACAGCAGGTTTCCCACAACACAAGGCTGCTGCCTCGGCTGCTGGCACCTCCCGTGTCAGCCAAGCCAGCCCGAAGCTGGGGCTGGTCCACGGGTTGCAGGGTGAGGTTCCCGTGTCTCTGCAGGTCCAGGCCATAGCTGCCCAGCTGGTCTCTGCTCTCTACTACCTGCACTCCCACCGCATCCTGCACCGCGACATGAAACCCCAGAACATCCTGCTGGGCAAAGACGGCGTCATCAAGCTCTGCGACTTCGGGTGGGTGCTGGCGGCGAGCTGAGGGGGCCACGTGGAGCTGGTGGCAGCCAAAGGGTGCTGTAGAAGAGAAGGGGGCTTGTGGAAGGGGATTTGGATCCTGTGTGTCCCGAAATAGGCACCTGTGCTTTGCTCCGAGCAGGTTTGCCCGTGCCATGAGCATCCACACCATGGTGCTGACCTCCATCAAGGGCACCCCGCTGTACATGTCCCCTGAGCTGGTGGAGGAGAAGCCGTACGACCACACGGCGGACCTCTGGTCGGTGGGCTGCATCCTGTACGAGCTGTTCGTGGGCACCCCTCCCTTCTACACCAGCAGCATCTTCCAGCTCGTCAGCCTCATCGTCAAGGACCCTGTCAAATGGCCCGAGGCCATAAGCCCGGTCTTCAAGGTAAGGGGACAAAAGGGACGAAGCCCTGCCTGTGGGGTGAGACCCGCTGGGGAGTTGATGGCCCCGTGTGCTGCACCGGTGGCTCACGCTTCGTTTTTCTCTCCTCTAGCAGGGATTTGAGAGCATAGCGAAGGGCTGAGGGCTTGGCCTCCTGGGCTGGGGGCTCTTATCATATCTGCTGCCCCTTCCTAAGTTGGGAAACTGAGGCAGGCAGCAGGGCAGTGGTTTAGTGGGCTGGGAAGGGAAAGTGCCTTCCCACGGCACACCTACCCTCGGCACCAGCCCCACTTTTTCTCAGAACGGTGCAGAGAACCCAGGGGCCCTGGGCTCCCTCTCTGAGGCTGGGGGAAGCGCTGTGTCACGCTGAGCACGTCTGACCCTGGCACTGTGCTGTCTGTAGAGCTTCCTGCAGGGGCTGCTGATGAAGGACCCCCGGCAGCGCCTGTCGTGGCCGGAGCTGCTCTCCCACCCCTTCATTGCTGGCCGGGTTACTGGTGAGCACCAAGGTTTTTTTTTCCCAGTTTGGGACAGGGCCTTTTCCTCTGAGTACTGCCTGCAGACCAGGACCACCATCCTTCCCTGATTTCTTGTATTTCTCTGGTCTTTCCCTCCTTCCTCCCAATTTCTTCCAGTCACCAACCCCTAGCTCCTGCCCCTGGGGTTGCTCGGAGTCCCCCGGGGTTCCCCTGGGATCACGGAGCCGGTCACTCTCCTGGTGTCCCAGGGGGGATCTGCTGCTGAAGATCTGCCTTCACCTTCGCAGTGATTGACGACACAGAAGAGCATGGGATCTCAAACCCCTTCACCACCAAGCTGCCCCCGGAGCTGCAGGCCCTGAAGGAGCAGCAAGCTCATTCCCTGGCCCCCAGGAGCGGCCAGTCCAGGATCCTGAGAAAGGCCCGGCAGAAGATGGCTGAGGAGGCACAGAAAAAGGTAGAAGAAAGTGTGGGGTTCCCTGGGCTGTGCCCCATTGTTATGGCAAAGTAGGGGCACTGAAACGGGGCCTGGTGGCAAAGACAGAAGGTGCAGGGTCATGATGGGGGTATTTATTGGCCCTTTATAAGGCAGGATGTGGGATCCTTGGTGTGTGGGGGGCATCAGGGGCTCATCTGGCTGTCTGAATAACCCTGACCAAACGTCTCTGCCGTCACCCAGGAGCAGCTAAAGGCAAATACTGCGTGTACGAAGGATCCCAGCAAAGGAAACGCTGGGCATAAACCCAGAGCAGCTCCTGGGAAGGCAGCCCTAGGGGAGGGGGAGCCAGCAGCTGCCTCCAAAGAGAAGAACTCCGCTGTCCTGCAAGGAAGGAGCAGCGTGGCACAGCGGCAGCTGGAGGAGCCTCCTCCCAGCCCATGGTAAGGCAGGGCTGGGGCTGGGAGAGGAGGAAGAGGGGAAAGCTCACTTAATGGGTCGTTTCCTTTGCCAGGGAGCACAGCATCACTCACGATTACGAGCAGGAGTTCGGCAGAGCAGGAGTCCCTCCGCACGCTGCTGCTGGCAGGGCCGAGCCCCACGGCAGGCGCAGCATTGAGGCCGTGGAGCTGGAGAGCGAGGTGAGCGGGGGTCTGGCAGCGAGGACAGCAGCGCCCGCTGCCTAGGGACTGCTGCAGACACCCTGGAGCAGGCGGGGCCTGGCTCCAGCCTTCTCTCCTCCGTGGTCAGGAGCTGGAGAGCGATGAGGAGTGGCAGCACCTGATCGAGGCCACCGAGCCCTCGGCCACGCCGCTGAGCCTCCTGAGGGACACAGCCTTCCGCCACCGCCTCCGGGCCCGCCTCGCAGCCTCTGCTCAGCAGGTGAGGGGCGTGGAGGCCTTTTTCTTTCCTGGGGTTGGGGCAGGAGCACTAGGAGAGCCCCCACTCTGTCCAGTAAAGAGTCCAGCTGCTTCCTCAGGAAGCAGAGCTGCCTCATATTTAACTTATCAGCTGCTCCCCTGCCTTAGAGGGTGATGGAGAGGCTGGGGCTGCTGCTGAGCACGAGCCTTTTTGGCTTTCCGTGCTCAGGTGCTAGAAGGGATGCTAGAGGGAGCCTCCCACCTCCGCCCCGTGCTCCGTGTCGTGGGCAACCTCCTGGCTACCCGCTGCCACGCCGAGCTGCTGGAGCAGTTGTGCCTGGAGCTGAACGTGCCGCTGGCCCTGTTGCAGCTGACCAAGCAGATCCTGCAAAGCGGACGCACGAAGCAGGTGGGTGGATGGCCCCAGGCAGCCTGAAGCTCCCTCAGTCCCGCAGCGTGGCTGTATTAGGGGATGCTGGGGAGCTCCTTGTGTCCTACAGGTGCTGGCTTACAGGCACAGTGCTTCCTCCTGGCCCCCTTGAGGAGGGAGAGGTCGTGGCCAGGAAGGATGCCTCTGTGGTGGTGTTGGAATAGCCAGCATGCATTTGCCTCTTGCTGTTTCTTTTTGTTCTCCTGCAGCAGCCCTGGTGTGTCGCAGTGCTGACAGACCTCGTCAGGGTGACCACGGTTTATTTCGGCAGTGCATGCAGCCTGGAGGAGAGCGGGCAGAAGGACAGGTAGGGACAAGGCGGTGTTCTCCTGGGGTCGCCGTGGGCACCCAGCAGTAGGCAGGGCAGAGGAACTGTCCCGTGAGGAAGCAGCACCAACTAATATCACTGTGCTCTCGGAGAAGTGCTTCCCTCGAGTGGGGAAAGAAGGCAAAGCTGATGAGCCCAGTCGTGCTGCCTGCTCACGGTGCTGATGTGCCCTGCCTGCTCCGTTAGCCAGGGCTGTAGGGGCACGGCCAGCTCTTGTCCTTCCAGTCAGTGACCACCTTTCTCTGCTCTCCTTTGCTCTTGCTGCCTCTCCAAGCCTGCAGGCCTTCCAGGAGAGTGCCAGCCACTTCTTAGCCCTGCTGCTGGATCTGCTGGCTGAGCCAGCCGACGGTGAGATGAGACTCTGCCAGCAAAGCCTCCTGGTAAGGGTGCCCCTGTCTTCCTTCTCCTCCCATCACAGAAGCTGTGGGGCTGGGCGTGCATCCTAGGGGCAGAGCAGGCTGAGGAGCCCACTGCCAGCTGTGTGACCTGATGCATCCTAGTCAGGGCAAGCTGTCTGAGCCCCTGGTTTTGGTAGTTTTGTTTTGTTTGTTTTGTGGGGATCTCAGAAAGGAATTCTCTGGGGGGGCGCCTCCACGTGCACCCCTCCTGCAGCCAGCCTGTGGCTGCCACGCGGCAGCAGTGGGGCTGAGGTGGCTGCAGGGGATGTTGGTGCCTGAATTTGGGCCCTTTTCCCACCTCTGCTCTCCCCGCTTAGCTTCCTCCACGGTTGCTTGTCTCTCTCCTCTCACTCTCCACCCGCTGTGACGGCAATCCCCGTGTCTCCCCCAGTGCTTCACGCTGCTCTGTGACAGCCTGGATGCCACGTGCCCCTCTGTCTCTGCTCCTTTCTACGCCAGCCTGCGAGAGGAGCACCAGCCCCTGCTGGACAGGCTTCTCCAGGGATCCCTCTCAGAGCATCACGCTTTGCCAGGTAGCCCTGGTGGCAGCTCTCCCTCTCCTCCTGGGGCTTCCGAGGGTTTCCCTTCTCCCTCCAGCCCTTTAGTTCCCCCAGAGCACTGACAGCGCCATTTCCAGCAGAAAGTGGCTGCCCAAATTGCTCAAACCCCTGCTGCCCAGGGCTCTCCTGTTCTCTCTTCTCTCCCCCACTCCCAGATCTCACTCTTCTCATCGCCCAAGACCGACTTTTCCTCTCTTGGCCTCCAGCCCCATCCCAAACTGCCCCTCAGTGCCCCACAGCCAGGCTCTGTCCCTGTGCAGGTGCAGCGATGGAGGCCAAACCAGCCCATGACCAGAGCCAGCGTGTGGCAGACCTTTACACAGCCGCGTTGGCTGCTGCCTGCAGCATCCCCCTGGCGAGGAACAGCAGTCGGGACGCCAAGAAGCAGGTCAGGCCAGCTCTCTTTGCAGGGCACGGGTGTACAGCCTCCCTGGAGGCAGCAGGAGAATCTCTATTTCAGCAGTGAAGTGCAGGGCCGGGGTTCTCCAACTTTGCTGTCCAAGATTTGCAACCCAAGAGCTGAGCTTCAGGAGTTTGAGGGCTCCTGAATCTATTAAAAGACTCACGCTGGGGAAGCCTAAATTTTTATTGCCTAAATATTGATTGCCTAAGTAAATAGGCAATGCAGAGAAGGCAGGAAGAGTTCCTAAATGCCTGTGATAGGAGCTGTAGGGAATCTGAAGCTGAATGACACTGACAAAGAGGGAATTCAGGAATAGATTTACATTTGATCATTACCCTGAACTCTGAGCCAGCAGGGGGGAAAGCAGAGTATGAAACTTGCTAGGTCTGTGCAACGCTTCCTGCGCCCGGGGTGCCCGACAGGCTGTGCTTTCTGCAGGTTGCTCAGAAGGTAGCTGAAAAGCTTACGGATGGAGAGAACCGACAGCTTGGGAGGCTGCTGGGGAGGCTGGAGCACCCAGGCTGCTCCTTGAACGTCCTGAAGGTAGGAGCTGTGTCCGTTTTTCTGTCTGCCCACGGAGGTGCCTGCTTCCATCTCTCCCCTCCGCCTCGCAGATCCTCTACGCCGCCTGCCACGCCAGCCCGAGCCTGTGCCAGCAGCTGGGGAGGAGCCAGCACGCGTGGGGTCGCCTCCTGCAGCTCTCACAGGGCAAGGTAGGGCTGGCTGCAGGTGGGGAGGGAGGGAGGGCAGCAACCAGGGGCTGCTCCTCTGGGCGCTGCGTGGAGAAAAGGCCCAGGGGAAGCTCGCTTTGGAGGGAGTGAGTGCTATTTTCCTCCCGGGGCCTCGAAACATCCCCTCCTCCCCTCCCAGCCCTGTGACTCCCGCTCCCTCGGCAGGTCCCCGTGGCAGAGGCGGCCCAGGGGGTGTCCTGCGAGGCTTCCCTGTACCTGCTGGCCCTGCTCACCCTGCACCTCCAGGCCTGCCCTCCCAGGTAAGCACCCGTGGGCGAGATAAAAACATTTCCTGCCCCCAAACGAGCCTGGGCTCCTGTTCCTGCTGTCCCCTCCGATCCTGACGCCCAGCATGGCCAAGGAAGCTCTGGGATGCAGGGCTCGCCCTCCTCCCACACGGTGGCTACTGCCCAGCCCTGGGGGTGTTTCTTTCCCCTGCTCCCTGTGTTTCAGGCTCGAGGAGGTGCTTTCCCTGGCCGTGGATGTCCTCACCCAGTCTCCTGTCGCCTCCCGAGTGGTGAGTGTGCTGCCGGAGGCACCACGGAGAGGGCTGCGGAGCCCCACACCCCGTCGGGGCCCTCCTCGTGGTCAGGCAGTGCGGGATGGGGCAGGTGCTGAGCCACCAGTGGGCAGCAAGGTCCCAAAGGTGCCGATCTCTGCTCCCCCAGGGTGCTGCAGCCTTCCTCCTGGCACAGCTCGGTCAGCGCGGGGTGGACGTGGTGCTTAGGGAAGAAGATGTCCTACCGGCGCTGACCAACGCCCTGAGGACGCCTGCTGAGGTCTGGGGTGGGGGCAGAGGGGCAGAGAGGCCACGTTCTCACCCCAATACAGGCAAAAATGGGGCCAGAAGGGTGCGGGCCTGGTGCTGCTGCCCTCAGACTCATCTCCAGCCTGCCCCACGCTCCCTTACAGCTGCAGCTCCCCCCGCCGCTGGGTGCCGGTCTCTACGATGGGCTCATTTTCCTCCTGCTGAAGCTGCTCGCCCAGGTACCAGTTTTCCCTTCTCCCTTCTCTTCATCCCCTGCTGGCTCCGTGTCCATCTTTGGGGCTGGCAGGGGCACGGACCAGAGCCCCTCAACGCCCCCTCCCCGCCTGCAGGAGGACAGGGCTGTGGAGCAGGGCTTTGCTGCCTCCGAGCTGTGGAGCGTGCTGTGGCACGGCGTGGCTGCGGTGCTTCGCGTGGGGGCAGAACCCGAGGGAGAAGCCCCGGGGGGACACTGCCCCACGGCACAGCCAGACTGGAACCTCCTCTCCCCTCAAGGTAGGAGCTGTGGGGCGAGCAGCGTCTGCCCTGGAGCCTGCTCCATGCTCTGCCCTCAAGCCAGAGGGGCTCAGGGGCTTTTCTTCTCCCTTTTCTTCTCCCTTTTCTTCTCCCTTTTCTTCTCCCTTTTCTTCTCCCTTTTCTTCTCCCTTTTCTTCTCCCTTTTCTTCTCCCTTTTCTTCTCCCTTTTCTTCTCCCTTTTCTTCTCCCTTTTCTTCTCCCTTTTCTTCTCCCTTTTCTTCTCCCTTTTCTTCTCCCTTTTCTTCTCCCTTTTCTTCTCCCTTTTCTTCTCCCTTTTCTTCTCCCTTTTCTTCTCCCTTTTCTTCTCCCTTTTCTTCTCCCTTTTCTTCTCCCTTTTCTTCTCCCTTTTCTTCTCCCTTTTCTTCTCCCTTTTCTTCTCCCTTTTCTTCTCCCTTTTCTTCTCCCTTTTCTTCTCCCTGTCTGTGTCACGGTGTGAGAGCTGTCTGCAGCACCAGCAGACAGAACAGAGGAGGTTTTTCAACCTTTGTTTTTGGCTCTGTTGCACTGTTTCCCCTGCAGGCACGCTGCTCTTCCTCAGCCTGGCCCTCTTCCTCTTCACTCGCGAGTCCCACCGCTGCCTGCCGCAGCTCACCCAGTCCCACAGCATCCTCATGGTGACGCTGAGGAGCCTGCTGTCCCCTGCCTTCCTGGCCTGCCTGGCTCAGACGTGAGTTGGGAGGGCTGGAGAGGGCTAAGGAGCTCCTGAGCTGGCGCTTGCAGGGCACATTTCCCCGGCAGAGCCTCTCCTCAGGGACTGCTCTCTGCCTCTGATTATTTTTTTCTCATTGCCTGTATCAAGCCCAGTCTCTCTCAAAAATTCAGGCAAGCAGGAGAGGACGGGGACACAGAACTCGTCCCAGCAGTGGTGATCCAGGCCTGCCAGCTCCTCTGCTTCCCTTTTGCCCTGGATGTGGACGGAGACACCTTAGCTTTGGTCGTGGCAGCAGTGAGAGACTCCCAGCTCCCCGCCCGGCTCCTGCAGGTACCCCCTGGCCCCGCGCAGCTCCGCGCTGAGCCTCGGGCAGCCCTCAGCTGCTCCCTGCCCTCCCGTGGCAGGACGAGGAGCTCAGCCCTGCCGTGTCTCCTTTCTCCTCAGGCCTGCTGTCACCACCTGCCGCTCCCGGCCGCGGAGCTCCCCGTCAGCCTCTTGTGCCACCTCGTTGTGTCCGACGAGCGGGTCGTGGCTCAAGTAGCAGAGCAGGCTGCTGCCTCGGAGCCCATCCTCGCCTTTTTCACCACCGTCCTCTTCTCAGACAGCCTCCCGCTGCTGACCGACCTCCTGTCTCTCTTGGCTCACGTGGCGCGGGTCTCCTCAGAGCACCTGCCCTTCCTCCAGAGCGTCCTGGGGGGCTCGGACGCGTCCCACCAGCCTCTAACCCGCTTGCTCGGCCACCGGGAGCCCCCCATCCGTGCCAAAACCTGCAGCCTGCTGGGCAACCTCCTCCGCCACGGCCACGGCTTGCCTCAGGCGCTGCAGGACCAGCTGGAGACCCTCCTGGAGAGCCTCCTGGCGTGCCTGGCAGACCGGGACCGGGACGTCCGCAGAGCAGCCAGCTTCGCCGTGGGCAACGCCGCCTGCCACCCGGCCTCCCCACCCCGCACCCTGCGCGGCGCCGTGCCCGGGCTGACTCGCCTGCTGCTCGACCCCAACCCCAGGACGCGCCGCAACGCCGCCTCGGCCCTGGGGAACCTGTGCTGGTGCTCGACGGAGCTGGGGGAGCTGCTGCTGGAGAGCCGAGCCCCCCACGTCCTGCTGGAGGTGGCCTGCCGGGACCCCCAGGCCAGCGTGCGGGAGGGAGCCCTGCTGGCGCTGCGGGCTGCTAGCCGGCACCCTGGGGTGCAGCAGGTAACCGCTCGCCCTCCTGTGGGGCTGCTGGTGGCGCTGGGGGGACGCTACTGGGCTGACTGGTGGCTCCCGTGCCTCTGTGTGCCCCGCAGGTGCTGCTGTCGCTGGGGGCTGGCGAGAAGCTGGCGGCGCACGCAGCGCCTGGTGGCAGCCCCTGGCTTTCTGCACGGCACTGCCAGAAGCTCCTCCGCCTCCTCGCGGCCTCGCACAGCAGCTGAGGACGCGGCGGCACCTGCGGGACCCCCACAGCAGGGACAGGACAGCAGGGACACGGCTTCCTCCAGCCCCGACCCCGAGTGGCTCCCCACCAGCCCCAAGGGCACCCTGCCCGTCCCCAGCCCTATAAGCAGGGCGTAGTGCTCAGGGCTGGACGGAGACGCATCTTGTGCCCCCACTGGGACCGTAGCACTCTGGGTTTTTTGGCTTTTTAGGGAAAAAAAGTGCCTGGAACCCCCTAACCCCATAACCACCTCCCCTACAGCAGGGCCCTGCCCTTGCTGCCCCCCTCCGGCCCTCCCCGCCGCTAGGGGGCGCTGCAGGGAGGGAAGGGGGGAGGAGGGAACAGCGCGGGGCATGCTGGGAGTTGTAGTCCTCCCGCCGGGGCCTACCGGTCACGTGGTGGCGCGGGGTCGCCATGGCAACGGCGGGCGGTTGGGCGGCGGCGCGGGGGTGAGTACCGGGAGGGGGGGGCCCAGACCCCCGGGATGGGGGCGGGAGGGCCCCGCTGCACCCCCCCCCTGCACCAACCGGGCTTCGGTAGCACCGGGAGCGGCCTCAGCACGGCCTCAAACCCGGGGCTGGGCCGGGGGGCGCCCGCCGGGCCTCCCCCTGCAGGCCCCGCGCCTGTCGGGCCTGCTGGGCCCCGCTGAGGCCTCACCCGGGGGTGTCCCGGGGCTGTGCCCGGCTGAGTGCCGGAGGCGGCTTTTTCCACTCCCAGGTGTTTTTCAGAGGAAAATTATATAGAAATGAGGTTGGATAAAGCACTGGAGGGTTGTAAATGAACCGCACGCTTCTCGTTTGCTCGTTCTGCCGTGCTGTTCTGTCCCTGCAGCGCTCCCGGTGAGTTTTCCACCTCCGGTTTGTTTCCGCGCCCCAGGCTGAGCGCGGACGGGCTGGCTCCAACCACGCTGCTCTGCGCTGCCCGCCTGCCGCCTCCTCTGCTGGCCGAAATCCCCAGCTCCAGCCGAAAAAATTCCCCAAACGCCCGGCTGGATGAAGAACGCTGCCCCTGTGCCGCTTTGAAACGCAAAGCTGTACAACACCCCGCGCTGGAACTGCTTATTTTTAACCCAGAGTCATCACCCTGCTCAGGCTGGTGGCGTGGCATAGCTGAGAGGATGAGAAAGTGTGACTGAGGGCAGCCAGCCCGAGGCAGGCTCCAGGTCGGGTCGGGCCAGCCCTTGATTTCGGCCGTCCCCCCATGACGCAGCCACAGCTTTTCTGCCTCATCACGCCGGAGTCCCTGAGCTCAGCTGGCACCGGGCGCTGACGTCCTGAGGGCAGCGAGAAACACAGAGGTGGCCCTGGATGCAGGGGAATTTGCCAACACGCCCTCGTGGCCGTGGCTTCTCACTGGTCTTTTTTTTTTTTGACCCAAGTGGCCAAACACAAGCTTGGCACGTTACAGTCTGCGCAGAGCAGGGGAGAGGCTGCTCATCATTGTCCCGTGCCTCTGGGTTTGCCCCCAGAATGAATTTCTTTGGGGCAGCCCCCATCCCGCAGGTGTCCCTGCAGTGATGGAGCTGTCGCTGTGCCGCCTTGTCCTCGCCGCCTGGTTTTTGTGGGGCCTCGTGCTGCTTCAGCTCGGGTGCCTCTGTGTGACCCACGTGGGGCTGAGGCTGCCCGTTTGCTGGAGCCGAGGGTGGGTTCCCTGCTGCTGGAGTTTGCGTCTCGTTACCAGGCGTGCGAGCAGCTTGGGCACACTCAGTACCTTGCTCTTGGATTCACGGGTTTGGCTTTGTTGAAAGCTTTTACATTTTTAGAAGGGGAAGAAGCCCTGATTTTGAAACTGTTGGTTTTAAAACCCGGTTGCGTTGCGTTGATGCGAACTCTCCTGTTCAAGCATTAATCAAAGCCCCGCAGCTCCAAGGGAGGGATGTGGCGTGAGCTCAGATCTCCTTTAGAAACCAGCCTTACCTTTTCTCATCGCAAAGAGCAGGCTGCAGCCCTGCCCTGCAGTGGCGTAGAAAATAACAGCAGATCACACTTGCCTGACTTCTTTTCTTTTTTTTTTTCTTACCCCTCTTGTGACTCGTGGATGCGCGAGGCTGACGGCGCGTTATCAGGTCAGCGTGCAGCTCATCCCCTTGCAAGCTCTCGTTATTTTAAGCGTGTCACCACAGCCGGGCTTAAAATAACCTCCCTGCTCCCACTCACGTGACGGGGGCTGGGGTTGTGCGCCCGTAATTTCGGGCGGTGCGGCGGGGAGAAGCTCCCTCCTGCTCCCGAGGCTCGGTGCAGCGCCCTGGGGTCGGGGCAAGGTGACATCTGTCAGGGCTGTGGCTGTAATAAAAGGTGCGAACCCAAGAGTTGTGAGCAGGTGCAGCTGGGCGCCCGCTAGCAGCGACAAGCTTGGCCTCGATATTTGTTGTGCAGCAGTAAGGCCAAGCCAAAATGCATTAATTACAGGTAACGATGTTTGGGTTTGACTCCCAGCCCTGCCAATTCGCCCTGGGAGCGGAGCTGGGCTTTTCCCAGCTCCTGTTTCTACAAAAAAAAACCTGCCGAGCATCCTTCTAGAGCTGGTGCCCGAGGGTTGGCTTGGCAGAAGCAGTGACCGAGCTGTCACCTTCCTCCCGGATGGAGGCATGGGTGAGCCAAACACGAGGAGAACCCCCCTGAGCTGCATCCCACGGGGGTGTACCTGGCACGTGAGGGTGTCTGCGTCTCCGCTGCTTCTCCTGGCTGCTTCAAGGCGTCCTTTTGGCGAGCCCTGGTGTGTCACACAGCCCCTGGGTGACAGCACGTGTCCCCTCTGCTGCTGTGGGGCCGGGGACTGGAGGCAGGGCCGGGCTGCGTTCAAGTGCACTTGTGCTCTGGGCACAACACGGCGGCTTGGTGTGGACGCCGAGCTCTTGTTGACCCGGGGAAACTCGAGCCGGGCGGCTCGCGGCATCCGAGCCGCTTTGTGCTAATCGCTGCGAATGTCACAGCACGGCCGGGGTTCATCTGGTCAGGGCGGGGGGGTTGCTGGCCCCGTGGGAGCTTGTGCTGGAGCTCAGGGGCCCGGTTCGTAGCTCAGGGAGGTGTGTGAGGGCTGCAGCTTGCTCGGAGCAAGCCCCACGGTGCTTTCCTGGTGCCCCTGAGCAAGGCTGGGGTCTGGCAGCAACACCTCAGCTGCCGCAGCCCATGCTTGGTTTGCAGGTGACAAAGGAGGTGTGCGTATCACAAGGAGATCCAGGGGGGTGGTTAATGCTCTGCTTCCCCTTCTTTTTATCCTTTTTTTGCTTTAAACCTGCAGGCTTGTGTGAGCTGAGAGGCTGGCTGCAGAGGAAGGCAGCACCTCAGCCAGCTCGGGATACAATTTCTGATCTCAGCGTGCCCTCCAGGCACGTGCTAAAGCAGGCCGCATACCTGGCGCACAGCTCTCCTCTTCCCCTTCTCCTCAGGCACAAAGGGATCGTGCAGGTGTGGAGGAACACTTTCAGCAGGATTTAGGACGTCTGTGCGGGTCTGTGGGCTGCCAGCTGCTGCTCAGAGAGACTTCTGCAGGGCTGAGATTAAGGGGGATGCACGCGTGCGGTGCCACCAAAGGGCTGATGGTAGAGCAGCCCCATGCTTTTTTTTTTGTGTGTGTAACTTGGGGAGCTGAAGCTTTAAGGGAACGAGAAGCGAAAGAAAAAAAAAAAAAGAAAGAAAGAAGCATTTAGGGGCTTTCCGTGCAGGCCAGAGAGGTGGCACGGTGGGATTTGGAGGCGCAGGGCCACACGGATGGGCCCTGGCTGTGGTGCCAGCCCTGAGGCAGGCAGGGAGCTGTCTCGCGTTGAGGCCAGGCTTGCTGTGGCAGCCAGGGAAACCTTTGTGTTTGCAAAGTCAAAGCTTTTGTGTGCACAGGACTTTTTTTCCCAGGGCCTTTTGCAAGTCGTTCTTTGTCCTTTGGTTTCGCCTGAGCTGCCAGCTCTGTCTCTGACGCTGCCCCTGCTCCTCCCGGTGCCTGGCTGCTGGGCTCACCGTGCCCCTTGTGCTCTCTTCTCTTTTCAGGCCAGCGAAAATGCCGCTGTAGATGACCGTAGATGACCGCCTGGCTCTCGCCCCACGTGCTATGGCTGTCCATGGCCTCTGCAGGCCCGCAACCCTCTAACCTGGGCCCCAAACAGAAGAGCTTCGGCCCCGCAGCAGAGCACACGCAACCCCAGCAGGCCTGGCGCAGCGTTCCTCAGCAGGCGAAACCCATCTGGGCTCTGGAGGGGCAGCACGGGAGCGTTTGCCAGGAGCGCAGCCCCCCGCCCTCGGGGGTCCCTTTGCAGCAGTCCAGCTCCCCGTACCCCCCCTCGCCATGCCCCACGCACCCCGCTGAACGCTCGCAGCCCTGCCCGGAGCTGTGTGGCAGCGCGCTGCTCCACCGCCGCTCCTGCCTGAGAGCCAAGCCGGGCTTGGAAAGCTCCAGGTTTCCTTTCCAAAGCCCCCGGGACAGCGGCTCTGCCACGGCAGGGGCGATGTCTTCCGTGCTGATGGAGCCCTGCCTGCTGCCTGCGCTGCCCGAGGAGCACAAAAGCTCTGGGGTCAAGGGCTCTGCCCTCAGCTCGGCTCGGCAGGCGGCCGGCTCCTACTGCCCGGTGCTCAACAACAACTCCTTCCTGCGGCCACTCAGCACCCAAGTGCCTCCGCTGCAGCCACCGGAGATCAAGAAGCTGAAGAACGCCCCCGCTTTCCCTGCTGTCTCGTGGCCCTGCTCCAGGGACGATGGGGCTTGCTCCCCCAGCACCCCCGTGGCGCAAAGCAGCGAGCAGGAGCAAAGCTGCGTCCCCTCCCTGAGCCTGACCCTGAGGAGGGAGCGCTGCTCCTGGCCGCTGGGGGACACCGAGAGGAGAGCGCGCGGCTTCGGCGAGAAGGAGCCAGAGCTCAGCCCCAGAAGGGCTGCGCAGCGGCTGGCCGGGCAGACGGCCACCTCCTGCAGCTTTGGGAGGGATGTGAGAAGCCCCGGCAGGACGATGGCAGGCGGGGTGCCCCTCGGGAGCAGGTGGGGGCATCACATGGCAGCGCAGCTCGCCCCCAAGGAAACCATCGCCCCCCTCAACTTGGAGCCGGGCAGCAGCCGCCGCCTTGCCGGTTCTTTGGGCCTCACGGGCAGCGAGGGTGCCGCTGCGTGCACCAAGAGGATCGGCCTCCACCTCCTGGCCTCCCGAGCTGCCTCTCCCGAGCGTGGCAGCGACTGCCGGCCGCTGGGAGGCAGGGAGCGGGCGGCGGAGCCTCAGCACCCGGCTGCCATCTCCCAGGTGGCGGCTCAGATGTCTGCTGTCACGCTGGGGAAGGAGGAGAAGCGGCCCCAGGCTGTGCTCCCAGGGAAGCCCGAGTGAGTAGAGGAGAGGAGGAAGGCTGTGGTGAGGGGAGCTGGGCTGGCCGTGGTGGCGAAACCTTCCTCCTTTGGCCACGAGAGCTCTGGGGGAGGCACGACCCCAGCTGCTGTGGTGCTGCCAGCGTTCACCCCGCTGGGAGAGGGGTCCTTGTGCCTCTGTCTTGGTGTTCCCTGGGGCCTGTCCATCTTATTAGCTTGGGATCGTGTGAGCCTTGGGGAGAGGAGAGCTGTCACTCCTCTGGCCAAATATTTCTTGCTGCGTTGTGGGTGCTGGGCTTCTTGGAGCCAGAAAGCACGTGCTGCTCCCTCTAACCTGATGTCCTCTGTCCCAGTGTCGCTGCTGGGGAGGCGCTGCTGGAGCCAAGCCACCCCCAGGACGATGTGGAGGAAGAGCTTCCCGATGGGCTGGATGAGAGCTGTGGCACAGACGAGGAAGAGGACAGTGAGTGCCCGTTCCCGAGGGAGCTGTGCCCCGTGCCTCAGCAGGGTGGGGAGTGCAGGGGGGGCTGCCTGGGACCCCAGAGATTGTGCTGAACCCAAATGTGACTCAGCGGCAAGGGGGAGCTGTGTGGTTTCCTCTAGGAAACGGGCTAGGGTTCAGCACTGTCCTGCTGCAACACTTGCCCAGCTCTTTGTGTGCAGGGCAGTCGGTTCCACCCCCTGCCCTGTGCTTTGTGCCACCAGTTCAGTTAGCAGATAAAACTTGGGACCCCAGGATTCGGGGCAGCAGAGAAGGGTCTGTCCCCAGGACCGTTTGTTTTCTCTCCTCCCTCCCTCCCTGTGTGTGCACTCGCTCCCCACGGAGGCAAAACCCGGCTCTCTTTCCTCCTGCAGGTGACTCGGATGCTTCCTCTGTCGCTGGCATGCCATCTCGTGGCTCTGGGGCTCTCCCGTCCAGGTTAGTAGCTGTAAATAGTGCCCTGCAACTTGGCATCTTTGTCCAGACTGGGCCGTCTTTGTCCTCTCCGGTGACAGAGGAGAGCTGTAATGTGTGAGGGAATGGAGTGAAGATAGCAACAGTCCACAAAGGTCAAGCCAGGTGAACTCTGAGCTCTCTATTACCCAGCTGACAGCAAAACATCCTGGGGAGGCAACACGAGGAGCAGCTGGCCCCCGGGAAGGAGCCTGCATCACTCAGGCAGATGCCTTCAGCACTGGGCAGTCCCTCGCCTCCTTCCCGAGGCCACCTGCTACCAAAGCCCTGCCAATTATGCTCCGTCCATCCCAGGCCTCGCCTCTGCAAAACACTTCAGAACTTCTGTGGGAATCTTGTTCGTTATAAACCCTACTGATAGCATCGTCGTGTGTGTAGCAAGAGGTGTGTTATCGGTGCTCCCTTTCCTCCCAGCTATTAGGGATTGACATCGAGTCATAGAAAGGTTTGGGTTGGAAGGGGACCTTAAAGCCCACCTAATCCCACCCCCCTTGCCGTGGGCAGGGACACCTCCCACCAACCCAGGCTGCCCAAAGCCCCATCCAGCCCGGCCTTGGACACCCCCAGGGCTGGGACATCCACAGCTTCTCTGGGCAGCCTGTTCAGTGCCTCAGCACCCTCAGAGTAAAGATTTTCTTCCTTATATCTAATCTAAACACACCAAAACCAAGAGGGTTACAACATCTTAACCACGTGTTCATTACAGCCTCTACCCCACGTTCCTGTCGACCTGGTTATAGGTTTTGTTGTGTAACAAACCCCACCCCGTGCCCCTGCAAAACCCAGAAGGAGATAACAACAGTTGGCACACGCATTTGGTGCAAACTCCACCCCTTGTCCCTGCAGATTGGTTGCTGGCCTTTATGCCCACTGCTTGCACCACGCTGCAATGATGCAAATTCCTGATTGCTGCAGTCTTGGGCCACAGCAGAACAGTTTCTTGTCGAGGAATTGCAACCAATTTGCTTTATTGCTGATGAATAAACTTGTACTGGTTCTGGCAGTGACAATAATGGATGGATAGAAATAGCCACTTAGGAAGAACAGCCCAGCTCCCTCCTTTTTCTGATCTCCAGACCTGTTGTTGCATGTTTCTCTTGTGGAGGAGGGCAGCACAGGAGGCTGCTCAGTGTGGTGTGCCTCCATTTCTTCTGCTGTTCCTAGCTCCTTACTTGACTGTTCTGGTGTAGGTTCCTCCACAGGCCATGGTCCCTTTAGGGTCATAACCTCCTCCTCTTGGTTCCTGCCTGGGTGTCTGGTTTTGCTCTAGTGTTTTTCCCGTCTCTGATGTTGTTCTTGTATTTACTGCCCTCTTTGCAATATATTTTTGCAAAGGTACCAGAAACTCCTTGGTTCGTGGCAACTGTGGACAACAGTTTATGGGTGTTGAGATGTAAACTGGCCTCTGTGGAGCTGCCCGTGTAGATGCTCCCGGTGCTGTTTCTCACCTGTAGCCATCTGCCTGCCGCTTCATCTCTCCTAGGAAATGCATCGAGTGCCTGGCCCAGCCCACAGAGGATCAGGAGAAGGTGCTCAAGCCAGCTCTTGTCTGCAGTTTGTTCCCTAATGTGCCTCCAACCATCTACTTCAGTACGCGGGATGAGAGAGGTGAGCTGGGGCGTGTTGCCAGGCCGTGTTCCAGCATCCCGGACCTCCCCCAGCCATCAGGTCTTCTGTTCCATGCTGGTTCTGGAAGCGGATTACATGATTACACCCCCTCCCTGCAGACCTGCAACCAAACATAAGATTTGCCCTGGATACAGCTGCAGAAAATCGAGGTATCGTGTTTGGTTTCCTCCTGTCCTCAACTTTTTGCCTCCCTAGTGGAAAAGCTGCCTTGGGAGCAGAGGAAGCTGCTGCGGTGGAAAATGTGCACGGTCACGCCGAACATCGTGAAGCAAACCATTGGCAGGTCTCACTTCAGAGTCAGCAAAAGTAAGTTGTGGGAGGCTGGCAGCAGCTGATGCGGCGTGGCCTCTCTCGCCTCCAGCCTGTGGGTGTGAGGAGGCAGCCTGCAGAGCAGGATACAGGCTGGGTGCTGTAGGGTGCTGGATTCCTGCTTCTGCCTGCGTGACCCGCTATATCTGAGCTCTGTGGGTCCCAGCAGAACCCAGGCTCCCTTTTGGCTTGTCCCTGGCGTGGAGCACGGGGGCATACTCCGATGTTGGGAGGAGCTGGGGCAGCATGTGGGGCAGCAGAGCTGGGATCTGGCTTGTTTGAGCTGTGCCTCTAGATGGTGCTGCCACGCTAAGGAGGCTGGTGCTCTCCTGGTGCCAAGCCCAGCACCGCTGCCCCTCGTCCCCACGTGCTGAGGAAGATGATGGCCTTCTCTCTGACCTCAACTGGTGAGCTCTCTGGGGTGGGATCTTGGCACCGAAGAGACGTGTAGGAGGGGGCTGAGGAAGCACTGAGCATTCCCAGCTTTTATCCCTCCCCTGCAGGGTGAGCTCCCAAAAGTATTTACAGGACTCCTGTGTGTATCAGGAGACCTCTGCTCGGTTAATTTTAGGGATAGAATGAGACACGCTGGGCAGACCAAGGCCTAACAGGTCATGCAATCCTACACATCCCTCTGCAGAGCAGATCTGTTTAGTTAACTGCTTTATTTGCCTGCTGAAAAAAAAAAAAAAAGGAAGGGGTAAGGAAAGGATATTGGGGGTTCAAAGCTATTTCTTTGACCCCGTGTCTGCACAGACCCTTACAGCAGTCCTGTCTGTGGGGATATGACCCTCCTGGCTGGATGGATCCCACTCACAGCCTTTGGTTGGGCAGTTTTGCCATAACCACTGTGATTGCTTGGAGCTATTGCTGTGCACTATCCCTGGCACACTTCTAGCAGCCCAAGGAAACGGGGTGCTGTTGGGTTGAGAGGGTGTTGTGGGCGGCAGGGTGCTTGGTCATGGACATTTCTGGTTTTCCTGCAGAGAGCAATGACTGGCTGGGCTGCTGGGGCCACCACATGAAATCCCCCGGCTTCAGAGCCATCCGGGAGCACCAGAAGGTAGGGGATGGTGTGGGCTGACCCCGTCCACGTAGGTGGGAAGTGTGCTGGGAGCAGTTTGGGAGTCCTCCCTTCGGGGCCAGGTGTTTGCTGTGCAAACTGTCCTTGCCCTGTCCCTTTCCCCGTGTGGCAGTTGGTATTTTTGTGCTGGGAGATGAGCCCAGGAGACAGGCACAAATGGGAGCTGAGCGAACAGCTCTGCTGGCCAGCTACAGAGCAAGGCTGTAGCTAAGCTCTGTTTGCTTGTGGTTTTGCCTAATAAAACCCAGTTATTGCTGTTTAAAGTAATCTTCCCACTGGCAGAACGGAGCCAGAACTGTTTGTCACCGCGAAGCTTCAAGAGCAGGCGGGTCCTGCTTTGTTGCAGGCCTGGTGGGGGAGCAAGGAAGATGTGTCCTTGCACTGGGTTGAGGGAGGATGTATCCCCTGGCCAGGGAGCAGCATGGGGTGTCGGGGAGATCTCACGGGATCTGGGTTCCTTTCCAGCTAAACCACTTCCCTGGTTCATTTCAAATTGGGAGAAAAGACCGGCTGTGGCGCAACCTGTTGAAGATGCAGACTCGCTGTGGAAAGAAGGAGTTTAATTTCTTCCCCCAGTCCTTCATCCTGCCCCAGGACATCAAATTACTCAGGAAAGCATGGGAGGAAGGAGCTAGCCAGCAGAAATGGATTGTGAAACCAGTAAGGGCAAAGCTGCACGCGATTCCCTGTCCCTGTGTAGCTGCAGGGAGAACGTCTGATCCCTTCTCGTTAATGTTTTGCAGCCAGCATCAGCAAGAGGCATTGGCATTCAGGTTATCCACAAATGGAGCCAGCTCCCCAAAAGGAGACCGCTGCTGGTGCAGAGGTGAGGGAAGAAAAACAAGGTTGACAGGTCGACTTCCTAGTGCCTCACCCCTCAGGCCAGATCTGGGCAGATCTGGCCACGAGCCAGCAGAGCAGAAGCATCTGATTTGCATCTGGAAACTTCTCTGCTGCCTGGGCGTAATGCTGCTGCTGGAAGCCTGGCTCTGTCAGCTGCAGCTGGGCTTACAGGAGTGCTGCTGTCCCTGCAGGAAGTTTTGTGGTCTTGGGTACAATCTAGATCTTAGTTTGGCTCCACAGGCGTTCTGGAGCTTCTGTCTGGCAGGTGAGCCAGCTTCAGCTCTGCTGGGATCCCACTCCCACTGCTTTGACCTCTGGGGTTTGGTGTCTTTAGAGGCACACGAACCTTACCCGGTGCTCAGAAGCCCACTGGGAGGAGTTGGGAATTGGCCAAAGGGTTGTCTTGAAATGAGAGGATTCTCAAAATCTCTCCTCGTGCAGAAAAATGGAGTAGCTCATTTGGTTTGTGCCTGCTTTCTGGGAAGGTTCTCCTGAGGGCAGGAGCACTGTGCTGTTTGGCAGGCGGGGAGCTGCTGTGTTGGCTTGTCTGCCTCCCATGTGAAGCAATAAACTCTTTTATGGAAAATCATGAACTTTTGGGGTGGGGTGAATAATGAAATGGTTCGGGCGAAAACTTCCAGCTGTTTCTGCTCACTGAACCAAACCATCTGTGGCCCGCTGTACCTCTTAAATGTTCCCAGAACATTCGCAGAAGCTGTGACCCTCTCCTGGTGCTTGCTTCCCCTTGCAGGTACCTGCACAAACCCTACCTCATTGGCGGGAGGAAATTCGACCTGAGGATCTACGTGTATGTCACTTGCTACGATCCCCTCAGGGTTTACCTGTTCAAGGACGGATTGGTTCGCTTCGCTAGCTGCAAGTAGGTTGCGTGGCAGAGAGGATGCTTCATTCATCCACCTTTCCCAAAGCAAGCTCAGCTCAAGATAAACGTGCTGCCTGTGCTGGGAGTTGACGTACCATAAATTAAGATGTCCCATCCAGTTTTGGCTATATCACACTGGGCTGCTGCAGTTCCTTCACTGCTTTTGCTCAGCAGTGCTCTGATCTTTTGCATCCCTTGGCCCCGAGGCAGCCTGCTCTGTGCCTCATCCTTAATCCAGTCAGCTCTGGGTCTGTGGGGATAGAAGTTGTGGAGGAGGCCTTGCTCCAGGCACCCTGGGAGAGGGCAGCAGCAGAGCTAGCGGGTGGCCGAGAGGAAAGGTAGCAGAGCTGCTGCAGACTGCTTGTCCTGCTCTCATCTCCTCCAGGTACTCCTCCTCGATGAAGAGCCTCAGCAACAAATTCGTGCACTTGACCAATTACAGCGTGAACAAGAAGAACACGGAGTACAAGTCCAATTCGGATGAGACTGCTTGTCAGGGGCACAAATGGTAGGTGCTTGGGGGGGAGCTTTCAGGGCACAGGGGCAGCTCTTTCTTTTTCCTGTTAAGTCAGCCTTATTTTTGGTATTTGTACCCAAAACTCGAAGGTGCTTCCTGTATTTTCTCCTCCTGCTTGGAGGAATGAGTTTGTCCTGGCCTGTGATTTATCCCGTCCACCGCTGCTTCAGCTGTGGTTGTTGCCTGCACTGTTCCCTGCTTCAAGCTCTGCTCTCATCTGTGCTCATTCATCTTCTTGTCCTGGTGTGGGGTTGATGGGATGTGGTTAAGGCTGAGTCTGATATATTTCTTTTTCCTGTTAGAAACTTGATAGGCAGTTCTGACGCTTAAATTAGCTAGGTGGGCTGGGTGGGAGCTTCTGCCCATCGCACGCTTCTCTGCGGAGCCAGAGAACGGAGCAGGTTTGGTACAAAATGGGTAATGTGTGTGCTAATCGGTGTGAAGGGGACGTGGTGCTAAGGAGCAGCGGTGCATTTCTAGGCGCTTCAGAGCAGGGCTGCAGTCTTGCAGGAGTTTCTGTTCCCCGCTGTCCCACGGGCGGACTGATCCAAGTGCTCAGGCACTTGTCTCTGATTCCACAGTGGTGTTTAAACTCTTTTAAAAATAGTGCAGGTTAGAGTTCTCGATTTGTGGGCCTGGGCTGGGCTACTTGGTTCACTTCAAAGGGAAGCTGCGAGAGGTGCTTTGCTGTGAGAGGATTGCTTTCTTGCACCTGGACCCGGTGGTCTGTCCCTCCACAGGTGCACTGAGAAGGGGCTGCTGTCCCCCAGCAGCTGGCATCCCCTGGGGGTGGGATCGTGTGGTTTTTTGGTCCCGCCACGCAAATCCAAGCTGGCTGCTCCCACGCTGAAGATGAGAGTGGCTGTAATCAACTCCATCTTGTATGCAGGAAGCGTGACCTTTGGATTCCTGGCCATTGGCCACACGGTCTCATTTAAGCAACATCTGAGCATCCTTGGCTTAATGTCAGGGCAACTCGCAGCGCTTGGTGTGGTGTGGGAAACTCATAAAAAGCAGAGAGACTCTCCCCCACCATCCTTTTCTCCACAATATAAAAATAAAAATAAATGAAATCTCTCCACCCCCAGAGCCTCAGCGAAATGACTCGAGCTAAAAGATTTACGGGGGTCTTGCTGGATTCCTGCTGAGCTGCTTTGCAGTGCTCCTGGAGAAGGCCTGCAGGAAGGGGAGGTTTGCTAAGGACACGGAGGGGGAGGGAAAAGAAGATCTGGGGCTGACGTACCTCGCTCGTGTGCTAATTTGGGACTTATTACTCCAATGCTGGGACAAGTCTTTGACAGATTTATGGTGCTGGTAGCTTGGCCCTGCAAGATGAGGTGCCAGGCTGGGGAGGGCTGCAACCAGGAGTTGACTGGTTTGGGGATGGCAGAAGGATGGCTGCACTCAGGAAAGGTGGAAATTTGCCCCCTGGCTTGCTGCTGAGGAAGAGCTTTGTCAACGCTCCCCGTTGCTGTTATCACTTCCCTAGCAGGTTTAGGCAACAAAGCCATCTCCTTTGCTTTCTGTCTCCCAGGGCACTCAAAGCTCTCTGGAGTTACCTGACCCAGAAAGGAGTTAACAGCGAGGCCATCTGGGAGAAGATCAAGGACATCGTTATCAAAACCATCATTGCGTGAGTCCTGCCACCCCTTGCTCTGTTCCTCTCAGCTCCCTCTCAGCCTGGTCCTTTTGCTCTTAATCTAAATGCTGCCACCGCCGTTGGCTTCAGTATTTCTCTCCAGATCCTTCCTTTTATCGTGTTACCCACGTTCTTTCTGCAGTAGCTGCAAGGGCTGCATAGCTCCGGGCTCTGCCTGCGGCGCAGGGGTGGTGCCCAGGAGGGCGCAGCGTACCTGGCACTCTGCCCCGTGCCTGCCACCCGCTGCACCACTTGCGCAGGACGCCTGAGAATAAAAGTCCCTCGGGGCTGGGGGAATCCTTGCCTTCAGAAGCAGGCCCTGTGTGACAAAGGCTGGGGTGGGGGCAGCTCTGGGGGGGGCGGGGAGGTCGCTCAGGATCTGATGGCGGCTCCATACGCAGTGCAGCAGCAGCTTGCAGGCGTTCAGCCCACCCGTTCCCGCAGCGTGTGGCTGCGTGCGCTCTCAGAAGCGGCAGTGTGCTGTGAACAGGCAGATCTCTGCTGCCTGCCTGGTGGAAACGAGCGTTTTCACTTGGCTTGCAGATCTGAGCCCTACGTGAACAGCCTGGTGAAGATGTACGTGCGGCGGCCCTACTGCTGCCATGAGCTCTTTGGGTTTGATATCATGCTGGATGAAAACCTCAAGCCCTGGATCTTAGAGGTCAACATTTCCCCGAGGTAAAGCAGTTTCTCCTCCAAAGTCTGTCTCAGAGCCGGTGCAGGGTGGACGAATTTTTTTTATCACCAAGGGAATTCGGCCTGTGATGCCCCCTGCACCCTGTGCTAAATGGTGGTGGGCTTTGAAGCCTCCCTCTCCTGATTGCAGCAATCCTTGCCATCCTGCTGCAAAGTCCTCCCTTCCAGCAGCCCGCTGGGCAGAGGGAGTGAAGCAAACCATTTCTGGTGGGGAGCCCCCGTGAAGGAGGGCGTGATGTTGGGGGACACGGGGCTCAGCACCTCTTGTTTTAGCTCTGACTGCTGTGATGCTTCCTTCCCGCAGCCTCCACTCCAACTCCCCTCTGGATGTGAGCATCAAGGGCCAGATGATCCGGGACCTGCTCAACCTCGCTGGCTTCGTTCTGCCCAGCACGGACAGCGTAGCCTCGAGGCCGCAGACCAGGAGTGACTCCACCTGCAGGTCAGCCCCCTTCTCTGTCAGGGCAGAAGGGCAAAGCAGGCTTTTCTCCCGGGGCAGTTCAGCTGGGGGCTGTTTTCAGCCCAGTAGATGCTGGTTTCTGTGCTGTTAAGAGCCCGTGCTTGCTGGTCCTTCAGCTGTGGGTCTGAGGGACTTGCATCATCACATGGGTATCTGGTTCCTGCGGTCCCTTCGAGGCAGAAGGATTTATGCCCCATCTGCAAGTCCATAGTTGGAAGTGAGGCCAGGCCAGGGTAATTCGTGCTTGCTCTGCAGTTAGTCGAGTCTTCCTCCCCCCTGCCAGAACTAACGTGATGCTGAGCCACGCTGCCTCTCCATCTGCTTGGAGGGCTGGCTGGCTGTGTTGGGGCTGGATCCGCTTACCCCATCCCCCAGAGCTGACGTGCTGCCGCCTTGAGCTGGAGGAGCACCTGTTATTTTGCAAAGGCTGGAGCAATTTGTTCCTTAGGCAGAATTACAGGTGTCAGAGGATGGAGAACATGTTTGTGGGTGTGCAGTTTTGTCTTGCAATAGAAGTGACTATTATTATTTTTTTCTTTTTTTTTCTCTTTTTGTTTTTGCGTTAGGCTAATTCCTGGGCATGTGCCCACCCAAGCCCCTTTTCCTTTTGTTTTTTACCACGCTTTGGGGCTTTCACTGGTTCCAGACCTGACAGGGGGTGGGGAGGACCAGCCCTGTTCCCTGCAGTAGCAGGGAGGCTGCTGGCCCTACATCACCCAAGGGACAGCTTGCAGGGGTGATGTGCAGACACGGAGGAAGAGAGGCCTCCTGCCTCCTGCCTGCTGTGTGCCCTGAGCGAAGGGAGAAGCTTGGAGCGCGGGCCCATTCCAGCCCAGGGAGCTCTCGCCAGCTCGTGCGCGGCGCTTTGATCACACGCTCATTTGCGGCTTGCAACAGAGGTGCTGAAGGGCAGGTGTCCTTGGAGGGACCTGCGGGGGATTAACCAGATCCTTAACATGGTTCAGATGATGCATTACCAGAGTTCCTGCATCCAGAGTCAGCCTTGCTAAACTGTATCTCCTGCCCTGGGAAGGATACGAAGGGTTTTTTTTTGCATACGGGCATAATTCCAGTAGATCTGGATGTTCCCAAGAACCGTGCAGCGCAGCCTCAGGGCTCTGCTCTTCCTGTTTGGATCTGCGCACTTCTAATTATTTTTGTGGCGGCAGAACAAATTAGCTGTGTTGATATAAGTGTTAAAAGGTGTTCGACAAGTATCTCCCCGGCTCTGGCATCCCCAAATGGTTCATTTGGGTGCTTCGAATAGTTCAGATGGTTGCTGGTCAGATCATACAAAAGGCCAGGATTTCCCATGGCATGTGGAGCTGTGGCTGAAACCAAGGCTTGGGAATTCTCGGGCGTTGCATGAGGAAGTCTTGGAGCCAGCGGTGCTCTCCTGCCTCGTGCAGTCCCAGTGCTGAGTACCAGGACACCCAGCACTTAGGGAGCTGCATCCCCGGTGGGATGTACATCTGTGATCCCTCCAGGCTGTGTGTGCTCTGAATCAGGTCCTCTTGCATCCTTTGTGGGTACGAGGCGGTCATTGACGTTTCAGATGAAGGAATGCTGCAGTGCCTCAGTGAGGAGCTGGCAGGATCCTCCTCGTTGCCTAGCCCACATCCTGCCTGGGTCCTGTGCCGATGCACAAGGCTGCGGATGCATCACTGATCTCAGAACTAGTGAAATCCGTGGAGAAAACATTCTCTCCTCCACAGCACCTTCCCAAGGGTGTCATGATCACACCAAAGTTGCTGGGAGCAGCCCTGCCACAGCAGTACTTGGCTTTGTCTGCTTAAATGTTCTACCACCTTTTTTTTTTTTTTGTGTGTGTGTCCTCAGTCTGGGCAGCGCTTTGAAGGAGAAGCCCAGGCCAGTCTCTGAGCATTTCACAGCAGAGAAGATGAAGAAGGCCTATTACTTGACACAGAAGGTTCCTGACCAGGTATGACACAACCTCCTCTGCTACTTGTACTGCCAAGCCACTTTTCCAAACGATCCCACGTGTCCATCCTATGCCCTTTTTCTGATTGCTCCCCTCTGGGCGTGATCTCTGCAGGAGAGCTGATCAGAAATAAGTCAGGTTTGCTTAAACTACTGCATAGGCACATAATTACCTCTGCCTGGAAGGGTTTGGGGAGTAGGGGAGGTGGGAAAGGGGACTGGCAAAACGTAGTTCGCTTCCCCCTGACCCCGGGCTGCTCTTGTCTGCAGGATTTTTATTCTTCTGTCTTGGACATCTTGACCCCAGATGACGTCCGCGTTCTCGTGGAAACGGAGGACGAGTATTCGCGGCGCGGGCAGTTTGAGCGGGTGTTCCCCACCCACATCTCCATGCGGTATCTGCGCTTCTTCGAGCAGCCTCGCTACTTCAACATCCTGGTGACCCAGTGGGAGCTCAAGTACTACTCGAACAAACACAAAGGTAAGTGCCACCCGAGGGCCTGGCGTGGTTACCCGAGTCAGGCAGGCTCCAGCCTGCGGTCGTGGGAGGCTTCTGAACGTTTTGAGAGGGAGCTGCCTGCCTCCACACTAACCCAGGAAATATGTTCCCCTCCCAGGCTGCTTCGCATGCCAGGAAAAGCTTATTCCGAGCTGATCACAGATGTTGGTTGTGCTAAACTCAGCACCAGCACTTCTAGGGGCCTCAGGGTTTCCTGGTATCCAACCGAAGCAGGCTGGATTCTGCCTTCAACCTGTAGGCCTCTTGGTGCATACCTCCTCCTTCTTTTGAGGGAGAAACAGCTGGGGTTGCTGGGGTTTGTTCCTTACAGCTGATCTGTGAAGTGAAGGGAAAATTGGGCCTATTCCCTGGTCTTCTGCTGCTTTTTAGTCAATGAAAAAAGTGTCTGCATGCAGGCGAAAGGGGTGTTTTTCCTAAACCCTGGAAATTTAGCTGTCATTTCCATCTTTCCGGGACAGCTCTGTATTTTAACAAAATCTGGCCTTTAGTGAGGCTTGCTGGGCCAGACCAATTCCTTCTCACCCAGGACAGTGGGAGAGGCTGTTGAGGAGAGAGAACTAGCAGAGTTCCAGTGTGAGGAGTTGGAGAACGCAAAAGGAGTGAGCCTATGGCTCATCTAGCTCCTGACTTTGCTGGAGATGTTTCTGTAAGAGTCAGCCTTCCACTGACACAGCTGTATGTGTGCTCCTGGTGTGGCTGTAACGTAGAGAAAAGTAAAAAAGGGGAAAAAAAAAAAGCTTTTGTCACTCTTCACTGCTGTTTAAGCAAATATCAAAGGGGTCAGCGACTGTCCTTCACACAGCAATAACAACCTCGCAGCCCTCTCCAGCTGTGCTGTCAGCATGTGTCACTCTTTCCCTCGCTAATGCCTTTTCAGGATGCTCTTCCATCAGCTGGAGGAAAGGTCCTGTCATCATCCGCACTGAAGTGCTGCCCTGCTCGGGCTGGGTCCTGGTTCAGAGCTCCAGCATCCCCTTGGTAGCCCGGCAAGCAGATTTGCTCTGCCCCATGGCCTTCCCCCGAGTAAAACCCAATCTCCCCGTGCCCCCTTCCCAGCGACGTACATTCCTCGCTGTCCTCTTCTCTCCCTGGCCAGCAAGGTGCAGAGCCCTGCCTGGTGCACAGAGCTGGGGCAGGGCTGTCCGGCTGCCCTCAGCCCCCAACATTTTATTTATTTTTTACCCCCTGAGGTCTTGGGGCTCGCTGAAAGGTCAGCGAGGAGCACAGTTTGGGCAGCGAGGATTCCTCCTATAGCCAGGGCTGGTATCGTATAGCAAGCCACAGTAACCCCAGCTGGGGCAGCATCAAGTTCCTGGCCATTGGTCCTCAGGTTCTTAACTCTCACGGCACCTCAGCCTTGGCACCTGCCGGGGATGGAGCCCACGTTGAGCTGAGCGTGTCTGTGGTGTCTCCAGGCAGGTAGGAGGTGATGCACCGAGCTGCTGCGGCCGCTGCTGTGCAAGGAGGAGGCTACCTGAGCTGCTGTCGGCAGGCAGCGGGCTTGGGGGACAGCCAGTCTGGTCCAAATCAGCAAATCCTGCCTTGCCCCAGTTTCCCTGCCTGGCTCAGCCTGCTGCTCGGTGCGTCTGGCTCCCCGGCAGCGAGGCAGCACTGCGGCAGCCCACGTGCTGGCGCTCGGCGCCGTTTGCTCCTACAAAGGGTGAACGCCCTCTCTTTACCCCGTGTTTGCTGGGGCTGAGGCACGTGTTCAGGCAGTTACTGCGTGCCATTGTACTGCGGGGTGAGTTCACGCTCTGCAGCGTATTTGTGAGCCCCAAATGGGGAAGATTTTGCCTGGTTGCTGCTCATTCTTGCTTCTTGTCTGTTCTGTCGCTGCCCAGGTCTGGAGCTGCTGAAGAACTGGTGTGTGAAAGGGTACCACACCGGGGCGGGGACGGATCTGGCCCAGATGGTGAGTATGGCTACGGGTAAGCTAGGGAGAGGTGGTTCTGTGCTCCAAAGCGTGTGAAGAGGGGGGCAGAGAGCCCACAAACCTGCAGTTGTCTGGTTCAGAACCACTTGCTGCGCATTCCGCTCCTGCCCTACCTGTTTGCACTGTTCTTCCCTCGCTGCCGAGGCCTCCAGCAGTCTGGAAAAACCCACACTTCTCCATCCCTTGCTAACATAAAGTCCATGCAGTAAATCAGATCTGCAAGTACTCTGCATCTGAGGCTCCTTGGATGCGTTGGGCACAGCCTTACAAATTTAGCATCCCGCCTGCCCTTTATTCCCCTTGGTGAGGGAACAATCTCCGTCTGTCACTCCTGTGCCTTGGAGCAGGCTGATCTAGCGAAGAAACCCACTCTCCTGACCTCAAGATGCTCTGCTCCCACTTCCAGCAGAGGGATTCATTAAGCAGAGAGCAGAGACTGCTCCGTTTGCTATTCTGGGAACAGGCTGGTGGCAGTGACGATGCGCAGCAGTGTAAGGCAGTTGAAGCTGAAGCACGGCAGGGCAGCCCACTGCAGATCCCAGCCTATTCTCTGGGCACAGCGGGCTGAGGGGATTTTGCAAAAGGGCCATTTGCTCATCTTTCTCTCCCCCTGCAGTGGTCCTTCCCGAAGTCCTTCCTCCTCCAGAAAAGCGGCGTTCAGTCAAATGGCTTCAGCAAACTGGAACTGGGAGGACTGGGGTGAGTTGGCGGTGGCCGTGCTGTTCGCAGCGTGGCTTTGGGGCTGACACCCTGGCAGCAGGGAGGCCAGCTTTGTCTGAGGGGGAAAGGAAGAAGGCTTACGGGGTCTGACGCCAGCACCTGATTTCTGCAGAGCCAACGGGGTAGGGCTGGCGGGGTGTTGGCAAGACCAAACTTGTCTCTTTGGCGCCGTACGCCCCGTGCGTACTGGGCTGCCTGGTGCTTGGGGAGTGGCTGCCGTGGCCATCCCATCTCTGTCTCAAACAACTTCTCCTTTCTCCTGCAGCAAACTCCTGCCTCCAGCCGACGAGGACCTCAGGAGATGCCTGGAGCCCAGCCCTGCTCCAACTTTACCTCTCTCCAAGCACGCTGCTGCAGCCGAGCAGAAGCCTGCCGCCTGCCTCTGACGCTGCCCTGCTGCTGTGACCGGGCAGCTGCCGTCCCTCCCTGGGGACGCCTCAACCTACCTCAAAGGAAGAGCCAGGAGCTGGCTCCGGAGCCCCCTGAGCCGCACGCCTGCCTGCGGGCTGTTTTTAGGGAGGGATGTTTTGCTGGGGAGAGCTGTGTGACTTCCTTTTTTTTTTTTTAAAACAAACGGCAGGAGCTGCTGAAGTTGGGTTTGTGGCTGATGTTCGAGCCAGATGGGGGGGTTGGTTTCTTTGCTGCATGGGAGCTGCGAGTGAGTTTGGAGTCAGCCTGGCCTTCCCTTCCCCGACCAGCATGGGCTGAGCCTGTGCTTGCCTGGGTCACCCTGCACTGACCCCGAGCCCCTGGGAGCCCCAGGGAGCTGAGTCTGCTCCCCCCTCGCTGCAGGCCAGAGCGGGGAGAGCCTGGGCCCCCTGGAGAGAAGTCCTTGGCCCCCACACTGCTCCTCTGGGAGGAGCAGGGCTTGGCCCTCCTAGCCCATGTGTTTTATCCTCTCTGAATGCCTGTGCCACCCTCCTGCCCCTTGCCAGCCGTGGGTTTTGGGCAGAAGCTGGGCTTTTTGCCCCTTTTTTTTTCCTGCCTGGCTCCCGGCGGTACGAGGGCAGCGGTGGTGCTGGAGGAGGATCCCCTCGGTGCTGTCCCTCCTCCGGGGGCACCTGCAGTGCGTGGGGGCTGCAGGCAGGTGCTGTTCTCCTGGCCTCTGGTCTCTTTTCCCTTCGTTTTTATCAAGGATTTCCATTAAAGTTCAGCACTTGGCTGCTCTCCTGGCCTCTCTCTGTCTCCAGCTGCTGCCTCCCCACCCCTGGCAGCCCCCTCAGCCTGCCCTGGGGCTGGCAGAAACCCCTTCCCTTCCTTCCCCTCTCCCCGCAGCCCCCCGTGCCCGGAGCTGGGCCCTGTTTTCTGGTCTCCTTGGTGACAATCTCATCACTCCTCGGCTTCTCTCCAGCACCTGAAAATAGCCACCGAAAGCGGAGCTGCCTCTTGCCAGCACCGCCGCAGCGCCCAGCCTGGAGCCAGGCTGCCCAGCTGCGTGCCGGGGCCACAGGGGAGCGGGGTGGCTCTGGGGGGGCCCTCGGGGCACCCCAGCCCTGCTGGTTTGTGCCTAGCACCCAGCACCCAGCCCCCTGCCTCCTCCCTCCTCTTCCTCCCTGTTTTTGGGCCCTGCCTTTGCCGTAGCGCTCCGGGAGCGAGGCCTTTGCTCCTTAACGGGGTGCACGGGGGTGCTCGCAGCTGGCCCCAGCATCCCGCGGGTATTTTGGGAAGCTGTCGGCCGTGATTTAAAACCCTCTGCCTGGCCCTGCCTGGCAGCATCTCCCGCATGGGTCCTGACCCGGGGGAGCTCAGGGCCCTGCTCCCCACCCCGTCCCACGGGGGGCACAGAGCCGCTCCGTCCCTACAGCCAGCCCCATGCCTGCTTGCCCGGGGCTGGCCCGGCAGCAGGCCAGGCGTTCCTTCAACCTTCCCGAAATAGAAACGGAGCCGGGAGCGAGCGTGGGGCAGGAGGGGTGGCCCAGGAAGGAGGTTTTGGGGCAGGCACGGCTTGGGGACACCACCACGGGGACAAAGCGCCCGGCCCGGCTGTCCCCGTGTCCCCACAGCTGCTGGCTGCCACCGGGGCCATCCCTCCTCCAGCATCCCCAGGGCTTCGGGGTGCCGAAACCCCCTGCTCCTCCTGCCTCATCCCTCGGGGGCTGGGCAGGGGGCAGCTTCCCCACCCCGTCCCCATGTCCCCATCCCCGTCACCCTCCCCTCGCCTCCCCAAACCTCTGGGGGCCTCAGCGCCCTGCAGGTGCCTGTCTGGGGGTGGCAGGGTGGCGCTGCCTGGTGGCCCCCCCGGCGGCGGGGGCACGGCTGGCATTGCTCAGTGACACCCTATCTGCCAGGGCCCGGCCAGCAGCGGGCCCAGAATAGCAGCGCTGCCCTGCAGTCAGCATGGAGCAGCTCCCCGGCCCCGCTGCTCCGCAGGTACCCCCGGGACGGGCGGGGGGCACGGCCGGGAAGGCACCGCCTGGGGACCGGCCACTGCGGGTGGGGGGCACCGGGGGGGCTGCTGGCACCTTCCCATGGCCAGGCAAGGGCACGGAGCAGGGCACGAGCCGCCTGCTTGCCCCGGTGCTGCCAGCCCCAGGGAATGGTTGGGGTGGGGGGCGTTTGTATAGGGTCACCTCCCCGCCGGGGATAGCTGTGGTGTCCTTAGGGAGCAGCCCACGCAGCTTTGTTATGGTAGGGTGGCATGTAAACATTGGCTCTGCCGCTGGCCCTGCCCGCGGTGCGTGCTGCTTTGTTATTGTAGGGTCTCCCGGGGGATTAGGGGGGAACGTGGGGCCAGGCGGCCCGTCCTGCTCGCCCCCCTTCCCGCTTGGAGCTGCCCCTTTGTTATTGTAGGGGCTGCCCCTTTGTTATTGTAGGGTCTCCTGGCGCGGAGACCCTCTGATACCTGCAGGCTCCCAGCATCGGAGGAAGCCGGAGCAGGATTTACACCTTGGGGGCCGGGGCAGGGCTGCCACGGCACGGGGAGCACCCGCACGGCCCCGCATCCCCTGCCCTCCCCGGGGACCCCCGCTGCCCCCCCAAAAGGGGCTGTGTTGTCCGGGTGCCCCCCACCTGCACCCTGGGGTGGGGGCGAGGCTGTGCAGGGTGCTGCTGACCCCCCCAATCTCTCTGTGCCCCCTCAGATGGCGCTGCTGGATGCCGCCGCCCGCCCCGAGGACGAAGGTGGGTGTCTGGGGGGGGGTCTGCTGGCCCCAAGGGGTCTGGGGGCACCGGGACCTGGCAGCGGGGCTCAGAGCCGGGGCAGGTTTGCCCCTAGGGTTCCCGGAGGTCCCCAGGGAGGAGGAGGAGGAGGAAGAGGAGGAGGAGGAAGAGGACGGGCGGAGGAGCCCCAGGCCCGTCACCTTCACGCTGGGCCCCGAGGTGCTGGGGCTGGGCCCCGAGGGGGATTTCCAGACCCCCGACGCCGAGGTCTACATGCACTTCTTGCGGAGCCACTGCTGCTACGACGCCGTCCCCACCAGCTGCAAGCTCGTCGTCTTCGACACCAGCCTGGAGGTGAGGCCACGGGGGACCAGTGAGGGGACAGCCCGGGGTGTAGGGGGAGGTATCGGGGACCCCCTGACCCCAATTCCCTCCCCGTTCTGCTGCCAGATCAAGAAGGCTTTTGTGGCGCTGGTGGCCAACGGGGTGCGCGCCGCCCCGCTGTGGGACAGCAAGACTCAGAGCTTCGTGGGTGAGTGCCGGGAGCCCCGGGGTGCTGCCGGCCCCGCTGCGGGGTGCGGGCAGCACGGCCAGCCCCCCGTGTCTCCGCAGGGATGCTCACCATCACCGACTTCATCAACATCCTCCACCGCTACTACCGCTCGCCCCTGGTGAGTGCCACGGGGTTGGGCACGGGGCAGGGCAGGGGGTGGCCGCTGCTTCTCCCGCTCCCCAGCTCCGTGGGCAACCCAGGAGCTGCCCTGGAGCATCCCAGGGATTGGCGTTGCTTTGGGGCACCAAAAGGGTCCCCATGATGTGTCCCCATGGGCTGGGATGCTGGGGAAAGGGGCAGCCCCCCAAAACCCCCCCACACCCGGCTGGGTCCCCCTGACTGGGGCTTCTCTCTGCCCTCAGGTTCAGATCTACGAGGTGGAGGAGCACAAGATTGAGACGTGGAGAGGTAAAAGGGGGAGGTGACGGGGGGTGTCCAGGCTGGGGGCGGCGTGGAGGTGGCTCTGGGGGTGTGGGGCCCCGCTCCCACCGCTCTCCCTTCGCAGAGGTGTACCTGCAGGGCTCCTTCAAGCCGCTGGTCTACATCTCACCGAGCAATAGGTGAGCGGGGGAGAGCCGCTGGGACGCCCACCCGGCTGCCCTCGATGCAGCCCTGCTCCCCATGGGGAGGTGCCGGGGGGGCTTCCAGGCACAGCCGTGTCCCCCCGCGCCGTCCCCTGCAGCCTCTTCGACGCCGTCTACTCCCTGATCAAGCACAAGATCCACCGCCTGCCCGTCATCGAGCCCACCTCGGGCAACGTCCTGCACATCCTGACGCACAAACGCATCCTCAAATTCCTCCACATCTTCGTGAGTGCAGGGGGGGGCAGCGGGCACAGGGGGGGCGCAGGGTGCGCGCGCTGCTCGCCGGGGTCGCGTAGCGCGTACACACGCACGTGTGCCCTGCCCCAAAGCAGGGCTCCACCATCCCCAAGCCGCGCTTCCTGAAGAAAACGGTGCAGGAGCTGTGCGTCGGCACCTTCCGCGACGTGGCCGTGGTGCCCGAGACCGCCCCCATCTACACGGCCCTGGAGATCTTCGTGGACCGCCGCGTCTCCGCGCTGCCCGTCATCAACGCCGCCGGTACGCGGGGTGGAGAGCCCCCTGCTCACCCCCTCTGCGGTGCCTCCTGCCCCGTTCCCAGCCCCAAAACCCCCTCCTGAGCCCCCCTGCTCTGTCTCCTCGCAGGGCAGGTGGTCGGGCTCTACTCCAGGTTCGATGTCATTGTGAGTACCGGGCGGGCTTGCACGGCCGTGCGCCAGCGCGGTGGCACGAGCCTGCACGTGGGGACGGTGGGGAGGTGCCAAAAAGCGGGCTGTGGGGGCACTCACACCCCGGCACCCATCCCACGTGCGGTGGCCACGCGTGCCGGCACCCCATGCACCCGGGCACCGCCTCTCCCGCAGCACCTGGCGGCCCAGAAGACCTACAACAACCTGGACATCAGCGTGCGCGAGGCGCTGCGGCAGCGCACCGTGTGCCTGGAGGGGGTCCTCACCTGCTACCCCCACGAGACCATGGAGGACATCATCGACCGCATCGCCAAGGAGCAGGTGAGCGCCCGGGCAGCGTCCCTGCTGTCCGCCAGCCCCCTCCCTGCCTTCTGTCCCCCTCCCCACACACACACACACCCTGTGACGCTCTGCCCGTGCCCGCAGGTCCATCGCCTGGTTCTGGTGGACGAGAACCAGTACCCGCGGGGCATCGTCTCCCTCTCCGACATCCTCCAGGCCCTGGTGCTCACTCCCGCAGGTATCGATGCTCTTAACTCTTAGCCCACGACGCTCCATCTTCCTCCATTCGCACCCTCCATTTCTCTCCACTTCAGGTAGGCGCTGCCCTCCCCCGCCACTGCGTGCCTGCCCCCTCCCCACCGCTGGGTCCCTGTCACCGCACACACCCCACTGAGGCACTTTTTGGGTCGGGAATGGGTTTGGGATGCCCCCCCACACACAATCCCAGCAGCGCCCAGTTGCCCCGTGCAGGCAGGGTGCTAAACACACCAGGCTTGGGACCTCCCCAGCACGGTGCCTTCCCCGTCCCCTTGCAAGTCCCCGCTGTCCTCTGCACTGTCCCCATGTCCCCTGTGCCATCCCCATGCCCTGTGGCCACCGGGGCAGGACAGAGTGCCATGCCATAGGGTGCCCAGCCCTGCACCAGCGCCTGCTGGGGTTATGGGGTTATGGCCTTGTGCCCTCTCTCACCCCACAGGCATCGACTGAAGACACCGGGGACGTGCCGCCGCCGCCTCGTCCCACTCGGGGCCTCTTGCTTGGCCCGGCCCAGGCACTGGCGGGGCCGTGGAAGGAGGCTCAGGCCCCGGGGGGCTCTCCGTACGGGGGTGCTGCCCACCCACCCCGCTCCTGGGACTCGTCTTGAGCCCGGGGCCAGCTCCCTCCAGCCTCGCGGAGGACCAAGGGCGAGCACGTGGGGCTGCCTGACGGGCACCGTGCCGTGAAGGGCTGCGCAGCCGGGTGCAGGGACCCTCCTGGCCACCTCCAACCCGTCCCATCCCAAACTGCTGCCAGATCCGAGTGCTTCAGCCCCCGGTGAGCTGGGTCCTGCTGGGCTCGGGCGCAGGAGGGGGCACGGTGGTGGCGTGGCTCAGCTGCACACACACAGCCTTGTTTATTGTAGGGTCTCCTAGGGCTGGAGCGCCCCGGCAGCGGTGCTTGCAAGGGGACCTTGCACACTATTTTTTTTGGGGGGGGTATTTATTTATGTGCCGGTCTGCTCAGCCTTGTTGGAATAAAGCTGCCTGCCCCAGGCACCGTGGGCGTCCTCGCCTGTCTGGGCACACAGCCTGGCACGGCTCCTCGGGGCTGGGGAGGGGGTGCTGGGGGGTGCCCATTTGGGGACAGCCACGGGTGGCACCTCTGCCCCCATGGGGACACCCTGAGGCACGCAGCTCGGTGGCCTTTGGGGACAGGGGGAGCTGAGCCCATCCTCCCCCCCTGCTGCCTCACCCTGCCCCTTCCCGTGCCCCCTTATCAGCATCTCCAGGGAGGAACAACTGATAGCGAGAGGTCCCGTGTGATGCACGCCCCCTGTGCTGGCTGGCACTGCCGGGGGGCACGGTGCCAGCCCCCTCCCCACGGTGGGGACCCGCTGCCAGCTGCAGTTTTACTCCCCGGGGCTGGCTCTGTCCCTCCCCAAAACCCCCCAAACCCCGCTGGCGGCTCCATCCTGCCCCGCGAGGTGTGTGTGTGGGGGGGAAACTGAGGCACGGAGAAGGGGCTGGGGCCAAGGTCAGTTATTGAGACAGGACCCGGGCGTCCTGGCCCCAGGCACAGATCCACGCGCAGCGACACGATCACGGGACGAAGGAGACACCCCACGGCCGCCAGCCCCCTCCCTGCGCCCCCCGACCCCGGCAGGGAGAGCTCCTGGGTCCCCGCCACAGCCCGGGGGGGCACGGGATGGGACGGGACGGGGCTGGGGCTGGGGGTGGGGGGACCCCTGGCAGCGTGTGAAAGGCACAGCAAAGCCCCCAGCCTCCTGCTCAGGGGGCCCCCGGGCGAGCGATGAACTCCAGGTTGATGGGCTTGTCGGCCACCAGCACGATGCGGGACACGGACGTCACCTCCACGCCGCGGGGGTCCGGCCGCACCTCGAACGCTTGGATGATCTGGAGGGGGGAAAAAAGGAGAGTGGCGGTGCCTCGAGATCCCCCCAAAACCACCCAGCACAGCCTGGGGGGGGCCCTACTCACCCTGGCGAGGGCCAGGTGCATCTCCAGCTCGGCGATGCGGCGGCCGACGCAGGCGCGGACCCCGTAGCCGAAGGGAATGGAGCTGAAGGGGTGGTGGGGGGAGCCGTAGCCCCGGAGCCAGCGCTGGGGGAGGAAGCGCTCGGGCTCGGGGAAGTAGGTCTCGTCGTGGGACATGGCGTAGTGCGCCAGGACGAAGAGGGTCTGCGGGGTGGGAAGGGGGTCAATGCCCCGCGGGGCACAGCGGGGTCCCCTCCCTGAGTGACCCCGACTCACGTTCTTGGGGAAGAGGTAGTCTCCGATGATGATGTCCTTCTCGTAAAAGACCCTGGCGTTGGTGGGGACCACGGGGTAGACCCTGGGCCGGGATGTGGGGAGAGTTGGTGCGGGAGCTGCTCCCACCTGAGCCCCAAGGTAGGGCCAGGAGGAACATCTCCCGCTGCCCGGCAGCTCCGTCCCACCCCGGGGAGGATGTGGGTGGGCCCCAGGGGGCTGCAACCCAGCTCTGCGCCCTGCCTGGCCGGTGTCCCCAGCACCAGCACCCCCAAAAGCCGTGAGGCTGTACCTCAGCGTCTCCTTGATGATGGCCCGGAGCATCGGCATCTTGGGGATGTCCTCGGCTTGAGGAAAGCGGTCCGGGGGCACGACGGCTTTCAGCTCCTGGTACAGGGTCTCCTGGATGCCTAAGTCCCGGGAGAGGTGGTACAGGGCCCACGACAGGGTGTTGGAGGTCTGGGGGAGCAGAGGGGAGGGAGGGAGATGGGGCTGGCACCAGAACACCCTCGCGGTGCGGCAGCGTGGCACCAGACAGCCCCGTGCGCAGGGAAAGAGGGAGGGAAACTGAGGCACGGAGCCGGGTGGGTGGCAGAAGGGAGCACAGGGGCTGCACCGACGGCTCCCTGAGCCCTTTGGGGCAGTGCGGGGCTGGCCCTCACCGTGTCCACGCCGGCCAGCAGCAGCTCGGCCACGCTGCCGTAGACCTCGTCCAGGCTGAGCCTGCCGCTGGCCAGCAGGTAGCTCAGGTAGCCCGACACCTCCTTGCCCCTCTCCACCTGCCCCTCCAGCTCCTTCATCTTCCGATCAATCAGGTTCTTGCCTGCGGGGACAGAGGTGGCCACGGGGAGGTGACCCAGAGCGCACGGAGAGGCGGGCAGACCCCGGGTGGCCAAAAAGGAACGCGCCCTGGCCACGCTCGGCGGCTCTCTTTGGGTGGCTGCCCCCCTCGTGAGGGTCCTTGTGGGGTCTGACCCCATCCCCAGGGCTCACCGAAGGCAAAGATGGTGTCCCAGCTGTCCAGGTAGCGGTCCCAGTAGGGCAGCACCTTGCGGCTCCAGCGGGGCAGGACGGTGGCGAAGATGGAGTTCTTGAACATGAGGTTGATGGAGTCGATGAAGTGCTGCGTCTCGGCGGGGACCTGCTGCTTCAGGCACCCGATGCGGGTCTCGAAGAGGATATAGGAGATCCCTGCGGGAACAGACCGCATCCAGACCCCCGCGGGGACGCAGCGGGGCGGGGGCGAGGGCCGGGCCCCCCCCTTTTACCTTCCAGGGCGAAGCGATAGAGCAGGTTGGCCACGTCCCCCACCAGCACCCCCGAGGGGCTGCGGCTCCGCTCCTCGCGCAGCCGCACCATCAGGTCCGACACCACCTCGCCGATGGCGTCCGCGTACAGCAGCGCCTCCGAGGGCTTCAGCAGCCTCTTGTTGAGGACCTGGCGCAGGCGGTACCAGCGCTCCCCTTCCCTGCAAGGGGAGCCGGGCTCAGCCGGCGCCGTGCCAAATTCGCCCCGAGCCCTGCCAGGCTCTCCGCCCGCCGGCAAAGGGAGCGCTGGGAGCTCCTGCCCTGACCCCGCAGCACCCCGGGGCAAGGGGGCAGGGGGTTTGCTGCCCCGCAGGGCACGGCCAGGGCAGGACTCACTCGGTGAAGGGTCCGTAGGGCAGGCGCCGGGTGTCCCGGTGCTCCTTCCACAGGGCCATGTCGCTGCGCATCGGGTACTTGCCCTCCTGCCGCAGCAGCTGCTCCAGCACCACGGGGCTCCCGATGTTGATGTTCTGGTAGTGCCCGAAGGTCGACTTCCAGATGGGGCCGTAAATGCGCCGGGACATCAGCTGCGAGGCAGCAGAGCAAGGCAGGGTGAAGGGGGCGTCGGGGTGGGGGCAGCGCTCAGCACCGGGGCTGGATCAGTGCCCGGGCACAGGAGGCACCGACCCCCTGCAGGCACCTCCCTCAGCCATCCCAGGGATGTGTGGGGAGCCCGGTGGGTCTTGTAGGGTGGCACAGACCAGGAGGGGACAGCAGGGACAGGGACAGCTGCCACGCACTCGGGGCTTGGCCATCCATGCTCCGCTCGGGAGCGGGTCCTTGAACCCGGCTCCGATAAGGGGTGGTTAATGATCAGCACCGGGCTGCTCCCGGGGCAGGTGTCCAAGCGCTGGGGCCACACGTGGCCTTGGGCTCCCGTACCACCCAGGGGACATCCACCAGCATCAGCCCCTTGCAAGCCACAGGGCCACTTCCAAAGGGCTCGTGGCACCTCGCCGGGCACCGCCACAGCCCCCGCGGAGCGGGACCAAGCCCAGGGGGCTGCGGGGACCCAGCAGGGAAGCCGTGGTCCCGGTTCCCCGTGGCTGCGGGGATGCACGTGGTACAATCTCCCTTGGTGACTGACTGCATCGCAGCCTGAGCCCGGATTCATCTGGATTCGTCACCGCGGGGAGACGTTCCTCGCGCGCGGTGGCAGGAGGAGGGGGAGGGACGGCCGCCCCGGTGCCGGTGCCGCAGGCGTGGTGCACCCTGAGAACACGGGGCTGCGGGTGGCTGCACCCTGGGTCGAAGCCTGCTGCCAGGACCATGCCAGCTCATGGCCAGGACCCGGCACGGCTTCGGGCCTTGGAGCGCAGGGCTGGGAGAAGCTGCTGGGATCAGGGGAAGGCACCTCCGGAGCTGTCTGCAAAGCTGGGCCACGCTCAGAGCCCCAGGGGAGCAGCAGGGACCTGTGCCTGCTCTCCCCGAGCCCCTGCTCCCCTGCCCGCTGCTCCGCGGTGCCAGGAGGCCTGATCCTGCACTCTCCTCCCAGCCGTGGCGGGTCGGAGCTCCAGGGTGCTGGAGGCTGCCCGCCTGGCTCCTGGCCAGCCAAGCCCATGGCTTGCTTCATCCGACGTATGAGGAAGTGCCGACAGAAGGAAACAAACAGCTGCCTGCTCCTCCCCTGCATCCCCGGGCACCACATGCCCCCGCATCTGCCCCCCAGACTGCTGCTCGCTGCAGCTGGAGCTGGCCGGGGGTGCCGGGACCCTGCGAGCAGCCCCTGGCCCTCGGGGGGAAGCCAAGGCACGCGTGGCCCTGCCCGGCTCGGGCACTCCGAGGCAGCCGGTGGGCTCTTCTGGGTGCCACCCGCTTCTCCACCAGCCCCTCCGTGCGCTGCCCCCCCCCGCATCCCCCCACGGGTGCCGGGGCGCTCCCCACCCTGTCACTCGCGGGCTCACCCCCACGCGGGCACCCAGCTCGCCGCGACCCCATCCCCACCACCCATCCCCAAACCCCCCCCAGCTCATCGTGCCACCCTCCCCACCTCCCTCTCACCCTCGGGGACCCGCAGCCAGCCCCCCCACCCCCCCACGGGGGGCATCCCGCATCCCCCGGGCCGGCCAAACCGCGCGCGCCCCGGGCACCTGGAGCCGGTGTGTGTGCAGCAGGTAGCCGCGCAGGAAGAGCCAGAAGAAAGTCCTGAGCAAACCCGGCCCCGGCAGCTCCGCGGGGCCCTTCAGCCGAGCCGGCCCCGCCGCCGCCGCCGCCGAGCTCCCGGCCCTGCGCGGCGGCCCCGGGCTGCGCGGAGGCGGCGGCGGCGGCGGCGAAGGGCGAGGGCGCAGGAGCAGCGGCAGCAGCGGCCGCCGAGCCCCGCCGCTCGGGCCCGCCATGCTCCGTCGGCAGCGCACGGGACGGGGCGGTGCGGGGAGGCACCGGGGGGCGGCGGGGGGCGGCACCGGGGGAGGCACCGGGGGGCGGCGCGGGGGCGGCACCGGCAGCGGGGAGCGGGGAGCGGGCACCGGGAGCCGCTTGTGCGCGCCGGGAGCCGGGCACCGCGCACCGGGGGGGGTGCGTAAAGGCACCACCGTGGCCCCCGATCTGGCACCGGAGGCGCTGCGCCCCGGGCACCGTGCGGAGAGTGCCGGGTGATGGCACCGGGACCGGCGAGCAGCACCGGGCACGGTGACACCTCGCCCATCGGTCCCCGTCCCCGTTCTCTCTCCCTGTTTCTGCTCCTGCCCCATTTTTCTCCCCATCTTTCTCCCTGCCCTTGTCGCTCCCCGCCCCTGTGTGCCCCCCTCCGGTCCCCCCGAAGTGTCCCTTGGTGCAGCCGTGTGGTGTGGGAGGACCTGCTCCAGGCCACAGGGACAGTGCCAAAGGTGCTGGGAGGCTGCGCTGGGCTGGCACTCATCCCTCCCCTGGGGAAAGGGTTGGCAGCTCGGGGAGGGCGCAGCCACCCCACAAGGCAGCCGGATGGGGACACCCAGCGTGGCTGTGGCACCTTTTTAGGGACGACTTTGCTTTGTCACCGCGGCAGTGGGAGCGTGGCACCGGCTCCTGCCAGCCCACGGGCTGTCGCTGCTGCGGCGGTGCCCAGGACGCGTTCCCTCTGCCCGGCCTGGCGCTGCCACCGGGTTTGGGGGCTCTGCTCTGCCCGCAGCGGGACCCCGTGCCGTGCTGGGCCGCCCCACTGCTGATCATCGACCGCCCTTATCAGGTCAAAGTCCTGGACGGGCACATTTTGTCCCCAGGGCAGGCAGACACCTGAGAGCCCCGGGGGTGGCAGTGTCCCTTGTCCCCCTCGGGGACGAGAGCTACCCCAGGCTGGGCTCCAGGTGCCCGACGTGCCCTGCAGCAGCGGGGCCGGGGCTGGGTGGTCCCGGGGGGCTGTGGGGGCGCTGGGCAGGGGCCCCCGTGAGCCAGCAGACACCCGGCAGAGCCGGGGCGCACAAGTGTGAGCGCCTGCCGCCATCTCATGGCTGCGCGCAGCCTGTGCTGCCCAGCCTGGGCGCACACCCCCGGCACCACGGGGGGGTTTCCAGCCCGGGCTGCGCCCCCCCCAGGGCCTCGCCCGTGTCCCCTTGCTGGGGAGTGCTTTTTGCCCCCCTTCTTTCCCTTGGCAAACGCCAGCTGGGGGACCCCAACCGCTGGGGCTGGCTGCTGGGGGGGGTGTTCAGAGCCAAGACACGTCCCGGGGGGGGCTTGCTGGTGGGGCTGGGGGCTTCCCCGGGGTGGAAGGAGGCTGCTGAATCCACAGCTCTGCCCCTGTCCCTGCGGGGTGTTCCTGCAGCACGCCCAGCTCCCGGGGTCCCTGCAGAGCGGTTGTCCTGCAAACTGGGGGGGCTCGGGTGCCGGGCACCCCGCAGGAGCTCTTGGGGCTCGGGTGCTCCCCGTCCCCGCAGCGGGGAGCTGCTGACGGGGAACGGCCCCCGCGGGACCCCAAAGGGCAGGGGGCGACCTCGTGGGGTCTGACAGAGCCCCTGTCCCCAAATCCGGCCCAGCCGAGGGGGACCCCGGTGCCCGGCTCCTTCTCGCCGCAGCCGCTAGGCTGTGCTCCCTCCTCTCCCACCGCGGGGAGCCGCCGGGGACCTGCAGCGCCGCCGAGCCCCGTGCCCTGCCCGCATCAGGATGCGGCCCCGCAGCCCCGGGGGGGTCCCCGCCTGAGCCCCCAGCAGCCCTGGGTGGCGGCACCCAAGGGTGCTCCTCCAGCTCCCCCTCTCCAGCCCGGTATCGCCCCGGTTTCCCAGCCCCGGGGGCCGGTGGCAGGGGGGGCGTGCATTGAGTCACCCGGGGGGGAGCAAGCGGAGGGGACAGCGAGAGGCCCGAGGCCACGGGGATGGCTGCCAGGGCTGCGGGGGCTGTGGGGGTGGGCGTGCGGGAAGGAGGGGGGTCGGGTGAGTCAGGCTGCGCCGTCGGCGGCCTGGCGGGGACTTCCAAAAGGAAGTGGCTGGGCCATGACACATCCCCAGCCGGAGGGTGCCGCAGGGGTCCTGGGGCTTCTCCAGCTCCAGGGACAGCTCAGCGGCTGCTGCAGGGGTCCCTCGTCTCGCTGGGGTGGGCAGGGGGCTGCAGCGGGGGCCGTGCTGGTGGGGATGGCGTCGTGGGGTGTCCCTGCACCGGGGATCGATCCCAGCGGGCAGGGCAGAGGCAGCAGAGCGTTCATCCGTGGGGACGCAGAGATGGGGGTGGCCACGGGCCATCCTTCCCCACGCTGGATGGGACCTGTGGGTGCAGGGACAGGCGCCGTGGGACCCCTGCCCCGCTCTGTCCCCCTGACCCAGCCACCAGCTGCTGCTCGCAACGCGGTGGGTCCTGGCCGCCGGGGCAGAGGGACAGCTCTCCTTACGTGACTTGCGCAGAGTCACCCAGGAGCTGGAAACTTTTCCCAGGGCTGCATCCGCCTCACCCCCTTTTGCTGTCCCCGAGCTGGGAGCGGGCTGTCCCCCTGGGAGGGCATCCCCTGAGTCACCCCAGGAGAGCCCAGGCGGTGAGAAGGCTGCGCATGGGGTCCCCGTAACTGCTCTGCCGTCACGCCAGCCGTGCGTCACCGCGCTGACACCGCCTGAGTCACGGGCTGTGCCGGGGTCAGCGGGGCTGCACAGCTGGCTGGGGGGACACGGGGAGATCCGGGAGGACCGGGACACGTCCCAGGTCTGCAGTCAGGGCTGTCCCCCCTCACCGAGTGCCCAAGCAGGGCCCTCTCGCCCCTCTCCCTAAGGAACCCATTCCCGTGGAGAGGCAGGACAGCCCCCTCGTGACCAAGGGGACAGCACAAGCTTTGGAAACAAGCCTCGAATCAAGCACCACGATAGCCCCAGCATGCAGGGCTCAGCTCCCAGCAGCCAGCTCTGGTGCCCTGGGGGCCCCGGGGTGCCGGGACCTTGCCCCGAGGCCGTGGGGCCGGAGGCTGGGGCAGCCCTGGGGCTGCCGGCCGGGCGCGCAGGCAGGCTGTTATCGGGGAGACGGGAGGCAGCCCGGGCTGCTCTCAAGTGGGCCAGGCTGATTAGTGCCTTCAAGTGCCTACAGAGTTATTCTAAGTCAAGTAGGCGCGAAGGGAGCCGGCCTCGCCAGCCTGGGACCGGCGTCGGGCGAGGGAGGGCTGGGACCCGGCCGACCCCATCGCCTTGCTCCCCGCGGCCCCAAGCAGCCCTGCGTGGTGAGGGGGTGCTCCCCTGCTCCGGCCGCCCCTCTCCGTCCCTTCCTCCCGCTGCAAAAGGCTGTTTGCTCCAGCCCCAAAGCAAACCTGATTTTATCTCCCGGCTGCAGTTCCCTTGGCCGTGGGCCACGGCCGATGCCTCCTACGCAGCACTTGCGGAGCCCATTGGGGGACCCGCGCACAGAGCGGGCTGTGTACGCCGCCACATGACATCATGTTTACGGCCCGCGGGGGCCCAAGGACACCCCCTCCCTGCTCCCAGCCCCCCCGAGCCCTGCGTGTCCATCCCAGCCCGCAGCTGCACAGCATCCCGTGCTCCCTGCACCGGGCAGTACGGCACAGGGGGAGCTGGGGGGAGCGGGGCCAACCCCGGCATCATTTCTGCCTTGGGGGGGTGCTTTCGGATCTGCTGGTCCCCCCCCCCCCCAGCCTCGGTTTCCCCTCTGGAGTGTGGATGCCGTGCTAGCGCTGAGTGTGGGCTGCTGCGGCGGCACGAGGTCAGGCCCTCGAGTTGTTGCTCCGAGGGAAAGGCAAATCTTCTCCCCTTGGGACATGGATGTTCCCGGCTCTCCCAGGACAGAGCTGGGGCTGCGCTGCTCTTGCGTGAAACTGAGGCTGTCGGGAAAGAGCAACAGCATCCAGAGCCACGGGGGCTCGCTGTGGAGTGCTAGGGCCATCCATCCTTCCAGCTGTCCGTCTGTCTCTCCATCCATCCATCCATCCATCCATCCATCCATCCATCCATCCATCCATCCATCCATCCATCCACCCATCCATCCTCACACCTATCTATCCACCCCTTCAGCTAGCCTTCCCCCCATCCATCTGTCCATCCATCCATCCATCCATCACTGTGCTGTCAGTGCTGCTGTCCCCCCTCGGGGCCCAGCCGCTCTCACCTCTCCGGTGCGGGGCTCCCCGAGGCCAGCGATGGAGAGCTGGGAACCGCTCGCACCCCGATGCTGGGGACCTTTTGGGGTCCCCCACGGCCACACCAGGAGGCTGTGAGGTTCTCCGTGCCCACGGGTGCCCAGAGTGGGGCCCCGGGGGCGCAGCGTGCTCGGGTGCAGGACACACTGGCCATGAGGAGCACCACGGGCAGGGGGTGCAGAGGAGATTCCCGGGGCTGTGCCCACCATCTCCCGGTGCTGGCTATGGGGCCGGCCGTGGGGCAGGGGCTGAGGCAGCATGAGTGCTGTCCGGGGGGGGGGAAACCTGTCTAATTTAAGACGGGGCCCCGCGGTCGCTGTCAGTGGCGGGCGGCGCTCTGATCTGGGGACAGGTCCTCGTCAGCTCCGCTCGCCGCCCGCCGGCCCGACATGAAAGGGCTCTGCGCCCCGATAAGGCCCCAGCCGGGCGGCCCCGTGGTGGCAGCGCCACGGCTGATCCCGGGGGCAGCCCGCGGGGACCCCTCGCAGCCAGCCCATGGCCAAATTCCCCATCACCATGCGTCGGGGAGCTCAGCGCCCTGCTCGGCGCACCGAATGGTGCCCCCGTCCCCTCCGGCTCCCACTGGTGGCAGCGCCCCACGGGCTGGGGGCTGTCCCCACGCAGCCTCCCCCCCCGCCTCTGTTTTTCGCCAGCCCCTCCGTGCCGCGGATGGGGCCGGTGTTGACTTAATAAGCTCATTCTGCTCCCGCGGCGAGGCCGCAACCCGGGGCTGGTGACATCACACGGCGCTGCCATGGGGACGCCGCGATGTCACCGGCACCGCGATGACCTCACGGCGGGAGCAAGGGGATGGGGCCAAGCCGGGCTGGATCACCGGGGTCCTGGGCGGCCAGGGAGGGGAGGGAAGCTGGGAAAGTATGCGGCCGCTGCGCGCCGCCGTGTTTGGCTTGGAAGTGGCCGCGCTTTCCCCGCAGCGGGGAGGGACGGTGCCCTTCCTCCCCCCAGCTTCCCCTCCCGCAGCCCCCACTTTGTGGCTGGGGGGGGGGGGGTGGTGGGGGATTGGGGACCCCCAGATCCCCATCCCTGCGCTTTGGGGTGGGTGGAAAAGGCAGAGTGGGGTCGATGTGGGGAGGCTGCGTCCCCAGGCTGGACCCTAAAGCGCCCCAAAGCCATCTGTGCGCTTCCCTACAGCTGGTGGCAGGTCTGTCACTGCTGCTTGGGACCCCACAGCTGGTTGGGGGGGGCAGCCAGACCCCCACATTTACTCTGCAGGAGCACAGGGGCGCCCGCATCCCCTTGGCACCCCCCCCCCATCATTAATTTCCATCAGTGGCCAAGCGGGGCCAGGGGTGGCCGAGGAACACAGCGCTTTCCCCTGATAGCAAAAATAAATACATTAAAATTCTTGCAGGAGGCAGAAGAATGCGGGACGGCAGGAAAAAATTGTTTTATAATTTGTAATAACACAAAAGCTGGAGGGGGGGCAGGGGGGAAGCCGTGAGAGGCGAGGGAAGGCAGAGGCAAAGGGCCGGGGAAGGCTGCGGTGTGGTGGCGGCGGGGACAGCCCCGGCTCAGCACCTCCACCGGGACCTCGTCCCCGAAGGATGTGGCCCGCGGGTCTCGTTGCAGAGGAGGAAGGAGCAGGGCTCTCAGCCCCAGCTCTCCGAGCTGCCCCCAGCAGCTCCGTGCCTCAGTTTCCCCTCGGATTTCCGCGTGGCTGGGGGACAAAGCGCAGCCCCCGCCGCACGCAGGTGCCGGCCTTTGCCCACCCCTCTCGGGGGGCTTCAGCGCAGCCCCCACCCGCTTGGGCCACCTCTCACGAGCAAGCTGGGGGTCTTACAGCCCCCCCCGGCCCCCCAGCCCCACGAGGGGCCGCTTCCCCTGGCTGTGGCAGCGGGGACGTGACAAGGCGAGTCGCTGTGCGCCAGGCGCACCTGCTGCCGGGACGGGGCCCCCCCCTCCCTCCCTGCTCCCCTCTTGGGGCTGAAATCAAAGGGATTTTTCTGCCCGTAGGAAATCAGATAAAGCCTTCTCACCTTTGTGGTGCAGACAGAGGCGGCCACGGCGCTCGGGGCGGGGGGACAACAGGCACTTTCAACACGCCGGCGGATGAGCTGCGTGCTGCGGGCACGGTGTCACCCTGTCCCCAGCCCCCGCTGGGATGTCCCCTGCCCAGGAGCTGCCTGGTGCCGACTGCCCCCTGTACCCAAGGCGGTGGGGGAGCCACGGGGCGGGGGGGATGGAGGCTGCTGGGTGAAAGCAGAAGACCCCAGGGGTGATGCAGCAGCCCCGGTGCAGCTCGGGGAAGGTCCCCGTGTCCCCATGCCAGGGTGAGGGCAGCTCGAGGCTGGTGGCAGCGCCACGGATGCCGAGCTGGAGGCCGGTGCCCGCGTGGGAGGGCAGGGTGGGAGCAGGTGGGTAGGAGGTGGTGGGAATCTCTTCCCTCCCGCACCCACGGGGAGAGGAGAGCCGTGCCAAGCCGCAGAGAAAACCTGAGTCATTCGCCACCAAATGCTGCCGGTGGGAGCCAGCGTGCCCAGGTGAAGGGGAGGAGGATGCTGGGGCTGGGGAACCTCAGGGGAAGCCCAGGAGGGGTGAAAATTGGGGTGGCAGCCTGCGGGCACCCCCTCCTTCTGTCTCCTTCCCCGCTCTGCTCGCTCCTCACCCACCTGCCTGTGAGGAGGGGGGGGTTGCCGAGAGATGCTTGGGGGTGTCCCTTGGGCAGCGTCCCCCGCTGGGACACCCTGATGGGGTGCCGGGGAGCGGGGCAGAGCCCTTAATAAGGACACCAAGCAGAGGGCGGTGCGGGGATGCCAAGCTCGGCCAAGGGACCCCCGGGGCCGTGCAGGTGGGCAGGTGGCGGGGGGGGGGGGACAGGGTGAGGCAGGGCCGTGCCAAGCAAGGCGGCGGGGCCGGGCGAGCCGTGGGTGCTTCCCGGTGGCCGGAGGATGGCCGGAGCCGTGGCCGGAGCCGTGCCCGTGGCCGTGGCTGAGCGCGCAGGGCGCTGCGCTTGGCATCCCGGAGTCCCCCCGCCCGGCCCGCCCTGTCCGTCCCCCCGGGCTCCGGTTTCCCTGTCGGAGGCAGATGCTTTCGCAGCCCTGTCCCTCCTCCTCCTTCTGCGGAGCAGCCTCCTTCGCCGCGCTCCAGCCGCCCGGAGGTGCCTGCCCAGCCCAGCCCAGCCCAGCCCGGCCCGGCACGGCCCGGCCCGGCACGGCCCGGCCCCGGGCTGGCGGAGGGAGGCAGCGGGCACCCAGCCGCGGGGCCCCGGCCAGCCCCGCCGCCCTCCTCCTGGGGGCTCGGAGGGGGGCTCGGCTCTCCTCGCTGCCCCCCAGCCCCTGGCAGGATGTTGCCCCCCTCCCGGACCCAGCTGGGGCTCTTCTTCATCCTCCTCTGCCCCGCCAACATCATCGGGCTCTGGTGGTGAGTAAGGGCAGCCCGGGGGTGGGCGCGAGGTGGGCGACGGGGTCCCGAAGCCCTTTAGGGGTGCGCCCGGCTTGGGGACAGAGCCCCCGCACCCCTGACACCCCGACGGTGGGGACCGGGGGTCGCCGGGGGGGGGCAGAGCCAGCTGTGGGGTGCACACAGGGTGGGTTCGGGCTCCCCCCGGGCACCCCAGCGTGCCGGAGACCGGTGGGGGGCAGAGGGCTAAGGGGGGGGAGGGATTGGGGTACGGGGCACCCCGATCCTACAGAAGGAGCCGCAGCCTCCCCGCCGCCCTACAAGCCCGCCGCCCGGCAGGGCTGTGTGCCTGTGGGGCGGGGAGGGGGAGCGGGGGCCTCCAGACCCCTCCAATAAGTCAACTTTAATTAAAAGCCCGAGGGTCCCCACGGCGTCCCCTCCCCGAGAGGTGCCCTGGCCGCGGCGGGGACAAAACCCCTGTTTGTAATGGTGCCTTCATCAAAGGCAGGGACAGTGCTCCGCAGGATCCCGGAGGGGGTGGGGGATTCATTACAGGCGCAGAGCCGGGACCCAGCCTTGGAAAGCCCAGGTATCTGTCGAAACATGAACTATTTAAATCTATTAAGAATTTCACCCGGCCTGTCTTTATCCGGTTTTAAGTGCTTAGATTCCAGCTCCCCGGCGTGCCGTCCGGGCTATCATTCATTATCTGCGGCTATTCGTCTCCACATTGTCACACTCTTTTGACCCCTAAAATAAAGCTCGCCGTAAGCCTTTCCCCTCCCGTTCCCCCGCCCGCCCGGCGCTGATTTATTCCCCGGCTCCATCCCCTTCTCCAGCCCCGGCTGCGGGGACGCGGGGCGACAAGGGGGGGGCCTGGCTGGGTACAAATCCTGCCCTCCCCGGGGCTGGGGTCGTGGGGAAGGGGTTAACGTGGCTCTGAGCGGGGTGGCCCCGCCGGGCAGGGTTTTTTGCCGGGGATCCCTCGCTCCCCGCCGCTCGCCTCCGGACATCTGCGCCATCCCGGGGCGCGCTCCCTCCCGCTGGCTGCGAGCTGCGTTCTTTTTCCTTGGCTAATTCTCTTTGCGCACGCAAAGGCTGCCCCTTCGGCCGTCCCCGCTGTCCTCACCCCGGCCCCACCGACACCCACCCGCTGCTCCCCTCGTCCCCAAGCTCGCGGCCCGCACCCCAGCTGTGGGACGGCGGTGGCACAAGCCCCACGGACCTCGCTTTGCCCTCGGTTTGGGGGCGGGTGGATGGGGCCAGCACGGGCAGGGCGCTCCGAGCCGTGTCTCACCCCACGCACGGGTCCCGCTGGTGCTGCGACTGTGCCCTGCGTGCGCTGGCAGCGCCGGCGTTGGGGAGATTAGAAGGATTTGGCAGGGGAGGGCAAGGGGTCAGGCTTGTTTTTTCTTCCCTTAAAAAAAAAAAAAAAAAAAAGAAAGAGAAAAGGAACCTTTAATTTAAGAATAATAAGGCAGCTGCGAGCAGCGTGGCCGAGCGCGCCGGGCAGCGCAGGGGGGTCACCGGTGCGCACAGGGGGAGGCGAAGCCCACCAAAGGGATGTGGCGGGCTTCCCAGGATGGGGCAGGTGGCTGATTCACGAGCTGCTTCCCCTGGGGCAGAGCTTGGGTCTCCTGCCCGGCTGAGATCATCCAGGGAGCTCTTCTCATCTGGGGGAGAGCCCCGGCGCTGCCGGCCCTGGCAGCAGGCTCCGGGCAGGCACCTTCCCACGCACCTGCTGCCGTGACCCGGCCACCTCCCAGGAGGGGGCTGCGTCCTGGTGCAGCTGTGCCTGGGCTCCTGGAGCACCCAGGGGGTGCTGGCAGTGGCAGAGCCACCCCGCAGAGCCATCCCTTGCTGTCCCTGTCACCAGCACATGGGGATCTCGGTGCTGTGCCTTTGTTTCTCCGTCTGTGCGCACTCGCCTGGCTGCAAGGTGCCACAGGGGCACCCGTGGGTGCTTATCCAGGGGGTGTGTTCCCCCCGGCAGGGAAGGGAGGGCTTCGTTCACCCTTCTCCCTGGCCCACCTGCGGGCACAGTGCAGGAGCTGCCTGTTTGAGGTGCTTTTTGCCATCCTGGTGACAAAGGACCTGTGGGAGCGAGTGGCTGGTGGGTCCGTCTGCACTGACAGACAGGTGCTGGTTTGGTGCGGTGTCAGAGGAGGGATGCTCTGTGTCCCTGATGACTGAGAAAAAGCTTCTTTGCTGCAGCAGGGTGTCCCCAGGTGGGTCACTGGGGATCCAGGCACCCCCATCCTCCACCCCCTGAGCCCCCGTGTTGGAGTTGAGGCAGGGGGACAGAGGGATGGGCACGTGCCTTCCCGTGGCAGAAGGCAGTGCTGAGGGGGAAAATGGGCTGCTCACGTGCTGCAGGTCCCTTGGCTTGCACCAGGCTGCAGGGAATCAGCTCCCCTGGCTCACACCACCCCTGGAAAATCTGTTTCTTCCTCCTCCCTCCATTTTTTCATGTTCGTCACCCAGCTCCTCGTGTAACCATTCCTCCCTCAACAGGGCAGGTGGGGATGATTTGGGGCTCCCAGAACAGCAGGGACATGGGCAAACCTGGTGTCTTGGCAGCCCCGAGCATGTTCGGGGCAGGATTTGGGCTGAGATATTTTGTGGCCGTGTCCCTTGGACTGCTCAGGCACTGCATCATAACCGGCTGTCCCTTACCCCTCACTCTGCCGTGTGTCCCCATGCCCACCCTCTGTCCCATGTGCCCCAGCGGCCTCCCCTTTTCCTCCACCACCCCAACCAGCACCCCCAGCACCACGAAGCACGGCCGAGCCTGTAAGGGCAGGCTGCTGGCTGGCATGCCCTTGGCTGAGCCGTGAGTCACCTGCCATCCCGCTGACCCACGCCCGCCACCCCACAGCCCCCAGGGTGCCCACGGGCTGTCCCGGGCATGCCCTGGCCCCGGCTGCCCTGGCACGGGAGCCCTGCCCCGTGGCACCCTCTGGGGCAGCCACGCTGGGGTTTCCAAAGGGAAAACGTCCCTGCCTAGCATGAAAATGTTCAGCCTAGCGTGACCCCGCAGCCAGCAGGTCCCTGCCGTGCGAGAGCCTCCTCTCCAGAGATTTGCATCCCATCCCTGCCCCTGGTGCCCCGAGGAGGGCAGGGGAGGGGTGCCGCAGCTCTGCCCGGCCCATGGGATTTCCAGCTCCCGTGATGCCCCCGACGCTGCTCGGCAGCCAAGCCCTGGCTGTGCCCCCCAGGCTGGTGACTTGCTGCTTACTCACCCCGCTGTGCTCCTCCTGCTCGGCTTCCAGCACCCCCCCAGCCCTCCCGGGTCAGTAACCCAGCTCCAGGCACCCACGCGCATCCCCAGGGGAGGAGCCGGGCACTCGCAGGGCATCTGCGTGGGGAAGAAGGGAAGGTAGGCTGGGGAAAACCCACGTCCCCCCCTCACCCTGCTTGCACAGGAGATGGGCACGCTGCTGGGGTGAAGGTTGGGCTCCTGGATGAGATTTCCTTGCAGGACGGCCCCTGGGCGTGAGCTGGGGGTTGGTGGTTGTGGCTCGGGAGGTGATGGAGCCGTGGGGTGGCAGGGTCTCTGCATCCCTGCGCTCACATCCTGCAGATCTCGCCTCTCCAAACAGGTGGAGAAACACCTCTGGGCTCAGGGGGGTGGCTGGGCACCCTTGGGTGCTGCGTCCCCGCAGCCCAAGGCATCCAGAGGCAGGGATGGAGACCTGGCTGCGAGGTGAACCGTGCCTCTGCTCCCCCACAGCCAGGCCCCCCATTTTTCCAAGCAAGCTGCAGGAAATCACGTCACCCTGCACGCTGAAACCCAAGGCATGGCCGGCAACCTCTGCTAGGGCACGCGGGCAGGGTGGCACCAGCCTGCTGGGCTGGGGACGTGGGTTTTAGGGGAAGGCTGGGGATCAGGGACGCCGAGCACATCGCTGGGGTGCAGCTGGGTTTCTCTGAAGCGAGCTGAGGCACGGCTGTGCGGGGGATTTAACCCGACCCAGGAGCAGGCGGCTCTAGCACCTGCGCCCTCCTCCAGGGCTGCCTCTCCCTGCTGCACAGCCCATCCCCTTCGGCCGTGCTGGAGCACAGGGCTCGCACCAGGAGCTGGCAGGGGTGCGGATTTATAGGGCAGCTCCAGGTCCTCTCCTCTGCCTCAGTTTCCCCTTTCCACGCTGGCGACCCGGCTCCATCACCAGGGCAGGGGGAGGAGTGCCCGGCGGCAGAGGTGGGGCACCTTAATTGTAGATGTGGGAGGCCTTGGAGCAGGACAAGCTCAGGCAGATCTGGGCCCCGCGCCGAAGCCCTTGCCAAAGCAGTAGCAGTTTGGCAGCATTTTTCTTGCCCTCGTCTCCCCCCCCCCTCTTTTCACGAGCTTCCCCCCCCCACCTCAACCCTACAAAGCAAAAACAGCTCTCGGGCTCCCGGCAGCCTCCCCTGGCGAGAAAGCAGAGCCCAGCGGAAATTAATATCGCGCGGGGCTTAAGGAGCCCACCCCACAGCCCGGCCGGGGTGGGGACCCCCGCGGTGCCGCCAGCCCCCAGCCCTCCGGGGCCGAGCTCTCCCCGTCCTGCCGGCCCCGTCTGATCCGGGGTGAGCCGCAGTTCAGCATTTGATCTGAGGGCCCGAGGGCTCGCGCATCGTTTTTATAACAAGTACAAAGAGTCCTCTCTTAATGAAAGTCCCGGCCCCGGCTCCCCTGCTTCCCCACCCTGCCCCATCCGCCAGCCAAGCGGCCCCGGCGCAGCCCGGCACGGAGGTGGCGATGCCCTTGAGGACGGCGTGGTTTGGGGCACGGGGCAGGCTCCGTTTCCTGATCCAGCAGTGGTGTTGGGACATGCTGGGCTGTTTCTGGCATCAGGGAGGGCATCGGGTCCCCCCGGTGCTTCCCCAGCTGCTCCCCAGTTTGCAGCGTGTCGTGCCGGCACAGGGATGCTGGGCTGTGGGGAAGAAACGAAGCTGCGAGCTCCCCTGCAGCGCTTTCCTCCGTTCCCCTGCGGGAGGCCACCTTTCCAGGCTCTGCGTCTCTTTAAGCCTTCAAACCCCCAGCCAAAGCATCAGGGCTCCTTTTCCAGGCCGAGAGGACACATCCTCCCAAACCCTGCCTCCCTCGCAGACGCATCCAGCAGGGCTGTTCCCGGCCCGGCCCCATTCCCGCTCATCCCAGGGGGAGCCCAGGGCGAGCAGCGAGCGATGGGTTAGCCTGGTCCAGGCTTGGCAGCCTGCCGTGGAGCAGGGGGAGCCTGGGAAGGGCTTCGAGCTGAAAATCCGGGGCTAGGAGGGGGCTCGTGGCTCCCGCAGCCTGGCCTCCGCAGCCCGGTGTCCTGAGCACAGCCCCCCAGCTGAGCGAGAGGGAGAGAGGAAAGGAAACCCAGAGCGTACTTGCACACAGAGATTCATCTTGCGATTTTTCGAGCCCCTGGGGCTTGGCCAGACTATAAAGGCCTGTCTGGGTTTGGAAGCGGCGCTGCAGCTGGTGCTCGGCAGCGAGCGGGGCCGCCAGCAGCACGGGGCAGCCCTGCTGCTGCACCCGAAAACGTGGCCGGGGAACCTCTGCCTGGATCCCTCGGTGCCACGGATGGGACCTTGCTGGCCCTGCTGGCCCAGCCCAGCATCCCTGGCGCAGCACTGGGAGGCTGCTGGCACGCAGCTCGCAGCATCCCTGGGGCAAAGCAGCTCTGGTGTGCACGAGACCCCCCCAAAAAAATCCCTGCGTGCAGCCTTGGGATATCTGCGCTCTTCCTTTCACAGCCCTGGCGCACCCCAAACCGCTGGGGGCACGCCGAGCCCGGCGAAGCACCTTGGGGCAGGCTGAATTCGGGCAGCCCGGGGCCACACACCGTCTGCAGGCAGCTCAGCACTGCAGGACGGGCGGCGTGGGCAGGAGGCTGGCGGCACGCGGCGTGCCTGCCCTCTGCCCGCGGCACCGCTGCGCCAAGCGCCTGCCCCGGCACCGGGCAAAAGGCGTGGGGGAAGTACAGGAGGTTTCTGTAGCCAGCGGCGTGCCGTCGTGCTCAGGCTTTGCCTCGCAGCCCGGAGAGGCAGCAGCTCTCTCCAGCTGTGCTGGAGCAGGAGCAGGAGCTCTGGCAGGGCCCCAGCCGGGACTTGCCCTCCCGCACCGGGATCGTCGGGGCTGATGCCGCGCGCATCCCTCCCTCACCTGCCCGCGGCCACGTTCCCCGGGGTGGGTGCCCGGGAAGGGGAGGCGAGCGTGGGAGTTGGGGAGGGAGCCTGGCCTGCAGCCCGTGGGTTTTATCTCCGGCAAAGTCTCTGGGCTCATATCCCGTGGGGTGAAGCAGAGAGAAAGCCCTGAGCCGGGGAGGTGATGCCTGTGGTGTGCCAGGAGCAGCAACCACCCCGGGGCATCGTTCGTGCGGAGGAGCCAGGGCTGTGCCGGGTCGGTGCCAGAGCCGAGGAGCAGCACAGCATCTCTGCCACCCCACAGAGGACACCACCATCACCCCCAGGGCTGGCCAAGGTGCCTTGGGGTGTGCGAGGCGCTCCTGGCACTGCCCCGTGGCCCCACAACGTCCCCGGGAGCGGGTCTGGCCGTGCCCCCCCGGCTCGGGTGCTGGTTTTGCTCTGCTCCCTGTCCCTCCTGCAGGGCAGTGGGGAGCCCCCTGGTCATGGACCCCAACAGCATCTGCCGCAAGACGAAGCGGCTGGCGGGGAAGCAGGCGGAGCTGTGCCAGCTGGAGCCGGAGATCGTGCAGGAGGTGGCCAAGGGCACCAAGCTGGGCGTGCGGGAGTGCCAGTACCAATTCCGCTTCCGCCGCTGGAACTGCACCAGCCACAGCAAGTACTTCGGCAAGATCCTGCAGCAGGGTAAGGCCGCCTCTTCCCCTGCCTCGCTGCTCCCCCAAAAAGCACCCCGTGCACAGCTCTGTGTGTGCGTGTGTGCGTGTGTGTCTGTGTGTGTGTGCGCGCAGAGGGGCTCGCTCGGTGCTCCTCCTGAGGTTTTACTGCCGGGACATGTCTCCCCGTGTTGTAATGAAGCAATTAGCGATGCTCCCAGACAGCGCGGGGCTTCACGCAGCCCAAGAATGCACCCTCGTCTGGCAGTGATTTACTGCTCCCCCCCCGGGACCCCGCTGCGTGCAGGGGGGGAAGGGGCCTGGCGGGGAGGTGGCCCTGGGGAGCTGCCCCTCGCCCCGCGGGTGCCCGGAGCCTGCAGACCCCTCGGAGCAGGGTGGGCACCCTGACATCGCCCTGCACGCACTTCCCATGCCCGAAGGCCTTGGGGGGCAGGGGGTGGAGGGGATGCTAAGGGTCCTTCACTGTCAGCCCCCTGTGAAGGTCCTGGCACAAGCCCCGGTCTCCTTGGCCACCGCATCTCCCTGGCATGCACCAGAAGCAAAAGTACACCCTTCGGTCAGGGTGGCGGTGCCCCGAGGACAGCATTTTGCTGTTTTCCTCCTCCTTTCTGGAGGGACCATCAAGGGCAGGGCACCTTGGGCACCCCACAGCTGCAGGCATCAGCCGAGAGCAAAGCTGTGCCCCCAGGGGGACAGGGCTCCCCGGGAAACCCTCCCCACAGCACCTTCCATCCACGGCGGGGTGGCTGGAGGCTGAGCTGCCTGCTGCTGGGGGCAGCCTCTCTCCCAGCGAGGATGCTGTGCTGGCAACCTGAGAGCTCCTGAGGATGAGGGTGAAGGTGTACCCGTGCTCTCACACCTCTGTACGCACGGCTGTGGGCTCGGCACCCTGTGCTGCACGTGCGTGTGTGGCACGTCTCCAACGCACACACGTGTTGCACATGCCTGGGTCAGGATCTGTGTGGGGCAGGGCAGAGCAGTGGGGCAGGATCAACCCCTAAAACCTGCCACGGGGCTGAGGGAAGGGGATGCTGAGCCTCTCGCCTGGCATCAGGAGTGACCCCAGTGACCATCTTTGGCTCCAGCCCTGAGCATCTCCCCCAGCCCCTCTGTCCATGGGCTGCAGACACCCCCCGTCTCCCCTGCCCACCCCCGTGCTTCCTGTGCCACCCTCAGTGCCCTGGTCACATCCTGGGTGTCACCACCCCGGGCCACCCCTGCCCTGGCACCCAGGGGCCCGCCTGGCACGGGGGGGGGGGGTGCGTGTGGGATCCCCCCGAGCAGGGCGCCGCGCCCCCGCTGCCAGAATCCCCCGCTGGCTGCGGCTGCGAGCGGCAGGTCCGGGCAGGGGAAGGATGCTTGGAATTTGTGTCCCGGAGCAGAGAGAGACAGGAGCAAATACTAATAATAAATAATCCTGCAGGGTGGAGGCTGCGCCGGTGCAGGGAAAGGGGGGGGGGGAGCAGGCATCGCCCCGTGGCAAAGTGGGTACAGGGGGGGAGAGCAGGCAGGACAGAGCGCGTGTGGCACCCGGGGTGTCCCTTGTGGCACAGCTCTGCTCCCCGGGTGCCACCAGAGAGGGCATTTTGCTGTCTGGGGGGACGTTGCAGGGTGCTGTGAGGACGCTGTTGGTACAAGCTGGGCACCCAGGCCTCCCTGCCTGCAGCCAGCCCTCCTTTTTAGGGCCCCATCCTTGGGTAGGTGTGAGTTTTGGTGTCCCTCCAGCAGCCCCTAGGACCTGCTTTGGGGCGGGCGCATCACCGGGGAGCAGCACCAAGCAGAGGGGGAGATCCGAGCACCCACGGGCGCAGGCGAGGGGGTGCTTTGCTTGCAGAGCCTTACCCAGAGCTGACCCCACGTCCCGGCCCTGCTGTTCCCCTGCAGATATCCGCGAGACAGCCTTCGTGTATGCCATCACGGCGGCCGGCGTCAGCCACGCCATCACGCAGGCCTGCAGCATGGGCGAGCTGCTGCAGTGCGGCTGCGAGCTGACCCGCAGCCGGGCCCCCCCCTCGCCCACGGCGGGGCCGGGCACCGAGGGCACGGCCTGGGAGTGGGGGGGCTGCGGGGACGACGTGCAGTTCGGCTACGAGAAGTCCCAGCAGTTCATGGACGCCAAGAGCAAGAAAGGGAAAAACGACATCCGCGCCCTCATCGACCTGCACAACAACGAAGCCGGGCGCTTGGTAAGGCTCCCTGCGGGCAGGACGCAGCACCCCTGGGTGAAACAGACCCCAAAACATTTCAGAGGCCGTTTGGAGGTGTTTTGGGAGCCCCTCATCCCCTCCTCAGCATCCTCTCCAGGACCAGGGTGGCGCGGATGGGCTGGGGATGCCGGGCAGGGGTGCTGGGAGGGGACCGGGAGGGGACCAGGAGGGGGACAGGGGGGGACCGGGAGGGGATGGGGGTCTCAGCACCGCTGTTTCCCCACAGGCGGTGCGCAGCTACATGAGGACAGAGTGCAAATGCCACGGGCTGTCGGGCTCCTGCACCCTGCGGACCTGCTGGCGGAAGATGCCCCATTTCCGCGAGGTGGGGGACCGCCTGCTGGAGCGCTTCAACGGCGCCTTCAAGGTGATGGGGGGCAACGACGGCAAGACCCTCATCCCGGTGGGGGACAACATCAAGCCCCCCGACAAGCAGGACCTCATCTACTCGGCCGACTCGCCCGACTTCTGCTCGGCCAACCGCAAGACGGGCTCGCTGGGCACGCGGGGCCGCGTCTGCAACAGCACGGCCATGGACACGAGCGGCTGCGACCTGCTGTGCTGCGGCCGCGGGCACCGCGACGAGACCGTGGTGCTGGAGGAGAACTGCCTCTGCCGCTTCCACTGGTGCTGCGTGGTGCAGTGCCGCAAGTGCTCCGTCCGCCAGGAGCTCAGCCTCTGCGTCTGACGGCCTCCGCCGCCCCGCTGGTCCCCGCGGGGTGAGGACACTTCGGGGGGCACCCCCCTGGGATTGTGCCGCGGGCGCGCTGCAGCACCAGGACACGGAGAGGTGACCCGGTGGGTCCCGGAGAGCAGCAGGCTGGGCTGGTGGAGGGGGAGCCCAGCTCTGCGTGCGGGATGCTCCCGCTGCCTGGGGATACTGCGGGGTTGCCCGGCGTCCCCACGGCCCCTCGGGGGGGCTGCGGGTGCAGAGCTTCCACTAATAAAGCTATTTAAAGCCGGAGTGCTCCAGCGCTTCCTGGGGAGGGCTGGGAAGCGCTGACGGCCATCCCCTCCCCTCCCACCAGCCGCCACGGTGACGAGCTGGGACTTTTTGGTGGCTCCTGTTCTTATCTCTCCGCCAGGTCCCTGCTGCGGGGACCTGGCATAGCAAAGCCCCGCGTGGCGCTGGCACCGTGGGGCTGGTGGCATGCGAGGCATTCTCTTGGCATGCCGTGGGCCACGTGCAGCCTCACCTGGCCGGCACGGCGCCAGGCAGGGCTCGGTAACACGATCAGCCCGTACCCTCCTGGGCAAACACGGGACGAGGAGCAGCAGCGAGAGCACTGCCAGGCAGGGCAGGAGCAGGGCTCGTGGCGTGGGCACGCTGCGAGGCGAAGGGGGCTGCGGTGCCGAAAAAATACCCCGGTGGGTCCCTCCTCACCCAGCCCTGGCAGCGAGGACGAAACAGGGTGGTGGCGAAGCATTAACGTGGCCTGGTGAGCGCCAGGGCGGGAGCCTCTAAATCTGTCAGCTGCAGCTTTAGAGCTGGAAATTCCCTCCTGGCCCGGGGAGAGGGGAGGCACGCGGGGCGCCCGGGAACTCCCGGCCATGCGCGTAGGAGCACACGGGTGCGTGTGAGGGTGCGTGCCAAGGCGCCTGTGCGTGCAGGCAGCTCCGTGTGTGTGTGTGTGTGTGTGTGCACGCTCAGGTAACACGCTGCTGCATGTTCACTGCTCGCCGTGGGCTTTTGATCTCGTGTGCACGCCCCCCCCCGCCGCGTGCGTGAGCCCCTCGTGGGTGTGCAAGCAGTTTTCCCCACGTGTCTTCGTGCACGTCTGTTCATGTACGTGGGACGAATCGTCGGGGTGCTTGGCGGTGACCCTGTCCCCCTGCGTGCCTGTGTGCAAGCGTGTTGGTTTGTCTTGCTCTGCTCTGCCCCTGCAGCATCCCAGGCTGTGGGCAGCTGTGCCAGGGGATGCTGAATCTCCCCGGGAGATGTCGGAGCGCAGGGGCTGTGCCTGGGGCTGGGGGCAATGTTTCCTGCTCCATCCCAGCCACGGCTTTCAGTCAGCTCCTTCGCTGGGCCCTGCCCCAGTTTCCCCACCCTGGGCTGGTGCTGGCTCACGGCTAAAGCCTGGGCAAGGCAGGTAATTCTGCGAGCGGGGGCTCTGACCTGTGTGGCCTCCGTGCCGTTGCCAAAATTACAGCTCCCGGAGGCTGGAAACCACGAAAGCCAAAAACGCGGAGGAAAAGAAGCTGGAAAACGGAGTGAGGGCAGGGACAAGGAGACAGACACACGGCCACCGATTGTGGGGTGACTCCTCGGCACCCCCAGCACATCTCCAAGCACCCTGCCCGGCTTTAGGGGGGACACCAACTGGGGGCACCGCTCCCTCTGGCACTGAGCTGGCAGAGCCAGACCCATGCCCTGGGACCCCCTCATTTCCCCAGCCCCCCCCCCGATTCCTAGAAGTCCCCTATCTCTCCAGAACCTTCGGACCCCCTTGGGGACACCCCCAGACCCTCGGAGCCCCCCCGGGAGCCCGCAGCATCCCCTGGGTCGCCGTGGCAACGCGGGATGCGGGACGGGGCCGCTGTGCGCAGCGCCCCGAGGCCGCCAGGGGGAGCCGGGACCGGCCCGGGGGGGTCCGGGGGGGGCTTGGGGAGGGCGTGGGGGGGAGCCGGGGGGCGTCCCGGGGTGTCCACGGTGGGCACGTACACGTGTGGGGGGCACAGCGTGTGCACGGGGGTGATTTGTGCCACGGTGCACGGAGAGATGCTGGGGGGGGTGTGGGGGGGTGCAGCCCGGATCCTGGGGCTTGGGCAGAAGCTACCAAGGGAAAAAGGGAAGTTTATGAAATTTGGGTGAAAAAAAAATAAACCCCCGAAGTCTGTAATGTGAATGGCTTCATTTTTTTTAATTTTTATTTTATTTTTATTTTTATTTCAATGGGAAGAGCACGACTTCCCCTTCAATCGCTCGGGTTGAAAACAGCCGGACAGATTAATTCAAGCAAACTCAGGGAAAAAAAATCCCTCTGGACCGAGACCAAAAATAGATTTTTTTTTTTTCTTTTTCCAAAAAAAGAAGCTTTTTAGGAAAGTTTGGACCAACACAGATAGGCCTGCGAGGGGGAGGCTGAGAAACCCGGAGAGCAGCTGAGCCAAGGGAAAACTCGGAGGGCAGCACCCGAAACCACCCGAAACCTCCAGCAAGTTGTGGCCAGGGCTCCTGCCGTGCCCCCCCCGCCCTCCCACCCCCTGCTCCAGGCTTTGCTTTTCCCCAGGGAGCCGCCCTGCTCTGTCCCTGCTCCCTCCAGCCGCAGGGACAGATGTCACCCGTGGGGTCCCATCCGTGCCGAGCCACCCACTGTGTCCCAGCGCTCCGTGTCCTCACCCCGGCTGGGGACCAGCACCTTCCACCCACCCTGGGGACCCTCATCCTGCCCTGGCGGGGGCACCTGGAGCACTGATGTGCTTGGCCAGTCCCTATCTGGTCACCTCCCTGCCACCCCCAGCTCCTGGCGTGGCCCCAGGCTGGGCGCCGTCCCACCGGTCCCCATGGGGACTGTTTGGGGACACCCACAGCAACGTCCCCAAATCTCCCCATCCTTGCACCTTTCTGGGGGAAGGCAGGAGACAACCTGCCGGGTGGGAGCGAGGAAAAGAAAAAGATGTGGGTCTGACGCCGTTGAGCATCTCCAGCTGCCTCCATCCCCTGCCAGCTGCCGGGAGGAGGAGCGGAGGAGCTCCTGGGGATCCCCACGAGGATGCTCCTGGGGAGAGACGGCCGCCTCCTGCTCCTCCGCCCCGACGCGAGGGGCAGCGTGGCTGTGGCAGGGTGCAGGAGCTGGGCACGCACCCGCCGCCCCGTTCCTCGCCAGCTCCCCAGCCCGGGGCAGCCAGGAAGACAGGCCGGGCCGGCCGGGTGGCCGGGCGGTGCGCTCCTGAGTCACGGCGAGCAGACTCGGGCAGGTCGCCGGCCGCGTGCCAGCGGGAGGGCAGCGGTGCTGGGGGCTCCTCTGCCGCCGCTGAGTAACCCCCCACCCCGCCCCGAGCCCTGACTCACTCGTGGCCGTGGCTCCGGTCCCGTGGGTGCTGGGGAGATGGGGAATGCTGAGCCACATGGGCTTCTTCCTCGCCATCCTCCTCCTCCTCCTCCTCCCAGCGGGGCGGTGGGGTCCGTTGCACGGTGCGGGGCGGCAGCCGTGCCCTCCTGGTGGTGTCAGGCTGGGTGTTTGTCCCGCTGGTGCTCCATCCCTGCCCGTCCTCCAGCTGCACCATGCTCCTGGTGCTTCTCCTGCACCTCTATCTGAGCTGGCAGAGCTGCCTCGTCCTCCCACACCACCGGGAGGCTGCCCTCAGACGTCCCAGAGCCCCAGAGAGGTGACCCAGCGCTCCAAAGAGTGCCTGGAAGAACCTCCCTGGAGGTGCTCAAGGCCAGGCTGGAAGCAGTGATGTTTTTAGGGGCTGCAGGAGGGTTTCAGCGTCCCCCCTCCAGTTTGCCTTGGGACTTGTTTGTGTGCAGGATCCCCCGCAGGAGCACACAGACATCTGGAACCAGGAACCAGGTGCTGGGATCCCCAGAGCTGCAGGAGCCCTGCTGCCACTGGGGGAGCCCCAAGGGGAGTTCCCCGGCCCCAAGGGCATCGCGCTTGGTCCATATGGACCAGGGTGCTGCCTGTGCTGGGGTCTGGGGAGAAAAGGAGCGCAGGAACGGGGTCTTGGCAGGAGCAGTGACCCCGTTTCAGAGCCCAGTGTGCGTCGCCACCACCCCAATCCCCTTGGTGTGCTCTGTCCAGCACAGACATCACGCCTGCCATCAGCCAGCCTGCAGCAAGGGGACTGCATCCTGGCGTGGGACGTGGTGGCTGGGGACACCGGGGAGCTGGGAGAGGGCGTGGGGACAAGGATGCTGCAGCTGGGTCCCGGTTGCTCTCCTAGGAAGGTTTGTGGGGACACTGAGGCACGGGGCGCTCCAACCTGCCTGCCTGCACAGCCCAGCCCCGTGCACGTCCCCTGCCACCCCGTGCACACCCCACCACATCTCCTCCTGTGCGCACCCCACACCGTGTGCACACTCACTCCGTGCCCCACGGATTTAAATTCTGCCACCTCACCCCACACCCTAAATACCCAGCCCACACCCACCTGGCCCGTGCACGCTGACCACTTACCCCGTGCCCTGTGCACACTCCCCACGCTCCTTACACACTCCCTCGCCCCTTGCACGCTCACCCCAAGCCCCGTGCACACTCACCCCGCTGTCACCTGACACTCGGTGCGCTCGCAGCCCCACTGCTCACACTTTCTCCACACACCCCCCACTGTGCACACCCCCTCCCCACGCACCTTGCCCACCCCCCGTGCCGTGCACACTCATTCCGCGTGGACTCTCCCCCACGCCGTGCACTCACACTTTCCCTGCACACTCCCCCCGTGCCCTGCGCATCCCCCCCACGTGCTGCACACCCCCAAGTGCCGCACCCACTCCCCCCTACTCACAAAAACCACACGCAACCCCCCACCCCACACCCCCCCCCACCCGCTGCGCACTCACCTGCACTTTTTGCACACCCCCTCGTGCACGCTCCCCCCGCAGCCGATACCCTCGCCCCAAAACCGGGCTCTCCACGCGCTCCCGCACCCCGTACCCCCCCCAAATCTCCGTGCGCCCCCCCCTCCCCAGGCTGCGCGCAGCACCCCGGCTCCAAACCACCCCGCGCCGCGCACTCGCCCCACTCCACGCGTGCTCCGCGCTCCCCCTGCCCACTCGCCCCCCTCCGCGCTCCATCCCCACGCCCCCCGCTCCCCTCGCACCCCCTCCCCGCGCCCCCTACTCCCTCCCACGCCCCCCCCACGCCCTCGGTTCCCACTCCGCGCGCCCTGCCCGGCTCCCCAGCGCTCCCCCGCCGCCCGTGCCCGCTCCCCACGCCCGCCGCTCGCCCCCCCCGGCCGCTCCCTCCCCGGCAGCCTGCGTGCGACACGCCGCCTCCCCGCCCCGCTGCCACCCTCTCTGCCCCGTCCTTCCCCCGCGGGCTCCTGTCTGGACGTGTCGGGACTCGGGCTCCGGGCGCTGAGTAATGCTCGGCGCAGCGCGATCCCAGCCAGAGCCGCCGCCGCCGCCGCTCCGCGCCCAGCGCTCCCGGGGCGCTCCGGCCGCGACCCTGCCCGCTCCGCCGGCCACCCGGCGACACCGGCGGGGGGCGGCGGGGGGCCCGCGGCTCCCCATGTGCCTGCGGGCCCCGCGGGAGCCGCAGCGCCCCTCGGCCGGCCAGCCCCCCCCCGACACCCCCCGGGCGCCCTGCCCACGCCCGCCGCGGCCCCGGAGCCCCCGGGCGCCCTGGGGAGCGGCGGGGGAGCGCGCCCCGAGGGCCGAGGGCCCCCCCGGCCCCCCGGCCCGTCCGGCCATGGGGGGCTGAGCCGGGGGGGCGCGGAGCTTGGCGAGGCGGCGGCGGAGGGCAGGGAGCCCGGGGGGGGCGCGCAGCCCTCGGAGGGCGCTGGGGCGGCGGGAGGCGGCGGGGGGGGCATCCCGGGAGGATGGCAGAGCCGCCCCGGCGAGCCGAGCCCCGGCGCGCAGGGAGCCAGTGAGAGGGAGGAGAGGGGAAAACACAAACAAGCAAACAACCCACAACAAACAAAGCGGGCAGAGAGCAGCGCCGAGCCCCGCCGCCCCTGCCCCAAAGGCGCCCGCCCGCCCGCAGCCCGCACAGCCGCTGCCCCAGCGAAGATGCGCCCGGCCCTGGCCCACGGACTCTGCTCGCTGCTGCTCAGCCTCTGGGTACCCAGGTAGGACCTGCGCCCCCCCCCCCCCTCCCCACCTCCCGCAGCCCCGCGGCCCCCCAAACCCTCGGCGCCCCGGTTCCTCCGGGGAGCCGCTGCGCGCAGCCCCGCAGCGGGGGCGGGCGGCCGAGGGGGCTCCGCGGGGTCCCTGTCTCCCCGGCACGGCTCCCCCCGGTCCCCCCCGACCCCTCGGTGGCCCCTCACGGCCGGCTCCCCGCGCTCGGGGCGCTGTCAGGGCCGCCGTCGTCCCCCCCCCCCAGTTTTGCTGCTCCCCCCTCTTTTCCCCGCCGGGATGCGCGGCTCCCCAAAACGCGGAGCTTTGCGCTTTCCTCCCCGGCCGGAGCCACCCCGGCGCGGCCCGGCCTGCCTCAGTTTCCCCGCTGTGCCCGGAGGAGGCCTGGGGATGAGGGAGCAGCGCCCGGTGCCGCTGCAGCAGCGGGGTGGGGGGGGGGGGGAGCGCAGCCCCCAGCCCCGGCACCCCGCAGCCGGGATCCAGCAGCATCCCCCCATCCCTGGCTCTGCCGAGCCCGAAGGCCTCCTAGGGGGGGTTGGGGGGCAGGTGGGGGCCTCCTGGTTCCCAGAAATCGCCCCCCCCCCCTCCTTCACTCACCACCCCCGGCCGTCTCCATCTCCCCCGGGTGACTGGGAGCTCCCCTCTGCCTGCTCCGAAACTTGTGCGCCGCAGGCAGCCAGGGGTTAACCGTGGTGCTGAGAAAAGGGGGGGGTGTGTGGGGGTCCCCCCGCCCTTCCCCCTCCCTCCAGCCCCCTTTAAATATAATTTGTTAACGTTGGGACTTGTATTAATTAAAGCGGCAGCCGCTGCAGCCTGTGACCTGGGGGCTTGTCACCGTGAAATCAAGTTTAAATCCAGATTTCAAGGGGGGGAGAGAGAGAGCTGGGGGGGGGGGGGGGAAGAGCGCCGCGTCCTCCTAGGGACGGTGACAGTGACAGCCCCGTGCGGGTCCCCTGAGCCCTGGGAGGAGCGAGAGGCAGCAGGACCTGCCCTCTGCTCCCCGGGCCCTGGGTGAGAGCCCCTGCCTCAGTTTCCCTGCCGTGCAATGGGGACAGCGACCGCATTACCCCCCCGTTTGCCCCCCCGGGATGCTGGTGGGTGAAGGTGGCAGGCGCTGGGGCTGGCTGAGGACAGGCAGGGGACGAGGTCACCGCAGCGCTCGGGGTGGGAGCTTGTGGTGGCCTTGGGGTGGCTGCAGGGCTGCTGCCCATCCTTGGGGCAAGGGGCAGAGGATTCCCCTCGCGGGCAGGGGCTTTGGAGGGTTGTGCTCCCCCTCTGCCCTTCTTCTTCATCTCCCTCTCCCCCCCGTTGCAGTCCCCGTGGATTCACGCCGTGGCAGCCGCGCAGCTCGCCCCATGGCAGTGGTGGGATGGGTATGAAGGCACTTGGGAAGCTGGAGACGGCAGCAGCATGACGCTGACAGCTCCCTTCCCCCCCCTGCCCCGAGCGAGCTGTAATTCAGCGGGGATGCTGGGGCTGAGCCCTTCCTCCAGGGCTCAGAGGCAGCCCCTGTCCCCTGAGCTGCTTCTCTCCACGTACCTGCAGCAGGAGCTGGGGGAGCAGAGCGGGAGCAATCCTTCTCCCCGGGGCCTGGCTGCTCCAGCAGGGAGCTGCAGTCCCTCCTCCAGCATCCTCCTCCGAGCCTCCCTTCCCGGATCGAGGCTCGAAGGGCTCCTGCGCCCTGCTCCTGCTGGCACCCAGCTCCTGGGGAAGAGGGAGCCCTGCCCGGGGAGAGCTTCCCGCGGGGATGGAGCTGTCCTGAGCGAGGAGAGGGGCAGTGCTCAGCCCCTGGCAGACCCTGCTGCAAGGTGCAGGATGCTCCTCGGCACCCCACTGCCTGCCGCTCGCTCTGCGTGGGCTCTGTGGGTGCCAGGGGCCCCCAGGCTGTGCCCTGGAGTGGGGCAACTCTTTTCCCTCATCCGTCTCCCTCCTCACGCCTGCTTGTCCTGCCTGCCCCTCTCTTACCTCCAGCCATGTCCCTGGACGTGCTTTCTCCATCTCCCCACGCTCCATCCACCTCCCTTCTCCCCAGACAGCACCTCTGCTTGTGTAAGGACCCCGTACCCCCAAACGGAGCCTCCTCTTGCCCCCATCCACCTGCCAGCCTCCTGTTCCTGGCGGTGACAGCACCACAGCCACGGGGCTGTGCCTGTGGATGGTTCTGGGAGCGTTCAGCAGGGTGCTGAGCTCCGAAATTCCCAGCTGAGCTGCTGGGAAAAGGACGGTCCCTCTGCTTCCCCCCTCTCCTCCAGGAGACACAGATCTGCCGGCAGCAGGGACGGAGCCCGAGGGTTTCCCAGCCTCTGCAGCATCCGCTGGGCTCACGGCTTTCCCTTTTCCCCCAAAGCTCCTGCTCCAATGAGATCCTGGGCCTGAAGCTGCCGTCGGAGCCGGTGCTGAACGCCAACACGGTGTGCCTGACGCTGCCGGGGCTGACGCGGCGGCAGCTGGAGGTGTGCGTGCGCCACCCCGACGTGACGGCCTCGGCCATCCAGGGCATCCAGATCGCCATCCACGAGTGCCAGCACCAGTTCCGGGACCAGCGCTGGAACTGCTCCAGCCTCGAGACCAAGAACAAGATCCCCTACGAGAGCATCATCTTCAGCAGAGGTAAGGCACCCCTCCTCTTCCTCCTCCTCCGCCCAGACTCCGCTCTCGGGGGCCCACATCGGCTCCCAGTGAGCACAGCTCCTTCCTGGAGCAGGGCACTGGGACAGGTCTTCAGCATCCCCATGGGTGAAGGCAGAAAGAGCTGGATCCTAAAACCCTTAGGATCTGCCAGACCAAGCAGCAGCAAATTGGGCTCTTCCCCATGCGCCTTTTTTTTGGCCCTTGTCCTGAGCTACGTGCTCATGCCCAGCTTCTCCTGAGGCTCCTCCGAGGTCCCACCACTTTCCAAAATCTTCCCCCCGCGTGCTGTAGGCTGGTGGTGCCATGGGGAGCCTTAGGGAGCACCTTGGGGTGGGTGTGAAGGTGTGTGCCGTGCTCTGGGGTTCGGTTTGGTGGATGCACCGCGCGTCCTGGCTCCTTCCCGCTCTGGTGCTGGATTTTGGGGATGGTGTCTGAGCGCAGCGCGGCGAGCAGAAGCACAACGGGCCGTAGGTCAGTGAGCACATCGCCCTGCTGTCCTGCCTTCGTGTTGGCTCCCCCGGCAAGCAGGTGTCAGCCCTCTGAAGGGACGCACGGGCAGGGTAGGGGGATGGCTGGAGAGGGCACGCAGCAGCCTGTGGGTGCCGGGAAGCCCCTCACATCCAGGGCAGAGGGGCAGGGGATGCTGCCTGCGGGCAGGTGCGGGTGCCTGGAGGAGCAGCACCGAGCGTAGGGCCTGGCAGGGAGGGTGGGGACCGTCAGCCCTGATAAGCATCGTGGTATTTCCAGTCTCCTCGGGCAGCGGGAGACACCAGTTCACTGTCTCAAGCCACCCCCAGAGCTGGGCGAGATGCTCCAGCAGCAGCAGGGTGCAAAGCCCAGCGGGGAAGGAGCTGCCCCAAGGTCCTCAGCCCCAGGGCGCCAGGCACTGTGGGGATGTCCCCCTCCCCGCACAGCTCTGTACACGAAGAGGGGAGCCATTAGAGCAGGGATGCAGCTGGGAGGAGAGGCGAAGCGAGGGGTGCAGGCTCCGTGCCACACGCGCTGATGCATCTGGTCCCCGAGGTCCGGGTCTCCGCTCCGTGCCCTGCCCCATCCTTGGCGTGCCTGGGAACGTGGCGTGCTGGCAGGATCGTGGTTTGTAACCCGAAGTGACAGACCCCTTTAATCTTTCATTCCTTTTCCCACTTCTTCTGCCATCAGTTCAGCCGTGCGTGAACCTCACTTTAAATTATTTGTAGCTGCTTTCTCCCTCCCTCCATCTCTCCCTCTCTCCCTCTCTCCCTGCTCTGCTCGGCTCCCACCTCCACCCCGTCCCCCCGCACCCCACACGTCTCCCCCAGTGAGGTGGCAGCATCCCAGCTCCTGCCCCGCATCCAGGCACGCAGCAGAGCCCGCAAGGCAGATCCCAGCAGCTCGATGCAAGCCCTGGGGAGCCAGGGAGGAGCAGGGAGGCTTCAAACCAGACCTGGTGGGAGTCTGAAGGGGGTTTCTGGGCAGAAGAGCTGGGGAGAGGGATGCTGATGGGCTCCAGGGGTGGATGGAAAGGGATGGAGCGGTGCTGTGGGTTCCCCTGGTATCCAGGGGCTGTGAGGAGTTGGCTGGGCAGGACCGTGCCTGGCTGCGTGCCCAAAACCCACTGCGGGTGGCAAAGGGGTGCTGAGCCCTTGTCCTGGCCTCTCCAAGTGGATCCATGGTGGGGTGTGCTGCTGGGGGGGCTGCGGGGTGCAGCCCTGAGGGGTGCTGCGGGGCGCAGAAGCTCCCTGTGCCCGTGGCTCATCCCAACCCCGTTTATCTGTGGCTGGGCTGTCCTGGAGCGCAGCATCCCTCCGGTTCCTTCTGCAGCGTTTGGAGGCAGGGTGAGGTTTGCCAGCCTGTGCCCTCCTCAGAAAGCCTCCCGGCTGCTGTGGGTCTGTGGGGGCCCGGCCAAAGCCTGGCGAGGAGAGGGGGAACTCCCTGGAGGCCGGCAGGGCCGGGTGCCTGGTGCTGTTAGGGCCATCCCGAGGGATGCTGCCGAGCACAGGACCCCGGCGCCCAGCTCTGCAGAGCCCCAGCCAAGCTCTGGCGCCCGCAGACCGCAGCTCCCAGCCCAGCACAGCTGCAGCTGGGATCCTGGCAGGGATTTTCAGTGCCCCCAGGCGAGCTGCGGGCTTTGCCCACCCGGCCCCGAAGCGCACACGCACGCGCGCGCGCACGCAGGTGCTTCGGGTGCTCAGCTGCAGCCCTGCGGGTGCCCGCAGCCCCCGGCCGTGCCCACCGGGTGCACGGGCACAAAGCGGTGCCCTCGGGGAGCGGGCAGCATCCCCGGAGGCGCAGGGCTGAGCCCAGCTCCCCGCAGCCCGAGGAGCAGCTCCAGCTCCCGGCCCGCAGCGCCGTGGGCGGACGGGGAGCCGCGTGCTCGCAGCGAGGGCTCCAGGCTGTCCCCGGCACGCTCGGGAGGTGCAGGGAGGGCAAGTCGCGATCTGCAGGGAGCCGTTTAGTGCCTGGCGCGGGGCCAGAGCCTGGCAGGTTCACCTGCAGTTTAATTAGGGCGAGGGGAGGGGAGGGGAGGGAGCGGGGCTGGGGGAGAGGCGGCGTGTCGGGACCGGCTGGCTCTCGCGGGAGAAGCGCTCCTCCGCCTCGCCAGCCAGTGGGGACGGGGGCCTGGCAGCCCCCCTGGGCATCCCCAGGGTACCCTACGGTGCCCCCGGACCAGGCAGCAAGAGTGCAGAGCAGGATACTTCCCACAGCCCCTCTCGCATCTCCTGCAGCTACGACCTCCTCTGTACTCTCCAGAGGGACCTGGTGACTCGGGCATCACCACCAAGGCCTTAGGAGCCTTGGGCAGCTGGTCCCTCTCTCCAAAGGGCTCGGGGAGCAGCTGATGCTCACCGTGCTTGGCTGAGGTTCCTGGAACATCCCACCCTTGCCGAGACCGCGATGCCCACGGTTGTCACCTGCAGCCACCTCGCTCTCTGCTTTGCTGCATCCTCCAGGTTCTGGCATGGCCTGGGCAGAGCTGGTCCTGGGCTCAGAAATGCGTTGGCTCCACGGCTGCCGAGGGAAGGAGGCTCCAGGGACGTGCACCCATGCGTTGTCCATCAGCTCACGCGTGGCTGGAGAGCAGCAGGGGAAGAAGAAGGGCTGGGGCTTGGCCACAAGGGGTTCCCAGCCACGGAGGGCACCAAAGCAACTTGGCCTCCTCACCAGCAAGGAGACGGGCTTGCTAGACACCGTGGGTGGGGTAGAGCTTCTGTCTGGGCTCCAGGAGGGATTTGAAGGAGATGCCGCATGGGAAATTATTAGTTAGGCTGGGGAAACGGGTGAGAAAGAGGCTAACGGAAAGGCAGGGCTGGAGAGGAGAGCGTGGCGCCCCGTGGAGGGTTTTGCTCCTGCCATCCCTGGGCACGGGCTGGGAGAGCAGCCGGGGACAGCGAGCGGGTGGCAGCAGCGGGATGCAGAGCTGATAGGGTGATGCAGGGGGTTTGGGGGTGCTGGGGGCTCGTTCTCCATCCTGCACTGCACACCCGAGGGATGAAGTGCCCAGATTTGGGCTCTGCTTCTTGGGGAAGCTTGCAGGGAGGTGGCGCAGGCTGGTGGAGAGGGGAAGATGAGGTCCTTGTAGTAAAGACAAGCTGCTGCCGTGCGTCGAGAGCTTCCCTGGCTGGATGTGGAGATGCTCCCCGGCCAGGGATGGGGCTGAGAGGGGCTGACCCAGCCCCTGTGGCGGGGGCTGATCGTGGCGTGGGTGTGTTGCCACCCCCGGGGAGGCTGCACAGCGTGCGCACCAGCTGCCCCATTACCTGCCCAGTGAAAAATGTTGTTCAACTTGTGCATTGGAAGAGACAGGCTCGGAGCAAGCTTGTCCGACACCGAGGGGAAGCTGGGAGAGGCTCCCGGTTGCTTTTAAGCAGCGCCTCGTTAATTTTTTAAACGCACCAGTGTCAAATTAGCACACAAAAGAGCAGCACGGCTTTAAATGCAGGTTTCCGAGATGCGTTTTCGTTTCCCTTTAATAAGATCATAGCGTTGGCTCAGCAGGCGGCAGGGAACCACGGAGGAGACATGCGTGCTGCCGAGCATCGCCCGCGCCAAGCGCGCCCGCCGGGGAGCCTTCGCTGGGAAAAGCCCCCCGAACCTCCTGAATGTTCAGCAAACCCAGGGCTGTCCAAGGTCTTTTTGTCCAAAGGAGGGAGAGGGGCTTGCAAAGCCCATCCGTTTATTTATTCACGTGGGAAGGCAGCGCAGAAAGTCTGTCCCTCCCTCCTTCCTTGCTCCTGGGCCGGTCAGGGCGCAGCGAAGCGAAGCGTGCTGGGGGCTCCCCGCCTGGCCCGGCACCAGCAGGAAGGAAAATAATAGTTAGCATTAAAACAACAACGAAAAGAGACGGTCCCAGGTAGGGGAGGCTGTGTCCCTGCGCAGCAGCGAAGCCGAGCAGCCCTCAAGCAGCCCCTGCCTGCAGCCCCACGGGACCCGTCCCTGTCCCCGTCCGCCCCACCGGCTGCTAATGGCACTGGCGGGTGTCCTCGCTCCCCGGCGCTTAACGACAACCAGCTGCCGGCCCTGGCAGCCCACGGTGCGGTCGGGGATGTGCAATTTTTCCAGCGCCGTATCACATTTACAGGAGGTTTCAGCAGGAAGCAGCAGGGCTCAGGGCTCGGGGCTCGGGGAAGGAGCGGGCTGGCGCAGATGGATAGGGCAGGACGGGCAGTGCCGCACGCCCCGGGGCCGTGATTTGGGGTCCTGGTGCTGTGCGTGGGGACCCACAGCTGGTGGGGAGTGCTGCTGCCCGCCTCAGCCAGGGACAAATCCTGCCTGCTGCTGTCTGGGCAGTGCTGTCGGCACAGCCGCCTGTTTGGGGAGGACGCCTGCACCCACTCTGTGCTGCCCAGCTGTGTGGGATCTATTCCTTCCAGAAATATTCCTCAGCCAATGTGCTTTGCTTTTCTCTTTCTTTCTTTCTTTCTTTCTTTCTTTCTTTCTTTTTCTTTCTTTCTTTCTTTCTTTCTTTCTTTCTTTCTTTCTTTCTTTCTTTCTTTCTTTCTTTCTTTCTTTCTTTCTTTCTTTCTTTCTTTCTTTCTTTCTTTCTTTCTTTCTTTCTTTCTTTCTTTCTTTCTTTCTTTCTTTCTTTTCCTTCCTTCCTTCCTTCCTTCCTTCCTTCCTTCCTTCCTTCCTTCCTTCCTTCCTTCCTTCCTTCCTTCCTTCCTTCCTTCCTTCCTTCCTTCCTTCCTTCCTTCTTTTTATACACCGGGGAGCTCAGATGGGATGGAAGGCGATAACTGCCTCTCCCACCAGCCCCAGATGCCGCGGTGGCATCTCCGCAGGGCGATGCGAGCGCAGGTGACGGTCCTGCCATCTGCACCCAGCACCGGGCAGGGCTGGCACCTGGCGCAGCGCTGTGCCCTGCTTGGCAATGGCACTCGGGGCACCCGGAGGGGTTTTGCTCGTGGTCCAGACAGAGCAGGAGCCCGGCCTGAGCCCCCTCTTTCTCCTTCCCCGCAGGTTTCCGGGAAAGCGCCTTCGCCTACGCCATCGCGGCGGCCGGCGTGGTGCACGCCGTCTCCAACGCCTGCGCCCTGGGCAAGCTGCAGGCTTGCGGCTGCGACCAGAAGCGGCGGGGCGACGAGGAGGCTTTTCGCCGCAAGCTGCACCGGCTCCAGCTGGAGGCCATGAACCGCGGCAAGGGCATGGTGCACGGCGTGCACATGGAGCACATGCCGGCCGAGACCCCCGGCCTCCAGGACTCCTGGGAGTGGGGGGGGTGCAGCCCCGACGTGGACTATGGGGAGAAGTTTTCCAAGGATTTCCTCGACTCCCGGGAAACCTACCGGGACATCCACTCGCGCATGAGGCTGCACAACAACCGCGTGGGGCGGCAGGTGAGCGGCACCACGGGGAGGGGGGACATGGGGACACCGGTGGGGACGGCATCCCTGGGACACGCACGGGAGGATGCAGGGGCTGGTGCTGGGGTGGCACGAGTGCCTGAAGCTGCTTGTCCCCAAGGCACCCCCAGTTTGTCCCGGGCAGTGCAGCAGGATGGATGGGGCACGGTGAGGCTCGGCTGAGCCGGGCAGCAGGCACCCAAGAAGGGTGGCATCCCCTGGGGAGCTGGGGTGGCGGCTGGCAGCCTTGTCCCCCAGCTCCGTGGGGACGCCCAGGCGAGCAGAGCTGCCTCCCCTCCGTTCTCATGATGTCAGGTCTCGTTAAAGGTGCTAATTAGTAGCTCTCTGTCTGGGAAGTGGTGTTTAAAAGCAGGAGGGGACCAGAAGCTGGCTGCGCTCCCCTGCCCGGCAGCGCTGCCAGCAGGTGCAGGGGGGACCCCAGCAGCATGGTGTTTGCTGCTGCTGGGTGCACAATGCCAAGGGAAACCCCAGAGATGGGGGATGTCACCACGCAGCGCCTTTAGGATCTGCTCTCCCAGGAAAGGAGCAGGTGCAGCAGCTCTGTGCGCTTCTCCTCTACCAGGGGCAAGCCCCGAGCATCCTCCCCGAGGTCCACGTGCCCCCCGAGGGTACCCTGCATGTTTGTAGGGCCGACGCGTGCCTGGCTCCCAGCTCGGACCCCGCAGTGCCCGGGGAGGTGACAAACCCAGCGACAGCCAGCCCTGGTGGCCCAGGGATGCGGGTTTCTGTAGTGTAGTGGTTATCACGTTCGCCTGACACGCGGAAGGTCCCTGGTTCGAAACCAGGCAGAAACATGCCCTTTTAAATCCAGCTCCGAAGCCGGGGAGGGGATGCACAGCACAGCAGCATCCTCGTGGGCATCTCGCTGCCTTGCCTTTGCGCAGGAAGCCACGGGGGCAAGGAAAAAAAAGCTCACACCCCCCCCAGTGTGAGGCTTCCCGTGCAAACTCAAGACCCCAGCATGCACGCAGGAGGCTTTGCGAGCCCTCCTCGCCCGCCAGATCAGAGAGCAAGAGGATGAAAGGCAGGGAGCCTGGAACTACCCATTACCCTCACAACAAAGGGCTCCGATAAAGCTCTTATGAGCGTGTCTGGGAGGAGCTGGGAATGTGTGAAAGAAAGCACCAGCGAGTTCAGGCATGTGCCGAACCCGGGTGTCTGTGAGATGGGAGAAGGACCTGGCTGGGCAGGGGTGTGCGAGGAGAGGTGGTGGCGAAGGCACTCCGGGGCCTGGCGGGGTCTTGCTCCCCAAGCAGGATGGAGAAGAGGCTGCCCACGGGCAGGGATGCTGCGGTGCAAGGGTTTGGGCTGCCCGGTGCTGTGACGGCTCGGATGTTCCACGCTGGGTGATGGGGACACCAGCATCCCATCCCCTCCGTCCCAGCGGGGACCTTGCGGCACTCGATGTGGATTTCCCTGGTCCAGGCCCGGGAGGGGAGGCAGCAGAAGATGGGATCCCGATGCCAGGCAGCTGGTGTTCCCCGCCGGCACGCCCAGGGCACGGCGGAGAGGACGGGCAGCTCATTACCTGCGAGGTGGAGGCTGTTCCCGGCAGGAGACAGGGCTCTCAGCAGGATGAAAGCCAAACTCCAGCCCAGCCCAGACCTCTCTGCCGTGTGCCCCGAGCTCCAGGCGTGTTTCCCTGACCTGCCTTCATTAACATAAGTGCTTAGCAACGGGGAGATTTACTCAAAAACAAGCAAACAAGCAGCAAAAAAATACCCACCCCTACCGAAACAAGGCACTTCTTGCATTGCCCCCAACCAGGGAGGGGGTGAGAACAGGGGACCTGTGACAGGCACGAAGCCAGGAGGCCGGCAGGGACATCACGGGATGAAACCTCACGTGGGGCTGCGTGTCCCCCAGCCCCCGGGGGGCACCAGCCTGGGATTGCATTAGCACGTCTGGGCTGCTCTGCGCCAGCCCCAGCCCCGCTGAGGCACCCCGAGGGGTCCGGGGGTCTCCGTGGGAGGGGGTCTGCTGGAGCCCACACGAATGAGTGGGGCTGGGGGCAGGCAGTCCCATGGGGAATCCCTGTCCCTGCTCGCTGAGGCTGGGGCCGGGCAGGAAATTGTCTCCCAACCACCACAAAGCTGGTGGCAAAGCGCTTCAAAGCGCCTGCTGCCTTCAATCTCTCCGCGCTCTGTAATTTGGGGCTAATTTCCCTTATTACGTTGTTACTCTCGGGCAAAGGGGTGCGGAGGGGGAGGATGGGGGACAGGCCTGCTGCCTTCCTCGCTGCTCTCAGGCACGGCTCGGAGGAGGTGCTCGGTCCCCAAGCCAGGCAGCCCTGTCCCCTGTGGGGTCAGAGCACAGGGTGGCACCAAGTGCGGCCCTCTGAAGCTGCTCTGTGCCCCTGGAGGTCGCTGGGCTTGAGCTCTTTGCCTTGGTGCGGCCAAAGCAGCATCCCTCGCATTTTTGGGTGACCCTTCAGCACCTGCCCTGGATGCCAGCACCGTCCCCTCCTCCTGGCATAAGCACCGTGGTCCCTCTCGTCCCTTTGTCGGCCACACTCCCAACCACAGCGCCATCCCTCGCGGGGGCGGACGTGTGGCAATGGCCCTGCTGCAGCCTCCCAAAACCACAAGCTGGGACCGCAAGCATCTCCGGCTCCTGCTTGAAATTCGCCTCCTGGTGTGCCGTGGTGATCCCACATGGCCCATACACCGGGATCTCCACGTCCCCCTCTCCATCACCCAGACACCGCGTCCTCCCCGCTAACCCCTTTGCCTTCCCCTCCCCGCCCAGGTGGTGATGGACAACATGAGGAGGAAATGCAAGTGCCACGGCACCTCGGGGAGCTGCCAGCTGAAGACCTGCTGGCAGGTGACCCCCGAGTTCCGCCTCGTGGGGTCCCTGCTCAAGGACCGCTTCTACGGGGCCACCCTCATCCGGCCCCACAACCGCAACGCGGGGCAGCTGGAGCCGGGCCACGCTCGGCACCGCCGCCGCGCCGGCATCAGCGAGCTGGTCTACTTCGAGAAGTCGCCCGATTTCTGCGAGAGGGAGCCGGCCCTGGACTCCTTGGGCACCCAAGGGCGCCTGTGCAACAAGACCAGCCCGGGCATGGACAACTGCGAGAGCCTGTGCTGCGGCCGCGGGCACAACATCCTGCGGCAGACCCGCAGCGAGCGCTGCAACTGCAAGTTCCACTGGTGCTGCTTCGTGGCCTGCGAGGAGTGCCGCATCACCGAGTGGGTCAGCGTCTGCAAGTAGCCCCCTGCCCGCCCCGGGGTGCCAGGGACAAAGCGCGCCCGCCCCGGGGACCGGCGCTGGGGGGGTGATGGAGCCGCGGCGGCCGCTTCCCTCCGCTCCGGAGCCGGAGAGGAGATGCTCAGCACGAGGGCGGCCCGGCCCTCCGAAACCAGCACTTTGTCGTCACCCGGGGTCGGTGGGGGCTTCTTGTCACCCGGGGAGGGTGCCCACCTGGCCCCGCACCGAGGCACCGGGGCTGGCGGCCCCCGGAGCGCACGGCCACGCTGTACAGAGCGCCGACACCAGCACCGCGCGGGGGGCGCAGGGTGGGCACTGGGGGGGCACCCGGTGGGACGGGGTGGGGTGGGGTGGGGACAGCGGGGCACGGGGTGGGAGGGTGGGGGGACGCACCGGCACCGTGCGCAGGTTCCTCCGGCCACGTTGCGCTCCCGGTGGGGTGGGGACGGAGGCTGGGCATCCATCGGGGGCTCAGCACCCCCCAGCTGGAGCTCGCCTCTGCCAGGACGGAGCTGTAGTGCAGGGGGGTGCTGTCGTGGCCGGAGGGGAGGGTGCCCGGGCTGTGCTGTGCGTGCCTGTGTTATTGTATGGTAAGTTATTTCCTGATTGTGAATAAAAGTGGATTGGAGACAGCGCTGGGTGTTTAGGGGCGCGGCGCCCTGCTCTTGGGGACCCTCTGGACTGCCCACCCCGGTGCGCAAAACCCTCACCCCATAGTGACCTTCATCCCAAAGTGACAGCCCTGGCAGCTGTCTGGGGACGGGCAGGAGGCCAAGCACACCCTGCACCCGCTCCAGCCCACGGGGATCCCTGCGTTTGGCCCCATGTCTGTGGCTGTGCCGCTGCCCCCTGCGCCGCTGGAGAGATGCTCGGGGCAGGGAGCAGGGAGAGGAGCAGGCAACCAGGCAGGGCCAGGTGCTGGGGGCTGAATTTGTCCCTCCCTGGTGGCATTTGAGCCCCGTGCTGGTGGCAGGGGGGCACCCACCCGGCCGTGGCAGCCCGCAGGGACCTGCAGTGAATCACGGCGCTGGTATCTGCCGGCTGATAACCTCCCCGCTCCTCCCACAGCTTCGTGCCCCTCGGGGCTATGCAAAAAATATAACAGAACAAGTGAAGAATTAAAAAAAAAAACAAAAAAAACAAAAAAAAAAACAAAAAAAAGCAAAACACAAATCGAGGAGGAAAATAGCAGGCTGGGAGGAAGCAAGTGGCCCAGGTGCAGCGGGGAGGAGCCCTGCGCCCTTGTTTCATAACGCTCCTGTGGGCACCCGTGCAGCCGCTGTCCCCAGGCTGTGGGACAGCCGTGGTGGCACTGCCACAGCACGCCAGGAGAGCCCAGCTCCGTGTCCTCGGGTGGGACGGTGCCTGTCCTTGCCATCCCAGACGTGATGGTGCCCAGGCTGGCTTTGCCCCTCGAGGAGGGACTGGCTGGATGAGGTCCTTGCCCCGGAGCTGGCTGCGTTTTGGGGGCTCGGGAGCAACGGAGGGTGGTGGAGGTGATGGAGGCAAGCGTGGGAGCTCCTGGAGACCCACCCACGTGTGGCCATTTGGCCACCCCAGCTCCCTGCTCCTTCCCAGGCTGTCCCAGTCCCCGTGTCCCCAAGCCGTGCTCCCCAGGGCAGGGCGGTGGGGCTCTGCACATCCCTCGTGCTGCGGCGTTGTCCCTGGCAGCTGGCTCCAGCCCCAACGGGGCTGCTTTGAGCATCCTGCAGAGGCAGCTGAGGGGCCGTGTGCTCTCCGGGTGCCCGGCTGCCCTCTCCAAACCCTCCTTTCCGGGGGTCTGCAGGCAGTGTGCTCGGGGTGCAGGCGGCTCCAAGGCATGGGCTGCCTGCTCGCAGCAGCTCCTCTGCTGGTGGGGCCAGCTGGCTCCCAGCACAAACCAATATTCGGGATCCGCTCTGCGGCTTCCCTTGCTGAGTGTCTGCGAGCCGCAGGCAAGGCAGCAGAGAGAGCCTGTGGTTGCAGGGACAGTGTCCCTGCGCTTTGCTAACTGGTAACCAGCCTCCGAGCACCCGTCCTATCCAGGACACCTCCTCGCCACATGGAGCTGAGCCTCCAGAGCCATTTGCAAGGCAGCACCGGGCTCCCTGCATCCCAAATCTCCCCTCCTTCCTTGGAAAAGAAATGCCCTGTGTGTCCTGGCAAAGCTCAGGGGAAAGGGGTGATGCTTCACTCCCAGCCCACAAGTGGCAGTGGCCCCAGTCCCACCAAAACGCCCCATTTTCTCACATTTGGGGGGACTGGGCTGCTCCAGCCTTGCGCCTCCTGGTCCACGGTCCCCCTGCACTGCACAGAGAGATGCTGCTGAAATGGGAAAATTGGAGGCACTTTGCCCAGGACTGAGGGATGAGCGCCAGAGTAAATGAGCCTCGGTAGATGGCTGAGGTGGTTTCCTCCAGAGGAGACCAAATTTTTCCAAGGCTCTCCCGTTTGTAATCAGATGCAAATTAATGAGGAAGCTCCCAACTTAAAAAAAAAAAAATAAATGGACATTGCTTTCACGTGCACAAAAAGGGCAGTGAAGGCTTCCAAAGATGGCAGAGGGCCCATGCTGGCAAGGACAGATGGAATTTACCCCAGTGCCATGAAGCGTTTGGGAGGTCCCTCCACCCCGGGGGTCCCTGCAGAGGGACCATCAGCCGCGTGGCTCTGGCAGAGCCGTGCAAAGCCTGGTGGTTTCCCCAAACTTTGAAGCCCCAGCAGCAGGAGAGCTCCCCAGCTCCCTCAAACAAACTGAAAGCAGATGCAACTCCTCGCCCGTGCGGCTGGGGAGAGCGATGGGGAAACCTGACCTTGGTGTGACCGCCGAGAGGGCAGGAGAGAGCCCTGAGCACCGGTGCGCTCACCCCCGTGCCTCTGCCAGGGCTGAAGCCGGCTGCGTGGCTGCCCGGGTGCGGATACCCCGGGATAGCCGATGCTATCTCAGCCCGGGCCCTGTGCCCATCGGCAGGCACGGCGTGGAAGAGCCAGGGGGCAGTGGGTGCCCTCCGGCGTGGCAGGTCGCTCCGGTCCTTTCTCCCGGCTCTCCAAAGCCCCAGCTCGTCTCCTGCTTCTGGAAAGCTCCAGCAAGGGTGGGGAAGGTCTCTGGGGGTGGCAGGGGGGGAAAAACGGGGGGGCTGGGACTTTCCCCAAGAGATCACAGGAGGAACTTTGGCTGGAGGGTGGGGGGAACCAGCGAGGAGTTGCTACATCATGCCCCAGTGAGCCGTGAGTAACTCCTCTGGTATTTATTCCCCGCGCAGAACAGTCATCGGAGCCAGATCCTGCCTGGGGGAATCGCTACCCGGGAACGCCCAGCCCCATCCAAATTCCATTCCTGCTCCCAGCAGAGCCGTGAAGCAAAGCCACGAGGGAACGGTTCCCTGTCCCCCCTCCCCGTCCCATCCTGTCCCCACGCTGGGCTGACACGGGCACGGCCACCAGCACCCGCTGGCAGCACTGCCACTGGTGGCACCCGGAGCGTGCTGGGCTCTTGACATTCCTCTCCGGGAAGCCACCAGAGAGCAATATCTAGCTGCTGGGCTACTGGGCAGACCCCAAATGGCCTTGGGGTGGGCAGCGTGCCCCCATGCTGCTTGTGTTGGGAGGCAGGTGGCCGTGCCCTGAGCCCCTTCCCCAGAGCCCGCCCGGCACCGTGCTGCAACCTGAGCGGCACGGCGCTGCTCCGAGGCTTTCCTGGAGTTCAGCCCCAACATGTCGTGTTGGCACCGGCGCCCGTGCAACCCCCTGAACAAAAAAAAAATAGGAAAAAAAAAAAAAAAAAGTTTGGCCCTAACTGACCTGCTTGGCAAGGCAGAGTACCTACAGGGAGGCAGCAGCTGGCTCGGGAGCCCAGCCCAGCAGCCCTGTGCTCACCCCTCCAGGGTCCTGCCCGCCGGCCCCTGGCACAGCATCCCGGTGGCATTGGCCTACAAAAAGTGGCCTTAATCTGCAGCCACCGCCGTGTCGGGCTCGTTGAGGGAGCGGACATGCAGGCTGCTCTCCATCCGTGCTGCCCCTGCCGCCCGGGAGGACTTCAGCCTCCAAGGCACCACGGCTCGGCTGGGTGGCCTGGGGCACGGCGCTGCCACGCACCTTCACAGCCCAAAATTAGGGGGCTGAGGTCCCAGCCGGGCAGGCGGGGGGCACCAGGGCTCCTCGGGGTGCCCGTGGTCTCAATGGCAAGGCTCTAAGAGCATCATTTCACCTCTTCGAGGTGGGACCCGGCTGCAGTGGTTTTGGGTAGGTTTGGAGCACACACAGCCCCCTGCCCCTGGCTGACACCAGAAGCTCCCCAGGCCTTTTGGGGAGCGCACAGCAGTCCCGGGCACGGGTCTGTGAGCCAAGAGAATAGGACACCTGCTTCTTTCCCTTATCCCTTGACCAAAGACTTTCCTTGGTTGGGCAAGGAGTGCCCGACACCGGCTGCTGCAGGAAGGGTGCCCTCGCTTGGTCTCCATCTGGGGCTGAAGAAGAAGAAGGTGGGTTCCAGGGACAGGGAGGGACATCGGGGTCCCCCAGCACCCCCAGTGAACTCCTTCCACGTGGCAGATGGGGTAAGGGGGTGCCTGGGACACACACGGCCCTAGAGGCAGCCTGGTGGGGACAAGGGGAAGGATGGGAGAAAGGGAGGAAAGCTCTTTGGATGGGGAAGGGAGAACTCCAGAGGGGACTTTGCCAGTGCCACCCCCTCCTTCCCACCAAAGCAACGGGAGGTTTGGGGATGGGGAGGGAGATCACAGAGGGGCACAGCCGGCGAGGGGCAGGCAGCCAGAGCAGGGGAGGTGGGAGCAGGCGGCTGCGGCCGGGGGATGAAAGCACAGGGTCCTGGGGGGGGGACACACAGGAGAGGCGCAGAGGCAGCCAGCACAGCCAGGTGCAGCGGGGAAGGGGTGGGGGGAAGGCAGGGAAAAGAGGCCAAGTGCAAAGAGAGCAAAGGCGGCGGAGGAAAAGAGAGCGTGGCCAGAGAGGCAGACATGAAAGGGGGAGCGAGGCAGGGGAGAGATGAAAGGGCGACGGCGCGGGTGCTCCTGCCTCCTCCCCACGGCTCCCGGGGCTCTGTAATCCCCGGGGAGCTGGCTCCTCTCATGTGGTGGCCCGCAGCTGTGTGCGGTCGGCTCAGCCCCACCGCTCCGCACAGGGACTTTCCAGGAGGGGGAGAAGCCCAACACAAAACACATGACTTAACCATCGCCTGCGAAGCCCGGCGCATGCGGGGTCCGGGGGCACCCCGGCGCACACCCCGCCAGGGCCAGGGCCAGCCGCAGGCACGCTGCCTCCTGCCCCGGGGAGCAGCGGGGAAGGGGAAGGGGTATGACCCCGACGGGCATTGCTCCAAGGTGGTTACGCACTCGGGATGAGCCCGGATCAGACGTCGCTCACGGCAACGTCGTGCTGGTCCCGTAGGGCACCCCCTCAGGGCATGGATATGGGGAGTGGGGGGCTTCGTGTGCCCTGAGCCTCTCCCTGTCCCCCGCTTCCAGTGCTGAATTGCACCCCCTGCTCCCCAGGCTTGGCGCTGGGCACCAGGGATGAAGCAGGACTTGGCACCCATCCTGCTGGGTCACCGGGTCACTGGTGTTACTGCTCAAAACCAACCCAGGAGCCCATGCCACAAGAGGAGTTGAAGCAGCTGTTCCAAGAGACTCGTGATTTGGGACGCCTCTGTTCTCTGTGCCCAATTCAGGCCGCTGGAGCAGGGTTTTTGCCCACACAAAGGGACGTTGCTGTTGGACAGCACTCGCCCAGCACTGCAGGGATGTCTCCGTGGAGATGCTGGGCTCTCTCCTTCAGTCTGGAGCATCGGGGGCAGCAGAGCTGGTTCCCACGGGGGTCCCCCACACCTCTCCCTTCCCCTGTTCTCAGGTTTGCCTGTGCCAGCCCTCTCCTGTGCACCCGTGTGAGCGTGGTGGGCTCTGATGGAAGTGACCCTGGCTGAGCTTGAGCAGCACCAGAAGCTGCCTTGGCCCTCCCGCCTCTGCGCTCCTTCAGGACAAAAGATGGGTGCTTGGCAGCACAGCCAGGGAGCTCACCTGAGCCCCGGGGAGAATTTAATTCCCCATAGGACCTTCCCCTTCCAAAGGTTCTCATTGGGCTTCATGATTTCATCCCCATGGGCATTGTCCCTCCACGGAGATCCCCACGACCCCCATCTGTTTGGGTACCTGGGGAAGTACCCCGGCTCCCTCCACAATCCTTCCCTCAGCAAGGAAAGGGATTCTCCTTGGGGGACCAAGGTCCTGCCCAGCCCTAACGCACCCTCCTTGCTATCCTTGCTCCTGCTTCGCGTGCCCAGCTGGGCTCCACGCCCTCTGCAGAGGCTCACACCACCCTCAGCCACACGCACATGAAAGCAGGGGCGCAGCCGTCCCGGGGTGCTCCGCACACCTGCACGGGTGACACCCTGCCATCGCCGCCAGGAGCTGCTCCTCGTGCCAGCCAACAGCTCAGGGGATAAACCGGCCACCTCGGTCCACTGAGAGGTGCCACGGCAGGGAAGAGCGCAGCGCCCGGGGTGCAGGGGGTGGCCGGCAGCAGCCAGCCCTCCCCAGAGGAATGCTCCGGCACGGCTGCAGCTGCAGGGAGGGGAGGCGCTTGCAGAGCGCCGTGGCATGAAGGCATGATAGGGCACGCTCCGCCGGACCATGAATACCTGTCCCAGGCGGTTGGAGGCACCCAAGGCGTGTACGGGTGGCGCGGGAGCACACGCCTCGTCAAGCCTGGGCGGCGGTGCTCCGGAGGAGAGGAGAGGAGGAGAGGAGAGGAGGCTCTTCCCCGTGCGCCCTCCCACTCCGGGTGGATGGTGAGCTCCCCCCACCCGCGACCCGCTGCTCCATCACACTCCGCACGTAACGCACGGGCCTCGCGGGGGGGAATGCCCCTTTTCTCCCCGGAAAATGGGGCGCAACGGGGCCCGAGGTGGAGGGTGCTGGGCTGGGCTGGGTGGCCTCGCTGGGTCCCTCCAGCCTTCGCATCTCTGCTTGAATGAGCTGCAAAAGGAGCTGCTGCGCTAGGAGCAGAAAGCAGGAGCCGTGCAAGGCAGCACAAGAATGGAGAAGTGGAAGTGGCAATCCCTGGGAATGTGTCTCCGTCGGCTGCTTGCAGTGCGCCTGGCCACCATGGACAGCATGCTTGTCACAGGCAGGGGGACGCAGCCATGTGAGCCTCGTCCCTGCTGCTCCCCATGGCCCTGCAGGACACCAAGGTGCGTGCCAGGCTGCAGCCTGCTGCCGCTGGTGATTCTCACCGTCTGCACCAAGCCAGGCTCACGTCGTCCCAAGAAGCCCCCAACCCCTGCTCGCTTGTGGTTTTGGTCCAGGCACATATCCCCGGGGCACCCTGAAGGGCTGACCCAGTTAGAGAATGAGGAAATAAGCCAAAGTCTCCAGCTGCTTGTCCATGAGTGGGACTGGACCACCGCACGGCCAGTGCAAATCCTCTGCCGTGAGCAGAGCTGGTCTGGGCTGCACGCAGCGCGGGTTGCTGGGCTCCATCCTCACCCCAAAACATCCAGCTGCTGGGTAGTGTCAGGTCATCGAATCTGCGTGCAGCGAGGTGGTGCCATGGGGCTGCCAGCAGCATCCTGCGAGCCGGGCAGCGCAGAGCCCACGGGCACAGCCCCGGGCACAGCATCTCCCCAGGACTTCCAGCTCTGAGCCGTGTGCTCCGTGGCTGGGTCTCCAGTACCTGCTGGAGGAAGGGGATTTTGCTGGGGGGCAGCTGAGGCTGGAGTGCTGCTGGAAGCCCTGTGCTGGCTACTGGTGTGCTCCAGACCTCCCTGTTTCTCCTGGAAGCCAGGATTCGAGCTGGATTCCTAGGGGCTGGCAAGAAGGCACGTTCCCAGCAATGAGGACGACGGAGGGCTTTCAGCCAGGAACTGGGACGCTTCTGTCACTTCACCTGAGGACCAGGAGCAGGCAGGGTGTGAATACCAGGGGTAGGAGCCCCCAAAACCGCGACTGCTCTGCCCAAACCCTGCTCATCCTCCCCACGACCCCCGCTGTCCCCAGCCATGCCCTCTCATCACGCTGGGTACCCACGGTGGGGTGCCACCGGCACATCCACACCACGCGCACGGGATGGTTCCAGTTTGTGACCCCCTGTCACTGCCACGGGTGGGTTTCCTGCTGCTGTGGGTAGAACCCTTTGGGATTTGGGGACTCGGCTCCATCCCCGTCCTCCTGGCGTGCCGCGGGAGCGAGCCTGGTTCCCAGCTGCTGGCAGAGCGGGCTCCCTCGCCAGCTGCCTGCGCACGGGGCCGCACACAAACAAACAAACGCCGAGCTCCAGCAACTCATCTTCTCCTAACAACTGTAATTACAGCCAGGCAGCTGGCGAGCCGTGCTTGAAACCTGGTGTGTAAACACGGCCTTCTCCTCCACCGCCGCTCAGGCAAAAGCAACCTCCAATTTTGGGAGGGGGGCTCCGCGCGTCGTTGCGGCGAGGGCTGCGGCCGGAGACTTTCATCTCGGCCTTTTGATGCAGGGCAGGGGTAGAAGATGGCAGCTGGCAACAACACACCTCGCTGCACCGCCTGCTCGGGGCCGTTTTGCACCTCCCGGTGGGGCGCTGAAGCCTCCTCACCCTTCCCAGCCCCTGGGCCAGCCACCAGCTCCCTCTGCCTCGCCAGGATGGGTGAAGGTGCAGGGCAGGAGTCAGGCCAGGGCTGCCCCAGACGCCCAGGAGCTCCCTCAAACCACCACTTCCAGGGCTGCGGCTGCTCCAGAGCCGATGGACCAAAAGCAAGGGCAACTCGGTGATGGGCACCCTTGGCACGATGATGCCACATCCCGGCTGCGCCCCTCTGTCCTGACCCCTGCGCCCATCTCAGCCCTACCTGGAGGTCCCTCGGGCACCGCTGGAGGGGTGAGGAGATGCATGGGGAGCAGAGGGCAGAGGCTGGGTGGGTGCAGGGTTGGGAGAGGCGATGGGAGAGGTGGGTACAGGAGCCCCTCACCTCCCAGCCCCTCCAGCTCTCCCCGAGGTGCCAACCCTGTGTGCGGCTGCTCCCAAGCTTTGGGACCCTCAGCCCAAACGCCGGCTCACCATCACCACGCACCTCCTTGTCTCTCCTCCGTGCCCTGCTGCTGCCACTTGCACGGGAAGCCTCCAGCACTGAGCCCTGTGCAGCCGGGTCCCTGTGGGGAAGGAGGTGGCGCGTGTCCTGCCAGGGCAGGAGGAGCTGTGCCAGAGCCGGGAGAGGGAGGGAGGGAGGGGACAGCCCGTGCTGCCACCGCCACCCGTGGCACTGCCAGGCTGAGCACTCGTGAGCCAGCCAGGCACAGCTCCGGGCACTGCTTTTCCCAGCACACTCGCTTTTTGGTTTTGGGGGAGCGATTCCTGCTCGTCAGCCACCACGAGCCCAGCGTGCGTGCAAGGGGACAGCGCTGGGCACGAGGGTGGTGGCCGGCACCACCCCGAAGAGTGGCAGGAGGGGAAACGCTGCTGTATGCCCCGCTGGCTCCACGCTCTCATGCACCCATGGGTGCTCAATCCACCACTCCAGACCACATCCAGCTCGGCCACCCATCCGAGCCCCCTTCCTTGCAATCCCAGAGCAGGACGCCCTCTTTCCCTTGGCTGGGGGCGGACGGGAAGCCGTCGCCTCCCGGGGATGCTCTCCCAGCACCCGTGCCCACCTCAGCACCCCGGGAAGGCGCAGCCTGCCCCCAGCCTGCCGGGAGGGTGCCGCTGGGTGCTGCGGGGAGGATGCGCGCCCGGCTCCCCGCTGACGTAAGTGCTGGGAGCTGCCAGCGGGGAATTGGCCCGCAGCACCGGGAGCACTCGGGGAGCCGCGCGGAGAGGAGGTAATTGTTAAATGTGGGCTGAGATAGGCTGAGCGGGGAGGGCAGGAGGCCAAGGAGGTGGCAGACACCTCACCGGGGCTGGCTTGGTTTACACAAGCTGGGCTTTGTTCATTATCTCCTCGGGCTTTCGTGGCTGTGAGTTAACACCCCGTGCTGCTCTGATTACAGGGAGCCGGGCGGCTGCTTCGCAGAGCCTTGCAAAACCTTCCCCAGTGCCCTTGCCTCAGCAGGACGCGGCGGGCAGGGGAAGGGGCACAGCAGGGCCACGGCAGGTGCGTCCCTAACGCCGGCCCCAAACCCGCTGTGAAACAGCAGCCTCGGGCCTCTCGGAGGGCACAGACAAGGTCCCACAAGGGCATAAGGTCCCACAAGGAGCACAAGAGCTCACAGCAACCCCCGTCCTCAGGGTCCCCTGGAAGCACATGGGCAGGTGAGGGGTGCCCAGGAGGCAGGTGCCGGCAGCTGCGGCAAGGTCCTTCAGCCTTCAGGCCTCCCAGTAAGTCCCTGTGCCCACTGGAGGTGACATCCCGATGGCTAACGGGGCTGGGACATGGCCTCTCCCTGCAAGGGGAGGACTTTTCTGCTCGCCATGCTGCCACCAGGAAGGGAAGACCACATCCCCTGGACAAACAGAGCAGGTTTCTCGTGCCAAATCTCAGCATCGGGGTCCGCGGACACCTGGGTTATGCACCAAGACACAGCCGGCCATGGGGCACCCTCGGCCACCCCATCTTCCCGACAGCCCCGCTGTGCCCCAGCCTGGTGCAGGGGGTGCCCGCCGTGCTGTGCTGGCTCCCGGGCTGCCCTTTGCAGTGTCACACGTCACCGAAGCGGAGCCTCCTGTCCCACAGGTAGAACCTGCCCTCGTCCTCGCCCCCGGCGCTGCCTCGCACACCCGCGGTGGCTCTGCGTTGCTCACCGCCAGCAGAGGTGTCACCTCCCTGCCCTGCCCCACGCAAAACCCACAAATGTCCTCGGGACCCTCCAGCAAGGGGCCAAGAGCCCTGCGCTGCCTTCCGAGCCCCCTCCCCGAGCTGCGGGGACATCCCCAGCACATCCCCTGCCGTGACCCAGGCACAGCGCGCGTCTCGGAGCTAAAACCCTACAAAAAAAAGGGCCAGGAGTGTGCCAGCTCGCTTGGCTCCGAGCCCCTTTGGTCTGAGGCATCACAGCTCCCAGCACCTGCCTCCCCCAGCCCGCCGGCCCCGGGGCGCAGGCGAGGGGTGACAGGTGAGTTGGCAGCAGCCCGGCCCCGGCTTCCCTCGGCGCTTCTCCCAACCCCAGCCTCCTGCGCGCCGTGTTTTTGTGCCGTGACGAGCCGGCAGACTTCAAGGAGCAGCAATTTGCCGGGATTCTTTTGGCCAGGCGTGTCCCGACGCCCACACGCCGCTCTCGCCTGTGCGGACAGGAGACACGTGCTCTGATGTTGCCCGACACCCGGCGCGGCTGCCGGCTTGTGGTCTCTGGAAGCGCTCGCGCAGGGCTTGGCCTCGCTCCTCCCCGCACGGCAGCTGTCAGCCGAGGACCTCGGCGTCCAGCTGCGGGTATCGGCTCGGGGTTTGCCCTCGGCAGGGCGCGGGGCCGTGAGACAGCGAGCACGTGGGGTGTTTTTCGCACGGGGAACCCGGGCGGCGTTGCTTCAGACAGGACGAAACCGGCTCCAAAGAGCGCGGCGATGCGCTGCCCTTCCCTTCTGTCTCACGGCTCCCGAGCATCCTTTGGCTTCAGGCAAGTCCTATCACATATCCAAGCTTCCCTCCCCTGTTGTTGCTCTGAATCACCGAGTCTGCCTCCTGGGAGCTGATACCCTTCCCCAGCAGAGCCAGGAGCAAACCCTCACGCCTGCTTTCCAGGTTTCCCCGGTTTTCCCCATCTCTGCAAACCTCTCCGAGCCTTTAAATCCTGGCTCCAAAGCCAAACTGCTCCATCCCATTTCACAGCACATTTCCCATCTCAGCACAGCTCCGAGCAGTCCCCCTGGTGGGGCAGCTTGGTTCCCCTGCATCATTTAGATGGGAAAACCATTCCTGGAGGCTCAGTGCTGCCCGTGCCCGTTGCGGACAGGCTGCAGTGGGGCAGCAAACGAAGGCACCCCGGCATCCAGCGAGGCTCTGATGCGCTCTTCCTGCCGTAGCTGGGCTTGGTGACAGCCGGGCTCAGCCCCAAAACGCTGAGTCTGCTGAATCCGGGCCAGGACGGCTCCTGCCCTGGCAGCCAGCAGGGGCTGGGAGCGACCGCTGGGGATGGGGTGGCACAGGCAGCATCCCAGCACGGCTCCTTGGGGCCAGCCCGGGCTGCGGAGGGGCTGGGGGGCCGGGAACACCCTCCCTGTGGCTTCCCTCGCAGTGAGGAGGGGATGACGCCATGCGTGCAGGCTGTTCCTAGGGGAGGAATGTCCTTTCTTCCTGTGCCACGTCGCGGCTGGATAAGTACAGGCCTGGGGCTCGGCAGCCTCCGCAGGGCTTGCAAAGTGCGCCCGGCGCATCTGGCCCGGGTGCTCTGCAGCTGCCGGGGCTGCTCCCTCCCTCTGCCCAGCACATCTGGGGCTGGCAGCGGCGAGGCTGGGGTGCTGGGGCTGGCAGGGAGAGGCTGGGGTGCGCGGGGAAGGGAGAGCGAGGGGTAGAGCCCCTCTCCTGGAGCCCTGCTGCAGGGCACGCAGGGTGGCCACGTGCCCGCAGCACGGTCCCCAACGGGGAGAGGTGCCGAAAGCGTGCCAGCCTCCTCCTGCCACGAGCACGCATCACCTCCAGAAAGAGCACGGTGTCCTTGGCTGACCCAGCCCAGCGAGGCCAGCGCAGCGATGGGGACCCCCTGCTCCTGCCCTCCCCTGCCCCTGCTGCCCCCTGGGGGGCACTGGGGTCCCACCTGAGCAGCCCCTTCGCACCCCGTGGCTGCAGGGCAGGGCAGGGTGTCCGGCTGGTGGCCCGTGTGCCAGGTCGTGCCAGGGCCCCGTGCGCCTGCACGCACGCAGACACGGGTGTGCAGCACAGGTGTGCACGTGTGTGTGCATCCACTGCCCTCTGCTGAGGGAGCCCGGGCAGCTCAGCCCCCATCAGAGCTCTGGGAAGCTCTGGTTCTGCCTCCCTCCACCCCACACACCCCACAGCTGCCTCCTTCCTCCGTGCCGCCCGCTCCCCTCCATGGGTATTGCTATGCCCTGACTGGGGGGCTATTTTCTGCCCCCTGTCCCTTGGCCCCTGGCTCTGAGCTCATTTCTCCATGCCAAGAGCTTCCCAGATGCTCCCAGGCCTCGTGGCTTTTTACTTTCTCGCGGGCTCCTCTTCCCCCTCCCCATTATTTGCTTTGGGGAGGGGGAGCTGTGTAATTATCCAGCCAGTGCTGATTTCTCCTAGCCCCAGCCAAACACTTCCGTATGAATTAATAACCAGGAGCCGGAGCTTAATTAATAACCACAGCGATGCTGGCACAGGGCAGTGGTGTGTCCATGAGGCTGGATCAGCCTCTCCCCACAGCACCCCTCTTCATCTGGGGGTCTCAAGCAAGTGCTTGGCTCCCTGCAGGGCCTCGGGGGGGTCTCAGGGTGCATCGAGCTGCCAAATGTGCTGGGGAGGAGCTGCTCCCCCTCCCCGCCTTGCTTTCTGTTCCCTTGCGGCCGCTCTGAAAATGGGCCGCTTAATTCAAAGCCTCTGGAGGAAAGGAGAGGGGGAATCTCTGGTTACGTCTGCACTTGCAAAGCAAACAGTCCCAGGGCATTCCCAGGCATGGCAGCGTGACTGTCCACATGGGAATATGTAGCACTGCCCTGGCGTGATTTTGGCTTGGGGCAGCTCCCGCTGATGCAGGTGATTTTTTGCTCCAGGTTTGGGCACCAGCCCGGCTTCGGGACAGTCCCGGCAGGGCTTGGCACACCATTTGCAGGATGTGTTTAACACCCTGGAGGTGGGCAGCTCCATGGCAGAGGCCCTCTGGAGCAGAGAACAACCCCGGGCTTATTTCATTTATCGTATAACAGTTTTTGTGCCTAGAGCATCCATCCCGGAGCGCCTGGCGATGGGCACTGCGGCAACACAGCCCTGCTGCTCCAGGACGATGGGCAGAGGAGCTCCCACCGCGGTGCCACGACAGCGGCTGCGTTTGCACAACCACCAGGCAGAGGACGGGGAAAAACCCGCCTGCCTGCCTGCCTGCGTGCGTGCGTGCACGCGCCCGTGCCAGGTCCTTGGCGTGCCGCGCGCCTGTGCTTGCGCCGCGCTCGCCACGTGCACGGCCGGGCACGTGTGCCAGCCGGCAGCCCCGGCGCGGGCGCGCGTGCTCTGCGTGGGCTGGCCGTGTTTTTGCTCAACACACGCCTTCATCTGCCGCGGCGGTTTGGATCCAGGGAGAGAGAGAGCCCGTGCGTTTGATGTCTGCGCGTGCTGGGCTCTGCAGGTATTTCACGCACGCCGCGCCTCCCTGTGTGTGTGTGTGTGTGTGTGTGTGTGTGCGTGCACATGCGTGTGCGCACGTGTGTTTGGGGTGAGATCAGTGTCCCAGCTGGCCGCCGCTCCGGCTGCTGGAATCCCTGCCTCCCAGGCCGTGTTATAGATGAACACACTTGAAAGCATTTTTTCCCCCTTAGCCACCAGATTTCACTCGGAGGAGAAAAGGAGCCGGGCGCTTTATCTTCATTAGCAGCTGGGAGCCTCTCGGGGCGGCTTTTGTCTGGGCGCTGCTTCCTCCGCCCCTGCTCTTATCCCCTGTCCTCACTCATTAGCCCTTTCGAGAGGGGCAAGGGGCTGGCTGGCAGGATCCTCTGCCTCTGTTCCAGCCCTGCTCCCGCTGGCCACCACGTCCCTCAGCCCCGTGGCCTCCTGCAGCCCTCTCCAGGCAGCGGGACTGGGAGGAGAGGGGACAGCTCCCTTCCCTGATCCGCTCTGGGAGACCCCGCAGTCGAGCGAGGCCCCAAGAAGCCCCTTTAGCAGCAAGTTGGTGGCGCTCCTGGCTTTGGACAGCGCTGGCTCGGGGGCTGGAGGGGCTGGGGAGGGTCCTGCATGGCCAAGACCCCCCTTGGGAGGGGGCAGCCCGTCCCTCCTGGGCTGCTCATCGCGGAGGAGCGCTCCTGCCCGCATCCGTTCATACCCAGTAACCATGACAACTGGCAGGAGCTGTCATCCCATCCCCAGGCCAGCCACCACAGGGGTCCTCATGGAGGGGTTTGGGGGCAGCAGCTTTCCTTGGAGCGCTGCTGCATGCCCCCAGACCGCTGCTGCCGGGGCAGGCTCACGGGGGACACAGCGCTGGCCCCAAAAGGGTACCGGGGGCATCCCGGGGCAGGGATGGGGCGGGATGCTGGGGCTGTGGGGAGGGCAGAGATGGGAGCACAGACCCTCTGCGCTCATCTCCCGCTAGCCCAGATGCTGGGGGGTTCACCGAGACAGCGAGGCGGGGGTGTCAGGGGGGCGGACTGCCTTAGGTAACATTCCTTCCCACTTAAAAGGAGCCATAAATCACTCACTCTTTATTAAAAGCCCTGCCCGAGCTGGAGAGAGATGTCAGGAGCATAAATCACCCCCGCCGCTCGCTTGCAAGGGGTCCCGGCTTGCCAAGGGGTGCGAGGCAGGGAGCGAGCCCCCCACCATCCCCGGGGAGGGCACGGCACGTCCATGCTGCATCCGTCCCCACAGCCAAGGGCTGGGGGGCCAGGGTCCCGATAACCAGATCCAATTTGTGCAAATTCTTCAATAGACTGAAGGAAAAACGGAGAGAGGCTGGGTTAGCCCAAAGCATCCCTCCTGCCAGCCCGGGGCGGGGCGGCGGCGCAGCTGCGGGTGGCGAGCACCCTCTCCTGGGGAAGGGAGCCCCTTCTCACCCCTCCCCAAACACCTCCCCAAACACCCAGCCCTTGCTCAGAGCCCGGCTGAAGCCGAGCACCTGCCCGAAGCCCCTGAAATCCCGCAGCCGACCCAAAAGGCCGGGAATCGGCCCCATTCTGCAGCAGCCTGCGCAGAGGGAGCCCCGCTCGCCTCGCCGCCTCCTGCTTTTCCAGCTGGACGCGTGGCTTAACATAGCAGCGCTTCGCCTTGTAAAGCACGGCCCGTAAAACGCGCAGGATGTGCTGTGTGGGAGCCTTCCCCAGCCGATCCCCAGCTGCTTTTTGATGTCAGCCTGGAAATCGCAGCGTCCTGGCAACGGCTGCCTCCTGGGGCTAGCGTGCAGCGGGGCCAGCCCTTCCCCAGGTGCCTGCACGAGCCCCCGCTGGAGCCTGGAGGGTTTCCACCCACCCCCGAGCAGAGGGGAAGAAGTTTTGGGGCCGGTGCTTGGGGTCAGCTTGGCCAGGACAGCCACCAGAAGCAACCGCCGGCGCACCGAGGATGCAACAAGTGTCTCTTGTGGGGCACGTCCAGCCCCATCTGGCCCCAGTGCGGGGCCATTCCCAACGCTGCCCCTCCTCAGATGGCTTCCCCGGAGCAGCAGCAGGATGATAATGTGGCAAAATCCGGCCCTGTGCAGAGGGGAGGGCTTGGCTCTGTGGGGTACCGCAGGGCTGGGAATGGGGAGGCAGCCAAGGATGGCTGATCGTCCTATTCCAGCCTCAGCTGGAGGGGGAGCGGGCTGGGGGGGAGAAAGAAAGGGGGCGAGGGGAAAGGAGGGGGGAATCTTGCTTGGGAAACCACCGGGGCTCCTCCATCAAAGGGAAGGAAACCCTGAGCAAAATGCTGCAGGCTTTCATGAACCGCTCGCTGCAAACCCCACGGCTCTGTTTATCCTGGCGCACGAGAGCCCATAAAGCACAGCCCCCAGCTGGCCCGTGGAGAGCTGCTCTGCCTGGCTGCAGCAGGGCTGGGACGGGCTGCAGGGAGGGGAACGGGGCTGTGGGGAAGGCAATGGGGCTGCGGGGAGGGGAATGGGGCTGTGGGGAGGGGAACAGGGCTGTGGAGAGGGGAACGGGGGCATGGGCACCAGCAGAAAGTGCGCAGGGGCAGGTGTCCCTGCCCTCACATCTACATCCCCGCAGCAGATGAGCAGCGCTGGGGTCTCAGGGGCTGAGTCTCGGACCCCAAAGCAGGTCCCAGCCCAAGGACAAGGGGCTGGGAGCTGTCACCACGGCCGGCCGGCTGGCACCCCCGCAACGTCTCTGCCCCAAGGTGCCCCGCAGTTTCCCACGTTCCCTCCCGCCCGCCACCCGTCATATTTTGCATTTCTCCCTCTATCTTATCTCCCCGCCGGCTCACCCCTCTGCAGCTGGTCTCTTGTTTTCTCCCTGCCCTCTCCCTCGCTGCCCGGCCCCACCTGCTGCAGCTCCCCGCTGAAGGACCCCGAGGCAGGTCCCTGATAAGGGCCAGACCAAACAAGAACCTTTTGTGCCACGCTCAGCTCATCCCCAAGAGCCCCACGAAGCCGGGGCAGAGCAGGAGCGATGCAGGAGGATCCGGGGGGCTCGGCGCCTCCGGGCAGTGCCAGGCACACAGCAGGATGACACCGGGTGCTGCCTCAGTTTCCCCACCTCCCCAACAAGCCCTCCGTGCCCGCAGCATCATCCCCATCCCTCCCTCGCCCCCGTGCCGGGCCGAGCCGCGTGTCCCGCTGAGAGCTGCTGTCAGCACCCAGCCCTGAGCGCACAGGGGACAAAACTCTCCCCCCTCCCGGCCGGGTTAATATTCCCTCTAACGACAGACGGCTCCTTTTATCCCCTCGTGCGCTCCCGCCGGTGATTTAATCTCCAACGAGCCGCGATTATTTCCTGTACAGCTGCCTCCCTCGCACCGCCGGCATCCAAAGCGGGCAGGGGGCCGTGAGCGAGGACAGGACAGACCCCATACAGCTCCCACCCTGCCCGGGGCTGGGGAAGGAGCTGGGTTGTTGGCCAGGGGTCTTCCTAACCCCAGCTTCACAATCCCCAGGGGTTAAATTGGCAGCTCCTTGGGACCCCCTCCCCGGGGGGAATAGCACCTTGGCTGTGCTGCTGAGCTGGTGGAGATAGTGGGGTCAGCACTGGGGGCCTGGCACCAGCACATCGGCGCAGGATGGGAGCCTTTTACCCACGGGGAAGCCAGGATCCCTCCTTCGCAGCTCAGGGCCGAGCAGCAGGAGCCCGGAGCTGGCCCAGAGCCACCCGGCAGCAGCAGCAAAGCGCGGGGCGCAGCTCCACCTGGTGGGCAGCGAGACCCCCCCCGGCCCCCCAGCGCCTCCGGCTCCCTCTGCCCACCACCCCAGGGGACAGGGGGACACCGAGAGCTGGACCCTGCGGCTCTGCCTTCCCTGTCCCCGCTGACAAATAGGGCGGGGGGGGGGACAGCAGCCTCACCCCGGGGCTCGCGTTGCGCCTGGGGGTGCCGGGGCAGCGCCTGCCTGCGGGTGCGCACCCCAAAACCCCTTTGCTCCGGGATGCTCCCTGCACACAGCAGCCGGCAGCACCCTTCCCACGGGGACCCCCCCCTTCATCCATCACGGTACGAGGCCCCCCCGGGACCCTGGGAGGGGGCCGGGTGCCACCAGAGGGCAGCACCGGCCCGGGGCTGCGGCACCCGGCACGGCTGCGGCGGGGCGCACAGCGGCTGCTGGGGGGGTCTGGGGAGGTCTGGGGGGGCTTGGGGGGGTCTGGGGGGTGCCCGGCTCCTCCTGGTTGTCTGCAGGGTGTGGGGGTAATTAGCCCCTCCGTTAATCACTGCCCAGCTGCAGCTGGGTGGGCTTCCTCCTGCTGCAAGGCTGCGGGGATGCTCTGACGGGTGTTTGGGCACCTGCGGCTACGCTTGGGCTTTTCGGGGTGTGTCGTCCCGTCCTGTGCACAGCTGGGAGCTTCTCCTCTCAGTGGCTTTAACAGCATTTGCCCTTGGGGGGGGGATAGTTTGCAAGCGTGGCCCCCCGGCAGCAATCCCCATCCTCACCCCGTGGCAGTGAGGGGCAGCCTGGGGGCTGCCCGGCGCCCCTCTCTCTGCCCAGGGATCCGGAGGTGTTGCCTCATCGATTCGAGGCCTGGCTCCGTCTCACGGTTTCCACCCAGAGGAGCTGCGTTTCGCCGCCTCGGAGCTGTTTCCAGCGCTGCTGTTGGGCAAATGGCAGGCCAGAAATAGCTGCTCCCCTGGGGCTGCCGTGCTCCGCTCCATGCCGCTGCCTGAACCCGGGGCTGACCTCGGGGCAGGGACTGCACGAGCTCCACGCTAAGGGGGCACCATGAGGTGAACCCTGAGCTGCTGAAGTATTTGGGGAGCCACAGCTGCAGCCTTTCTCCCGTGGGGACCAGAAAAGGGCTGAGGGCTGGAGGGGGAAGCAGAGATGGAGAGGTGCTGGGGTACCTGGCGGCACGAGCACGTTTCTCCTCCCTGGGGGCTGCAGGCGAGCTGCCAGCCAGGCTCTCTGGGGCTCCCCAGCCCCAAGGGGCAGCCAGCTGAGCCAGGAGCTCTGCCAGAGGTTGTCTGCGTGCTGCACGGGCTCGGGGAGGAGCGGCAGAGCCATCAGAGCCGCCTGCCAGAGACGGGCTGAGGCTGCGAGCTGTGTCTCCACGGGTACAGCAGCCCAGCCGCTGCCAGGGCGACGCAGCCCTTGTCCCCGGCTGGCTTTGCCAGTGCAGACAGACCTCGGCACAGCAAGCGAGCCATTAAAGAGCAGCCCCAGCCAGCCAGCCTGCAGGCGGGCGCTCATTCATCATCCTGGAGCAGGCAGGAGGACGTGCCAGCTGCCTCCAGCCAGCACCCAACACAAGGCTCGTGCCCTCAAAATTGAGGGCCTGGACAGGCAGCCATCCCTTTGTTGGCACTAGCCCACAGCTGCTGTATGTGCTGGGCTAGCTGGGGTGACCCCCAGGAGGAGGGGACCTCTGTGTGCCCGTGCTGGCCCGGCAAAGCCAAACCACCACGGCTGAAGGATGCTGAGAGCAGCTTTGGGACCGGCCGTGTGCTGGCCTCTCCTCCTGCGCCGTGCCTTCCACAGCTGCCCCAAGCTGCTGGGAAGGGAGCAGCCGAAGGAAAAGCCAAGCAGAGATGGGCCCGAGGACGCAGCTGGTGCCGTATCATCGCCTGGCAGCCTCGGGGCTGGAGCCTGAAGAGTAAAACTGAAGAAGGGGGGGGAGAAAAGATCCTCCTCTTTCACGTGGAAGAGCAGCTGCCTCCCAGGTAAGCTGCAAAGCTGCTTCCTTACCTGCATAAGAAACGTCCCTCTGCTCTTGCAGGGCCTGGGTAATTCCGCAGCGCTTGCAGGAAGCCCTTGCCACACTGCTGGCCACCTTGGGGCCACCAGCCCGGGGAAGGACAACGTGTCACCGACCAGAGCTGATCCTCGGGGACCAGACCCCGCAGCAGGACACGGGCAGGTCCTGGAGCTCGTCTGCTGCTCCCAGCTGAAGCCTCCTCAAGCTGCGTCACCGAACGGCCCCAGGCTGGGGATTTTTATACAGGCTTCAGCCAAATCTCCCCTCCTGGGAGCAGCGGGAGGCTCACACGCAGGGAAACTGCTCGGGGCTGGCGACCAGGAGCCCAGCTGGGGGAGGCAGGGGAGCTCTCTGCATGCTCCTCCGTGGAAAAGGCTGCAGAGCCCGGCTGGTCGGAGCCAGATACAAATAGCCCTTCCTAACGAGTTCGGGGAAGCCAATTTGGGAGCGCTGGCGGAAGGCGGGGGCGGTTTCATGCGCTTCAGATGAAACGATCTGCGAGCAATTTGGCTCCAGCAGGAGCAGGCAGCAGGCAGGGAGGGCTCTGCTTCCTCACCTGCGAAACTCAGCTGCGGGTTTCTCGGGAGACCGCATTTGTGCACGGCAAATCAGCCCATCCTCATGCGTGCGAAGAGCCACGGGCTCCTGATCCCTTCCCGAGGACTAGGGCTCCTCCATCTTCTTTGCTAGGCTTTGTACGTCCGGAAAAGCTGCCTTAATCTTCATCAGGAAGCTTGTCCTGACTTTGTTCCTTTTCATTTGTACCCTGTATTCTTGTTTTGACACCAAATCCTCTCGTGTCTGTTTTTTATTATTATTTTTTTATTATTATTTTTTTTTTCAGCCCACCCTGAGCAGGCCTGGTGATGCTGGCCCAGTTCCTCTTTGATTCCGGCCTCTCCCAAAGCAAATCTTCATGCCTGTGCCTCTGTGCACACGTGCGTGCTGTTGCAGAGGCTTTTTGCAAGGGAGCAGCAGCGTGAGGCCGGCTGCAGCGGGCGATACACGGGAACGGGGCTTCGCCCTTTTCCCTGCCGTGGCACAAAGGGCACAGCCTCCGCCCTGCCCCAGCCGTGCCACATCAGCCCCAGGCCCCGCTGGAAGGACGAGACCCAGCTCTGAGCCTGCGCTTCCATTTCCAACACCTCCAGCATCAGCAGCACAGGAGGAAGGGGGGGGCTCCTTTAGCTCCTCCTGGCTGATAATTCATCACCGCCTGTTAGCCCGGATCCACCCAGCCGCCGCCACATCCTGGCACTGACACGTGTTCATTTCACAGATAAAACGCTGTATCAAAGCCCATCATCGATATATTCTCCCCCGAAACCTTCCCCAGCTGCTCTCGGGCACTTTGCACACGAGCGGGGCGCTTTGTTCCTGAGGGCTGCCTGGCAGTCTGAGCTGCAGGAGCCGCGCTCCAGCTCACCCAAAATACAGCAGGACCTTCCTGCGAGGGGCACGGAGGCGGGGGGGGGGCAGGATTCATCAGTGCCACGCTCAGATCCGGAGGGGGAGAAGCAGCCCTGCTTCGCCACGCACCATTTTGCAGCGCTGCGGGAGGGGAGCGCAGCGTCCCCTCCCTCCTGCCCCCCATCTCTCCAAAATCCCCGACTTTTCTTGATGCCGCTGGTGGGAAATCTCCCCCAAAAAGGGCTGAAAATGCAGGGTGGGGCTGGGGGGGGGGCACCGAGCTGCTCGTGCAGCAGGCGCTGAGCCCTGGGGAGCCAGGCGGGGTGCGAGCACAGGGTGCTGTGTGTGCGCTGGGGGGGCTCTCCCCCACCCCTGCAGCCAGCCGTGCCCCTCCCCAACTCCACCAGAACGGGACCAGGCAGGGCTCAGCGGTGCCCCCAACCCCCCCGGGTACCCCCTTAACCCTCGGGGTCCCCCCTTAGCGCAAGGACCGGGAGCGCCCCGTGAAGGTCACGGCGGGGCGGCGGCCGCTCGGGGCCGGCTCCCCCCGGTCCCCCCCTTCCCCAATTCCACCTCCTAGCGGCGGGGGGAGGCGGAACCCACCGGGAGCCGGTGCGGCACGGATTGGCTGGCGGCGGGGAGGCGGGGAGCGGCGGGGCCGCGGCTGGCTGCAGCGGCGGGCACGGAGCCCAGAAGCGGAGCATCCTCGGGTACCGCGGCTCCGGTGCCGGCCGCCTCTCCGGCATCCCCCCCCCCCCAGCCCGAAGCCGCAGCCGCCGGCCTCCTATGGGCCCCGCTCGGCCTTAGCATGGGCACGGTGCTCTCCCTGTCCCCCGCCGCCTCCTCGGGCAAGGGGGGCGGCGGCGGAGGCGGCGGGGGGCTGCTGGGCGACAAGGCGCAGCCGGGAAGGGTGCCGGGCAAGGGCGAGAGCCGGCTGAAGAGGCCCGGGGTGCTGATCTCGGCGCTCACCTGGAAGCGGCTGGTGGCCGCCTCGGCCAAGAAGAAGAAGAGCACCAAGAAGGTGACGCCCAAGCCCGGCGGTGGAGCCCCGGGGGGGGTCCCGGGGGGCCAACCCGACCCGCTGGTGGCTCAGCGCAACCGCGAGAACTTGCGCAAGTCGCTGGGGGACGGAGCCAAGCAGGGCCCCCTGGCCGTGCCCGTGCCCACCGTGCCCTCGGCGGCGCCCCAGGAGCTGCAGCCGGGCTCCGGGGGGGCCAAGCAGCCGCCGCCCCCCCCTCCGCCACCTCCACCGCTGCCGCCGCCGGCCGGGAGCCGGGCTCCGGGCTCGCCACGTCGCGTGGTGGTGCAGGCGTCCACCGGGGAGCTGCTGCGCTGCTTGGGGGACTTCGTGTGCCGCCGCTGCTACCGGCTGAAGGAGCTGAGCCCCGGCGAGCTCATCGCCTGGTTCCGCAGCGTGGACCGCTCGCTGCTGCTGCAGGGCTGGCAGGACCAGGGTTTCATCACCCCGGCCAACCTGGTGTTCGTCTACCTGCTGTGCCGCGAGGCGCTGCGCGGCGAGGAGATCGGCAGCCAGGCCGAGCTGCAGGCGGCCTTCCTCACCTGCCTCTATCTCGCCTACTCCTACATGGGCAACGAGATCTCCTACCCGCTCAAGCCCTTCCTGGTGGAGGGCGACAAGGGCCGCTTCTGGGAGCGCTGCCTGGGCATCATCCAGCGCCTGAGCGCCAAGATGCTGCGCATCAACGCGGACCCCCACTACTTCACGCAGCTCTTCCAGGACCTCAAGAGCGAGGGCGAGGCCAGAGACGGGGCCAAGCACTGGACGATCAGCCTGGACCGCTAGGGAGGTACCGGGCCCCCGGCGGGGGAGGACAAAAGGACTGCTGGATCCCCCCCCCCCCACTTCAAGATCCTACCCCCACAAAAAAAATTCCTCCCCGTGGAGATGCTGCCTGGACCCTCCCTGCTCCGGATCCGGCCGTTTTCCCCCCCCTCCTCCTCTCTCTCCATCCCCAGCTCTCCGGGACACCCACACGGCGGAGAAGACCGGGATGGAGGCTGGGGGGGGGCGCAACCGGGGGGGGGCGATGGGGTGGGGATGGGGGGGGCAGGCTGCCGATGTTTTCTTTGGAAAAAAAAAAATATATATATATATATATAGGTGGGGAGGGGAAGGAGGGGGGGGGCTGGGGGGTGCTCCTGGTAACCCGTGCACCCCAAGGACCCCCCCCCGGCAGCGCCGGGCCCCCCCCGCCGGAGCTGTCCGCGGTGCTGGAGCCGCCGCGGCGGAGCCGGGCAGACAAAGGGCGGCGGGGAAAGAGGGGGGGGGACAGGGGGGGCGCGGGGCTTTGTGTCCCTGCTGCCGCCTCCATCCCTGCTGGGGGAAGGCAGCGGGGTGTGGGGGGGTCCCCCCCATCCGGTGGGTCCTTCAGCTGGGGGGAGCAGCCCGCTCGCCCCTTTGTTTGAGATGCTGAGGGGGGGGCTGCAGCATCCCTTCTCCTCGCCCCCCCCCCCCCACCCTGCTGCTGAGCCCCCTCCCCAAAGCCAGGGCACCTGTGGGGTGAGCGGTGTTCCCTTGTTCCCTCTTCGCCCCCCCTCCCCTCCCCACCTCGGCTTGCTGCGGGGAAAGGTGTATGTGCCAGAGGAGGGCTGGGGGGGGGGGGGCTGCTGGGGTTGGGGAGGGGGGGGCCCTCTCCTCTTGCTTTGCTTCACTGGAGAATAAAGAGGTGGCCTGGATGGGCCTGGCGGTGGCTCCCTGGACTTGCTGGGGTGCAAGGGGGGGTGCTGGGGGGTGACCCCTTCCCGGGGGGGGCGCGGGGAGCCCATTCTCAGAGGGAACCTTCCTCCCCGGTGCGAGCTGTGGGGTCACACACACACACACACACACACACACACACCATCCCCGCTGTTTGGTGTGCCCGAGCCCAGCCCTGCTCCTCCCGGGGTGCCCCCCCGGCTCCCCGGGTGCTCTCCGTGCCTCCTGCGTGGCAGATGGGACCGCCTGGCGGCTGCCTGCTGCGACGAATTTAACCCGGATCCCAGGGCCCACGTCACCTCCTTTCCTTTGCCTCCAGCAACCCCACCCTCGCCTCCTGCCTCTGCTCTGCTCTGCTCCGCAGGGCCGGGCGAGCTCTGGTGGTGCCAGCCCAGTTGCCAGCCCTGCGCTTCTGCACACCCCGGGGAGAAAGGGTGGAGAAAGGGAAGGTTTTTTTTTTAATTTTTTTTTATTTTTTTATTTTATTTTATTTTATTTTTCCTCCTCCCAGCTGCTTGCTGCCACTCCAGGTACCCATTTTTCTGGGGTCTCTTTAGCAGGATCCCCAGCACCTGCTCCCCTGGTGGGGTCGGCACCCGGTGCTCCCCAGGCGCTCGCGTCCCGTCCCCGTCCCCCCCCTCCTCAGCCAGGAAGGGCTGTGCTGGCTCTGCAGGTCACGGAGGGTAAGCTGGATTCCCTACCTTTGTGTGCATCAGCAGAGCTGCTAATTAGGCCCAATCTGGCTCATTCAGCCAAAGCTGCACGGCCAGGAAGATGGCACAGATGTCCCCGTGACGGCGCCTGACCTGGCGGGGTGCTGCGCGCACCCTGCGCTGCTCCCACCCTCCCCGTCCCTCCCCTGTGCTTTTTTTTTCCTTCATCTCCACATTTCGGTGACCTTATGGGGAGATTTCTGCACTAAAATATGCCCACCAGCCCTCCCCACCCCACTTTTGGCTATCCCCCTTCCTTCCTCTACCCTGGCAGCGGGGTTTCAGCCCCTCTTGCTCCGGAGCCGAACCAAGTGCTAACTCTCACGGAGGTTTCCCACCCTACAAATCCCCTAAGAGACCTTCTCGGGGTCCCTCCAGCCCCGAGTCCTGGCCTTTTAAAACGCTTCCAGCTGCAGAGAGGCCGCGTCCTTCCCCTCCTCCCTTGTGTTTCATTGATTAAGAGTGCCAGGCCCTCGCCGGGGGATTTAGGAAGAGCTAATTGCAGGCTGGTAATTGAAGCCAGCTTGGAGTCTCTGGAAATGTCAAGGAATGAGAGACGAGCTCGGGTGCTCCCGTGCATTTCAATACGCAGCGTGGCTCAGCCGGAGCCTTGCTGGGGGGAGAGATGTCTGCCTTTCCCTTCCCCCAGGGGACCTCGTGCCGCTGCCGGGGGGAGCGGGAAGCTCCTGCTGCCACCCAGGCCAAGGGGGGATGAGCCATAGGGCTGGTAGCCCCCCAAAAAAGGGTTTTTTCTGCCCAGAGCTGAACCCGTGCCCAGGTGGGCTGCGAGGATGATGGATAACGTGCTCCTGAGGGCAGCTGGAGAAGGAGGGTGCCTGCCCCTGCGGGAGCAGCCTGGGCATCACGGCTTCGAGCTGCTGCTCTGCTGCGCCGGGGAGGGTTTCTGGGTGGAGGTGAGCCCCACGGATGCCTGCTTGGCCCCAGAGAATTTGGGGCCGGTGGGGAGAGCCTGGGAGCCCTGCTGTGACACGCAGCAGAGCGGTGGCCGTGCGCTGCCCCTCTCCCTGCCCCGTGCCACCCCGAGGAGCCAGCTCCTCACACAGCTGAAGCCCTGGAGGGGCGCAGGGCTGGAGCGGGTGCCTCTCCCTCGTCAGAAGTCCTGCGTTACAGCTTAATCTGGCATTAGCGCCTTAATCCAGTCCTCCCCGCAGCCCAGCCCGTGCCCTCGGCGGAGTCCGGCCCAAGGTCTCAGCGCCACAGCGGGGCAGGAGCAGCACCGAGGAGCTCCCCAGCGGTCCCTGCCCAAAAACCCGGGTGCTGGCTGGCCTCCTTCCCTTCCTTCTGGGCGATGGGGTGAGGGGGAGAGCAGCCACAGCGAGGTGGTGCTTTGGGGAGGACAGGGGGGTCCCAGCCCCGGCACAGGAGGCGCTGGGGCCGTGCCCACGAGCACCCCTCAGCTCCAGGGGCTGCCTCGGGGAGACCCCAGCACCCCAACCCCATGCCAGGGGGAGAGCAGCACCCTTTGGGAAACCCCAGGGTTGCTTCCCTGGAGGGTTTGGAGCCCCAGTGCCTGCTCCTGCAGAGCCCCGCTAAGTCACGAAGCGTGCGCAGGGAGCCAGGCGGAGGGGAGGTGGCGCCTGGAGAGAGGATGTGAGTCAGCAGCCTGCCGGGGGGTGCTGTGCGGGGCGGGGAGGAGGGTAAAGGAGTGGGAATTTGGAAAGCTGGGGGGGGGAGGAGGGTGGGGACGCGGCCAGCCCACGGTTCCCTGGCGCAGACGGGACCTGGCGCTGCTGCGAAGGCTCTGGGCAGCATGGGGAAGGATACGCGTGATGGGGGAGCTGCTAAAATAGGAGAGGGGCTCGATACACGTCACGGGGAATGATGCACGTCGGCTAAAATAGGAGAGGGGCTCCTCAGCACCCCCGCTCCGATCCCTTGCTGTGGGGCTGGGAGGATGTGGGGGGACCACAGGGGTCCCCACGCCTCCTGGGCAAGGTGTTGAGAGCGAGGCGAGGCTCAGCCCTGCCCTGCTGCTGGCTAAGAGAAGCCAGACAAAAAGATATATAATATATATATAAAAAATACATAAAAAACCCTCCTCCTGCCTTTAATCACAAAGCAGCACAAAAAGCTCCCAGGCCATGTGCTCTGCTCCCGGCTCGGCGCAGGATGAGCCCTCTGGGACCCCGTTCCCCCACGCAGGGCTCCCAGCACCATCCTCCAGCAAACTGGGGGCACATTTTGGATGAGCAGCAGAGCTGGGGGGCAGCGCTGTGCCCCCCCTCCAGCTCATCCTCATCCTCTCAGCCACCTCCGTGAGGCACCGATCCCTCCCCGTGCCGTGTATTTGGGCACAGGGAGGAGCGGGTAGGTCTGGTGGGCGCACCGAGCCACCCGGGCTGTGCCCCCCACGAGCCCCCCACTGCCCAGGGCGATGCTCCCACATCACCCCCCCGGGCCAAGCACCCCGGGGCCGGTCCCTGCCGCCCACCGGAGCCGTGCCGGGCTCGGCCCCGCTCGCCCATTGGCAGGATTTTGCTGCAGTCTGCTCCGAGCCACGGGTCGGGGGAGCGATGAGAGCAGCGCTGCTGCTGGGCAGGGTCAGCCCAGGGCGCCGGGATGGGGGCGATGCTCCTCACACAACCCCCCCCAAAAAAAAAAAAGTGTGATGTGGAGGGGGCTGCGTGCGCTGGGAGCATCCCGAGTTGCCATGGCGATGCTGGCTGCATCCTCGGGCAGAGCATCGCTGGGTCCTGCGTGGGTGCCCCCACCTTCCTGCCGGCTGCCGTCACCGCCGGGTGCGTTTGGGGACAGGGAGGGGGGACCTCCCTGCTTCTGGGGACAGCGCAGAGCTGGACAAACCCTCACCATCAGCCCGCTGCGTCGGGGTGCGGTGTGGAGCCCCCAGATCTGATCCAGCGGGGAGCTTTTGGGGCTGGGGGCTCACCTGGGCTTCCCCGGCGCGGGCACTGGCAGAGGGACAGGAGCGGGATGGTGGCGGGGGGGGCAGCTCCTAGTGACCCACATCCCTTAATCCCCGTCCTGCCCTGCGTCACGCTGTTACCTAAGCCCTGCAGCTGGTCCCCTCAGGACCAGCCTGTGCAGGGCTCAGGGGCACCAGAAGAAGGGACCCCCGCCCCCCCTGCATCTTCCTTCCCCCCCGTGCCACGCGTGGGCTCCGTGCCGGCAGCACCAGTCCCCGGTGCCCTCCCCGGAGGAGACTCTGCCATCAGCTCCCCCTCCCTTAAGCTGATTAGGGCAGCGAGGATGATGCTGAGCAGATGCCAGCGGGGCTACGAGTGTGACCGGACACCGGAGGGACGCAGAGGGGTCAGCACGGAGCCACCACCCATGGGGCTGCCCTGATCTGGGGGGGCTGGCCACCTCCCCTATGGGCTGGGGGCTTCCCCCAGGACCCAGCTGCAGGCTGAGCTGTCCCCTTGAGCACTTTGGGGCTTGGTGGCCCTGCATGGGGCCGGGGGACACCTTGGCTGCGCCCCCCTCTCCAGCCCCCTGGGCGCACGAGCAGACACGGTGACAGCACCTCTCGGTTTTATTGAAGCCAGATCCCTCCCTGCCTGGCAGAGCCCGGCACTTCTCCAGCCACTGGCTCAAAGTCCTGCTCTGGAAGGGGGGCACCTCCTCGGGCACGGGGTGGGGGGAGAGCCCCAGGCCCACCCCTCGGTGCCCTGCGCTCCCAGCCCTGCTCGGGTCCCTTCTCCTGCTCCGTCTCCACCCAGCCTCGTGCCTTGGAGATGGGTTGGGGGGGGCCAAGGGGCTGCGGGGAGGGCCCCTCACCCCCGGGCAAGGTGAGGAGAGGGAGGAGGGTGGGCACGGGCTGGGGGCAGAGCTAAGCACCAGCGGGGGCTGTGGGTTGGGGGGTGGTTGGGGAAGGACCCACGCTTTTCCCTCCTGTTCACGCCCCTCTTTTAGGCATCCCTGTGTGTTCCCACAACCGTGGCTCCCCCCTCACCCTAAAATCCAGACGCCTTCTGCCCTCCAACCACCCACAGCAGGGAGAAGAAACCCTACTGCCCCGCGGCCACCCCGCGCCCCTCTCCAAACCTCAACCGCACCGCCAGCAGAGCCGCAGCATCCCACCCCCCTGCACCCCTCTAATAAACCCGCCGAGCTCCCCAAGCCCCACAGCGCCCGGGGACGGCACCGGGGTGGGGACGGGGACCTCCTGGAGCGGCCGAGCCCCTAATGGTAGTGGTTGTTCATGTTGTTGAGGTGGGAGGCTGCCACGGCGCTGAAGGGGGCGGAGGGCTGCAGGCTGTGCCCGGGGTAGAGGGACGGGCTGGAGCCGGGCCAGTAGGAAAAACCAGCCGGCGTCACCCCGGAGGTCATGAGGTTGAGTTTGGAGATGCCCGAGAAGGGCAGCGGGGCCAGGTTGCCCTGGAATTTGTAGAGGGCGTGCTCGGGGGCGGCGGGCTGGCAGACCTGGGCCAGCCCGTGGAAGTCGAACTTGTAGGCGTAGCGCTTGCCGTGCACCTTGGTCATGATGTTCTTGTCGTAGTAGTAGCGCAGCGCCCGGCTCAGCTTGTCGTAATTCATGTTGGGCTTGCTCTTCCGCTCGCCCCAGCGCCGCGCCACCTCGTCGGGGTCGATCAGCTTGAACTCCCCGTTGGTGCCTTCCCAGGCGATGCAGTTGAGGTTGGCCCGGTCCGACAGCAGCTCCAGCAGGAATTGCCACAGCTGGATCTGCCCGCTGCCTGCCCCGGAGAGGTCAAAGCTCCCCGTCAGGGCACGGGGACGGGATGTGCCCCTTCGCCCCCTGCCACGTCGCCCCCCTTCCCACCCCCGGGTGCGTTTTTCCTGCGCTCGGGGCGCGGGTGTTGGCATCCTGGCGTCTCCTTCGCAGCATCCCTGCGGCATCCTGCGCCCCGAGGCAGGAGGAGAGGACCCCACGGGGGCTCTGGAGGCCGAAAGAAGCCGCAGCGGGGCCTGATCCCGGGTCCCCACAGATGGGCTGGTGCCACGGGACACCTCCAGGGGCACGGATCCCCCCCGGGGGAGCTGACACCAGGGAGCAATGCTGCCCCGAGCCAAGCCCTGGCTGCCCAGCGGGTGCAGGGGAAGGTGAGAGCAGGTGAGACGGGACCCTCCGTGGGGCTGAATCAGGCACCAATGTCCCTCATTTCCAGAGGGGAACTGTCCCCTCTGGGGTCACCGCACCCCCAGCCCCGCTCAGCCACCCCGCTGCAGGACCCCCCGAGGCCCTGCCTTCACCAGGAACCACCCCACGCCTTCGGCCCCTGCACCTCTCGGTGTTTCTCCCCTCTCCGGTGCGCCCACCCCGTGCTGGGGGTGCGGCTGGGTGGGGTGGGGTGGGCTGGGGTGGGGTGGGGTGGGGTGGCGAGGTTCAGTCCTGCCTCTGCGGCTCCCCGGGGGATCCTGCAGCGATCCTAAAAGGCTCTGATCTCGTGGCATGGCTGGGCAGAGTCCGCAATGCGGAGGTAAAAGGGCTCCCCCCCAGCCCCAGCCTCGCCCTGCTCCCACCCCGAACCCAGGGCTCCCCTTTTGCAGCTCAGAGCAAGCCCCGAGCCCTATCCCCTCTCCAAGCAGGTGAACGGGTGCTGGCCCCACATAACCCCACGCCCCCCCAGGAGGCTCCAGGCTGCTCCTCGTGTCCCTGGATGGCTTTTCCCAGGGGGAGGCTCCAGCTCCCGGGGGATCCATCACTTCCCAGCCACCCCGTGCCCCAGCAGCCCCCTCCCCAGTTGCACCCCCGTTCTCCTGCTCCCCGAACCAGCTCTCCCAAGCCCCGAGGAGCCCTCTCAGCTCCAGGGCTGGCCGGCAGCCCCCTCTCCATCAGATATTCCCGGAGCAACAGGGGGGGACCCGGGGTCACCGTGCTCTGCCCCATGGGGCTTTGGCAGCACCGCTGGCGCACCAGGACGGCTGTCAGGGGGCTCGGCCCCTTCCCCGTCTGGTTTTGGGTGTCAATCATCCCGGCCTGAGCTTTGGAAGCCCCGACGGATGGGGCACGCGGAGAGGAAGGTGGCTTGGCCACGGGGCGCGGGGGGCTCCGTGTGCCCAGGGGGTCCCTGCCGCTGTGGGGAAGGGGCAGGGGGGCTCTTACCTTTCTGCACGCCTGGGTTGAGGGACCCCCACGCCTGGCTCTTGCCGTCTTTGAACAAAGTTTCCCCGACTGGATCTGCGGGACGAAAAGGGGAGCGGGTGCTGGGGAGGGGTGAGGGGGGGAACGAGACCCCCCGGCGCCCACCCCCGGGCGGCCGCTCCCCCTCGCCTGCCCCGCCGCCGCGGCGAAGCCAGGAAACGCGTCCAGGAAAAAGGAAATCCGATTTCCGACAGAGCCGGGGAAGCTTTTAAATAGGAATAGAAAATCCCGCGGGCTGGGGTAGGGCGGCGGGAGGGAGAGAGGGAGAGAGCTGCGGGGAGGAGGTGGCTGGACGGGGGAGACGGAGGGACGAGCGCGGAGGGAAGGGAGCGCACGGGTGGGGAAAGGGAAAGAAAAGTAGGGTGGAAAGGAGGCGAGGCGGGTGGCGGGGGGCGAGGAGGGAGGACGTGTGGACGGAGGGATGGAGGGAAGGGCGGGCGGAGGTGGAAGGGTGGAAGGATGGACGGGCAGGCAACGGGTAGGGCGGCGGGAGCACGGCGCGATGGAAGGGCCGTTGGGTAGACGGAGGGGACGGAAAGCAGGACGGAGGGATGGGTGGGTGGGCGGGTGGGCGCCGGGGCTGGGGAAGGGCCGCGGGGCCACGGCGGGGCAGGGCGGGCGAGGGCCGGGGTGCGCTGCAGTGCGGGGGGGGGTCCGCCCGTACCTGGCAGGTACATGTTGAGCAGCAGTGGCACCGCTCCGGCGCCGCGTCTCATGGCAGCTGTGGGGGCGGCCCGCGGGCTGCATGTTTTAATATTCCTGCCCCTATTATTATTATTATTATTCCACTTTATCAGGGAGCAGCTGATGGCGAATAAATGGCAGCGGGACGGGCAGGGGACGGGCAGGGGCCGGGGGGGGGGAGGCGGGAGGTGTAGGGGAGGGGGGGGGGGGGAGTTTCCAAGCAACTCGCAGGGGCTCGGGGCCCCGGCTCCAGCAATTTCCTCCGCTGTAATTAAAGCGGGCGCTGTCCTTCCCCCCCCCCTACCCCAGCCCGCTATCGGGCCCGCATCAGACTTTAATCACGGCCGCGGGTTTCTATGGAGAGCGGCTCGGGCCGCTTCCTGCCTCTTCCGCCTCCTTAACTCTTGGCAAACACGGCGCTGCCATCCCGGCTGCGAGCGGGGCTCCCGCACTGCCTGGAGACCGCCGTGGCCCGGCCTCCCCTCCCCGGCCTCCCCACGGCCTCCCCACGGCCCCCCCGTCCCCGTGTCACCCCCCAGCGTCACCCCCGTGCCCCCCGGCCTTGGCGCATCCTTGGGGTCCCCGGTCCCGTCCCGACCTCTGGCCCCTCTTGGTTAGGGTCTGCGGCTCCGCGCACCGTCCCGAACCCGCAGGGTCCTGTTGCCATCGGGCTTTGTGGGTTCCAGGAGATGCCAGCGCTCTCTGGCCGGCTTGGTGCAGGGACAGAGGTGTTTCGGGTGCCTTGCGAGGACAGGAGGGTGACTCGGGGAGAAACTCACAGCAGGGAAAGGGGCTGGGGCAAGCTGGCTCCCAAAAGACACCCGTGGCCACCGGGGCCACCTCCGAGTGCCACCTCCATCCCCACGGCCAGGACTGAGCCAGTGGTCAGCCCACGAAGCCTCCCGCGGCGTTTCGCTGATGTCTGTTAAAGCTCTGGCTCCAGGCTCGGCAGGATTTCTCCAAAATGTTCCTCGTGAGGCGTGAACCCGATGGGAAGGGGGACGCGCTCATGCCAGACCCATGGTTATTACTTGGGAACCGGGCTGAAACTGGGGTTCCCGGGGGTGCCCAGCCAGCCCCCTCCCTCCACCCCAATTCCCATCCCCATCGGGGACAGATTGCAGATGCTGGTGGGGAGAGATGAGCGCAGCCCCCTGTACGCCTCCCCAAATTTCCCCCAGCCTTTTTAGGGTGATCTCCAGCCCCCCGATCCCCTCCCAACACACCGTGCAGCCTCTCCGCAGCCTCCCAGACTTGCTTTCGCTGCCTGAGTCACTGCAACAAACCGCAGGCAACGGAAAACAAGCCCGGGACACGGCGGGGTGGGGTGGGGACGGGGGGCACGGCCACCACAACTCCCCTCCGGCAGCCTCGGGAGCTGGCCCCGGTGGCGAGGATCCCGCTCCAGGGAACCTGCGTGGCAGAGGGAACGTGCTGGGCAGTGTTAGGGCCGGGGGAGATGGAAATAGGGGGGGGCTGGGGGCATGAGATGGGGACCCCTGGGTGTGGGGGGCTGCGGGACACCTGGGGTGTGATGGGGCTGGGGGCTGGGGGCGGCCTGGGGGCTGAGGGGCAAGGAGGATGGGGACCCAAGGGATGGGGAAAGAAAATCAAGGAGGGAGGGATTTGGGGACCGTACCCACAGCTGCACCCGGGCAGTTTGCCCCCTGATTCCCCCCCCCCAGCTCTCTCACCCCCCGAGGACAAGGCAGAGCAGCCCCCACATTTCCCTGGGACCCCCTCCCGGATCTTCCCCCGTGTCAGCCCTGGGGGTCGGAGCCCGGGACAGCTTCACCTGCGGTGCCGGCGGCGTGGAGCAGAGCGCCGAGCTGACGTGGCCTTGGGCTGGCCGCAGCCCGGCCGGTGTGCAGGAATGTGTTTGTGCAGGGGGGAGAGGCCGGGCTGCGTGGGGCCGTGGCGGGGTGGGGACAGGGGAGGGCTGGGAAAGGCTTGGTGGCGGCCACGCAGCCCCACAGCGTGGCCCTGGGGGGACGTGTGGGGCGCTGGCACCTTGGCACGGGTCGCACGGGGGGTGCACGCTGGTGTGCAAGCTCACGCGTGCAACACGCGTGGCTATGCACGTGCACGCATGCAGGGGGGTGTGGGTACAGGGTGTGCACATCGATATCGGGGTGGCTGAGACCCCAAACCCATCCCAGGCCCTCCCCAGCCCCACGTCCCCCTGGGCGCAACCCCAAGGCCACCCATGCGGGTACCCCGGCACCCGGTGATTCTGCCGTGCCCCGGGTGTGGGGGGCACCTTGGGGTGCCGAGGGGAGCTGTGCACCCCCGGGACAGCTTGGGGGGTGAGATGGGAGAGGATGAGGAGGCTGGGAAAGGGTGCAGGAGGAGGAGGCAGGGTGGGGCTCCCGGTGTGCCCAGGCGGAGCCGGAGCCGGATGCTGGCACGGATGTGGTGGCGTGGCCGGGCTGGGGGGGGGGACACGGGGGAACCGGCCCCCAGGGTGCTGGCAGCAGCGAGCTGAGCCCCCTCGCCTGCCCCCACGTCCCCCCAGCCCTGGGTTTTGCCACCTCGAACGGGACATTGCCCTGCGCCCCCTCCTGCTGGCCCCCAGCACCCCCCAGGACACCCCCTCTGTGAGCCAGCACCCCCAGCGCTGCCCCAACTGGGGACCCCTCTCCCACCCTGGGGACCTGGTGCCCGAAGGCTTTGTGGCCGTCACCTTCCCCAGCACACACCCTGGGAGCACCACGACCCCCCCAAATCCCCCCCCCAGTAAGGCCAACATGCCCCCATCTCTCCAGCTGGACCATCCGAGGGGTAGGAGCCGTTTTGTAGCCCCTCCGCCCCCCAAGTTTATGGGGACCAGGGGACCCAGGTGGGGTGCAGAGAGCCCAGGGTGGAGGCACCCTGCCCCACGGGGGGGGGTCCCACAGCCCCCGAGGAGCAGAGCAAAGGCAGGAACACCCCTTTTTGTGTGTTTTTTGGCTTTTTTGTTGTTTCTTTTTTTGTTTTTTTTTTTTTTTTTGACAAATGCCTTTATTCGCTACCAGGTACGGGTCTCTGGCACGGCAGCTGGGGGGGGGGGGGCTGCGGGGCACGCGCCCTGCCCCTGCTCAGTGCTGGATGCGGCGGATGGACTGGATCTGGTTGGTGTGGGCCTGGCTGCTGTACTCGCTGTACTTCTTGTACTCGCCGTTCTGCCTGTCCCGCTCCAGCACGTACTGGTAGCCCCGGTAGCCCGGGTACTGGTACGCCACCCACCTGCGGGGACAGCCCGGGCTCAGAGCCCCAGCTCCCACCTTCCCCCTTCCCATCCTCTCCGTCCCCACGGTGGGAGCACAGAAACACCCCCAGGGCGCGGATTTCCAAGGGGAGGGCCCCTCATTTTGGGGTCCCCCATCCGTGGGGCTGTGCTCTCCGACGCCCTTCCCTCTGCGCCCCTCCCCGGCAGCAGGACTCACGCTCCAGCGTTGACCTTGATGGATGCCACCTCCTTGTTGCCCCAGCCCATGGCCTGCAGCGAGGGGTAGTCGTCGCTCAGCTCGAACTTGTGCCCCTGGAAGTTCTCGGCCTCGTACAGGGTGGCTTTGCTGTCGTTGTGGTTCTGCGGGGCGAGCGGGGCTGGGCTCAGCGGGGCGGCTGGGGACGTGGCACTGGGGTTTTTTTACGCCAGGGCGCACCTCGGGGCTGTGCCCGGCTTTTTTGCAAGGCTGTGAGCCCACAGGGGGGGTGATTCAGCCTCGCCAGGACACCCCCAGGCTACCCAGAGGATGCTGCCCTTGTGTCCCTGTGGTCCCCAAGCGTAGCTCCGGGGGGGGGACCAGGCTTTGGTGAGGGCAGCCACATCCCCTGCACCCACACGGGCTCCTGCCCCCAGCATCCTCCCGCTCCCCGAGGCTGCAGGGCAAGGCAGGCTGCCGAAAAAGCCCCCCCCAAGCTCTGTAGGGTTTGGCTGGGCGCTGGGAACCCAGGAGTTAACAGCTGGGACACTGAGCGATGCGCACTGTCCCCCCCTTCCCCGTCCTATCCCCCCCCCTTACCATGTTCCCAGCCCCCATGCGCATCCATCTGCACCGCGGAGCAGCCCTGCCAGCAAGGAGCGATCTTATCTCGGCCCCTTTATTAAAGCCCGAGCATATCTGCCTGGGGATTATTAAAAGTTGGGGGGGTTGGGGGGGGTGACGATGCGCCCCGCGCCGAGGCGCAGACATGCCGGCATCGCAAGCACCCGCACCGCTGCAGATGGAGAGATAGAGGCTGCGCCTGCTCGGGCACCCCGGGGGGGAGGAGGATGCACCCCGAGCATCTCCTCAGCTCCCCTCTGCTCCCCCCAAAAAGCCAGGGTTGTGGGGGGGGAGGTGAGATATGGGGACCCCATCCCATCCCAAGAGGTGGCTCCCCAACGCGCGGAGCAGGAGTTGGGATGGTTTGGGGCTGCGTTTTGGACCCGAAGCTCGTCTCAGGATGCTTGCAGGGAGCCAATGCGCACAGCCACCCCTCCGTCCCACATCCCCACGTCCCCCTGTCCGTCCCACACCCACCCCCTTGTCCCCGCTGTCCCCGTCCCAGCCCCCCGCCACTCACGGCGCACTTGACGGGCCGAAAGGAGAGGAGGTGCTCGGTGCGGTAGCCGCTGTTCCCGCTCCAGGCTTCCCAGCGGGGGTAGTCGCCCTTCTCCAGGATGAACTGCTGGCCCTGGTACTCGGGGTACTCGAAGCCCACCCAGCTGGAGAGGAGAGGAGATGGGGGGGTGGCACTCAGGGACGCGGCCCCGCTCGGCAAACGGGGAAACCGAGGCACGGCGCAAGGCGGGGAGGCTGCACGGTGAGGCCCAGGGAGGAGCTGGATGATCCCAGCTCCCGAGCAGTCCCCCCCGGGGGAGCCCGGTGGCAGGGAAGGTGCCGGGGAGGTGCAGGGGGGGTGCACTTACGGGCCCGACTCCACCTTGATGGAGCGGATCTTGCGGAAGCCGCGCTCCATGATGCTGGGGCACTCCATGAGGAACTCGCAGCGCTTGCCCTGGAAGCTCTCCTCCTCCCACACCGTGATCTTGTACTGCCCCAGGGTGTCCATGGCTTCGCTGGTCATGCGGGGAGCTCGGCTGCGGGCAGAGCCCCGGCGTCACCCGGGCAGGGCGTCCCCATCCCGTGCCACCAGCCCCCTTCCCTCCCGCTGCACTCGCAGCACTCCGTCTCTCCTTTTGATACCCCTGGTGCCCGGGGGGCTTCCACCACTTCTCTGCTCCCCCCCCCGTGATGAGATTTAGCCGGGTGCTGCCACCCTCCTCACCGAACCCAGCAGGAGGGTGGCCGTGACCCCAAATCACAGCACCTCTCGCCAGGCTGACCCCCCCTGCACCCACGCAGGGAGAGCAGCGCCCCGCACCCGGGGTGCACAAGGGTCGGGGGCTTCCTGGGGGGGGGCACAGAGGTGGCATGGCAGCGGCTGTGCATGGGGGGGGCTCACAGCCTGGTACTTACTCGGTCGCAGGGCACAGAGGCGAAGGTGGCGGTGCCGGGGGCCGGCTGTTCCCCGGGCCCTATATAGGCGAAATGGGGGTGGCAGGGGGGGCAGGCGCTGTGTCAGCGGGGTGGGGGGGTGCCGGGGTGCCCACCCGCTGTCCATTCCACTCAGGCAGCGTGGCGAGTGAGTCTCCCCCCCGTTTTCCCCCCCTTCCCAGCGCTGACAATGCAAGAGCCGGGCTGTGTTTGCGCAGGGGCTCAGGGGCACAATGGGCCGAGGGCCTGACGCACCGCTTTCCTTTCTGCCCCCGCACAATGCCCCCGCTCGGCACGGGGATTAGGGGCTGCTGCCTTTCCCAGGAGCTGGGTGAGGACGTGGCACTGCCAGGGTTTGGCCGGTGTGGGCTCGGGGAGCCGTGCAGCCCCCCCTCCTCCAGCCCCGTGCCCTGCCGCCCGCTCCTCGCTTGCAATGCGCCGGGCGCGTCCCCGTGCCCAAGGGTCCCCGCGCCTCCCACCCAGGCAGGGGATGGCACACAGCAGGAGGGGACCAGAGCAGGGACAGAGGTGCCACGGGGACATCCCCAGCCCCACCAGGGCTGGCTGAGGACCAAACGGGGGTCCTGGTGGCAGTGCTCCTCGCGGTGTCCCCGCACGGCTGCGCCTGGCGGCTCCGTCCCCTGCTCAGCCAAGGCTGGGGACCGAGGGGTGACAGCAGGGAGCAGGACCCGCGGTCACCTTCGTGTCCCCGTCCCCCCCAGGCACCGGCAGCACCTCTTTCCCTGCTGTTTGCCCCCGTGTCCCCCCCCGGCTGTCCCCTGCCGCTGCCTCCTGTCCCCAGCAGAGGGTGCAGCCTGGCAGCGCTTGGAGCTGGCTGCAGCAGAGGGACAGGAGGTGGCGAGGGGGACACACACACACACGACACCCCCTCCGCTTGCGCCACCTTGGATGGGAGCTGCGGGGGGAGCAGAGGGCGGAGGAAGGATTGGGGATGGCAGCGATTCCCCACCCCAAACCCCAACCCCATCCCGCTGGGGTCCATCCATCTGGGTCCCCCGCACCTCTCCGTCCACCTCCCTGCCCCCGTTCACGTCCCCATTTGTCCCCCTTGTGGGGGGACAAATCCTCTTGTGGGGTGGATTTGGACAGCCCCATCGCCTGGGGGAGGATGGGTCAGGATGCAGAGCAGAGGTGTGGGGCAGTGTTATGGGGTGTTGTGGGGTGTGGGGACAGCCTGAGGTTACGGGGTGGGGGGCACTGTGAGGTATGTGATGGAGACCCTGCCCCTGCAATGGGTTTTGTGGGATATATGGGGTGTGAGCTGTGCTGTGGAGCGTGTGGGATGCTGGATATGGTGCTGTAGGATCTGTAGGGCACCGGTGCTGCGCCCTAACAGGCAGCCCCATACAAACCTTTAAGCAAAAACATCTGGAGAAGGGCAGAGAGGAGAAAGCCACCTCCAGCTGCAGGCTGTGCCCCATATCCTTGCTTCTCTGCCCTGTCCCACACTTTGGGATGTTCCTCACACCCCCTCAGCACCCCCAGAAGGGCGCAGCTGGTGGGGGGCTCCCCGTGCCCGGAGCCTTTCCCCCGGGCACCCCAGGGTGCTGACACAGCCTGTGCCCCACTGAGCACCCCTGGCGGTGCTGGGTGCTCCCCATCCCCACCCAGCATCCCCAGGTGGCAGCTCGGTCACCCTACAGCCCCCGGGACCCCCAGCAGGAGGGGGACAGGGGCTGTGGGGCGCAGGCAGCGAGCCTGCAGGAGGGCAGCTGCTCGCCCAGGGCCTGCTGCATAGGCTAATTTAATAAGGTCCCCGCGTCCCTCCCAGCTCAGCCTGTTCCCTGCAGCAGCAAAACAGATCGGGTTTCCCTCCGCCAGCCCCATCGGGTTTCTCTCCACCAGCCCCGGGGATGGGGTCGCTCCCCCGCTGCGGTCCCCAGCCGTTCGGGCACGGCCCCACAGGAGGGGACGCGGCTCTGCCCGGCCATCCCGGTGCTGCCACCACATCTGGGGCTCGTGGCAGCCCTTCCCGCTGTCCCTGTGGGCATCTGGGCTGGCAACCGGGACGGCCACCCCCGGAGTCACCCCACTCGGGGCTGCGCTGTCGCCCCCAGGGGCTGGAGACCCAGGGTTGGGGCCGGGAGGGAGCAGATGGAGCCGGTGCCGGCCCCTGTTTGCCTTTTTCCCAGTTGCCTGGCGCTCTGTTTGCTCTGGGGATGGCTTCCTGCTGCCAGGCCTGAAACAGGTGGCTTTTATTTGCAGGGGCTGGCTGATTAGAGCAGGGGCAGCGCGTCGTTCCCCCCACCCAGCCCCGCTGCTCCCTCTTTCTTCCTTTTTTTCCCCCAGAGAAGCGAGGCTGGGGGAAATCCTCCTCGGCAGGGACGCACACAACCCTCCCCAGGCATCTCCCCTCCGGGGCTGCTCTGAACACAGCCACAGGAGGATGCGTAAATCCCAGTGGGGTCCCTACAAACCCAAAGGCACCCGAACCCTGCAGCTGATGCTCGCTGCACCCCGCTGCCTGTTGCCCCCTCTCCGTGCTGGCCGCGGGCACACGCGTGCGGGCACCCACCAGGCGGCTGCCAGCCGTGCGCCCTGGTGCAGCAGGAGCCCTGGCACACACCCCACACACCCGTCTTCCCTACACACCCGTCCCCACAGCTGGAAACTCCCCGGGGTGGCAAACAGCCCCGCAGATGTGCCCGGGATGAGCTCCCACACGCAGCACTCACACCACAAACCCCTGAGGCACGGGGGTCCCCCCGGGCATCACCGCGCCCGTCCCCGTTGCGCCCCGGAGCTGGCCACCCGCTGTCCCCAGCGGCCACCCCAAGGAGCTTGGGGTTCCTGGGGGCCACGCTCAGCCCCTCATCCATCACCTGCCCTGCCTGAGCGTGGTGGCAAGCTGTCCCCAGCGCCTTGGGGACGCTCGGTGCCCCCCAGCCCCGGCAGCCTTGCCGGGTCCCCACGCTGCCGCAGGGAGCCGTGGCCTCACCTGCCTGCTCCCCGCTGTTCCCATGGGGATTAATCCCACCTGAAGGTCAGGGAGGCTCCGCCAGCTGCTCACCTCCTGCCTGTGGATTACAGCCTGCCTGCGAGCAGCTGGCAAGTGCTGCGGCCCCGCGCCAGCCCGGCCCCGACAGCGGGACAAAACCCGGCCCTGCTGCCCCAAAAGGGGCTGATCCTGACCTGAAATGGAGCCTGCTGCTGCCAGCCTCTTGCCTGTAACCCCAAATGTCCCCGTGGGTGCCATGGGTTAAGCATGGATCCCACATCCCAGCTCCCCCTACAGCACCAGGGGGTTGCCGTAGGGGTGCTGGCTGCAAAGATTTGGGTTTCTTTGGGTTGTCTTTGGGTTTTCCCCCTTCCCATCTCCCTCAGACCCATTAGGTGCCAGGTCAGCCCATGCCTGGCCAAGGTCCTGCCTGGCCTTGTGCTCGTCCTCTCCCCTGAGCTGCAGGTGTCTGGGGACAGCCAGGGTGACCCCAAAAAGCCTTGCAGCACCTCCGGAGCTGGCTGTGCTGGGGATAGCCAGGCAGGAGTGGGTGAGGCTCACTCCTGAACGAACAGAGGGTGCCTTGGGGAGCTGCAGGACAGAGGCAGGGCACCAGCAAAGCTGTCGGCTTCTTTTTTTTTTATCCCGAGCAGGGCTGACACTCGTCCAGGCAGCAGCACGAGAGCCTGGCAGCTGCAACTCCCCTCCTCCAGCAGCTATCAGGAGGCAGCACAGGCGATGGCAGAGCACAGAACATCCTGCCCTGGGGCTCCCCGGCACGGCACAACAGGGGGGACAGCCCCAGCACGCCACTCAGCACCTCGTCCCCAGGCAGGCTGCACCCTCAGTCCTTAACCAATTTGCTCATAGGGGTTCACAGCCCTTTCCTGGGGGTGCAGGGGGGAGGATGCCAGGCTGCCACCACTCTTGTCTGACGTTCCCCATGGCCAGGAGCAGGTTGGGGAGAAGCAGGGGTGCTCAGCAACACCCCCACCTCCCAGATTATCCCAGCCCTGCTTCGGTCTCCTTAGCCCAGACCTTGCAGGCTGGCTGGGCACCCACAGTGGTGCCAGCACAGGGACACGGTGACCTTGCCGGGGCAGGGAGCCCCTGCTCAGCCCAGCATCTCCTCCAGGCATGGCAGAGCCGTGGTGAACAGGCTGGGGAGAGGTGGGCTGTTCGGGGAGGGTCAGTCCCCGGTTCCCATTGTGCTTGTCCCCACACATCCCCGGTGGCTCTGGGTGCAGCGGCAGGTCCCCGGGCTGTCCCCTCCGGGTGGCACCGGGGCGCAGAGGGCAGCCGGCTGCCTTTAGCACATCCTGGGATGGCACGAAACATCCGGGCTGGGCAGGACACGCAGCTCACCAAGGAACAGCACACGCCTCTCCTCGCACCCGCAGCCAGCCCTGCACACGCAGCGGCACGCGGGGCGGCGAGCACGGCACGGGCACGGCCGGCTCCACGTGAGGCCAGCACCCAACGAGGGCGCACAGACACGCACGGAGCCGTGCACACACCCGCAGCCGTGTGCAAGCACACGCACGCACACCTGCACGCAAACACAGCTCTATGCAAACGCAGGCTGGGGCGCCTGTGCCTCCGCAGCGCTCCTCCTGCGCCCTGCTCTCCCCACCATGCAAATCCTCCCGCACCATGCAAATCCCCAGCTCGGGGCCCTGGGAGCCCCGCGGGATGCAAATGGCCGTTTTGGGGCTGGTGGGGCGGGGGACAGCGCGTGGTGACACCGCTTCCCCTGTGCCTTGTCGTCTGCCAGCCTGGCACAGCCTTGGCTGTGGCACGGGAGCTGGGGACGGTGCGTGAGGAAAGGGAGCTGGGGGCAATTTGTGGGACACTGCGTCTGGCTCCAGCCACTGCCAGGAAACCCCAAAAAGCCAAAGAGGCTTTTTTGGGGCACCCCATGGTCTCTACCAGACTCGGGCTGTGCTAGGGCACCACGCAGCCCCACAGAGCCCGGAGTCTGCGAGGCGGCAGGGCAGCACCTCCCGTGCCCCGCTGCGCCAGATAGGATCTGTGCGGGGCTGTGCCCCCGCGGGGACGCACGTGCGGCAGCTGGAGCAGCGCGGGCAGCGGGGTCTGGCTTTGCTCAGCGCTGCTAATCGTGCTCTGTTTGATCCCAGGGCAGCTGCAGGGGGTTGTGCGTGGCGGGGCGTGTGTTGTGCTTTCTCAGCTTTTCAACTTTGCCAGGCCTGGTGGCAGGAGACAGAGCCCAGAGACGTGGCCCGGAGCAGCCCGCGGCCGCAGGGCCGTGATGGGCAGCCTCTGGGCAGTGTCAGCACGCCGTGTGCTGCCTGTCCCCGGGCTGGGATGGGCGCTTGGCTACTGGGAGATGGGTGGGGGGGCTCCTCGCCCTGTGCTTTTTGATGCTTTCCCCCCCCCACACCTGCTGGAGATGTTCCAAGCGTCTGCTCGGGGACGTGCCTGATCTCCATCCCTTGCAGAGGCACCCCAGGAGGGAGCGGGGACCAGGTGGGGATGGGGGAAAGCAGCAGGAATCAGCCCGAGCGCACAAGGCTCAGCTTTTGTGGTGTTTGGTGATGCTACAGGCAGGGCTTACGACCCACCGGTGGGCTCAGCGCATCCCTGGGCACAGCTGGATCCTATGCCAAAAAAAAAGAAGCACGAGTGCCTGTGGGGAGTGCCTGGGGGCAGGACAGGAGCTGCTCGGGGCTCTCAGGAAAAAGGCAGAGAGCCAGGCACGGCCAGCACAGAGGCATGGTGTGCATCCTGGGCTGCTCCATCGCTGTCCCAGCTCTCCAGGACTCCCCGCTGTCTCCGCAGGACAAGGAGCAGCCCCGGGCTCTGTGCTGGCCAGGAAGGGGAGCAGAAGTCCAGGTCAAGCCCTACAGCGTGCTTTGAGCGTGGGGTGGGCACTGAGGGGGCTGTCCTGGAGGAGCCCCCCGCAGCTTGCCAGGTCCCCCCAGCCCCTTCCATAGCAGCATGGACAGCAGCAGGACCTCGTGCCTGGCCCGGGCAGCCCAGCACACAGGCAGGGAAAGGATGCGACCTCTCCAATCCTCTGCCCTGCTCTTGCTCTCCCTCCCCGGTGGCTCCCTCGGTGCCAGCAGACCGTTGAGACCTACCTGGAGCTGCGCCCTGCTGCCGGCGGGCGCACGGCCAGGCTGCTGCCGGCAGCTGGGACATGTGTGCCTAGCGTGCCACGGGTGGGTGGCTTTCCTCTCCTGCTCTGGGCACACCTAGCGTGTGTGTCCTGCCTGTCCCTGCCTGCACTGCCAGCTGTCACCACTGCCACGTGTGCAAACGGCACGGGGGTCCCGTGCCCTGCGTGCCCATCCCGTGGCGCTCGCGCGTGGTGCACGCACGCTGTGTCCTCCGCGGGCACGGCCTGCTGAGAGCTTCACACCCGTGCCACCCTGCGTGCTGCGTGTGTGTCCCACGGGCTGCACGCTCACGGGGTCGCACCAGCTGCAAACCAGCCAGCGCGTCCTGCAGGGGTGTGCACGCTCGGCGTGGGCTGCGAGCCGCGTGGCGCACGGGCCGTGCCGCCCCGGCGTGGCGCGGGTGCTTGCAGACGGGCTGGACCTGCCTAACGCGAGCCGAACGAACAAAACGTTCAGGTCAGGTCTTGCACGTGGGGCTCGACGCCAGGCAAGTGCAGAAGTCGCTCCGGGTTTGGATAGGGTGGGCTGGGGGTGCTGCCAGGAGCCCCGTCCCCGTCCCGCATCCCCGGCCGGGTGCCGATGTCCTCGCCGCTGCCCCGAGCCAGCTCCGGCGGGGTGAAGTCCGTGCGGTTGGATGCTCCACACCTGCTGCCTGGGAAAGCCAAACAGAGCAGGGGCGGGTTAAACGGGCACCGCGGGGTGGGGAGGGACCGTGGAAAAAAAAAATAATTAAAAAAAAAAAAAGACAGAGAAGGAAGGAAGAAAGAAAGGGGGAAAGGAAATGGAGGAGGGGAATGGAAAGGAATAGAAAATGCAGGTGAGAGAAAAGGGGAAAGTTTAGGGAAGGGGACAGCCGGGATGGCATCCCCTGAGCCCGTCCCCTTCCCACTGGGGGGTCCTCCGGGCTCCCAGTGCTCGCCCCTGGGGTGCCCCCAGCGGGACCCCTGTGCCCAGCTCCCTGCTGGCAGGACCCAGGCCCAGGCGTGCCGGGCTGCAGCACCTCACCTGGCTCCGGTGACACGCTGGCAGCTCGCAGGTGAGCGGCTTCGCCTTCCCCCTCCGGCTCCCGAGCAGAAAATGAGGGTGACGCCGGCTGGATGGGGCTTTTATAGCCCCGATAAAAATAGCGCTGGCTGGCCGGCGGTCGGGGGGCCGGAGAGATGTGACTGAGCAGAGACAGGCGAGAGGGCTGGGCTGCGCGCCGCGAGCCTTCTCCCCAGCACACCTGTCACGGCTCTGTGTTTGCTCAGAGCAAATATTGACCCAGGGAAGGCAGGCTGGGCAAGGGAGGCGATTAGCCCACCTAGATTAGAGGCAGAGCAGGTCTCTATGCAAACTCTCCAGGGCTGCCTTTGTTAATGGGAGCCTGATGGGCTGATAGGAGCCAGGAGCCTGGGTGCTGGGGCGGGCGGCGGGGAGGAGGAGGAGGAGGTGGAGGGGGGGAGAGGAGGAGACATTCATTAACCTGCACTGGAACAACACCAGCTGTCACTTTTCCACCCACCTGCCCGGCTCACTTTGCAGCCAGGGGTGAGGGGAGAGCAGGCCGGCGGAGCAGGGGGGCCGGGGGAGGCAGGTGCGGGGTGCCCCGCCTGGGAGCTGCTCCTTGCTGCACTTTGGGCTGCCCTGGGGAGCTCCTGGGGCAGGAGAGCAAAGCCACCGCCTCCCCCGAGCAGCCGGGCTGATGGCGAGGACCCCCTGGTGCCCACCCCGGGCTCCTTCCTCGTGCTGAGGGCACCTCGGGCACGGCGGGGCGATGCTGGCCTCACTCCCAGGAGCCCCCGGCCCCCCGATTTGGGCAGCAGAGCAGAGCTGGATGGAACACCCTCTGGGTGCTCGCCCTCTGGGAGCGTTCCCAGCGCAGCCCCATCGGCCGGCAGCCAGCTCGCTGTGAGAACAGGACGTGTCCCTCTCCGTGCGCCTCGCCTCGCCTCACCGTGGGGTCACCTCAGCCCCGGGCTGCTCCAGCCTGCACAGCCACCGGGCAGGGAAACGTGGGCTGAGACCCCCACGGTGACTCTCTGGGGAGGTTACAGAGCCCGTGGGGGCCAGAAATAGGCTAGAAATACTTCCAGCCCTGCCAGTCCTCAGCAGGAGCTGGGATATCTCTCCGGGTGCCTCTGGCACCCGCAGCTCCCTGGATAACAGAGCATGAAGCGCAACTGCGGTGGCAGGAGCAGCTCCTTTGTGCGAGTGCACTGGTGTGTTTGTTTGTGCAGATGGGAGCGTTTGCGGGTGGGGAAGGGCGTTACACTGCTTTAACCCCCACGGCAGACACCTGCAGGTGTCCTGGCCCCTGGGAGCGCATGAGAACCGGCCGCCCTCACCCCTCCTGGATTGGGAGCGTGCTCGCGGGTCGCAGCGAACGGATTCCCACGTGTAAGGGGATAGGGGCAGATCCTTATCAGCCACTGCCACCCAGCTCTGCTTCCTTGGAGACTCGTCCCTGGCAGAGTGGGGATTTTGAGAGGCGGGCTCCGGCCCTCCTGCCTGCTGCTGCCTCTGGGGGGGGGTCCCGCAGGCTGCCCGCCCAGCCCAGGCACAGCAAGGAGCTTTGGGGGCTGGCACCGGCCACCCTTCCCCTCTTCTCCAGGAGTTTTGCCAGTGAAAGAAGCTGCCTCCGCGTGCTCTTCCCTGGCAGGCAGTGCCAGGGACCGAGCCCCTGCGTACGCACCCACGGGGCTGGCCGTGATGCGGGCAGGCTCAGCCTCCTCTCACTCCAGCCATGGGTTTGTGCCGCCCCGTGAGGAACAACGCTCACATCAGAGCACCTCTTGGCTCCGTCAGAGGCCACCTGCAGCATCCTGACCCCAAAAAGTCACCGCGCCCGGGTACCAAAGCACCACGGCTGAGCCAGCTGAGCACCTCGGGCACGGCAGAGCAGGGGTGAGGGGTCTCTGCCCAGCTCTGCCAAGGGGCTGGAGAAGCTCGCCGTCATGGGTTTGCTCTCCAGACATCACCCTGGCCATGCAGATGCTGCTTGGGGCAGGACCAGCCCTTCCTAAGGCTCTGTATGGGAGGAGAAGGGGCTGAAGCCCAGCGGGTCCCAGGGGGCTGTCCCCTGGCACTGTTCCCGTTCCCAGGTGGAGATGGGGTCACCCCGAGTGGGTCTTGGTGGGGGATTCAGGCTCCCCCCTGCAGTGGGACAGCAGAGCCCCGCAGACACCCTGGCAGGGAAAAGGGAGAGCAGCTTTGTTCCCTTCCCTTTATCTCCCAGACAATGGCACGATTCAGCAGGTGTTAAATGTTTTAATGGGATGCTGGATAGCTTCTGTTGCCCACCTGCCCCAAGGCCATTTCACCCCTCCCTGGGAGCCAGGACCAACAGCCAGGAAGAAAAGGCCTGTTGTGTGCCGCATGTGCTGGCTGAGGCTCCTGAGAACCTGCCCAGGATTTGGGGAGCCCTCTGCTCGCCCTCAGCCACCCTCCTGCAGGCACAGGAGCCCCGCCACAAGGACCAGCACCCAGCTTCATTGCCCGGTGCCGAGGCAGCAGCAGGGGAGCACTGGAGGGATTTTTGGCCACACCAGGCTGTGCGCACACACGTGTGTGTCCTCCAAGATCATCTGGGGGCCGTTCTCAGCTCGAGAAGAAGAAAGAGGGCTTTTCCAACCCTGAAAGGGGGCTGTTCCCAGTGTATCTGTAGAGAGGGTGAGAATAAAAGGAGAAAAGTGGGCGACGGGTGCTAATGGGTTTGCTTAGTGCACGCCGAGTGGCTCTGGGTGACAGGAACCAGAGGACAGGAACCAGGCTGCCCCTGGGCTCCTGCGGGCATCTAGGAGGATGGCGAGGCTCCTGCCCCTGCCCACGTTACCCGTTTGGGGATGCCAGTTGTGGGATCTGTGCTGAGAAAATCCCGGCGAGGAGCCAGGACCAGGCAGATTCACCCCGAGCGGAGCGAACAGCTTGAGCTGGGGAGGAGGGAGGTGGCACTGGGAAGGGAGGAAAGGGTCTGCACGCCTGGTGAGAAGGATCCAGGAGCCACGTGGAGCCCCCGGGCTGAGCTCAGGAGCTGGCAGTGCTTCTGCTGTACCTGCTGCAAGAGGAACAGCTCAGCCCTGGGGCTCAGAAACGGCTCCGCACGCAGGGAGCCGAGCAGAGCACCACGAAGCAGCAGCACCCCGGGGCGCAGCAGGCACCTGCCCTCTGCCAAGCAGGGCAAAAGCAGCTCGCAGTGCCTGGTTTTCCTGCAGGCTGCAAGGGGAGAGGATGCAGACGTGGCCCTGGGAAGGCAGGGCAGGAGGGCTCGGAGAGGGATGGATGCCGGCAGCATCGTGGCACCCATCAGGGTGCCTGGGCGCAGCAGAGCTCGCCGGGGCTGCAGGAGGGGGGAGATGCCCCAGGGCCCCCCCCCGGTGCCTGGCACGGGCAGCCTGCAGCCTGCAGCTTGTGCTGGGAGCAGCGGGCACAGCCCTGAGCTCGGCGCTGGCACTGGGGCTTTCCCAGACCTCACACTGCCACCTCCCGGCTGCGACAAAGCCGCTCCTTCCCCAGCTGAGACCGAGCCTTTTAAAAAGGGGAGAGCCGATCCTGGGCGCCACAAACCCAGAGGCACTGACTTGGTGATATTACACATCAGGATCTGTGCCCCCAACCTCCTTTTATTGGGCTGCCAAAAGTGCTGGAAACCCCGCAGCCGCACGCACGGGCTGGGTTGCTGGATGTGGGACCCGCAGAGCAGCCACGGGAGCAAGGCAGGGAGGAGGATTCAGCTCCCTGCTCCCTGTTGGGGAGCTATTCGGCTTTCCTCAGTGCTATTCCAAAGCAGGCTCTGCTCCTTTCCCAGCTGGCACAGGCTGAGGGCTCCGGGATGGATGGGCAGCCACAAAAAGATCTCGTGAACTCTGCTGTGGAGCTGCTGGAGGATTTAAGCTGGAGCTGAGGACACAGGCAGGGCGTATGTCCTTGGAGGTGGCCAGCAGGCCGAGTTCAGGTCGTGCTGTGGGAGGCTCGGAGTTGCTCTGGGGTTCGCAGGGGCGGGAGGAAGGGTGCAGGCACCGGGCATGCCTGCAGGGCTCGAGCAGTGCGTTGTATCACGGCTAAGTCCTTGGGTTTCGGGGTGTTGGATCGGTGATCCTGAAGGAAAAGAGATTGCCTTTGGAGCGGGGAGAGTGCAGCCTGCTGCTGCCTCCCCCCAGACAGCCATCCCTCCCCGAGGGATCACAGGGAACATCCATCCACTCTCCGTCTGGACAAGACTTCAGCAGCTCTGGAGATGACACCTCCATTCAACGACCCTCCCTGTCCTGATCCCCAGGCCTGGCCAAACCCAGTTCCTGGCCCCCGGCAGAGAACAGAAACGCTCTGCTACCTTCGGAAAGGGCTGGGGGGCAGCGCGATGACCCTGGGCCGGGCTGTCAGCACCACCTCCCCACGGCTGGCTTCCAGCAGGATGTTCTGCAGAGTGTTCTCCAGCACCAGCTCCGCCAGGGTCCCAAAGGCTGGATGCCTGGAGGGACAAGAGTACAGGCAGAGAGGATGGTTATCAGAGAGCCGATAAGGAAGGCTGCTTGCTGTGGCTCCCCCCAGGCACAGCAGAAGAGCACAGGCTGCTTCCTGCACGATGATCCACAGCCTTGAGCATTCGGGTGCTGACCCTTCTCCCAGAACTGCCACCAGCTGGCAAACCAGCCCTGACCTTGATCGGAGCAGGGTAACAGCAGTTTTACTGTTTTTTTTTTCCCCCTCCAAGCTGGGTTGTAGTTAGCGTCTGTGGATGTGCTCGTGGCCCGCAGCAGCGTGCCAGGGTGTAGCCGCAGTAAATACGTGATGAAATACTGCAGTAAAAATAAAAGGCGAGGTAGGCACACGCTGCCTGCTGACGTCCAACGTAGCCAGAAGCATCCAGGTGTAAAGCAGACGTCACGCAGAGCCAGCATCCTGGTGCTGCCCCGTGCCCTGCACCAGGACGCAGCAAGCCTGAACGGTTCAGACTGCACTTGGGAGAGGGGTGGGAGGGTGGACTAGGATGGGCGTCCCCACAGAGCACACAGAACACCCCAAAAGGCTACAGGGCAGGTGGAGAAATGGGTTTCTGGCCAGGCAGTGCAACTTCAATCTCTTCCGTGTGAGTTCGTCCTCACCTGCTCAGCATCTCCTTCTGCTCCCTCAACTGCTCGTGGTGAAAAACCTCACTCAGCCTCTCCCAGGACTCCAGAAATTCCTTGCTGGGAGAAGATTCTTGCTTCATTTCTTCCCTCTCTCCATTCGCCTCAGGGTAAAGATCCGGGGAAGCAGAGCCCCTGGATGGGGCCGTGGTGCACTGTCCCCCGTCCTGTGCCTCTGCTGATTCCTTACAACGGAACTGGGAGAAATACGGGATGGGTTCATCCAAACATCTCTTCGCTGCGTCTTGGAACTGGGTGTTCTCCAAGAGGCCACTGGGAGGAAGAAAATAAGGGGTGAGTCCCAGAAAATGAGGTATCTGAGTGACCCCAGGGGATCACTGCAAGTAACAACAAGTCAGAGGGAAAACCTTGGCTGGTATCAATGGCTTGAGCTAAAGAAACTACCGCTGCTTCCCCAGTATTTTTTGTTTAGATGTCTGCAGCTGACAAACAGAACAGGCAAACCCCAGTGCTGCCCGTTTGCAGGGTGCTGCCTGCTGGCAAGGCAAGACCACAGCAGGCAGAGCAGCGTGGTTCAGGGCAGTGACACCGAGCACTGCGCAGAGAGCTGGGGAGCAAAACCCTGCCTTTGGCTGCCACCCCAGGATTCACAGACCCCAGGGCAGCTCTAGGCAAGCTGCATCCTCTGTTTTGGAGCAGTGTCAGTGCACAGATCCCGTGGGGTTAGCCCGTGCTGCACGCACACACCTGGGGGACAGGGGCTCCGAATGGGGTGAGTGTGAAGGGACACGCACCTGAGGACCCTCGTCAGCACGTCGGCCACTATCTGCAGCTCCTGTTTGGAGGCAGCAGCCAGGGAGAGCCATTTGGGGTCCGTCTCCATCCTGTCGCTGACCTGTTCCCCGTCCGCAGGCCTGCTCTCCAAGGGTAGGTGGCTGAAGGGCAAGAGGGATTTGTCCCGTCGGGGGTTCTGCTGCTGAACCGAGCTCCTGCAGCCCTGCAGCCTCCTGGCTGAGCAGCAGCACCGCAGGCAAGCAGGGAGCTGCGCAGGGTGCTGGGGGAGGCGTGAGAGCTGCTGCACGTGACAGCAGCAAGGACGCTCACAGAAGAGGAGGACTAAGCCCTGACAGCATCTCCCGATGGGCTGCCTCTCCTCCCAGCACCCCAAAGAGTGGCTCCTGGCTCACGTTAGTGTCAACGAGTGGCTGCAGCATCCCACAGAGGCTTTCCCAAGCCCAGTGGTTTCCAAGGAGCACACGTTGTTAAATACTCCTGCCCTTCCCATGCCTGGCACCTCTGGCGGGGATTTAAGCCTGGGTTTTGTCCCATGAGTATCAGGGCCTTGGTGCTGGGGCCTTTAAGTATTAGGACCTGGCTATTCTCTCAAGAGAGGGAGAGAAAAAAGGGCCATGACAGCTCATATCAGGGAAAGCAAAGCCCCTCCGGCCCATATTGAGGCACTGGAGAGGAGCAGAGCAAAGCTCCAAGTAATTTCAGTGGGTATCAGCTCGGGGCAGCCCTGGCTCAGGTGGAGATGCTGAGCCAAAAGGACAGGTCTCTTACCAGGGCAAGAAGTACTTGGGGAACTCTGAGGGGAAGTTCCTGAAGAAGTCCTCAGTGGAGTGGGACCTGGCTGTCACAGCGAGGTGTAAAAGGATGGGCTTGGGAGGCTCTGGTTTGACCCACACCCGGCTGGCTTCTTTGTCCAGCAACAGCCTCCTGTCCAAGTGTCCCGCAGGGAGATTGGGCACTGGGTGGTTTTTAATAGGGGGCAGCGTCTGTTGGAGAGAAAGAAACAGCAAGCCCTCGGTTGCTCCTCTAGCCACGGGTGGGCTGGGGTACGTGTGAGAACTGGAGAGCCCAGAAGCCACCAGGTGATGCTCAGGAGGCAGCATCCGAGCGGTCTTGGCACTGCAGCAGCCCAATCAGGCACAAAGAGCCACGCTGGGAACCGTGCCTGCCCCCTCCTTGCTGCCCAGAGCACCAGCCCCAAGCGACAGCAAGGCTTTGGGTATCTCCCCTGGGCTCTCGGGGCTGTTGCACTCCAGCCTGTTCACCCAAAACCAGCCCTGAAACCGCCCCCCCTGCCCATGTGCACCTTTGCTGCTCATTTGAAACCTTTCCGCTTTTCTCCAGCCATGGCTGCGTGCTTCCAGTTTCCCTTCCCGTTCACCCCAGATGGAAAGTTACTGCCCACGGGACACAGCCAGACAGTCTGATTCTCCTGGCTCCTCCAAACAGTCTGTGCCCCAAAGCCTTGAAGCTACAAACCCTGCCGTGCTCTCTGCCCAGGCTCCCACGCTGCGAGATCCAGCATCTGCCTCTCTCTTAAAGCAGTACTTACTTTCCTAAAGCACTGCTTAAATACTTACCTTGTATTTCCTGACCACAGCTGAGGGCTCAGGGAGATTTTCTGTCTCAGCAGAATCTGATGATCTCTTAAAAAAAAAATAAATAAGGAAATAAATAAATAAATGGAGAAGTCACAGTGTAGGGAAAGATTTGGAGCAGAACAAGCCTTGAGGATTTCTTGAGGATTTGGGTTTGCTTTGCCCTAGCTGAAACCCAGTGATCTATCTCATCCTCCCAGCTTTCACTGTGCCCATTCCTAAAGGTAGTTACACACTTCACTCCAGTGTTTCTCCCCGTTTTTAAATCCAACCAGCAGTTCCCAGAGCCACTGGCTTTGTTTTCCCTAAGGCCTTTCACACCCTTCCAAATTCCAGATGATCAGTAGCAAACTCAGAGGTTGTCAGGTAATTCGGAAAAAAACATTTTAATTTCAGGTTCCACATCTGCTATCCCCTCTCTCAACATTAAAGAGAATGCAAGAGGATTCTTGGCTAGAAGTCAAAATCAGATTTCCCACTGTCCGCAGACCGGCTGCGAGAACCTGAGTGGATCAGAGCCCTGCGTCCTCCTGCCTGGATTTTCTTCAGGAACGTTTCTTGTTGACCCCTGGCTGCTGCTTCCGAGCTGTTGTAAAATTCCGGCAGCACTCACCCCTGCAGGTGACTTGGGCTTCTTCGCAGCCCTGAGGTCCTTCTCCGTGATGGTGAACTCCACCGCCTGCCGCTCCTTCTCCCTTTCCCACTCTCTCAGCTCCCTCTCATGCCGACGCAGGGCCTCCTGGCTGTGTACCTGCGGAGCAAAGCATGGCTGAGGGAGCAGGGCGAGAAAGGAGCTGCAACCAACAGAGCCTCTGGCTCAAGTTCATGCCTGTCAGTCCTTCCTCCCGTGGCAGGAAGGGGAGAGAACGGTGTTATTGCGAGGCTTATACAGAGAAGACACAGTCTGCTGTCAAAGGACACCTAAAAATTGGCCAGTGTACTGGCCAGAGGGACAGTACTACAAGGCTGGGCCCCCACCAGTCTTACAGAAGCCAGACTTGCTTTTCACTGATGTTTAAGTGTCCAGCTCCCACTGGAAGCCAGTTCTGTTCAAACGGTGCCTTCTTGTGTCTGGGAATACACACCTTCCCCCCGGGGCTCACCTCACACACCAGATCTATGCTGCACAAGGAAGCGATCCCCAAAGGCTGCAGCGTGATGAAGCAGGGGATGCTCTCTCCAGGCTGCATCACCCCCTGCTCTGGAGCAATCTGCAACACCTGGGGAAAACAAAATTTGTTTCTCTGTCCCGTGCCCTTGCTGCACGCCCTCGCCTTGCAGGAAATACAGAATGGTGAGATTTCTCTCCCTGTGCCCTTCTGAAATGTAGGTGGCATGAGGGGGATACAGCTGCTATATTCAAGGAGTGACTGTAGACTTTGCTGGTGGATGGAGCCCTGAGGCTCATCACATCCTTTGGTTTGAAGTTCCCTTACCCTCGCTGAAATCTTCAGACGCCCTTTCTGAATTCCTGCCTTTTTTCCTCCTATCCTACCCCTGCCTCCACTTTTCTCTGCCCTTTCCTTTCAACAACTGGTACAAAATCCAGTTTCCAGGATGTTTTCCCGGTGTCTGGGTGAAAATGGAGAGGCAGGGCTTTTTGTGGCACAACAGAGATCCACCCCCTGTCCCCTGGGCAGAACAGAGGAGAAAGAAGGAACGACTCACCCCACTGTCTTTAACGGTGCTCATCTTCCAGGCGAACACAACAGCCTTGCTCTCTGAGATGTTGTTGAGAAAGATGAGCCGGCACGCTCTGCTGCAGTCTGGGATGTTTCCGACACAAATCTTGTGGTGTGATAAGGTGGCCGCCTGCAGGAAAGAGGGTGAAACCGGGGAGAGCACCAGGGAAGGGAGATGGCAGGCGGGGAAGGGCAGCCACACCTTCATCCTCAGGTTGTACAGCAAAGTCCAGGAAAAAAATGATGAAAAAAAAAAATATATATTAGCCGGTGACCTTTACCATAACAACTGGAATGAGTGCTACATTCCTCTGGTAAAAAAAAAAAAAACAAAACAAAAGCTTACTCTTACTCTTAAAAAGCTTACTCTTCTCCCAGCAATGCAAACTGCCCAAAGTTGGAAAGAAGGCACCTTTCAGAACAACAGCTTTAGTGGATCAGGCTCTAGGTGACCTGCTGGAAGGGAATATCTTGCCCACCACACTGCCATGGACTCCTCTGCAATGCAGGCTACTGCTAGATGGGGCCACTTGCATATTTCAGTCTTTTTCACGCATTTCTGGGCTGATCATATTGCTCCTATCGCCATGCCTGGACTTACCTGCCCAGGCACAGTCAGTTTGGCAGAACCCAGGAGGACAGAAGGAGCCAGGACTTCGCTGAATGTGGACTTCTCTCCTGTGGTATTCGGGTCATAGCCTACTCCCTGGAAGGTGATCAGAGCTGAACGCCCCCCCAGGATGTGGATGGGAACTTCAACCTGCCTTGGACAGAATAAAAACATTAAGACCAGAGTCATATTTGGGAGAGATGGGTGAAGAGAACTCCGTGTTTCTTTGCTCTTTTAGGCTTTGACCCCTCTGGTGGCCTTTCCTGCTAACCCAGGAAGGTCAGTCAAGCAGGCAGATAGCAAGTCCTGTACGAGATGGGCAGGGACTCCCTTTCAGAACAAAAACTGGATTTTTTTTTGTTTTCTGTTTTATTTCTTCTTCTTTTCTTTTCTTTTTCTCTCATGCAACCACCATTAGTGGAGCTGTGCTCCAGCTCTGGCCATGCCTGCCTCCTGCAGCCTAGGTCAATGGCCTTAGGAAAGGCTGATTCCAGAGAGCTTTTTATACCCCCGTGGACACTATTAGATCCTTGAAAAATATGTGCTGGGATGGCTCTGGTTGTGGAAGAAATGTGTCCTTTGGGGAGAAGAGGCTTATGAGATGATCTGCTCTGCTTCTTGACCAGAGCAGTCACTTCTTTGCTCTCAGATTCTGCTTCTTGGAGGAATTGAGCCATCAGTACAAGATGAATTTTGTAAATTTTGGCACAGGATAGCAGGAAGAAACCATTTCTGGCAGTCACGAGGAGGGCCTTACCGAGTATGTTCTGGCTTCCAGCGGTGAGAAGATCCACTCAATCTGACCGGTTGTGCCAGGGGGGATTTCTCCTCTGGGAGTTAAGCAGACGAACACAGGATGCTGAAAATTGTCCTTCTGGATCCTCATGATGCTGTCCAGCTGAACCTCAAACAGCACTGGCATGGAGCCACCATTATAGAGTTCATAAACCTGAAGGGAATCACAGCTCGTTACACCCTGCACAAGTTAAAGTAGTCAATGCTTCCCCAGGGGACTCTGATAACCACGAGTAATTAGCCAGCTTGTCTCCTAAGCACGAGGAGACCTCATAGTGTCAGGAGCTATCCCCGAGACTCTAAGAGGTTTATCACCACGCAGGTACATGAATGACTACAGTGCCTCTCCATGTGGCACCCTGTGAGTTCAGGCTAGGAGAAAATTAATACAAATTAGCTAAAGGGATCACTGTAAAGTGGATTACTTGAAATGCAGAAACACCCTTGTTAAAGTGATCTTAATTCAGTTCAGACTTGTTCATTTTCCAAGTAAATTAGGCAGAACGGAATCAAAGCTACCTCTTCTTGCTGAATAAGTGTTTAAGGAAGTTCAATTAATTTACTAAGAAACTAATTAGCATTCATTCCCAGAGTGCCTGGAGCAGCTAGACAAGTCTTCACCTAGCTACAACGCAAGAGAACAGGGGAAGAGCCCAACACACCTCACGTGCATTCTGGCTAGAGTAAATGCCAAATCCCATAGAGCTGGAGGTGACGAGAGGTACTTTCCCTACAAGCTCCTGGCACCGATTTCCAGGCTCTGCCTACTACTAGGTGCAGAGTTTTGCTGTGGTGCTGCCCTGTGGAGACCACCCTGTTTCCTGGGAAATGCTTCAGCCCCTGCTGCTCCTTTGGGCACAGTAACCTGCTAGCTCGTTCCCTCTGCCTGCTGCTGGGTTTGGCCCCAGGATGCTCACCTGTGTCGGGGGGTAGGAAGTCCCAATCGCGACGGGTGTGAAGAGGTGCTTAGTGGATGCAAAATGAACGTACCGCTGGTCCTGCTTCACCGTCACGCCTCTGAAGTTCAGCTGCAGCAGGAAGAAACACGGCCACTTTCTCACAAAGCCTTGGCCCCATCGCCAACAACCCCACAAGGGCTCGGAAGGACTTGGCAAACTGAGAGCAACACATTTACAGCTTGAAATTTGGTAATACCACAACAGTGAGTCCTAAGACGGGGGCAAGGAGATGGAGAGCCTGCTCAGCTGTTGGCTTTCCTCTGGGAGGTTGGCATCTTGTGTCAGCAACACGGTGCCTTTCTCCCTTCTATATCAGGCACCAGCTTCAGTGCTTCTCCTTGCAAGTATGTACTAGAAATTCTTCATGAATGAAAGTGTACGTGGTAGACTGTGCAGCTGTGACATCCAAACCCTTTGGCCATTAAACCCTAAGCCAGAATTTTAGCTAAGTAAGGACCTCCTCTTGGAAGGGACCATCTGGATGTCCTCCCTCTGCAGAACATGCTGCTCCAAGACTGTGTATAACAGGGTCCAAAGGCTGCAAGACGATGCCAGCTGAATTTCAGGTGATCAAGTAATGATTAACAGTAACCTGTTAGCAGAGCAGCCACCCCATCAAGCCAAGCAGAGGGATTTGCAAGAGCTGTTTCATGGAAAGGCAGAGACACAGGAGTCTGTATTTTGAGAAGATGAGAGAAGGCTGGAGATGAGTCACGGTGCGTGATTTCCAGCAGGATCACCCCAAAGCACCCCTGAGCCATCTGCTGCCTAGAGACAGAGGCTGCAAAGCAGTCACAGAGCTAATAATGCCTCTGCGTGCATAAAGGGAGCGAAGTCACTGCAGTACGCAATTAGCCAAGCCCAGGACATGCCTACTTTTCAAGCGCATACGCAGAAGATGGAGAAGACATTTGTGATGCTGGGTGGATGCCTTGGACAGACACCTGAAGGAGATACCATATCAGCTGTTTAAACACAGCAGAGAGTGCCGATTTCTTCAAAAGAACCCCTTCCAGTTCGGCTCCATAAGCAAAGCGATGGGGGAGAGAGGACTAGAAACACAACGCTAACAAAGTCCCGCATGGGATTTCATTCTTTCATCTTTTCAAAGCACTACATGAGTGTTCAGCTTCTAAGGGCCTCGGCAAGCCAGATACAGTGCAAATAAAAGAAGGACAATAGCTGGCACTTTCAAATTGCAAGGGAAAAAGGGCCAGGAACCTTCCCGGGCTTTGGGAGTGAACCACCCACTCGCACTACCTGTGTCAAAAGGCTGCCTTTGATTCCCCCAAATCAAAACTGCTGAGGCAAAGCTGTCATCAGTTTCCTTAGATGTGACAATTAGAGGACTGTTATTACAGGGAAACAAACGGAGAAACGTGAAGAGCTGCTGCAATCGGTTCCCCTCCTGGAGAGCACTTCTCCCTGAGATCCAGCCCTTCCCTCCAGCAAGCTCTGGGAAGCAGCCTACAGCCACCTCGCCCTGCAGCACCTGCAGCCAGCTGGGCCCTTCCTACTAAAAGTGCTGAGGGCTGCAGATTGTGCCCAGCCAAACTGTCCCTGAGCTCTGAGAACAAGGTCACAGCTGCACTGCTACAGGCAGGCTAAGGAGATGAGGCAAAGGATGAGCCACGAGAGCATGAGGCAGCTTGGGGCCCTATTTCCCTCCTGGGGAAGGAATTGGGTGACAAACAAGTCCCACAGAAACTTCGTCCTGCAGCCAGAAGAAATTGCTTGTGGGAAATCAGTCTGATTCCTTCGGAGCACCTATAAACCCAGTCGCCACAGGACTGAAAGGAGGGGGGGAGCAGTGATGGGGACTCCTGAAGAAGCAGCAGACCCTCTGCTGGGGAAGCAGAGTGGGAGGTTAAACTGCCCGTACGTGTGAAGCCATCGCAGAGATGACTTTGGACCACCCCCCAAAAAAAACATGCATCAGTGTTCAGCTGGCTCACATCACAGGCAATTTGGGTTTTGACAGAAAGACCAGACAACACCATAGTCTGACAGTCTCCACCTCTGCTTATTGTTGCTATATCACCTTCCCCAAACTTAATTTTTAGGCTGTCATTACAGCATTTACTTCCCTTAGGATCAGCATATATTCTGCAAGTTTCACTCAGTTCCCAGGTGAGGATTGCTACAGCCCTGGCAGGCGAGCACCGTTACGGTGGTCTCCACCACCTCTTCATGCCATGGCTGGAAGGAGTGAAAGCACGCCAGGGAAGGTGTGTGCCCTATAGGCTTCTGGTACTCCAAAGCCTCATCCCTCCCTGGCCAGCTGGTGAAATGCTGGCTGCCACTCTCAGGATTGTGCCAGGCAGGCAGAGCGCAGAGAGCCCGTCCGAGGGCTTTGAGAGAAGGCACAGTTAAGCCACTGTTTGAACAGCTTGGTCAAAGGGTTGGATTTTCAGCTGACAACAGTCCTGAAAGAAAAGAAAAATAAAAGAGATGTGCGAACACAATGGTCTCATAGGAAACTTCAGAGACAGACAGCAAGGCTCAGCCGGGCATGAGCTGTGCCCGGCAGAGCACAGGGTGACTTTGACTCTAACTGACAGTCTGAGAGAGGGAGAGAGGGAGGCAAATTAGTTCCAGGCCTGAGGAAATGCCCAGGGAAAACACACAGCGGATCAGCTCGGGGATGCTTTAGCAAGCAGCGAAGCAGGAAGAATGAGTAGGAAGCGCCTCGGCTATTGGCAAGGAGAAAGAAGTGGGAGGACCAAGCGGGGATGCGGGGAGCACCTTCTGGGCTAGCAGGAGCAGCTGCCTCCGTGCCTCCAGAGCTGGAGGATGCTCTGCCAGCCCTGTGCCACCGCGTGTCCCCAGACAGCAGCCACTGAAGATGGTACATGGGGAGAAAAGCACCTCCCAAGGGGTTCTGAAGAGAGGAGAGAGCTGGGGAGCATCAGGAAAACTGCATCCGAGAGAAGCAGGACGGGCTGCACAGCTAAACTCTGGGATCACTGCACGGAAGAACTCGCTGTGCAGCAGATGAAATGAGGGCGAGAAACAAAGAGATCCTGAGTTACAGCTGAGTGTGGAAAACACACAGGGATGGTAAGACCCAGGAGGGATGCTTTGGGCTTCGTTTGGAGGAGGAAGCCGTTCTGTATTAACACCACCGATAGAATATACAGGTTAAGAAGATATTAAAAAATATATATGTGTATATAATTTATATATATGTATACATATATACACGTCCACACATCCTCTTGCAACCTGTGCTCTGGGGAAACCAGCAGATGGTTTCCTACACCCAAGGGCCGTTCTGCCAATGCACTGCCCCAGCACACGGTGCTGAAACCACAGCATTGTCAGGGTGCAGTTTTTATGTCTCTGCTCGGCCCTGTGTCAGCGCAGGCTCCAGGGGAAGGCCAGAGCCTTCTTCCTGCCACGTAGCTTCAGGGAAAAAATAAAGTGTCATTCGGTCCCCACCTGCTGTTCTGCAAACAGGAGCAGGAGGTACCTGCTGCCTTACCAGAATCTCATGGCCATAGGAAGCCTTCAGCAGGACTGGGAGGTGATCGGTGCCGATGAAATCATGTCTAGCAGCACGAGGAAAAAAGAGAAAAACCATTAGCCACCAACCTTGTGTCCATGGTGATTGAATCGGGGTCACACAGTACATTAGAGACAACTCATTTCCCTGCTAAAGAGTCACTGTTGCGTAAGGGCCGTGGAGAGAGGGAGCGGGAGAGTTGTGCTTGGGTGGGAAAAAGTGATGCAATGTTGATTTTAGTCATGCACCAGTTTAGGAACCTGAGTTTCTAGGCCAAAACCATGTGAAAGTGGGCAAGTGGCATGTGAAGGGAAAGGAGCCAGTACGGAAAAAAGGGGATTCTGCTGTCCTGTCATGCAGGATGCGTCCCTGAAGTACAGACAGTTGCCATCACCTGTGTGAGAGCTGGACACATTCCTCTTGTCCTGGAAGAAGCTTCCCTGACTTTGGAGAAACGGTGAAGAGCTGGTTATCCTGAATTCTCATCTGGTGCAGCTCACGGGGGCTGAGCTCCGCGTCCTCCGCCCAGTGTTCCATCTCCATCTTCTGATCAGAAGGAAAGAGGAAGGCCCTAGGGACCCAGTCAGCAACAAGGACAGACAGCTTGCCCAGGGCCACGGTCCACGCGTTCAGTCAGGCTTCCTCCCCCAGACCCGCCAACGAGCTCACCCATGGCCCCACAACACAAGCTACACCAATAAAATCCACCCCGTTGATATTCAGACATCTCACGGCCCCTGTGAGCATTTCCATATCCCCAGAGAGACCCCTGAGCTCCAGCAGGCACCGCTTACCACTCCACGGGCATCACGCCCTTGTTCAGCAGCAGGAGCACCACCAGGGCAGGCTCTGAGCCTATCGGGGCAGCCCCGAAGTTGAAATCCACCACGAAAGGAGTGTACACTGGAGGGATCAAGCACGTGCTGGTTCCAGGAGAGAAAAAAAAAAAAAAAAAGATGAAATTGAGATCCCTGCTTTGAGCAAGAGGTTGAGCAGAGACTTCTAGAGTCCCCTTGAAATTTAATTATTGTCTGTGCTGCTCCTCTCTAGGGAGGGTAAGCAGAGAAGTGGACCTGCCTGCAGGGGCTAGAGTAAAATAACAGAGAGCCACGCAGCAGGACGCTGCCAAACAGCCCCACAGCCACAGCATCTCTGTAGGGCTTGTGCTAGCAACCGAGAGCTCCTCTGGGCCACCTCCTCATCTCACCTGTGCCTTGTAGGAACTCTGTAGGTGAGCTCGCTGGGAACTGGGTCCTGTTCCAAGTAGCCATTCAGTTTGTCCAGGGAGAAAAGCCTCCAGAGGTACAACCTGCTGACGCCGCCAGCACTCCCTGCTGAACAGGCATCTGCGACGCAGAAGGCTGGGTAGACACCTGCTGCTTCTACGCGGCAGAGGGGTTGTGGCTCTTCTTTCGTGCTTGCAAGCTTCAGAGCTTGGGAGAGAAACACCACTAAGGGGCAGCTGTCTGCAACAGCAGACTGGATAGACACCCTAACCCGGGCCAAAGAAAGCACAGAACTTGCACACAGTCTTTTCTTTGGCAGCTTTTGAAAACCTCTGAACCACCGACTTCCAGCCATAACTTAAATTCTGCTTTTAGAAATCACCTAAAGTCTATGAATATGGTCCTTGTCGACAGGGTACTTCCACAGGTTAGTTCTATGCAACTCCAGACTTTTTAGATTTAAGCCTACAGCCCGATCACTTTACCAAGCGCCCCTTCTTTGCACACTGGGAAGAAAACAAATAAAAAATAGTGTTTTGTTCTGTTTTGTTTAGTTTTTATCCTGTTTTCTCTGTACCATCCATGTAGCATTGCCATTTTTTATTCTCCAAGGTGAAAACTCCTTGTCCAACTGCTCTCTGCTTTTACAGATACTGCTCCTCACCTCTGAATACCCCTGCTGCCACTCTCCATGCCTTTCTAGTTCTAGCACATTTTGCCTCATATATGGACCAATCCAGACCTGTAAAAAGGACCTCTGCTACATAGGACTGGTTGCATGAAGCTCTCGGAATATATTTCAGGATACATCAGCCTGTTGTGGCACAGTCTGCTTGGCTGGGAGGGAGTGAATTTCTCCCATTTCCCCCAAACACCCATCTCTTACCTGTGGAGGTGCAAATATTATATTTGATTGACCAGGTGTAATGCAGCCGACGGGCTGGCCTGACCGATACTCTCACAAAAGCCTTTGACCTCGCGGGGATCGTCCCTCTGGAGGGCTCCAGCTCTAAAGCTGTGGGAGAAAAGAGGTGGCGTGAGCTCTTGGTACCACTGGTGTCTCTTACACCGCACATGTATTCAGCAAACATAAGATGCAAACCACACTCACACACAGGGTGAGTGACCGTGCACACCCTGCCTGTGTTATTTCCAGAACTGCCCTCTGCCCTCCCGAACACCTCCGTGCAGAAGCACCCTCACGTCCTTTGCGCAGGGCAAGCCCCAGCACCTGCCATCTTCCCAGGGCTGCGCTAGGTGGCATAGCTCCCTCTGACTTCTGTGCCTGGTCTCCACATCCCTCCAACGAGTCTCCCAGCATTTCTTCGCACTTATTCTAGCCAACTTAACTGTATGTACTCCAAAACGGATCTTTAAAACGTAATAGCCCATGAAAAGCACTTTCTTCAGGCCTTAGTATATGTAGAACCAGCACTGCTGCTTTGATTTTACTCAGAATTATGCACACACACACACAGATAAAATTAACTTGGAGCAAGAAGCCAACACAGATATTTTTGATCAAGTCAGTGATGGGGATGGGAAGCTGTGTATGTTTCCTGAGAAAGGCTTTGCAAAGTTAACATGACAGCAGCCCGACCTCTGCGTTCATGCTAGTGTGATTTTGCAGAAAAGAGGAGAAGACCAAGGCCCCATTCCAAGCCAATTCTCCCACAGTACCCAGTGGATCGCTGCGGACTTCCTCAGGGTCACAAGGCCTGGTGATCAGCTGTTCCACGCTGAGGATGAACTTCAGAGAACAGATCCCATCATTCAGCAGCACGATGCTGCAGCTTTGCAGGTCACCAACCAGAATATTTCCAAGGTCCAGGTGCTCCTTCTGTGCCTGGAACACGAGCCCAGCATGCGAAGGTGACTGTTACTCAGAGTGAAAAAGTGCAGGCACTGCTCAATTCGCCACTGTGCTGATCCCTTGGCACGAAACACGCAGTGTGAAGAGCTCCCTACTCTGTGTAGGGCCTCGCATGCCCTAGGAGAGGCTGGAACAGGGCTGCAAGGGACTCCAAAGGCTTTCTCCTAGTGTTATTTGGGCTGGCTGGGTAGGATGTGACATGCTAGTGGCTGTGAGGACACTAGCTGGCACTTGGCACAAAGGTTGCCAGCGTGTCTCTGTCTGCCAGCCCCTCCATGACTGAACCAAAAGCCCTCCTCTCTTTTAGCTGGCAATCCACTTGCACGCAATTTACAGTGACTAAATATCTCTAAAATCTTTCTATCCAACTGTCCGATGTCACTGGGAAGTGACTTACAAAGCATTCTTTTATTTAGCTCTGGTTCCTTAGGAAACCTGCCTGAAAATTAAGGCACAGATCTGTGGACTATCCCAACCCAGTCCCCCTCCTGCTACCCAGTGGGTCCCAGTTCCTTACCCTGATGGTGCCCAGCGCTCCCTCCCCAACAATCCGTAAGGTATAATGCACACTTTTGGGAGACGCAGGGGCTGGGCTTTTCCAGCTCACGAACACCACAGCTCGCAGGAGGTACTTGGTCACCTTGTCAGGAGTAAAAGTCCATTCCTGAGCCTGGAATGACAAGAGGGAAGGAGAGAGCTCACAGGAGCTCCAGACCAGAGCCAATCCTATACACAACAATGGCTGAATTCAGTGCAGAGCCCCTTCCTCCACTGCAGTTATCCTAGTGGTCTACAGAGCACTGGACACACTTCAGTCCTCCATCACCTCTGCCTGTGTCAAAGGCCCATATTGGGATATTTAAAATCAGCCCTTGGAGATCTGTTCATCCTCATTACTCTTAAAAAGTACTCAGAAAAAGCAGTAAAGGTTTAGAAACTGAGTGTGCAGGTAGAAGAACAGCAGAAGAACATAATGAACTCTCCTGTGCTCTCATTTGTCTTCCATCTATTAATGTATCCAGGTGCAAAACGCAGTTGGTGCTGTGTGGTTATCCAGACCCATCTGGAGTCCCTGTTTCAAACTCATTATCATTATCTAGTCCCTGCTTAAAACTCATTTGGCCTTGTAGTCAAGGAGGATGTCATCACGTCTGGGCAAATCCAGGTCGTGGGAACCTGCACAACTGCAGATTTTGGCTGGCAACCCAAGCTAAGACACTGACAAGGGGATACCCTCCCAGCTTGGCATTAATGACCAAATGATCAGCAGCCCTCGTATTTCTGCTCTAAACACTCCACAGCTGTACTGCAGACAGCAAAATAAGGTTTTGGTAGAACCTGAACTTACCATGGCTTCACAGGGCTGGAGGAAGCCTGTGGCTGGCCTGACAGAGAGGACCTTGCTGTCAGACTGCTGGATCTTCCATGTGAAGGCCATGGGCAGCCTCGTGCAGTTCTTGATGGTGTACATGCGGGTGGAGGAGGTCCCTACATAGATGGGCTTGAAGTAGAGATTCCCATCACCTTCTAAGAGCAAGAGAAGGGACTCCGCACAGCTCCTGATGGCAATCTCCTGTGGAATTCAGAGGAAAGTATCAGACCAGAGGTCTCGGCTGACTTCTGGATGGACCTCGCAAAGATGTGGCTCCTGCCAAGAAGGAAGCAAGAACAAACTGGGGCTGAAGGAGGACAGGAAGGACTCTGAACTGGGCTGCCAAGGAGGTCCCTGAGCACAGTGTAGTGCATTACAGGAGACAGAGACCCAAGGGAACAAGGGGTTCAGCATGTCTGGCATGGCAAGCATCTTCTGTATGCAATGTGGATTGCCACCTGAAATGCTGAAAGTGTTCTTTCATTCCTATTTCCAAAGAGAAAAATCCAAACTAGCCATTAGGAGATGTAACAGAAGAAACCTTTCTCACCAGCTTCTACTTCCCTCTCCCTACCTTGGTGTATCCAGGACAGGAGTTCAGCTGCAAGGGCAGGACGTGCTGCTGCGGGGTTGTGTTAACCGGGTGAGTGGAGAGAAAGAAAATCTGGTGGCCTCCTGGAATGATGTGTCCTGAGTGGGGCTTGACCAAAACAGAGGGGCAAGCAGTGTGGTTCACACTGAAGGTTATCAGGGAGGTGCCCGTGTTGGAGAGCAGCACACTGCAGTAGGTGTCAGTGTCAGAAGCCACGGGAGGAAAAGTCTAGGAGAAAAAAGCAAAAAGGGTTGTTTGCATGAGGTTTATAAAGCCAGCTTAAAGAAAAAGTTGTTTGTTTGTTTGTTTTTAATTGAATTCCAGGTTTCAATAAGCACCATCCTGAACCTGTGGAGAATTCTGTAACTGCTTCTCTTCAAGGAAATGAAGCAAATCACCCAAGGGTACACAGTGTATGGTCTTTTCCCTTCCCACAGCAATCCTCACCTTTCATACACGCATGTGATTAATGAATATACTTCCCATTATGCAAGGCTTTCTGTTCCAAAAAGTGAGCTCCTTGCTGGGACCTGCAATCTCTGCGTGTATAGCAACCTCTTGGACTAAGAAATCCAACAGGCTGGAATTTGCTCCATTGACCTCACAGAATCAATACTTTGTTGTGCTACACATACATCGACAAGAGACAGGAAAACCTCCACGCCACCTTGCAAGCCACTTCTCTTCCAAAAGCACGGGCTCTGTGAGCTGCTCTCCACTTGTGTAAGTGCGTGCAGAGTGCTTGAGGCACCTGAGTGGGGTCTAAGTCCATCAACCAGCCACGCACCTTGGGGACGTCAAGGACGTACTGAGGGATGAAGTGCTCCCGTTCTGCTTCGAAGGTGTGCGCCCTCAGCCTGACAGTCAGGCACCAGGGTGGGCAGATGGTGGCATCCTCCTCGATGTTGCTGTACTGCCTCAGAACCTGCAGGCACACCAGAGACAGAGCTGAGGGCATGTGGGAGGGAAGCGTGGCAAGGTGCCTACGCGTGCAAGTACCACCACAGGCAGCAGGTTGTTTCACTGACACCCCTGGGCCTGAGGAGCTGTTTGCTGCCCATCACCCAGGCCTCAACACCCATCTTTTTGCAGACTGCCGCCCACAGTAGCGGTTCAGTTATTCACAGCAAGTTCTCCTTCAGCAAAGTGTGCGTTACTTCACATTCACCACACAAAAAGAGTAATCACTGCTGTCTATATGCATGAGCTATGGCTTGTTTTGCTGACTTATCTCTGCCAGGACGCAGATGAAGGAGAAATATTAACCCACCAGTGTACCACGGCAGTGGATCTTAGAAAGGATGCAGGTTTGCCAAATTCAGCATGAAAGGCTCCATTTGAATTTTAACTCCCCAAAAGGCCTTTTAGCCTGCAAAGTCTCTTGCTCATTCCTAATTCCTCTCGATAAACGGGTCCTAGCAATTTCTACTAACCTTGTAGAAGGCGAAGCCTTCCAGCTCTGCCGCATAAAGGCTGTTGAGCTGAGTGGGCTGGAAGAGGACGCGGAAGGCTGAAGACTTCAGAGGCGGGATGTCACAGATTTCGGGTGTCACCTGGAAGGCCCTGCCATGGCTTGGAGTCCAGGCAACAGTGATCTTTCCTTTGGTGTGGTTGGTCACGCAGAGAGGAAGAGGTTCTACCTGGTGGAGCGGCACACAGCAACCAAAATCGTACTCCCTGGGGCTGACGCTAACGTGGGGGGGAAACAGGGCCAGGTCGCTGCTTGTGCCATCACAGAAATACTCAGCCATGGAGCTGGCTTCAACGTATTCCTCGGGGGGCTTGTCCGGAGGGATCTGCAGGATGGAAAGGTCTCAGTGAGAGCAGGGTAAATGTGTCCGTGGGAGACAAGACGCTAGGGATTGACTGCCTTCATGAGCAAAACAACGTGCAAAATGCCCTTCGGTAACAGCTCCCAGGACAGCAGAAAGTCGAGGCTTTAAGGATGCTCCCATCTGCAGCCAATCCTCACTCCAAAGCTGCACATGGCAAAAGATGCCCCCGTGATTGAGTTAAACCCAACCAACGCAGATATTGTTAGTGTGTGCTGGGAACGTCACCAGCAGAGCTGCTAAGGAGGTCAGGGTGGCACCTGCAAGTCCTTCTCGATCCGTGCAACAGAAGCCCAGCCTCTGCAGAGAACAGCACTGGGGCATCTTAGGCTTCAGGGAGGGCAACCCGTACCTCAGGAGGCAGCATGAGGGCTCTGTTTTCATCCATCTGCAACATCCCGTCCTTCAGCATCGCACTCAGGATATCGGGGGGATAGAAGGTCAGCCCCCTCACCATGTTGGTCCGAAACCAGGAGAGATGTCTTGCCTGGAGGATGGCTGGCTTAGCTGTGTCTGAATGGCAGGTACCAAAGAAGTCCACATACAAGGGTTCCTGGAAAAAAAAACAACACAAAAACACCGGAAAGGTTTGTAAGAAATAAGCTGCCGTTCTGTGATTGCTTTGAATGTTACACTAGCCTAGCACCTCAATCCCAAAAGCATGCTTGGGAAAGCCCTAGATTCTGCTCTGTTGAGTCTGACTGTTGGTTACTTTCTGTCTTGATGTGACCCACGAACTTTGAGGCAAGTGGAAGGAATGCTGAAGGCACTCCGTGCACAGCTGTGAGGCAAAATTTCACTCGGACACTTAAGTGGGCATGAAACTCTGCTCCTGCGGGTCCTGCAGAGCACGAGCCCAGGACGGGCATCGTTGTAAATGCAGTGGGAATAGACTGCCAGGGAATGCTCACTGAGAGAGGCCAGCCCTGGTGGGTGACACCAGAGAAGCCGTCTGAGCTGTCAGAGCACCGATACCACCCTTTGCCTCTCGTACCTGGTGGTGGACGAGGCACACCACTCGGCGGTGATAGCTGATGGGGTGAGTAGGTCGGAAGGTCACCTTCAGTGCTCGTGTTGTTGTGCCCTCCAGGACTCCACAGGGGTGATCCAGAGAGAAGACACTCCCCCTGCCATCAATATCAAACTGGTAGTATGCAGGGACATCGGAGATGTTGCTGATTTTCAGGATCTGCATCGAACTTTCCCCAAGATTGATCCAGTCGAAGTCCACAGAGGATTGGTGCAAGGACACCAAAGGACCTAGAACGAGAACACGCAAGACAGATCCTGGACCTGTCACATCTCCTTCCTATCAGCGTGTCACAAACCACTGCTGCACCTAACTGATCTTCCCAACCTCGAGTGATCTCATTAGCAAGCCCACCAGTCCTAGCACACAGCTGGATATTCACTGCCAACAACTTCACATCTGTCTCCAGCAAATCTAAACTTCAAAGAGTGCACCAGGGGCAGCCTGGATGGCAGCAGAAGGTAAGTCTACGACTGAGGGCTGTGACAGTCCCTCGTCCTTCTCCAGGCACTAGCCCTTTCCCTATGGGGCTGAGAGGAAGGCAGAGAGGACCATGGAAGGATTTCACTGTGATACCTTTACATGAGCCAACCACCTTCAGAACAGCCTGCTGGAGGCATCCAGCCGACATGATGGTGAAATAATCAGTGCTGTGCTCTCCCACTGTCCGTGGCTGAAATCGGATGCACAAGACCAGCTTCCCTTTGGCAGGCACAACACTGTGGGACACATCGCAGGAGAAGACGTGGTCTTGGAGCAGAGGGTCTTTTGCTCTTTCTATCCTACACGGTGCATCAACCTGCAAGCAGAGAAGAGCCCTTACTCCAGAGTGATGCCCTAACTCCTTCCTCTTGCCCCTGAAAGAAGGTCCTGATCCTTACCTGGGTATGCTGGCCACTACTGCAGAATGAATGCCAGTATAATAAATGATTACAAAATGATTTTGCTACTCCTAAGTCCCCGAGTCTTTTGAAGACCCAGCACTGCTGCCTCCCATGTCAGCAGTCAGTGCAGCCAGCTTTTAAGGGGTCTGTAGCAGGCTGAGCTGGCACACAAACAAGGTTCTCAGACGCAGCCCATTGGACTCAGAGCAGTTCACCAGGCTGCAGCCCACTGGGGACACCAGAAAACCCATCAGCTGCCTGGGACACATGCAGACCAATTTGAGGCTGCCACGCAGGACTGATGGGCATGTCCAGCGTGAGCAGGAGAGCTGCAGGAAGGACCAGAGCGGCTGCCTGATCTGCACCAAGAGCAGTGAGAAGCGTGCTGCAAATGGATGAGTTACCAGTGTTGTAGCTGGAAGGCAGAGGGCAAGGGTGAACGGCCTTGTTGGCAGTGGAAGGTTCCTCATTTCTGCTTTGTTCAGACTCCCACTTGGGCTATTTTCACAACATTAAGGGATATTCCCAAAGCCACATCCCCCAGGGAAACGCGCCAGCACGTCAACCTCTTACAAGAAGCAGTCTCCCTCTCCACATACCACAGACAAGTTGAAGATTTCTACACGCTTCTCCACCGTAGTGCCCACTGGCACGGATCCAAAGCACAGCACGTCCCGAAACTTCCCAGGCTTTACGCCTTCATACTGTTCCCCCGGCACATTCACCCGCAGGTAGGGGTATTTGGCTGTTAAAGAAGATAATGCACTGCATTAAGAGAGCGTGGTGGAATCTCCGCCCTTGGATACTCAACTCTCAATTAGACGAGCCTCTAATTAACCTCAGATAACTCTGAGGTTGGATCCGCCTTCAAAGCTGGCCCTGCTTTAAACCGAATGAGCTCCCTTCCGACCTCAGTTTACCAAACAGAGCCCCATCTTTTCTTTGTCAGTGGCCATATAAGGCACTTCGGGCACCGGCTCGTTAATGAAACCATCGTGGTTATTCCAGATTATAGCCTGCTCGCATCCTGAAAGCTTCAGAACATCCCTCTGTCTCTCCAGCTGGCAAAGACAGCCATGAGAAACCGAGTGCAGGAAGACCAGGAGTTCCTGGAGGTTTTTCTGTTCCACCAGCAAACTCATCTCGTTTCTTCCCATCTGCTGCTTTAAGCAGGGAGCAGAAACGTCAGTTTGGCCAAAGCATGCCACAGGGCACTTTACACTCTGCCGTCTCTTCGGAGCACACTTCCAAGCTGACAACAGCATATTAGAGAATTTCACTCTCAAACCACAGGCTTCGTTTGCTCATCAGCGGGTGAGCCACCTAGGGCTCAAGCCTCAAATGCATCCCCGTGGAATGCTGTTTTGTGGTTAGGGATAACACTCGTTACTTTGAGCACCACTTGCACAAATGACTCACCCCGGGCTTTTAGCTGGAGAGTCCTCTTTTGCTTCTCTTCACCTCCAAACCAGCAGGTTGCTGCCACGTCACACAGCACAGCCACCTTGGGCTGGAAGACCACCTTGATGGGGCACTCCTCGCCTGCAGACAGCATGCCGTGGGCAGGGATCATGTAGAAAGGGCTGGGTGTCTCCCAGGCAAACACGGTGATGAGATCACTAGCAAAGAGAGACGTTTGGAGATGAATGAAACCTTTGCTGCAATCGTGCCTTTCCCAGGGGGTTGCTCACTTAGGATGTTAAGCAACCGATGCTGAACGTCAGAACCCCTCGTGCATCTGGCCAAATTTGTGATGCTGGGAAGGAATTTGTCTCTAATGCCTGCAAATGCTGTGTTTACGCTTTAATTAACCTTTGCTGTTACATCCTAGGACTTTATTAATGGCCAAAAAATCTCTCAGCCTCACCATGTGACAGCACACAAATCAGATCCAGAATGAAGCACATGCTTTTCCTGGACCTACGTTGGCTGCTACTTAATTCCAAAGGAGCATTTGTTCCTCTGTTATATGCACAGGTGAGAGGAGAGGACTGAACTCTTTTCCTAACACCTCATTCAGTTCTTCTCCGGAGCAAGCTCGCTCAGCTTGTTTGATTTGTGCAAAGAACATGACCGTGTAACATCAGCTTTTCTATTATACTGCTTCTGAGCAGTGTGCTGCTCACCATCCCTATCCTCTACCCCAGATCAACTGAATATTTTGGGGAGCACAGGCTATTTTTCAGCTAGGAAAAGGTATTTTGCTCTCACTGTCACTCCCTGCAAATGGTTTGAAGTACACCTCCTTCTTACCTGCAAACCTCTCCTCTGCTTTCCCATTTATAAAACTGCTGCAATTAAAACAAGACAGTCCCTGCTAGCTGGGAGCATCTTTGCTCCTAAAGGATGACTCCAAACCACAGAATCCTGCCACTGCTTAGAGGCCAAGTCACAGCAAGACTAAAATGCTTCCAGCTGGTTCTTCATCTCTCCCAGCTCTTGTGGGCATGCTGCCTTTGATTCAGCAGAAGCCCAGGCCCTTCCTGTGGACATGGGATGTTCTCTGTGGGACACTTGCTGGTCACTGACTATTTCCTGCGCGTGAACGGTTCCCAGAGCACGCTGGAATCAGAGAGATGAGAAATGCCAAGATGTGCCCACAGCGAGACCCGATCCGCGCTCCCATCTCCGCTGCCTTTTCTGCTCTGACCTCAGAGGAGGCAGGGGTCTGCCGACCGCGGAGACAGCCAGAAGGTCTAATAACAACGGGGACGAGCCGAAAGCCCAGGAAGGTAGCCAAATATCCGACAAAAACGGAAAGGGGGCCTGCTCAGCCACGCGCCGCTCACCCAACATTGCGCACGGTGAACGTCGTCTCCGTGACGCTGTGGACAGCACAGACGGGCAGCCGGACAGTCGCCGGGAAGGACAGACACGGGCGCGGGAGCGTGGCACGCAGGGTGACAGAGAACTCGCCCTCGGCCTTCCTAAAGCAGATGCTGTCTTCGTAGTCCCTCTGCACAGGAGAGCAAGGGGTGACAGCAGTTGGATGGGGTCCCCCTTGCAGCTCCTCCAGCAAACACCCATCACCCGACCGTCACCTCTGGGAGGCTGTTGGCAACAAAAACGCCTGTGATTTGGGCACCAGGGAAAGCTTCTGTGCTGGAGAGGGAGCCTAAGAAGCACTCAGAGAGGCAGGCATTCAGGCGTGCTCCTCGCCGTGTCGGGGAGCACGTGAACACCCCTCTGGGAGCGCAGTTTAGGGCCATATTTGTTTCACCTGAGTGGTCTTGGTGCAGATTGATAGTTTCGGTGTTTTCAAGGTTCAAGTTCTGGCTAACTGAAGCATGCACAGCCTCTCCTTGATCTCCACCAGCACAGAAATACCAGTCCTCGATTAAGTGCCTAGATTAAGTGTCTTCCATGCTCCCCCGTGCTCACTGCTCCCCGAGCACCACTTTTACAGGTAAGGAGAGACCTCGGGCACTGCAGCACGTGCAGTGATCCCTCTGAGAAAGCAAGTCCCCTGCACCGAGAGGAGTTTTGGTGTTTTGCCACTTTACCTTTTCAGTGGGCCGGAAAATGATGGGCAGAGTTAAGGACATGCCAGGGCTCAGAGCAATCGGCTGCGGGAAAACAGTGATGAAGAAGCGCGTGGAAGGACATCTAGATAATGCAACCACAACAAGAGATTTTGTCTGGTGCCATGCAGAAGATGCTGATTTAGCAGAAAAGAGAATAAAGTATCAAACGGCTCCAGCCGTGCCACCCCCCACCATCAGAAGGAACTCACAAAGCCGACCCCAAGGTCACTTTGCAACTCAGCAGGAGTAGGAACAGAGCCCAAGTGTCCTGAAAACTGACTCCCTCTAAATACCTACCGCTTCCTCGAACAATATCTGACACTCCCAGGCCGTGCAGCATGAGCCAAACTCTTGGTGAGGGCAGAAACATTCGAGGCTCAGAGCAGGGAGTGCTGGAGTCCCAACACCCAGCAGGACTCCCGGGAGCAATGGTGTTGGGACACGCTAGTGCCGGGCTGGCACACATCCACAATTAAAATCTCACTAGACTGGAAATGCCTCACAGACAGAAGTATCAGCAAAACAGAATTTTAAAAAGGCATTTCATTTAAAATACTCCTGCCAGGAACGAGGGCTGTGCATCTGAATGAGCATGTTTCTATCCGGCCACGCCAGCGAGCGTGCGCTGCCTGCAGCACATAGCCCAAGGGAAGAGGGGCAAACGCAGCTGAGAAAAGGTGCTAAAGTGACTGCTAGAGCAGGAGGGATGAAGATGCAGCAAGAGCCTGGGGAGTAAAAGGAGAAGGAAACTTGCCACGCACCTGTAGCTCAGCTTCTGGGTTTTCTCGTGAACGTTTTTCAGGATCAGGTGTTTGATGGTCTCTTTTCCAAGCTCCCAGCCGCGCCACCTGAGTGTTTCTGCCACTTCGATGCCCCAGAATACTCCCTTCTTCTTCCTTCCCTTTCTTGCAGACAGCCTGGGGAGCTGCAACAGGCACAGGAGCACTTTGTGAGGGAGGGAGGAGAAATCTCTGACTCTGGCAAAGGGCGGGTGGGAAGAGCCACCCTGTGGAAAAGCTCCAGGAGTCACCCAAAGCCCCGCTGGGGACTCCAGGTCTGCTCCGTAAATCCAGAGGGGACACCTCCTGGCACACAGCCCAAACAACGGGTGCTAAAGGCTGGCATGAACTAGGGAAGCAAAAGCTATTTTTTGTTGTTGTTGTTTTTCTCCCCTTTCCTTCTCTGCCGGTAAATCCACCCGTGACCACGGCACCCTTTGCTCCACCACTCACCTTCCTGACGCAGCCACAGTGCAGCTTCTGAAACGAGCCCGAGTCTGGGGGCTCCCCATGCGCTTGAGCAAGCATCTGAAAGGTGAGGGGAAAAAAAAAACTCCGCACGTGCTGCTCCAGCACCCGAGCAGCCTTTGCTGCCAAGACCCGAGAGCTCTCAGGGTGCCACAGCTCCCTGAAGGGCACAGGCTGTGCTGCAGCACCCCAGCAATGCCCACATTTTGCCTGGCACAGCAGCCCCCCGGCACCGACCACAGCCCCTCACCCCATGGGGCACAGCTCTCCTGGGGCTCTCACAGCACGGCCCTGCCCAGCCCACGGTGGCCCTGCTCATCCTGGCAGTGGGGCCATGTCCTACAGCCCTGCTGTATGGCCCCAACAGCCCCGTATAGGTGCCTGCAGGATGCTCCCTGCAGCGGGGCGCTGCCCAGCTCCCTGTGCTGTAGTGCAGCCCCAGTCCATGGAGCCTGGCCCTGATCCCAGTTCCAATCCCAGTCCTGATCATAATCCCAATCCCAATCCCAACTCCAATCCCAATCCCAATCCCAATCCCAACTCAGATCCCAACTCTGATCCCAATCCCGATCCCAATCCCAACCCCAATCCCAATCCTGATCCCAATTACGATCCTGACCCCAGTCATGATCCTGATCCCAATCCCAATCCTGATCCCAATCCTGATCCCAATCCTGATTCTGATTCCGATCCTAATCTCAGTCCTGACCCTGATTCCAATCCCAATCCTGATCCCAATTCCAATCCCAACCCTGAACCCAGTCCCGATCCTGACCCCAATCCCAATCCTGATCCCAATCTCGATTCCAATCCCAATCCTAATCCCAATTCCAATCCCAATCCTAATCCCAATCCAAATCCCAATCCTGATCCCAATTCCAATCCCAACCCTGAACCCAGTCCCTATCCTGACCCCAATCCCAATCCCAATCATGACCCCTATCCCAATCCCAATCCTAATCCCAATCCTAATCCCTATCCCAATCGCAATCCCTATCCTGATCCCAATCCCTATCCTGACCCCCATCCCAATTCCTATTCCAATCTCGATCCCAATCCCAATTCCAATCCTGATCCCTACCCCTACCCTGATCCCAATCCCAATCCTGACCCCTACCCCTGATCCCAATCCCGATCCCTCCTCCAACCCCGTTCCCGACCCCGTCCCCCCAATCCCACCCCCTTCCCGTCCCGTCCCGTCCCGTCCCACCTCCGCTCCCCGCCCGCGCCGCCCCGCCGCGTCCCGGTGCGCTCCCGGTGCGCTCCCGGTGCGCTCCTGGTGCCGTCCCGGTGCGCTCCCGGTGCGCTCCCGGTGCGCTCCCGGTGCCGTTGCTGCGGGGACCGCTCGCGGCGTCCCCGGCTCCCGTGGCAACGACGGCGGCCGCCCGGGGCCAGCCCGTGCCGGGGGGCGGCGGGGGCCGCCAGGGGGCAGCAGGAGGACGGGATCCGGGGGCTATGGGGGCAGATATTGGGGCGGGGGGGTGCCCAGGGGACGGGGACGTGAGGATGGGTCCCGGAGGAGGAGGAGCTGGTGGGGCTGGCAGCAGGGGTGCTGAAGAGTTGTGGGGTGGTGGGATGGAGGGGGCGGCTGCGGGGCTCACGGGTGGGGTGCTGTGGGGGCACGGGGTGCAGAAGGCTGGGGAGCACTGGTATAGGGATGGGGGAGCCCCTCAATGTGGCCTTGGAGCACCAGTGACCCACATAACGGGTGCCAAAAGTGATGGGGCTGAGGGCGGTGAAGGGACAGGGGGGCACAAGCCCATGGGGTATCCTGGGTACCAGTCCCGTGGGGCAGCACCGCCACCGTGGGTCACCCCTACATCCCCCCAGGATGTCCCTCGAGGTGCGGGAGACCCTCGTGTCCCCAGTGGGGACACCCAGACAACCCCCCAGGTGTTAGCAGCAGCGTGGCACAGGGGCTGGCAGGAGGAGGCGCAGCTTTATGGCATTTCTCTGCCTTTAGGGCGTGAGCCACGCAGTCATAAATCAGCACCCCAACTCCTCTGGCCCCCCCAGCGCTGGCCGAGTGCCTGGCTCCTGCAGAAGCAGCCCCATAAATCTGTTATTTATGTTATTCAGCCACCAAACAAACCCTCCTGTGGCCGCCGAGGGCCTGCGCGCGACGAACGCCTGCCATCCATCACTTTAATGGCTCTACTCTGGAAATTAAACCTGTCAGCACCCCTCAAGGTGAACGGTCCCAAGTCTGTGACATCCCTCAGCTCCCCTCCTCCTTCCCAGCTCGCCCTCATCTCCCCTGTCCCTTTCTGCCCCTGCCATCCCAGCCCTCCCCACGGTGCCCACCTCCACCCGTATCCCTCCGTGCTCCCCTGGGCAGTTTTGGGGTCCGGACACTCCCCGAAGGGTCCCACAGTGCCCAGGGCTGTGCTGTCTAGGGACAGGGGAACCCATGCACCCAGGGGAAGCTGCTGAGCTGCCAGCAGCCACTGCGGGTCACTGTCCCCCCGTGTAGGATTTATCCAACATCCACCCGCTGTCCGGTCCCACATTCCTCTTTCCCTTCATCTCCATCCCTCCCCATCCCTCTGTCCCAGCCGTGCCTCTCCACACGCATCCCTGTCCCCGCTGTCCCCAAGCCCATGGTGCTTGGGGATCAGCCCTAAGGGGTGGCAGCAGGACACGGGGTAGGGGCAGCCCAGCCCACCCCACTCGTGCAGCCCCATAATGTGATGGGGTGGCACAGCAGCCCCTGGGGAAACCCAGAAAGGGTGCAGAAACCTTGGGAAATTTGTGTATATAGGTAGAGGGAAGTGTATATATGTATATATGGACACACACAGATATATAGGGTCTGCAAGGACCCTCCAACATCCTGAGGACCAGGGGAGCCAGCTCACTTTGGGGTCACAGCCTAAGCCTAGGGCTCCTGAGGAGGCAGGTGGCAGGGGGTGGCTGTTGTCACCCCACTCCTAGGGGCTGATCTGAGCCCCCCAGGGATGCTAGAGCCACAGGAGGGGGCACACACCCTGAGCACCCCTCCTTATCCCCCCCGGTGCCCCAGGTATGGGGGCAGCGGCAGGGCAGAGCCCCTGTCCCCTAAGGAAGAGCAGAGGCATGGGGATAACAGCTTTATAGGGGCGGGGTGTGGGGACTCCCCCAGATACACACAGAGGAATAATTACGAGTTAAATAGGATCCAAACACACATAAGTTAAAGCGGGGGGCAGGCTCCCCACGGCCCCCCTGCCCCACATGGGCACAGTCTGTGGCTGCCAGCAAAGAGGCCCCCGACGCCTCAGCCCGGCCCCTCTTCACAACACGGAGCCCATCTTCCTCTCCGCGGAGCCCAGTTCTTCATCCTCCTCTTCCTCATCCTCCTCTCCCCCCGAGCAGGAGGAGTCGGGGCCGTAGCCCAGCTCGGCGGCGCTGCGGTGCAGGAAGCCCGAGCCAGGGCTGCACCCCACAAACTCGGGGCCCTCGCCCGCCTGTCCCTGGGGCTCTCCGGGCAGCAGCTTCTCGCAGGCTTTGCCGAGCCCCCGTGGCTTTTCGGCCTCCGCCGTGGCCCCCTGCTCCTTGGCTTTGCGGCTCCGCTTCCACTTCATCCGCCGGTTCTGGAACCAGATCTTCACCTGCCCACGAGGAGAGCGCCCGTGTCACCGGGGCCACGGGCACCCAGCCCCGTGCGGCTGTGCCCCCCCTGCCCCATCCCGTCCCCACTCCCCCCCCCCACCTTCCCTGCACCACAGAACCCCCCCAGGCTCCTATTTTTGCAGGCATCACCCCAAATTCCCACCCCCGTGTCCCCAGCAGCCTCCCGTTCCCCCTTCCACCCCGCCAGGGCCACGGTACCTGAGTCTCGGTGAGCATCAGCGACGTGGCCACCTCGAAGCGCTTGGGCCTGGAGAGGTACTTGTTGAGCTTGAACTGGTTCTCCAGCTCCAGGAGCTGCTGGCTGGTGAAGGCCGTGCGGGGCCGGCGGCATTTCCCCATCAAGCCGGCCTGCGGGGTGGCTGCGGGACAGACAGCGGGACGGGGATGGGGTCGGGGGAGCAGCGGCGATGGGGGCACCCCCTCGGCGAGCCCGGCGCGAGGAGGAAGGCGAGCGCCTCTTCCATCGCCTCCCGCCCCAATAATGGCTTTATTGCCCGGCGAGATACGTTATCGGGCCTCGGTGTGCAACTGGGATCAGCCCTGGGACGGGAATTAAAGCTCCTTTTATTGCCGGGACACGCAGGTGTCTGCCCAACCGCCGAGGGCTGCGGCGCAAGGCTCCGTGCGCCCCGCGCAGGGCTGATAGCTGAACCCTCAGCCCGAGCAGGAGGCTGGGGAACAAAGGGGCCTTTGAGAGGCCGGCGTGGGGTGGCTCCCGCGCCGTGTTTGATCCCTGCTTATCTCCTCTCCGCTCGCTTTATTGTCCCGCCCTCCAGGGTTTGGCTTTTACTGCTTCTCCCGGCACCGCAGCGGCAATCAAACCCAGAGGTTTGCAGCTGGGAGTAAAGGGTTGGAGCAGTGCAGGGGGGCATCAACGGGAAAGGTCCTCGCCACGTCCCATGGCACTGCTGCAGAGCCCCCGTTCTCCCTCCACCAGCTCATCGGCAACCCAGGCATCAGCTCAGAAAACTCCTGCCCGGCTGGGCACAGGGACAGCCGTGGGTTTGGGACGGCTGTCAGAGGGGAATCCATCTCCAAAACGCCTCTGCTTCCTCAGCAGGTGGCCAGCAGCACCCAGCCGAGCGCGGCGGGTGAGGGTCAGTGCCCTCCTCGCGGGGCACGGGGCAGCAGCAGCCGCGTTATCTCCTCAGATTCCAGCTTTGATCCCGACCTGCCCATCTCCCGAGGTGTCCACCGAGCCCTGCACAAACAGGGCGGTGACGCACGGCGCAGGAATTTATGAAGGGGGCATTAACTGAGCGCCATCCAGGTCGGATCCCGGGTACCTGGGTGCTGGGTGGGACGGGTCAAACAGGCAGATGTAGGGCCGGGCTGGGGCTCTGCAAACTTCTTTCTTGTGTGATGAGCAGGGGGTGGACGCGACCCCCCTCCTGCACCTGCAGAGCCGCGGTGCCAGATCCACCTCACAGCCTCTGGCCATTTAAACGAGGGGCTGATGAGAGGGATGCTGTGCCGATGGCGCTGACGTGCACCCAGGGCAATATTTCCCTCTAATAAGTGTTAGAGGGAAGACAGCTCAGCTCTGCAGCTGTGGATGGGTCTCTGCAGACCCTCAGCAGAGGCACGGGATGGAACAGACCCAGGAAGGGCCCCTTCTGCCAAGGAAAGGGTCGTGGAGCTGGCTTCTCCCACCCCAACATGGAGAGTCTTGGGCTCTCACCCTCTGAGCCCATGCCCTGGGAAGCACAGAAATCCTCCAGACCTTCCCAAAAGGCTCCCCCGTGCTGCCTCCTGCAAGGCCAGATGTGGGGAGAGCAGAGGCACAGAAATGAGCCCTGACCCCAAAAGCAGAGTGAGTTCTGTCTGCTCGGGTTCAGGGGATGCTGACGGGCAGCTTGCTTTAGCAGCACCCCCAAAAGGGACTCGCTCTCCACAATATAAGACACTGAGGACAGCTTGGTCAGGCAAGAAAAGAACAGAAATTTTGTCCAAATCCAGACCAATCTAAATGGGATGTAGACCAAACGATTACCCAGGTTTCAGCCCCAGCTTTTCCACCTCAGTGTCTCCCATTTGGGCTCGGCACGATGGTGCCCACCACAGCCCGTGACTTCCTAGAATCCCCTAATCCATCCTGCCCCAATCCTGGCCAAACCAAAAGCCACCACCAGCAGCACGGGGATTCTGAGGAGAGGAGGTGTGTTCCAGTTTGCCACGCAAAGGGGAAATGCCCGTCCTAACCGTGTGCCTGGTGCAACCTTCCCCTGCCCCGTGGCACGGACAGCAGCCCCCCAGGGCTCACCTCGCTCAGTGCCCTGCCAGCCGAGCTGTGAGCACTTCTCCATCACCACCTCCACCCCACAGAAAGGGCAACCCATCAGGAAGGCTCTCCCCCTTACCCAGCTCCTGCCTCAGCATCATGCCTTTGCTTGACAAAGGGTTTCCTACCTGCCCGTACATCTCCTGCGGGATCACAGCTCATCTCGGTATCCCTTCAGCATGGCCAGGACCCTCTGATGGGTGCCTGGTGTTTGGCTGCAAAAAATCAACGAATATTTTGGCTGGCCTGGAGATAAGAAAGCCCCCAACTCTGTGGCCAGGAGCTGTACAGGACAGCTGCCTCCCGGATAATTAGATAAAGCTTATAAAGAATTATTAGCTTATTCGATACAGTTCCGTCTACTTGATAACGAGCCTAATCCGAGGTTGATATTAACCCACTTGGTTTTAATTTGGTTTGTTTAGCTATAGCTCGCTTGGCTTCGTGGGCTAGCAGATAAAGGAGAGGAAATTAGCTGGAGGTGCTTCTCCAGATGGCAGGGCTGGCAGGAGGAGAGGGGGTCCCGGGGCCAGGGGTCTGCCAGCAGCCCCCACTGCTCTCCATGGGACAGCACGGGTAAGGGACCTTCCGAAATCTTCCACCCCCTGGTTTCCTCCATCGCTGGCTCCCAATTGCTGTTTCCCAGCCCGTGCTTTCTGCCAATGCCAGACCACTGTGAATATGAGAGCCTCAGAAGGCACCGGCCAGGAGCCCCTAGAAAGGCACCCGAGCACCAGGTCCCCCGCAGGGAGCCCTGTGCTCCTCCCGAGAGCCTCACCACAGCTCCCACCCTGCAGCTGCGCATCGCCACGCTCTGCTCCTATGGATGTCTGCTCTGCTCTCAGCTCCCAGCACCCTGCTGCATTTCCACGCCGCGAATAAATCCCGTAAATACCGATGCAGGCAGCACCCCGCTGCCAAACGCTCTCCCCGAGCAGTTCAGGAGGGCAGCTGCTGCTCGCAGCGAGTCCGAGCCCCCAGGACAGGGACCCGGGTGGCTGCAGCGAGGACATGCCTGCTCCTTGCACCTTCCCTGCCTGCCCTCTCACTCCGCATTGCAGCAGAGGCACCCAGGCACTGGCTGCCTCTCCTCTGATGCAGATGGTGAGGAAGGCACCCTTGCATGCAGCAGCGTTTTTTGGAGCAGCCCAGCACCCAGACCTGCTCCGTGCAGGTGCCCACTGCCTCAGGGCACCCCCAGCACCCTGCCTTCCCCTACAACAAGGGCAGGTGAGAGCAGAGCCTGCTGCTTCATTCAGGGGCTGTCCCTCTCCTTCCACCACCACCCTGACCATCCCGCAGAGACCAGACCACGCAGCGCCTGCAGAACACCTCTACACTCAAAGCCAAGGCAGGAATTCATGATTTGGCTCTAGAATCTCCCACAAACACATCAGAAGGGTGATCTCCCCCTAGGGTGCTCCAGAACAAGCCCTGGGAGGCTTTCAGACACATCTCTCCCAGCTGCCTGCCCAGTGCCCAGAAAAAAAATCACCAGCAGCACAGAAACTTGTCCTCACGCACCCTGGAAACTTCATCCAGGCAGTTCTGTGTGTCCATCCGTCCGGGCTGGGCGATGTGACAGGGACACACGGACCACAGGCAGCCCAAGAGCCCTATGCCAACAGCAGGAGGCTCCTGCCCAGCTCACCATCCTCTTCATCGGGGTGAGGAAGGGCTGTGCAGGCAGCATGCCCTAGGCAGGACGCAGATGTCCCCTCCTGTCCCTGCAGACCCTCCCCACGGCCCCCATCCACACACAACAGCCAGCACATTGGGGCAAAAATCTAGCAAGTGGTGGTGGTGACCACGAGGAGAAGTCAACCTGCTTTTGAATCTTGCAGCAAGCCCCCAAGAGGACGAGCTGGAGACACCCTCGAGAGCCCAAATGATCCCAAGGGGCTGGAGATGAAGGAGCTGGTGCAGAATGAGGGCCTGAGAGCAGAGCCTACACAGCAGCGGGCACAAACCCGTCCACGTTACCCCAGCCAGAAGCCAAGCTCGGAGGCGTGCTCTGCACCCCGGGGTGCCACCACCATCACTTTGCAGCTGGACCCCAAACCCACAGCCCCAGGGAGAGCCAGGGAAAAGGGAGAGGATCCGAGGGAGGGGAACAGCCCCTTGTGCCTCAGCCTGCCCACGTGTAACCTAACGAGGGAGCACAGGAGGGGCTGATTTACGCTCATTCTCCACTTGTGCCTTATTATTCGTTTCCAGCAGCCCGGGGTGGTTTTTTTTCGTTTCCCGGTGCCGGTCCCGCTCCCCGTTTCTTTCTTTTCGTTTCCTTCCCGCAGCGGCAGGGCGCAACGAGCCTGCAGCAGCCGTGCGGTGCCGACGGCTGGAGGGGGGGCGCAAGCAGAGACCCCCCCCGGGGGCAGCTCCGGGGCCGGCATCCCCCCTCCGTGCCGCCCTACAGCCCCAAGCTGGGGCAGGGCAGACAATGGGGCCAGATTCCCCCCCTCCGCATCCCGGGACCCCACTACGGGGGTCTCAGCGCTGCGGGTGCGACCCCGCAAAGGGCTCCTCGCAATGGGGAGCGGGGCCGGGCACAGCAAAAACCCCGCAGTAGGGCCGGCCCCGTGGGTTCCCGACCTCCGACGGGGCGACACCGGTGAGACCCCCCAGCCCCGAGGTTTTGGGGAGGCGGGGGGGCTGTCCAGGATCCCTTACCGTGGAAGTCGGAGAGCCTCGGCACCAGCATCCCGGCTCGGATCCAGTGCTCCAGCGGCAAGGAGCCGGCCACGGCCGCCTTCAGGTGCTCCGCGCCGGGCGGCGGCAGGTGGGGGAAGCCGGTGTAGGCGAAAGCGGGGTGCTGGCCCCCCAGGGCCGGCAGCGGGTACACGGCGGGGGGGTAAAGAGCCGGCAGGGCGCCGAGCCCGGGGCCGGGGAGATGCAGCAAGCCGGGCTTGGGGACGAAACCGGCCGGGGCGAGGGGCGCAGAGAGCTGGGGAGCCCTCGGCGAGGGGGTGTCGGTGCGCCCGGGGGGCCCGGGGCTCCCCGCGGGGCTGAGCCCCGGCGGAGACGCGCTCCTCGGCGGCTCTTCAGCCAGGAGCGCCTCGATGCTGAAGTTTTGGGGTTTCTCCATGGGTTTGTGCATGGCGGGCCCCCCCTGGGCACGGCACGGCTCGCCTGCCAGGGCAGCGCCCGGCCGGGCAGCCCCGGGCCAGCCCCGGCACCGGCGGGCATCCACCCCCGGGCCCCCGCTCCGCTCCGCGGGGCTGCCCTCGGGGGCAGCCCTCCTCTCCGCTCCTCCTCCTCCCGGGCACTCGCTCTCCCCTGGCCACCGGGGGGGCTTTTTGAACCCCCCCTCCACCTGCCCCAGCTCCCCATTGGCTCCGCGCCGGCCCCCCGCCCCGCCGGCCCGGCCTCCCTCCCGGCTGGCCTCCAGCCTCCGGTGTCCTCAGCCTCCGGCACGGCGCTGTGGGACCCCGGGGGGGCCCGATCCGGAGGCTTCTGCGCCTCCCCGACCTCGTAAGCTCCGTGCCCAGGGGGTCCCCAAGCTGCAGGGCTCGGTTTCCCCGGAGGACACGGATTTGCTCAGATGGGGTGAGACTTGAGGGGTTTCAGTGCATGAACCCACAGCCCTGAGGGGCTCTGCCCTGGGCACCTCAGGGCTGGGAAGGCAGGAGAAGTGCTCCGTGTCCCCCTGCTATTTCCCATTGCCCCCCTCTGGGACAGGGAGAGCCGTGGAGCTGAGCTGGCCGCACGCGGCGTCCCCCTCCCTGCATCACCCACAGCCATCCGAGGTGCCAACAGGGCAGGCAGGGAGGTTTTTACTCATTTGCCCGGTCTTTGCTCTTCCAGGCAAGAGACAGCATGAAAAACACCACCAGGAACAGAGAGGAGAGCCCCGGCTGATCTGGGAGATGGGGCTGAGCTGGAGCAGGGCTACTGCAGCTCCACTGCCTTTGGGACGAGGCAGAGCATCTGGGAGCAGGTCTGTGCTGGTCTGTGCCCAGGTCCTACCTTTTGTCATGCTGATGCAACGAGACAAGCCTCTGATACTGCCCAGCAATGGGTCCTGCTCTTTGGAAGGCAAGTGAGGCCGCTACCACAGCCCTGCTGGAGGATTATCGGAGCCAAAGGGAGCTCCCAGCCCTGTGTTTCCTTCCCCTTCACCATTTCTACCCTTGCTGGATTCCCTGAGATTTTAGAGCAAGGGTCCGCTCCCCGGTATCCCTCATCCCTCAGAGGCTCGGAGCAGACACGCAGGGAAGGAAGGGCAAGGCAGGAGCACACACGGGACTTTCCCCAGCCTCCTCTGCCCGGCAGCCCCAGGGGTTTCCCTTCCTCGAGCCCATCCAGCCTGGCCTGGAGCCCACTGAGCTCCCTGCACCCACAGCACCGGGGTCCAAAGGTCCCCTATAGGGGGATAATTTCCTCCTTCCTTCGCCTGGAGCTTACTCCACCCGTTGAGCAGCCCCAAATCTTTGGATGGGGACGGACACCCCACAGCCCTTCTCCAGCTGCCTCCCCGGGAGGGCAGGAATCAGCCCCACGGCCAGCCCAGGTCAGCAGCAAGCAGGGCCGTTTAATTCCCAATAAGAAGAGAAATCTAGGAGGAAAATAGAGGGAGTTCCCTCCTCCAGGAGAGTCCAACCCAGATGCTGGGGCCCCGCAAGAGATGCGCCCGGGGCAGGAGCACCCAGCAGGCAGGGATGAGAGCAGAGCCCAGGAGGTGGCCAGCAGAAGGGGCGGGATGCGGGCGGTGATAGATGCCAGGGTGCTGATGAGTTCACAGTCTTCGGGGTCATTAATCAGATCAGAGCTGGATTAAGGTGTCCGAGGTCTGATTAGCTTCATTTCCAGCCCCAGGAAGGAGGGAACTTGCTTTCCCATCCATCAGGGCCCTCCGGTGACAGCTCACCTGGCTGCTAACTAGATCTGGGGATTGCAAGAAGCGAGCGTGGCTGGGGCCTGCTCCCTTACCCCTGCCCGTTGCAGAAGGGGCTGCACACGGGAGATAACACAACCCTGAGCATCAGCCGAAGGCCACAGCCCCCAGGATATCAGCCAGGGAGAGCCTGACCCCGTGCAGGGAGGGCCCTGCAGCCTCGCATCCTTCCCCCGCCAGCTGCCAGCAGTGCCTCCGCGCTCAGCAATGAGCTGTGGAGGGGGACAGATAGAGTTTGGGAGCACAGCTCAGTTTTACAGCCCCGCCGTTTCCTCGCTGTCACCTTGGGCAGCAACGTAACACCCCTCAGCACCGCCGACTGCCCCGAGATCAAAGCCCAGAGTGCCGAGGAAAGCACACACCCCGATAAAAAGCTGCCGACTGGGACCAGGCTCTCGCTTTCCCAGGCTCAGGTCCTTTTCCCAGGCACCCGACAAAGGCAAGACCCATGCTGAGGCTGTCTTAATTTCCAATTAACCCATCATTTTGGCTGCTGATAGACCGTGCTTTAACACCAAGCCGTTCTGGTGGGTTTGGGCAGTGGCAGGCGTGGGTTTCTACCATCTTGCTCCTACCAAGCTTTGAGTTGCTAAGTCTTGCAGGAGCTTCCCTGTCCCCAGGAGGCTTGCTAAGGATTAACTGCTCCTCCAGCCAGGGCTTTCTGCCTTTGGAAGTGACTCCCCCAGGTTTTTGGGGCCCTAACCATCACCTGCAGCGCCGCAGCCCTGCCCCTCACAGGCCACCCCTATCTCCGGGCTCTGGGAAGCCGCAGGAGGCTGGTGGGGAAGGTAAATAAACTGCCAGCCCCGGGGTGATTTGTGGCAAAATGAACAGCCCCGAAGTCACCTGCGGGTGGCCCGGGGGAGATAATGGCTCCTAATCAGCCCCGCAGCGGTGGGAGCCGGGCTCTGCGGGGTCAGACCTGGCACGGCCAGCCCCCGTCCCAGGCTGCTTGGTGGCCGTCCCCTCTGCAGAAAGCACTGGTGTGGCTGTCCGCATGGCCCAGGGCTCCCCAAATCCCTTCAGGTGTCTCCCAGAGATGGCAGGAGCAAGTGCCAGGCGTGCCACCAAAGCCACGTGCGCGCCTGCTCCCAGGCTGTGCCGCGTCGTGTGCCCCCATCCCTGCCTGCACCCCCTTCTGCTTGGGGTCTGCCCATCCTGGGGGTCTCTGAGCCCACCTCAGGCTGCCCAGGGCTTCTCCAGGCTGTGCCCTAAGGGACAGAGAGAGAGATCCCCACGTCTTGGCTCGGTGAGGAGCTCCGCAGCCCCCTGCCCACCGCGCCCAGCCTCCACGATCCCTCCATGGTGCCAAGGTACCTGCCCCAAGCGAAGGGGTTAACAGAGCAAACAGCGCGCCGTCCCTCCCCGACAGGCCTCCTGCAGGGATTTCTGAGCTGCTGTTTATTTAGCCAAGCGATTCCTCAAATAAGCAGCCCCGTCTCTGCGGGGACGTGGCAAGGCTGAGCAGAAAAACGTGTTGGCAGCTCCCCTCCCGGAGCAGGGGGACGGCAAACGGGCGCAGGGAGGGCTGCTCGGAGCAGCACGAGCCAGAGCAAGCAGTTGGATCCCAGCAGCTCGGGGATCTCCAGCTCCCGTTTGGCTTCCCGAGGTCCTGAGCTGCTCCCCAAAAGGGCTGGGAAGCGAGGCTGGGCCCTGGGTGCAGGGTGACCCCCCGCACAGCCTCACCTCCTGCTAATGGGCTTTCCATGGAGTCAGCTCCCAGCCCGCTCCCAGGGTGACTGGGTAAATCGGCTGCTCCTCCCAGGACCTTGGGCTCTAATTAATGTCAGCTCATTAACGAGATAACGGCCATTTATTGCCCTGTCTCCCTGGCTGCTGATTAACCCTTTCCCAAGGCGGGGGGGGGAGGATGGCGATGGCATGGGGTGGCAGGAGCTGGCGACGTCCCTGCAGTGACACCCAGGGGTGCCTCGGGAGGAGGGGGGACAGGCAGGACAAGCAGGGCTCTAGGGCTGAGCGAGGAAAGGAAGGGACAAGGTTTGTGTGGGTGTAGGGCAAAGCTCTCCTCCTTTTGGCACAGAAAAGGGTCCGTGGCTACCTTGTGCCCTCACCCCTAGATGCAAAAGCAGCCCCGGATCCGTCTCCCCTGGCACTGCCACCCCACCGGCCCTATAGAGCAGTGGGGCAGGGTGATCCGCCCTGGGGAAAGGAGAGCCCAAGGGGGCTGGGGAGGGCACGGTACCCCCTCCCGGGGGGGCTCACACTCTGGTGACATCCATCAGGGTGCGCGGTGGCTCCCTATTAGCGGGAGCAGCGGCTGGTTAATCAGGCTGAGGGCTTCGGCTCGTTAAGCTGACACCTCCGCCGCCAGAGTGAGACATGGGGGCATGCGAGGTGCCACTTATTTATTTTCTTCTTTCCCAGGGAATATATTAAACAAATTAAATTCCTGGAGCGTTGGGTCAGCACCGATCGCTCTGCGCCTGTGCCCGGCACAGTTGCGGGGAGGGTCTGCCGCAGAGCCCGGCCCCCCCAGCCCCTCTGTTCCCCCCATTTCCCTCCCCATTCCCCTTCCCTGGGTGCTGGGAGGAGGTCTCGGAGGAAATGCAGCCCCTGGCTTGGCACAGAAGCTCCTCGGTGCTGCTGCCAGCTGTATTCCTGGCTTTTTTATTTGGGGTGGGGCTGGTGGCGGGGTGGCACCACGACTCCAAGAATGTGGGATTTAGGAGAACCCCGTGCAGCCCCAAAAGTGGTTTCGTGCCTTGACAGCGCTGGATTCGGCTTTGACCTGAGTGGAGCCCTGAGAAGAAGGCTCTTTACCGAAACCCCCCCAGGGCTCAGGTCCCTTTGGGATGACAGCCGCGGGTGGGGGACTTGCCCCCAAATGAGCCATTTGGTGCTTTCTTGGCCATTCGCAGCTCTTTCCTCTGCCGCCACCACTTCCCTCCCCATCCTGGCAGCGCAGCCTGTCCCGTCCCACCCCCTCCCTTTTCGGCATCCTCTTCCCCTCCCAGCTCCCAGCTCCTTCCCACTTCAGTCCTGCTGGGTTTAGGAGCGCTCCCACCTTCCCCTGGCGGAAGGGCGACTCCCTGGAGGTTCGCGAAGAATTAGAAATAATTTAATTTACCTCCCCGTCCGGGCGCTTTGATGAGCTGAAAGGCCCCTTGTCAGGCGGCGAATCCATCTTCCTCCAGCCTTCCAGCAAATTTCATTCCCTAATTAGAAACTCCTGCCCCGGAGCGTGCTGCCACCCCCCCCCCCCGACCCCCCCGGCCCGGCCGCCCCCCCCCATCGTCTCCCCAGCAGCACCATTAGGAAAATAAATCGTCCCCGTAGCCGCATTGTTGTGGCTGGGGGGCCCCGCCGGGAGTTATTGGAGCAGGAGGGAGGGCGGGGGATGCAGAGGGATGATTTATTAAGGAAAAGGGCCCTGAGGAGATCCTTCCTCCTCCCTCGTGCGCGCATACCCGCACACCCCAGCCCGGGGCACCCCGCTGGCAGGAGGTGGCTGTGGGATGCTTGCAGGGCTTCCCGGGGTCGTATCCTACAGGTCCCCAGCTCCCCCAAGCAGCTGTGGGACCGTGCATGGGATAACATCGGTGCCTGCTGCCTGGGGGGACCGCCAGCATCACCCCCCCGCCGCTGCCACCCCATAGCCGGGGCTGCGCCACGGCAGAAGGCTGGGGGGCGAGGGACAGACGGGGGAGGCGGGGATGGGGCTGGGGTCCCCTCTTGTTAACAAGGCCGGGCCCTGTAACCTTTTCAAGGCGCTGAATGGGAGGTGGGAACCTCTCCTCCCCCGATTTGGGGCCGGGGGGGGGTCTTGGCTTGGGTTTAAAGCGCTCAGGCAGGGAGGGGGGACGCGCGCTGCCCCAGATGGGAGCATGTGGGGGGCTTCTCCCGCCGCCGCATGCCCTCCCTCTCCCTCCCGCCCCCCATTCACATGGTAATGGGGACAAATTGATGGAGGGGACATCCATTGTGGTGCCCAGCCCTTCTGCCGGCCACCCACCGGCAGCCCTATCCATCACCACCTCGGGGTGGGACGGGATGGATGGGGTGGGGTGGGATGGGGTGGGATGGGATGGGGGCCCCGGTGGGATGCCCGCCAGGATCGCTGCGCTCTCCACGCGGCTCTATGGGGCAGCTGACAGGGCTTCAGGAGGGCCAAGAGCCCCAAATCTTATTTATGGCTCCTTCCTCTTCATGCCCTGGGGGCAGCCTGGAGCCAGCACCCCGCACTCTCCCCGCTTCCACCCCAAAGCAGCCCGCAGAGCCCCGCGGCAGCCTCATAGCCGGGCAGATCTCATTTCCCCCATGCCCACAGATACCCTAAAACCCTGGCTCTGGAGACTCCCCCGACACCACGGGACATCCCCAAAGGGCACAACCGGTGCTGTTGGGGGGTGCCTGTCCCCGTCAGCCGGGCTGGTGCTGAGCTGCGAGGGGGCACGGCCGGAGCAGAGCCAAAAGCCCGATGGAAATTTCACTCCATAAAGCGGCTCTCCAAGGCCTGACCCCGCCGCCCCCCCCCCCGGGGGACCAATTTGTCCTTCCCTGTAATAAGAACCTAATTAAATTAGCCCAGCCGTTCTCGCCGAGCCCTTAAATTAGCCGCGGTGAGGAGGGCCCTTGCTGACAGCCCGCCGCCCGCTTGCTCGGCGCTCGCCGTGCCATGGGGTCTGGGGAAAGACCCCCCGCTCCCACCCCGCTCTGGGGAGGCTTGGGGATGGGGCAGGGGTGCACGGGGGGGCTGTGTGGGGCACAGGGCTGTGGGGTGAGCTGGAAAGGGGACAGGGCTGGAGGGTGCTGTGGGGACCCCCGTGTGCCACGTAGTGGGGGGCAGCACTGGGGGCAGGGGTGCTGTGGCGGCTCTCAGCTTGCTCTGCCCTGGGCTGGGGGCTACAGGTTGAAGGCGATGCCCCCCCCCCCAACCCGAATTTGGCTCCCCCCACAGCAGAGCTCGGAGCAGCCTCCTGGGAGATGAGAGATTTATTGGGCCGTGCCCCCGACCAGGAAAGGTACATCCAGTGAAGAGACAAAAAGACACCTGCCGGCTCGGTGCTCTCTCCTCTCTGGACAGCAATCACCATAAAAAAACCTGTGCTTTAAAATAATCTTTAAATAATTTCTGCTTTTCATTAAAATAACAATAATAATAATAATAAAAAAAAAAAATAAGAAATCCCCCACCCCCACCCCCACCAGACAGCTTGCCCGCCCTTCCCGTCCCCACCTTCCCCTGCACGCGCCCGCGATGCCTCCCGGCTATGGTACATAAAAAGAGCAGATAAATAAATAAAGGCGCGTGATGCCGCAGGGGGGGCACCGGTCACAGCCCCCCCGGCCCCCTCATCACCCCCACTGCTGGGGAGGCCGAGGCTCTAACGGGGATTTGGGGGGAATTTTTGGGGGGGCGCTGGCCAGATCCCCAGCCCGGGTGAGCAGCAATGAGATACCCTGAGGGTTTGGGGTGTCGGGGGGGGGGGGGCGGGAGGTCAGGCCAGGCAGGGCTGTGCTCCAGCACCTGGGGGGATTTCTGAGTTTTGGGGTGCAAAAGGTGTGGATTTGGGTTAGTTTGGGTCACGCTGCCCAGCCTTCTGCCCCGGCAGCACCCGTGCCACCGAGTCCCGGGTCCCGTGCCAAAGCTGTGCCAGCCCCAGGGGGAACGGCACCCCCCGCAGCACCCCGGGACCCCCCTCCCAAAACCTCTCCACGGGGTCCAGCCGGGCTGTAGCTGCCGGGAGCTCCCTCCTCCGCCCCCCCTCCAGCCCTTTTGGGCCCCTGCTCCCCTTTTTCTGCCAGACCCCCGCCGTGAGCTAACCCTGCACACGCACACGCACGTCAAACACGCACACACACACATAGCAGCATGTGGATCCCGCCGGCACGGGGGCGAGGAGGGGGCGCAGAGGAGGCGTGCGGGGCAGCCCCCTTTTTGCCCCCCTCTGCCGGGGGCACCTCCCCGTGCCGCCCCCCCCTGAGAGCCGCCCCGCGGCCACCTCCTCCGCCAGCGCACCCTCAGCTCTCCGCCTGGGGCACCCCCAGCGGGTGGAAGCTGTCGGGGGGCAGCAGCAGCCTGCCCAGGCGGTAGAGCAGCCCCGAGTACCAGTGCACGCCGTCCCCCTGCGCCCCCGGCCACCCCAGCAGGCTGTGGTAGAGCCGGAGGGGCCAGAAAGCCAGCTGGGCCAGCTGGTGCTCCTGCACCAGGGCGAAGCACGAGGCCACCACGCCGTCCACCACCAGCGTCCCGTGGCTCGTCAGCGGGGCGTAAGCCCCCACGTCCGTCCGGCCCCGCACCCCCACCACCTCGGCGGGCTGCCAGCCCCCCGAGCCCACCGCCACCAGCACGAAGTGTCCGGGGCGCACGCGGCTGGCAAAAGTAGGGCGAAAGAGGGCGGCGGGCGCCGAGGCGTTCTCGGCCACGAAGAGCAGGTGGGTGGGCGTCAGGGCCAGGCGCCGGGGGGGCTCCCGCGTCTCGATGACGTGGAAGGCGGTGAGGGCGCGGGGTTCCTTGTCCAGGAAGGCCAGGAAGTCACTGTAGGTGGGGCGGCCGGCCCCGTCCATCGCCAGCACCCGCTGGCCCGGCCGCAGCGCCCACAGCGGGGTCCGGGCGCCGTTCTCCAGCGTCGCCAGCGCCCGGCCGGGGAAGCAGCCGCCCGTCTTCGCAGCAGCCGAGTGCTCTGCGCAGGGAGAGAGAGGAGAGGAGAGGAGGGTTACCCGTCTGCGAGACCCCCAGCTTCTCCCCTGTGACATGCAGAGACCCCCCCCCGTGCTGCCCGGCTTTGCCCCCTGCTCTGGCGTCGCCACCCTGCACGGATCCCATGCGCACAGTCCTGGGGGCCCTCCCCGTGCCATTTTTGGGGTTGCTGTGTGTGCCAGCGCCTGCTCCCCAATGTAGGGCCAGGGCGCTGTGACCACGCTGCAAAGCAGGGCCCCCAAACCCTCCTGGCCCAGGGAGCAGCCAGTGCAAAGCGCAGGGTGAACACCCTTGGGTGCGGGGGCACCCGAAGTTTGAAGAGGGAGTGCAGAGCCCCGTGCCGGTGGCAGGCAGAGGAGCAGAGCGCCCGGCAGCTCCCTGGGTGCCAGGGCGCTCCCTGCCTGCCCGTGCCCTGCAGTGCAGCACCCACGGCCCCCCCGGGAGGATGCAGCAAGGAACGGCAGCAGGGCGCAGCGCCCGGCACCGCAGCTCGCCCCTACTCCGTGCTGCAGCCCCCTGCTCCTCCTGCCCGCCCCCTCACCCCCTGCTGCCTGCACCAAAACCCTCTCTCAGCTGCAGGGACGTGTCAAAACCCCCAGGCAGAATCAGGGAAAAGGACTGCCCCTCTGCAGGTGAAACAAGTCACCCAGTGTCCCAGCACCCAGGGTACCCCCAGCCAGGTGCTGGCACCGGCAGGGGATCCCTGGCTTCCCAAGGAGCGATGCTCGGCCCCCCAGCAGCCCCAGCTCCCCCAAGGCACAGCCTTAGGGTCTGTTTGATGGTCCCAATCTCGAGCTCCCAGCCCCTGGGGCCCTCTCCCAGGTCCCCACCTGACCCCACAGTCTCCCCCCGGCTCGCACTGCCCCCCATCCCTCCCCAGCCTCGGGCAGAGCCAGATCCCAGCCCCCAAGGCCCATGAAGAGAGGCATCCATCTCTGGGACAGAATCCTTTTATTACTCAGACGAGGTGCAGCGCCCGCCCCGTGCCTGCTCCCCAGCAAGGGACAGGTCCCAAATCCTGCACCCCACGTCCCCGGGCAGGCGGCAGAGCCACGGGAGGGGGAGGCTGGCAGGAGGGCAAGGGGGGCGCCTGGCAGAAGCAGGGGCACAGGCACGGGGCACGGAGGGGTGTGCGGGTGCAGGGGGGGACCCGACGAGACGCAATACATACAACAGGCCACGCGGCCATCCGTACAAAAATAAAAGCCATTTACTAAGAGGCAGGGGCAGCCCGGCTGCCCTCTGTACACAGCTCTGGAGGGGACCAGGATGGGCACCCCACAGGCTCCACCACGCACCCCACGGCTTTGGGGATAAATCCAGGGGACACAGAGCCCCGGGGAGCCGCTGTGAGCCACGAGGCTCTGGCCAGCCTCCAGAAGCCCTCCAGGGTCTCAGGGCCCCGCTCGGCTGCCTGGGCCGTGGCGTTTGTCTTCGGTCAGTCCAGGGGAGCATCCTGGGCTTCAAGAGCCTTGGTCCTTCTCCGGGGGCACAGCCCCACTCCTCCGGCCGGCCCCAAGGCACTGGGGTCAGGGTCCTCGCTTCGGAGCCCGGCCCCGTTTCTCCGGCCAGCCCCGCCGGGCACCGGGAGCCCCGGTCCTTGTGCCACGCTTTGTCCCTCTTCTCCGGGGCTGCGTCGCTCCCTCTCTGCGCCGCGGTCGCCCCACGTCCATCGCGGGCCGGAGATGCGCCCGTCCTGGCATCGGCACGGGGGAGCGGGTCAGCGCGGGGGGCCAGCCTGGCGTCTGGGGGTGTCGGGCCGCTGGCTGCGGGCTAGGGCAGCAGGACAGGCACAGTGCGGTGGGAGCCGAGCCTGGGGACCCCCCCCCAGCACCCGGGCGAAGCGCGGCACCGAGGGGCACCGAGCGGCACCGCCGCAGCGGCCACCGCGGCTCCTCCTCGGGCGTGGGTGCGCGCACGGCCGGGGGGGTGCACACCGTGACCGTGGGCACTCCGGGCTGGCGTGGCACCGCCGAGGCTGTTTCCACGCGTGGGCACGGCCGTTTTGCCCCGAGGCCCCGAGGCGTGGGGCTGGCTGCGCGTCCCCGCCGTGCGCGTGGCGCTGCTGCCCTCTGCCGCACGCCCGCAGCGCCGCCGGCACCGGGCTCGCAGCCGAGAAGGGACCCGGGGGGCGCTCCGGGAGCTTGGGCACAGCTTCCCCATCACCACCCCGCTCGGCAGGGGGGTTCCTTGCACCCCATCAAATCACAGCTCGGAAACCCCTCTCAGCAGCGCACAGGAGAAGCGAGAGACAGCAGCGACCGCAGCACCCGGCCCCGGTTGGGTTCCCGCAGCCCCCAGCACCCCCCCAAAACCCCTTCCTCAGCCAGCAGCCAGGCTCCCCAGGCACATTACAACAGGAGGGCCCCCCCCCAGCCTTACCTGACTTGACGGAGCAGTGGATGTGCGCCTTGGACTCGTAGTAGACCCAGTCGAAGCCGGCCTCCACGGCCAGGCGAGCCAGCATGCCGTACTTGTTGCGGTCCCTGTCCGAGGTGGTGATGTCCACGGCTCGGCCCTCGTAATGCAGCGACTCCTCCGAGTGGTGGCCGTCCTCGTCCCAGCCCTCTGTCACCCGCAGCTTCACCCCCGGCCACTGGTTCATGACGGAGATGGCCAGGGAGTTCAGGCGGTCCTTGCAGCGCTGCGGGGCAGAGGGGCAGAGTCAGCAAAAGGGTTTTTGGGATCGGGGATTTGCCCTCCTGGTTCGCAGGTTGCGTCCCAGCGTGTTTCCACGAAGCCAAGGGATGGGGAAAAGCAGCTGACAAGGAAACGCCGGGGGACAACAGCAGGTCCCCAAGCCCCAGGGCTGCCACAGAGGTCACACGAGCGAGCTGAGCCCTGCCTCGTCCTGCCCTGCCAGGGTTTCTCACCCCAAAGCACAACCCAGGGACGCCAGCCCTGGATTTCTGGGTGCCTTTGACCGCTTTCCCCAGCACAGCGTCTCCACCCACAAGCTGCAGCTCCAAACCTGCTCCAGCCTTGCACGAGCCCCTTGTGCCCCTGACTCACAAGCACAGCCTGCACCGCTGGCCCCTGCCCGGGCTGCAAAAGGGGGTGGAGGACAGATAGAAAAGGTGCAAAGAAAGCGAAGTTTGTGGCATCAAGGAGCTCCTTGACAGCACTGGGTGAGCAGACGAGGACTGCCCAGCCAGGAAGAGCTGGTGGGGAGGTACAGGAGAGCTCTGTAAAGCCAGAGAGGGGGACAGAGCCATTAAGGTCCCATATGGGGCAAGTCCTGGGAAACATTAAGTGAAAGAGCCGGGCAGCAGGCTAGAAGCAGACACCGTGGGGGATGTTTTCGTGCTGTCACTGCTGAGCTGGAACTCGGTGCCGCAGGACGTCGCGCTGGCAGCGACACAAGCAGGTCATGAGACACTGTCCCCGAGAGCACGAACCAGGGCTATAAAACCTGCTGCTGGGTCCAAGCCCTGGCTCAGAAAGGGCCTAGCAGGGAGCTGCCCCCAGCACGTGGGGCCCTCAGCCTGCCCCCATCACCAGCTCCTGCCCCGGGGGAGGAGGGTGCTGCTGCTCCTGGGGAACCCCGCTTGCTCTTGGCATGGTCCAGGCCCCAAGGAGGGCAGTGCCAGGCAGGTCTTTGCCCCACATGGGGCGGGGGAGCGCCTCTGCCCTCGTCTCGTGGCTCCCTGGGTGTGGGGAGATAAGCTGGGAAGGTGTTGGACAAACAGTGCCCAGGAGAGGGGAGGAGGAGGGAGGGGAGCGACTTTTGTCCTCGCCAAACACCGCCGTGGTGCCACTCTGCGCACGGCACAAGGAGCTCCCAAGGCCCCTGCTGGCAGAGAGGGGGCTTAGGGGCTGGGGGCCGCCCTACGGAGGCAGGCAGCGAGCCCCCCACACCCCACTGCCTCCCCTGCACGGTCCCGGCTCCAGGTGTCCCCTCGCCACCCCGCTCCGGTCCCCTCTTTGCGCCCTCTCCGCCGACCCCTCCATCCTCCGGGTGCTCCCTGCAGGGCAAAACCCCTGCACCCCCCCCCCGAGACCCTCCAACCTTTGTCTCCTGGTGGAGGACAAAGCCCCTGGGGACAGCCCAGCCTGTCCTAGCGTGTGCCACCTGTGCCACCCTTGTCCCCGGAGGTGCCACCCCCGCGGGCCCCCCAGTTCCCCGAGCTGTCAGGGTCCCCGCAGCACCCAGCAGCGGCTGTGCCTGTGCCCTGGGCGGCCAGCAGGTGTCAGGGCACGGGCAGGGACCGGCAGCGAGCAGGTACGGAGGGCAGGGACCGGGCGGGGATGGGCAGTGACAAGCAGCGGTGGGCGAGGGCGGGCAGGTGGCGATGCGCAGGGAGCGGGCGGCGATGGGGAGCGGCGCAAGGGCTCCTCTCCGGGCTCATCCAGGAGGCTGCAGTCCCCAGCGCGCAGCCCAGGGGGGGCTGAAACATCCCTGGGGACCAGGGAGGGGTTGGGATGTCCAAGCTGGGAACCCGAGGGACAGGCAGGTGGCAGGGTTTTTGGGGAAGGTGCGCGGTGGCAGCGTGTGAGGGAGGGCACAGCCCGTCCCTGTGGTGTCACAGGTGGCCGGACACCTCCAAGCCACGTGTAGGGCTTAGGGTTAGGGTTAGGGTTAGGGTTAGGGTTAGGGTTAGGGTTAGGGTTAGGGTTAGGGTTAGGGTTAGGGTTAGGGTTAGGCTCTGCGCTGTCCCACGGCAGGGGATGTCACCCTTTTGGGAAGGCAGCAGGGCTGGAGGAAGGGCACAGCGCCAAGAGGACACGGCCACCGGCGACCCTGGGACACTCAGGTGGGGAACTCAGCCTCACACAGGGGCTGGGGGCAATTGCTCGCAGCAAAATTGCCCAAAATCTGGCCAGGAGAAGAAGAAGGATCACACCACACCTGTCCCCGGGTGGAGTTTCTCCCAGAGGGAGCCAAGGTCCTCTCCTGAGGTCCCCAAGAGCAATTTGTCACCGCCGCCAGGGTGGTCGCCACAGCAGTGTCTGCAAGGGGTGATGGCTGGGGTGGGGACACCGTGGGGGCAGGGGGCCCGGGACATTCCTGGGCCAGGCTGCCGCGGAGAGGTGAGGCAGGCTCTGCCTCCAGCCTTATCTCAGCACCTCCGAGTGGGACCAGCGAGAGCAAACACACTGGAATTCTTGAGGAAGATGAAACGATAAAGGGAAGGCGGGCAGAGAGCAGCGCTACCCACCCCCCCAAGCAGGCGGCATCGTCAGGCTGCCTGGGACACCCAGACCCTTGGACTTGGGGAAAGAAAACAGGTTTGAAGTGAGTCAACAGCAGTAAAAGCCAAGGCACTGGGGGAAGGGACAAGGAGCTGGGTCAATGGCCTTTCCCAGCCCAGAGCTACGCGGGGCACGGTGCCAAAGCTCCCACGCCTGGGGGCATCTCCCACAGCCTGGGGACAAGGGATGAGCCCAGAGGGCTGTGGGATGAAAGGGAGCTGCCAGGAGCCGTGCCAGGCAGTGGGGACAGTCCTCTGCCCGGCTGCCCCAGGCACCAGGGTGCCCATCCGTGCACGGATGTGCAGTGGCAGGGACCGCGCAGGGCTGAGAGCCCTCACTTGGGCAGCACACGTAACCTTCGAGAAGAGCCAGGGAGCTTCCAGGTGCCCTGCCAGCAAGGCAGCAGGCAGGAGGGGGCTGGCAGGTGGGACACGGAGCCTGGGACATGGTCCTGGGGGGGACAGGGGCACTGTCTGGGTCAGGGCAGGCGGTGGGAGCAGTCTCACGGGCAAACGCAGTCAGAGGTGTGCTCCTGTCTCTAATCCAAGCCATGAGATGTCACTCGCATGAGTGACAGAGCTCAGCATCCCAGGAGCTGTTCTGCATCAGGGGATGCAGGCTGCAGTGAGCAGCAGCCACGGCTCGTGCAGCTCACGGGGGGCTGGATTCAGCCCCTCTGCTGCAGCCCCCGGTCTGAAAACCGCCCCGTGCCACAGCCTCTGCCCCCGGCGAGCTGCCCTTTGGGGCGCACGGGGTGACAGAGCTGCCAAGCCAGCACCCGAGCCACTTCTCTCCTCGTTACCAACACCTCGGGCAGAGTCCACGGCCAGAGCCCCGCTCGGCTCCTGCCACCAGGAGCTCACCCACCCGCCCGCCAGCCCCCGACCAGGGGGTGCAGTGGGCAGCGGGCAGCCCCGGCTCCCCCCCCATCTCCCCCAGGAGCTCAGTCGGGCTGTAACCCAGTGCTGAAGCTGGTGGCCGGGTTTCTTAGCAAGGCCGTGCGGCTCCTTATCTGCATTCCTGAAACCCTCAGGCATTCTCCTGGCAATATTAAAACACAGAGTAACCTTCGTCCAGCATCACCCCCGCCACCCGCCGCCGTCCTCTGTCCCCCGTGCCCCTCCTTCCCCTGGCCCAGGACACTTGCAGGCTGCCTTCAGCAGGGCGTTTGCACCGCCGGCTTCTCCCCTTCCCCAGGCACTGCAAGCCGAGGGCTTCCCCTTGCCAGGCTCCCCGCACCATCCCACCCGGGGGGCACCAGCGCCCGGGGGGGCTCGGCAGCAGCGTGGGAGGAGGCCGGCAAGGTGCTCCTGGAGCCCTGCGTGCCCCTCGCCTCCTGCGGGCTCAGCTCTGCCCTCCGCTACCCGGAGCAGAAGGGCAAGGGCCGGCAGGGCGCAGCGGGGCAGGGTGCTGCCCCTCCGGGGAGCTCCGCGTCCCGGCGCCGCCGGCTGGAGGCACGGCGTGGCAGCGCACTGCGACCTCGGGGACAGCGGGACACGGGCTGGGGACAGCGGGGCAGGGCGCTGCCACCCCTGGGGACGGTCCGGGTGCTCGGCGAGCCCAGGCGGGGCGCTGCTCCGGCGCTCCCCGTCCCGTCCGTGCCGCACCGGGGCACCCGGCCGGGCACCGGTGGCCGCAGGTGCCCGGCGCAGGGGAAAAGGGAGAGAAAGGGAGCGGCGGCGGGGCCGTACCTGGGTCATCAGCCGGTCGGCGCCGGTGTTCTCCTCGTCCTTGAAGATGATGTCGGGGTTGTAGTTGGGCGTGAGCTCCTTGAAGCGCTCCGAGTTGCGCGCGATCTTGCCCTCGTAGCGGCCGCTGGCCCCCAGCGTCTTCTCGGGCACGTTGGGGCTGAACTGCTTGTAGGCGAGGGGGATCAGCTTGCGGGGCGGCCGGCGGCGGCTGCCCACCACCCTGCCCGGCCCGCAGCCGCGCACGGCCGGCGCCAGCAGCAGCGCGCACCCGCTCAGCAGCAGCAGCAGCCGCGCCGGCTTCATGGCGCGCCCGGCGGCCCCGGGGCGGCCCGGGGGACCGGCGGCTCCGGGGGCTCCGGGGGCCCCGTTAGGCTCGCCCGCCGCTCCCTCCGCCCGCCCCGGGGCTCCCCATGCGGGGCGCAGCCGGCGGGCAGGTGCCGGTGGCGGTGGCGGTGGCGGCGGCGGTGCCGCCGGTGGTGCCGGTGGCGAGGAGCGGGGTGCCCGGCGCGGGTGCGCTCCGGCTGCCCGGTGTCGGTGTCGGCCCGCTCTGAGCTGCCGTGCCCCGGCGGCGGCAATAAATAGCGAAGGGCCGTTTGTTTTGGCAGGAGAGCGGCCGCTTGCGGGGCGCGGGGCTCGGCGCTGCCCGGAGCCCCCCGCGGTTTGCGCCCTGGCGGTCAGCGCGGCGGGGCTGGAGCCGGAGACCGGAGCCGCCGCTGCCTCCGCTCCCCGGGCAGGAGTGAGAGGGGAAATTGAAGAGATCCGGGACCGGGAACCGCCAGGACCGCACCCTGCCCGTGTCCCAGCCTCCCTGCGCCCTCCCTCCCTCGCCTCCTCCCCGCGGAACCTGCCCCGGGCCGCCCGCAGCCTCCTCCCCCCGGCCGAGCCCCGGGGCCCGCAGCCCACCCCGCCGGGCCGCCCGCCGCCACCTGCCCCCCGGGGCCGCCCCGGGACGCGCCCGGACCTCCAAGCTCCCCCCTCTGCACCCTTTTTTTTTTTTTTTTTTTTTTTTTCCTTGGCAGCCCCCCCCCCCCCCCGGGGGCTCCCCCGGCGCGGCGTGGGCACGGGGTGGCACCCCCGGGGCTCCGGCCCCCGCCGCGCCGCCTGCTCGCCAGGGGCCCGGGCCTGCGGGCGGGGATCAAACAGAGCAGGGAGGCAGCTGGTTGAAATTTAACCACAATATTCTCGCTCCCCATTGTTTCCAGGGAGGCCCGATATTTCCACAACAGGATTATGGCATCTGATTAACTCGCTGAGACAACAATGAGGGGCTGGGATGGGCTTCCCCTTCTAGCTGCCAAAAGGGGAAAGTAAATACAACACCCTGATTTCAGGAGCGAGGCTTCGCGGGGCCCCCCCGGTTCTCCCCAAGCTGTGCGCTGGGGAGGGGTCCGGCAGGGCTCTGCGGGCACCCTGCTGGTTCCCCAGGCTGTCCCCAGGTGAGGTGGTGACCTCGGGACATCCCCGCACACGCAGCCCTCGCGGGGATGCCCCCTCACCACCGTGCCCTTTGGTGGGCACGGGGCACGGGGTGCTCCGAGGGGTACCCGGGCAGGCCAGGTTGGAGCAGCCCAGCCCGCAGCTCGGCTCTGCCCTCAGGTCTGCGCTGGCCTCATCGGCACCGAGAGATCTGGGTAAGAGGGATGCAGCCCGCAGCACCCGTGTGCTTGGGATGCTGCAGCCCCAAAAGCCCATTTCCCTTGTGGGAGCAAAGCTGGCCGGAGGTTTCTCCATCTGGGTTTTGTGCTCGGTAGCCACGCAGCCAAAAGCTGTGCCCAGAGCTCTGCGAAGCCCGGCCACTTCGCGTGTCCTGCTGCTGCAATCACAGGTGATGGAGCAGTGAGGGCTGGCCAGCAGCCCCCAGCCACAACACTTGCACATCCAACACTTGCACATCTCCTCCTCGGCTGGCTCCTCCAGCAGAGCATCCTCAGGCAGCCAACAGGCAGAGCAGAGACCTGTCCCGGCACCACTCCCCATCCCCGCCTCTGCCTTCCCTGGGGCTGCAGCAAGGGCACAGCTCTCCGTGCATCACAGGCAGGGGACAAGCAGAGCCTGGGTTAAGTCTGCAAGGTCCCCGGGCTGCTTTGCTCGCCCATGGGATGAGAAATGAGCCCAGCTCCCCGCCGTGCTCACCCTCGCAGGTACCCTCTCCCCACAGGGACTCAGGGCTGTTTCTTCCAGACCTGACACAGCCAAATTCGGACGGGGAGCTGACTTGGCTTGCAACCACGGCTGCTGCCCAAGCAGGGCAGCACCCTGCATCTGCCCGTGGTGAGCAGTGGCAGTCCCCTGCATGCAGAGCCCGCTGTGTCCCCGTGCGGCAGGGACTGCAGGGCTCCTGCATGGGGACACCCGAAATCACTCTTGCCCATCGACCCCTGTTGGTGATGAAGAGCAGCCCCTCTGCTCCTGGCAAGGGTTTGGCACTGGGGCACGGGGAGGAATCACTGAGGAATCAGAGCTGGGAGGGATGCGGGCTCCATCCCTGCAACCCCCAGCACCTCCAGCATCCCTCAGCCACTCTCAGACGCCACCAGGACACCCGGTCCCCACGCACCGCTCCCGGCTGCGTCCTCACCTTGCCCAAGCCCCTCTCTCCCTGACCCACAAGGGTCCCCATCCCCAAACCCTTCTCCCCCCACCCCACAAAGCCCCATCCCCGCACCCCTCAGGCTGGCCAAGGCCCCGCAGGGCTGCCGGGAGCCAGGCGCAGCGCGGGGCGGGCGCGGAGCGGGGTGCTGCAGGCAGTCTAGGTGGTGCTATTTCTCTATTTTTGCACCAAACGAGTTTGGGATTTTCCTCTCCCTATTCGCTGCCTTGGTCGTCTTCTTCTCCCCTCTCTCTCTCTCTCTCTCTTTTTTTTTTTTTTTTTCTTTTCCTTTTCTAAAAATACTTGACAGCGATTGAAAGGTCCCTTTAATCGAGGCCACAGAGCCCTTATTAAGGGCACGGGTCGGGGTGCTGGGCCGTGCCCGGCATAACGGCTTCATTAAACCCTGCGAAAACTAATATTTATGGAATCAAATTTATGGAGGCCGAGGCCGAACTTGTGGCCTTTAATGTGTGTCGGGAGCTCAAATCCAGCCGGCTCCAGGGAGGAGGAGGGGTGGGGACAGGGCAGGAGACCCCAGCGGGACGGGATGGGACAATGAGCGGTGACGCTCCCCGGGGCCGGCGGCAACCTGGGCCAGGCAGGCACCGGTGGGCTCCGTGCTGGAGCCACGGGGGCTGGGGTCCTTGCCCTGCCCTGGCTGGGGGCTGGGGGGCATCAGCAGAGCTCTTTTTCCCCGCTGGCAGCTCCAATCTCCTGCTTTCCCCACCCTCATCCCCGCTCCTGCAGCCCGTCCCTCCCCTGGGGGAGCGGGGCAGGATCTGTCCCTGCAGCAGGTCCGTGCCCCAAGCCCCAAACCAAAGGTTGTCCAAGGTGGGGGGCAGCTCCTGGGTGCTTTTTTCCCCACGTAAGATGCTGGCAGATGACACAAGCTGGTTACGGCTGTCAGCACAAGCTCCCCGTCCCGCGGCTTCCCCTTCCCACCACCCACCCTGCCCCGCACGCTGCTCCCTCGGAGAGGAAATATAAAAACCTCTCGCCCTGGGACTGGCCGGCTGCGGCCCTGCAAAGGCCCTTTCATTCCCCTGCCACAGACAGGGGGGCTGCTCCGGATGTTTTTGTTTCCCCCTCGCCGCCCGTGAGAGCAGGCAGCGAGGCTGCGGCCAGCCCAGCCCCGGGGAGTTGGGGGCAGGCAGGGGCAGGGGTCCCTGCGGTGCGCGGCGCTGCCCGTTTTTGGCTGGCTATTTTGGGACCTGGTTGGGCACAGGAGCGGCATCCCGGCTCCGAAGGATGCGTGTGGACACAAGGGCTGGAGGAGGAGAGCAAGGGTTAGAGGGTGGGTGGGTGGGTGGGTGGGTGGGTGGATGGATGGATGGATGGATGGATGGATGGATGGATGGATGGATGGATGGGGTATGGAGGGGCAGGACTCAGCGATCTCCTTCACGAGCACCCCTGTCTGGATACTGCTGGCTGAAGGAGGACAGAGCAGGAGGGGAGGACACGTCACCCAGACACAGCCCTTTAATGCAAACAGCACGGGAGCAGGCTGCGTTGTCTCCTTGCCCTGCTGGCACCCCCGCAGCAGCACCCTCCCGCTCCCCTCACGTCCAGCGTGGGCAGCCTGCGAGCTGCACCCAGGGAGAGGCACCAAAAAATTATCCTGAGACATCATCGGGGGGACGAGGTGCCCACGTCCCCATCTGGAGGCAGCTCGGGAGCGGGGAACGGCCCCAGCAGCGTCCCCGGGGAGGTGCGGACGAGGCGGAGGATGCGCCGTGCTCTGCTCTGCCTCTCGCAGGTGTTCTCGCGTGGTGGCAGCGACCTCTCAGCCGAAGAGCCCCTTCGCTTTCTTCGGCTTGGCCTTGGCCGCGGGCAGCCGGGGCTTCTGTGCCGGGGAGGAGGTCAGCTGGGGGCAGAGGGGAGGCAGCGTCAGTGACACCCCCCCACCCCCATGCGGTGGATGTGCACCGTCACACACGTGTGCGCAACCAGGGTGCAGGGGGGAGGACGCGGTAGGAAGCGAGCTGAGCCCCCCAGCCTGCCCTGGATGGGTACGGGGCTGGGATGCACGGTGTGGGGGGCGAAAGCTGGGTGTTGGGACCAGCAGGAGCGCACAGTGTGGCTTTTTCCATGCCAACCTGGCGGCCCCTGGCACGGCCAGGCTGTTCCTAGCACCGTGCTCACCGCGGTTCCCTCGCTCGCAGGCGCTGTTTCATCCTCCGGGGATTGTGGTGGCGGCTCGGGGTGCTCTGAGGTTTCTGCAGCGGGTGCCGGGCCCTCGGCGTCCTCTAGTGCCAGGAGCAAAGAGATGCAATTTGGGGTTGAGACGAGGGAGCACGTGGCGGTGCCCAAACCCACACCGGGAGCGAGGGGAGCTCGGCCCAAAGCAAAGGGGGACACGTGCAAGGGGCAGGCTGCCCCCAACCCAGCTCCCTGCTCCCGTTCTCCGGGGATAGGGGCTCGCCCAAAGGGTGCCCCACGTGCCCCCGCCTCGCATCCAGGAGCTCCTCACCTGAGTGGTGCCGTTTCCGAGCCTGCTTGGCCTCCTGCAGCATCACCGCCGCGTAGAGCTGCCGCAGGGCTGAGGCGAACGCCTGCCCGTCCCCGGCACCGCAGATCTGGGGCAGGCTCTGCGGGGACAAAGCGAGGGGGACACCGTCACCAGCCGCCAGCGCCGGGCTGGGAAACGACCCACGCACACACACCTGCGGCTTTCCCGTTAGGAGGAGGCCAGCACGGCCACAGCCTGCAAGCCATTCATGAAACGCCGCCGGAGATAAGATCGCACGGGAAGGGCTGTGGCTTCCCCAGCGGGGATAAGCCGATAAGGACCACAAGCCTCGGGCACGAGCAGGACCCCAGACACGTGGTGGTGACCAGGAGGTCCTGCCTCACCACAGCCATCCCCTACACGTGCAGCACAAGCCCCCCCGGTGGCTCCAGCGGCTGCCCCAGCTCGTGCAGGTGATGGTGATGGAGAGGTGCTGGGTGCCCACTGCGCACTGCAGGGAGGGCTCCGGGGAGGGATGTGCACGGGCAGCTGTGCAAGGGAGTGAACGAGTGTGCACAGGGATGCGTGTGCAGCCGGGCTCCCTGGCGAGCGTGGTTACTGGTGTGTGTGTGTTTGTGCGTGTTTGTGCGTGTCAAAGGTCTGGCACTAATCTCTGCCGGGCTCCACACCCAGACAGCAGGAGAACAAAGTGTAACAGATAAGGCCGGTTCCTCTCCCGGCCAGGGGAGCGGGGAGGGGATGGGGACGCTCAGACCCACTCAAGGCCAGAGTCCAAAGCGTGCGCCCGGCTTCCCAAGGGCAGAAAGGGCAGGCTGAGACCCCCCCAGTGCTCCCCGCCGGGCAGGGAGCTGATGCCAGTGCTGGTGGCCAGAAAGGCACCATCCCCGCAGGTCTCAGTCCTGCTGCTGGGAGCAGAGGCACAAAAAACGCTCAGCATCAGGCCACAAATGCCACTGGGGTCTGCTTTTTTGGCTAACCTCTCCACATGGACCTCCTGTGGCCCTGCCCGCTGCCACAGGAGGGAGCGATGCTCTGGTGCGAGCGCCCTGCCAGCATCCCTGGGATTGCCAGCCAGAGGGCAAACCTCCCGATTCGGCTTTGCCCGGCCTCCGAGCTGCGAGCAGCACAAGGTGCCGGGGAGGAGGAGGGATGCCGAGCACCTCGGACACCTCGGACACCCCTGGGACGCGCCAGCCCTGATGGCTCAGCCCCACGGTGCCAAACTTGCACCCGAGGGTGCAAAAGCAGGCGCCCGGTGCTGGGAAGGCAACTGCACTTCAAAGGCAGCAGAGGGGCTGGCATCGGGTGGCCGACACAGCCCAGATCAAAGGCAGGAGCCATAATTCAGAGAAAAGCAAACAGCAGCTCCCAGGAAAAGCCAGGACCGGCGGTGGGGCGAGCAAAGCGTCCCAGATAGCACCGTGCGGGTCAGTGCCCCCGGGCACCACTGCCCACGGCGTGTCCCCACCGCCGAGGGGTCCCCGGGTGGGAAACGGGGCCGCAGGTGCAGGGCACCCCCTGCCCATGCCTCCAGGAAGGGCTCGGCTCTAAATGTGGCTACCACAAGCCCGGGGTGGAATTTGGGAGTCACTGGCCAGCTCCGAGCCATCGGGCTGCCGGAGCTCGCCCGCGTTGGCGCAGACCCCAAGGGAAAAGGGTTTGTTAGCGGGGCTGGAAGAGCTCCCCTGCAAAGCCCTGACTCGGCAGGGAGCAGAGCGTGCTGTGCCAGCCACCGGCCGCCTGATGGCCCCGGAGGCTGAGAGGGACAAGGAGGTGTCCCCAAAGCAAGGGGACAAGCCCTGGGGACGGGCACCTGCCCTCCCTTTTTACCCCACAGCCCCAGAGCATCCCTGGAGCAAACCCTGCTGCAGCAACTCGTCCCCGCTGCGCCTTCAGCCCTGGCTGCCGGCGCCTTGTTTTCCTCCCATCCCTTCTCTGCAGGATAAACACAACGCCCGAGGCAGGGAAGAGGCAGGAGCGGGGTGCCTGCAGGGTTTTCCCCCCGCGGAGACGGTGGGGGGCACGGCAGCAGCTCGACCTCTGGTGGTGTTATGACTGCCTGGCCGCAAGGCCGAGCGCCGTGCCCGCTATCAGGAGCCACTCAAGGCTGCGACACCGGCACGGGAGGCTCGGCAGCACAGGCTGAACCGCGATTAGCCGAGCCAGGGGGAGCTGCCCCGAGCTGGGAATGGGATGTGCATCGGGCTGCGCTCGTGGGGAGATGAACCCAACCTCGCGTGGTGCCCCCAGCCCAAGGCTCTGCTCCGGGGAGGTGGTGGGGCGAGGTGGAAGCAGCAGGCAGGGTGCCAAACCCATCCCCAGCCGTCCTGCTTCGCCCACCCTGCCCCGACTCCCTTCTCCGGGGAGCTGGGGCTTCGGATGCACCCCCGACAGCGTGGCCGAGGGGCTCACGGCCCCCAGCCCCGCGCCGTGCCCCCGGTGCAGGAGCAGCACCGACCCCTGGCACGGGGCTGCAGGCTGGCTGGGCCCCCCCCCCCCGTGCTGGTGCCAAGCAGCAGAGTCTAAATCGGTCGTGCTCAAAGCCGGGGCCTGACCCTTTCATTATCACACCAGACGTTCGAAGCGGTTACCAACATTCTTTGCTCCCAACCCCACATTCCTATTTTTTAATATATTTTTAACTGGAAAACAGAGCGAACGGGGCCCGCTTGGAAATTACAGCCTGGCTGCTGTGGCTTGTATGTCAGATCTGCCCACATTCCCGTGGCCAGCCTCAGCACATGCTCCACAGGGGCACACTTAATAATTCCTGCCGGGGCCGGGAGCCAAGGGGTGTGGGCCTGGGGGGGGGGGGGGGGGGGCACGGCTTCCCCAGGCTGGCGGTGCCGTGGAGCAGTGGGTTGGGAGCAGCACGCTGGCTCTCCGCTGATGGGCACGGCCACTGCTGCCCTGCTGGCACATATGCAGGGGCTGGTGATGCTGCAGCAGCCCCTGGAGGGCAGGGGGATGGCTCCAGGGCTGGGGTTTTGCTGTGCCTGGTGGCCACGCTGCTGTCACCTTCCCTTGCCGCAGGCTTTGTGCACTCCCGTGGCGCACTGGGCATCACCGCCCGTGATCCTCTAAATGTCCTGCAGACTGGGCAGGGATCCACCCTGGGATCCACGCTGGGATGCAGAGAGATGAGGAGTGAGCTCTGCTAGCCGCTTGCCCAGCCCGTGCCAACACCGAGGGATCCCACCTGCGGGAGGACACAGCTGGAGGGCTGGGGGCTGGATGCTGATACCCCTTTCCACCTCCAGCCCTCCTCCCCGCCTCAGAGCCACCTGCAGCACGCCCCGGGCACCGCACAACCCGGCGGGGGACATCTGAGGGACCTGCCCAAGGGTCGTCCCCGCAGCCCTGAGCACCTCGTGCCATGCCAGCCCTTGGGGACGCGGCGCAGCAGCCAGCAGCGCGTCCCTCCTGCAGCGCAGGCAGGGGCAGGATGGCCAGGGCTTCCCAGGCACGGAGCCAGCACCTCGCACACCTGGCAGGAAGCGGCTGTGCCGGCTGGGGAAGGCAGCCCGGAGCTGCCGAGAGGTGACGGGGTCACCCCGGGGAAGAGCGGGCGGCGAAGCCGGGGCAGCCCGGCAGCACGGCACGGCACGGCCCGGCACAGCCCCGGCACGGCCCCGGAGCTCCTCCCGGAGCTGCTCGGGCCCTGCCACGGGTGATGTTTTCCTTTCCCCCGATTTTCGGGGCCTTTCCAGCGAGCAAATGTCAGGCGCATAAAGAGCGGCACTGTGAGCGGAAGATGGAGCGAGGATGCCTGCCCGCGTCCCTCCGTAAGTGCCGGCTCACACTTCATCAAGGCAGCCTTTGCAAGCGAGGCACCCGCTTAACAACCGGCGGTCTATGCTGGCCGGCGACCGCAGCAGCCTGCCGCTCAATACCCTTTTCTTTCCCCCTCTCGTGCTGCTTTCACGGCTTGGGTTACAGCCTTTCTCGCAGACCCCGCGCCCAGGGGGCTCCGCATTGTGCCGCCGCCGCCGCGCCGGGGAGGCCGCGGGGATGCTGGGGGTCCTGCCCCTGCCCTGCCCTCCCCTCCCGCTGCTCTTCCAGCTCCCAGGGACAAATGTGGGAGAAAAGGAGGGTTGGTGGCAGCGCAGGGGTAGGGTATAGGCACTGCTGCAGCTCCTCCCCAAGCGGCACGACGCTGCGCTCCGCTCGGAGAGGAGCCACGGTGCGCACCAGGGGCACCCAGCCCGTGAGTTGGGTGCTTGCCTGGCAAGGAGGTGCCTAAATCAGGTCCTGGCGAGGCAGGAGGACTTGGGAGGACTCGAAGCAGGACGCATGGAGAGCTGCTGGCCGGGCACCCCCAGTTTTTCCCAGGGGACAGCTCAGGGACCCCTCTCTGCGAGGGAGCCGGGTGGCTCGCGCCAGCTTGTTGCCAGAGGGTTGCTCAACAAAGGTGGACACATCACCCGGGCTTATTGTGGTAGGGTTCCTCAGCGAAGCACGCCAGCTCACGCCGGTTTATTATTGTCTGTCCAGGAAAGCTGGACACGCTGCGCTGGTTTGTTATTGTAGGGTTTCTCAGGAAGGCTGGCCAGCTCATCCTGCCTTGTTGTTGCTCAGGGCGCACGGGGGAACTGGCCAGGAAACTTCCTGCAAAGTGGGGTGATGGAAACGGAGCCACACCTGATGAATCACATGGGTGCCACACGGCGATAAGGGACGGCCGCGGGTGGGATCCTGCACCCCAGCTCCACCCGGCGAAGACAGGCAACAAACACTCACAGCTCCCCCGGGGGCTGCGAGGCTGCCCAAGGGGCAGGGGGAGCACAGCCACAGCTCGGTGCCAGCAGCAGGGGGACGGGCACAGCAGCTCCCAGACCCCTTGGAAAGCCAAACCTGGGGGTGGCGAGGGGGACCCAGGGGGACCTTGCACCCAGCGTGGCCCCGAACTCAGCACGCAGGGGATTAGGTGTGATAGCAGGGCTCGGAGAGGAAGCAGCCTGGGGCTGAGCCAAGCGAGATTAGGGGCTTTGGGGGGAATCTGGGCGCGTTCGGGACCGGGCTGAGCTGCAGGCAGGGGCCGCCCTGCCCCGGTGGCTTCGCAGTTCCTCCCAGGTGCGGGCGCACCCGGCCGGAGGGGCAACCCCTGGGGACGCTGCCCCGTCCTCACCCGAAACCGCAGCAGGAAACGCAGGGGGAGCAGCAGGGCAAATCCCCCGGGCTGACTCAGGCGGCTCACCGGGCACACAGGGCCGGCAGGACTGGGTCTGGCGCGCCCCGGCAGCCCTGGCACCGCTGCTGGCACCGCCACTGAGTCACTGCCACCTCCCCCTGCCTGGTGGCAGCCTCAATTTCCCTCCTGTGCAGCCAGCAGCGTGCCCGGCACGGCACCACGGGGCCCGGAGAGGGGACAAGGGGGCAGATGTCCCCTCCAGACGGTGCCCCGGTGAGGAAGGTGTCCCTTCTGCATGGTGACCACCTGGGGCTGGAAGGCGATGCCCCTACAGGTGGGGACAGTGCCCGTGTGTCCCCACGGGCAGCGCTGAGCCGTGCAGGTGCCCAGGTGTCCCCGTGGTGCCCAGGTGTCCCCGCGGTGCCCAGCTGCTCAGCGCAGATGTTGGTCCCCGGCCAGGCAGCAGGATTGAGTGTCGGGCTCGCTCTCGGCGCAGCGGCAGGAGGCCAGGCTGCCCGGCGAGCACACAGCCCCTTCATTCATGGCAAAAAATAGCCCCCCGGGGTGTGGTCCAGCCTGGAAAAGCCCCCTCCAGCCCCGGCCAGCCCATGTTTATTCAGCGAGGGGGACGCGCTGCCCTCCCCCTGCCCGCGTGCCGTCTCCGTGCCAGAGCGGCCGTTCTTGGACGCGGTTCCCCGGGTCCCCCCCTGGCCAAAACACACAGGCCGGGGCGAAGGGGGTGGGTAGAGGGGGCGGCAAACCCCTAAAAAGCACTGGGTTTGTCTCCGGGAGGAGCAGCCCCCGGTGATGTCATGAGAGTTTGCGAGCGGCCACATGAAAGGGACTCGCTGCCCAGGAAATCCACGGGCCCGCGCTCCGCCAGACAAGCCAGCAATTCTTCACTGGGCCGCGAAGGAAACCTCGGGGAGCCCGAGCCAAGCCCGATTTTGCCCCGGGGACAGAGCCTGCCCCCTGTCCCACAACCCTTGGGGTCCCCAGCCCTGCTCTGCAGTCCCCCCGTACCCAAATCTCAGCCCCACAGACCCCAGCATCCCAAGCAAGCCCTGCTCCCAAATCCCTCTGGGTACCGATCCCTGTTCTGCAGTCCCCAGAGCACCAGAACTCACCCCATAGCCTCCCGGCATCCCAATCTCTCACACACAGTCCCTGGGGGCCCCAAGCCCTGCCCCACAGAGGCCAGACCCTCCCTCTGCTCCGTCCTGGGGGACAGCACCCCCATTTCCATGGCGGGAGCATCCCTCAGGCTGGGAGCAGCGGGTGATTTAGGGCCAGGCAGCGCTGCTGGCAGACCAGGGGGATGCAGCAGGGCAGGGGATTCTCTTTCGGGAGGGATTACGCCGGGGACAGCTGGGAACACACAGACACAGACTCCCCGAGAGCCGCCCAGGATCCCGACCCGCTGCGGAGGGCACCGCAGACACGGGCTCTGAAACCGAATCTGCTGCCAGCCCCCTCCCCATTTCCCAGAGCTGCAGGTCCCCGGATGGGCAGGGGAGGCTCTGCCTTCGTCCTCCTCCTCCTCCTCCTCCCCGTGTGGGACATCTCAGCCCCCTGCTCCAGCACCGTGGACCTTGGAGAAGGCTGTGGGGCACCTCCTGCCGGTGCCCACATCCAGCCTCTGCAGCACGGTGCCCGTGGACGGGACAGGGCCAGCAGGGAGGTGACAGCAGCAGGCTCGTGGGGCCGTCCCCTCTCCCCAGCAGGACCAGGGGGTGATGTTTGCCCCTTTCTGTACCTGTCCCGGTGAAGGAGGGGCTCAGGCTCTGGGGCTGCCCATCAGGCACCGCTCGCCAGAGCTAAAAATGCACTCCCGGCAGGAAAACAAAATAAAAACACCAAGCGAAGCAGCGAGGTGAAAAATTCCTTGACATTTCTCTCCTGCGAGTCCCCAGGGCCAGCAGAGAGGCGAGAGCCCCCGGAGTTTGTCAAGCAAACACTTTCACACCCTGGGCCGCGCTCGGCACGCTGCCGCTGGAATGCCAAATATATATTTAAGCCCCGCTCATCAAAGGAGCCTGTTCGGAGTCGGTCTCGGGCAACGTGCGTGTGGGTTTGGCCCGGGGCGAAAGCTCCGGGGATGCTGAGAACATTTCTCGGGGCCGGGAGCCGGCGCGCACGCGGGAGATAAATGCCAGCCTCCAAGGCCGTGTGGCTGTAAGGTCGCGGGCTGGGCACGAGATACCTGCCCGCTCGCAGCGCTCGCCCTTATCAGCTCGTGTCGCACAACGGGGTGGGGATGTTTAGGCTGGAGGGAGGCCAGCAGCAGCCCTGCATTCCAGCCCGCCGTAAACTTAAGTCAAAGCTGCAGGAGCCCAGCCAACAAGCGCCAGGGTCCAGGGAGACGAGCAGGAAGCGACGCTGGGAGAGGACAGGGCTGCGGGGACACGGCGCGAGGGCGGAGGGGAAAGGAGGGCTGCCCAGGGGCTGGATATGTGGCACGGGGGGGTGACGAGTGGCCCCCGTGGGCAGGATGCCCTCAGCTGCCTCCTTTCAGCATCGCCTCGATTTGCTGCAGGCAGCCCGGGAAGCTGTGCTGGTCCTGCTGCGCACCGCAGGTGCTGGGCTGGGCTTTCCCATCCCCGGCATCGCTCCAGCCAGCAGCAAAGGGCTCTCAGCCTAAATCTTGCCCCTAATCCCAGCTGACAGAGCCGGGAGCGGGGGAGATCATGGCCCCAGGCGAGCCCGGCACGGCGCTGCTGTGAAATCACGCATTACGCGCCTGTCGCCCGCGGCAGGAGCAGCCCGTCAGGCTGCCGGCACCGCTCTGCTTCCTGGGGGGAACCCTTCCCGGCCGGGGGGAGCTGGCCCCGTGCAGCCGTGCCCCCCGCCCGGGTTCATCCCCAGGTGAGAGGAGGGAGCGCGGGGCCGCGGGTTGGGTTTCAGGCACCTGCTGCTAATAAAACAGCCTGTCAGGGCACCTTCGCCCTCCGGGAGAGGGATGGGGACCCGGCGGGGCTGTCGAGGGGCAAAAGGGGGTTTGGGGAGCTGCGAGCCGGGTCCCCGAGCATGTCCCCACTCCTCTTAGCGACCAGGGGACCCAGACTTTCGCCCCCGGGGCCAGCAGCATCCTTCTGCTGCGCAATCCTCGCGACGCATGAAAGGAGCGCGGAGGAAATCACACCCACCCCGGCATCAGGCCTGGAGCGCTGCCAGCCTTTCTTCCTCCTGCCGCGCGGACGTTTCCTCCCTGCTCCTCTCTCCTGGCTTGTCCCGGTGCCCGGGGCTGCCGAGGCTCCCTGCTTTCTGTTCTCGACCCCATTCCCATCCCTGCTCTCCGGCCCCTGCCCGCTCCGCGCGCCGCTCTCTGCGCTCCGCATTGCCTTGCCCCTGCCATCTCCGGACAGCAAAACCGTGTTGGTTGCCCAAATATCTCTATTTTTTTTTTAAAGCCTTGCCATTTTCAGCTGGTTTTCTACCCTGATTTTCGCTCAGTGCAGCGTTATTTGTCAGCAGCAGCGCTGCAGAACAGGGCCGTGGGGAGCATCCAGGGCGCCTGCTCGCAGCTCCCCGTGCTTGGGTGACTCTCCCCGCCATCACCACCTTCCAACCTGATAACTGGTTTATCTTTAACCTTATCCTTAACGTGCCACAGCATTTACTATCTCCTACCAAGCGCCAGGCTAGGAAGTCCTCCTCCACAGCTCAAAACCCCACCTTCCCCGTGGCCCTGATCTTTGCCAGCTGGGCAAGGCAAAGGTCCCCCCCGGATCCCATGAGCCAAGGCTGGGAGAAGAACCTCTCCGAACGCCTCGAGACTCAAAACACAGCTCCAAAAGCGGATGCCTGCACATCCACGGCCCCAGCCCGAGCAGGAGAGCAGGAATCAATTACAGGGCTGGCAGAGGCAGGGCTGCTTTGGGGCTGGCGAGCGGCACGATGCCGGCGCGCACGTGGCACCGCACCGGGGGCTGCCCGCGGGCTGAGCGCTGCCCACCTCCCCGCCGGCACGCCCTGCGGCCCCCCCAGGAGAGCAGATGTGCAAATGGCTGGCGGGGAAGATGCATGGGAACCACTTGAAAGGCCTGGTATGAACGCCCTGGTAAACCAGGGCCACTCCTCGCTCTGCTCCTCCGGCTCCGCGCGTTATTTATAGCGCTCCGGGTGCCCACCCCGGGGGAGTTCAATCCCCGGGGTGCAAATTCTGCCAAGCCAGCTGTCCTCTCTGCCTTGCGGCTCCCAGGAGCCACAGCAAGGCCTGCAAAGTGCCACCTAGGAGCTCGGATGCTCTCAGGAGGGCTCTCCCTGCTGCACCTGGGACCCAGCACCCGGCACCGGTGCCGGGAACAGAGCCCTCCCGGACCGTCTCCTCGGCACCCGCGAGTCCTGACGAGCGGCCCCAAAGCGGACCCGAGTCCTTCCTCCCCCGACCACAGAAGGGAAAGTTTCCAAATTAAAAACCTAAAAGTGGCAACAAGGTGCCCATGGCAGGAACCTCTTAAACCGGCCATTAAGGTTTATAAGTTAGGGACGGGCACCGGGAGCGCGCGGCGGAGCTGCAGGAAAACAGCCGCCCCTCCTTGGGCAGCCTAACCACGGCTGTCCCCAAAGCCACAGGGCTGACGTCAGGGCATGAGCTCACCTCCGTCACCCACCGCCTGGCCGGCCCCAGCCCCGTGTTTACCCCTGCCCCGTCCCTCGCAGCCCGCTCTCCCTTCGAGGTTGGCAGCCCCGGGGCCTGGCGAGGAAGAGGAAAAGAGCAGAAAGGAGGAAACCAAACCTCAGCGCCCACAAGGCGGGCTGCAAAACACGGAGCCCCAGCAGCTCCCTCCCGGCCCTGCTGCCTCTCCCGGCCACGTCCCCCCTTTTCTGCCCCAAAATCGTGGGTGCCGAGGGGCTGAGAGGCGAGAGGGGGAGGCGCACAGCCTTTCCCCAAGCCCTGCTGGTCCCAGCTGGGGACATGGAGACAGCTTCGTGGCACCAGATTTTGGCTAGAAGGGCAGGCACACGAGCTCCCTGCCTTTTTTTTTTGGAGCATGGGAGCGGTGCTGGGACCCCGAGCCCTGCGCGAAGCCAGTGCCGGCCTGACCGGCGCGCTCAGCTCAGGGCTGCCAGAAAAATGGGCGAGAGCCACAAAAGCCACAGGGGCTCACGAGGGGACGGCGAGGGGAAGGCCAGGGGCCGTGCGGCTGCCCGGCTGCACCGAGCCTGCGGCACCGGGCAGGACGGGCTGGGAAGCCACCGTCCCCATCTGCTGCCGTGCCGAGAGCCACACGGGGCACATTTTTGCCCGCCGCCACCTCCAGCAGAGGTCTGTGGGTTGCATTTATAGCCCTGGCCACAGCCCCCTGTCCCCACAGTGCCCGTGAGCTGCTCTCCCCCAGCCCGGAGCCTCCCCGTGCGCCGTGAGCGGGTGCACGCACGCACGCACGCCCCTTGCACGCCTCCCCGCCAGCATCGATCCGCGGGGAAGCACAGAAGGAAAACACACACACACACACACACACACACGCACACACAAACAGGGCAGCCTCTGCAAACAACTGCTTGTTAAGTTAAAATTAAACTCTGCACAAATATTGACCTTTGGAGGGGACACAAACCCTGCCGATATATTTACCAGCTTTATAAATGGGCCTGACCACAGCGCCCTATATGCCGAGCTGGAGGAGACGAGAGCTGCCGAGGTACCCAGACCTTGTCCCCCTCCTATCTGGGGGCTCTGCCCGGGGGCTGCCCCCTCTCCCAGTGCGCTGTGCCGGGTGGCAGAGCCCTCCCTGCGACGGTGACGTTGGCACCAGGTATTGAGGTGCCCAAGGGAGCCAGCTCGGTGGCCCCAGCAGCTATGGGGCCAGCGGGGTGCTGCCCCTGGGAAGCAGAGTTGGGCTTTGAGCCCCTGGGAAGGAAGACGGGGAGCTGAGAAATGAGGGACAGGGATAGAAACGGCACCGTGGGGTGCGCTGCGGTGAGGATTCACAGCCCACAGAGCCCTGAAAGGGGTCCTTACGCCCAGCCCAGCGCACTGGGGGACGGCAGCGGGACCGGGAAGGGAGCTGGGGCAAAGTTTGCCCCCAGGGATGGATGAAGCAGCTTGGCTGGGAGAAGAGGCGAGCTCTTCTGATGGGAATAGGGCCGAGCGCAGGAGGCCAGCTGGAAGAAATGGTGGGGCTTCGCAGCCCCGGGGCGCACGCAGATCTCCCCTAGGACCCACCTCGGTCAGCAGGAGGCAACACCACCCCCCCGTGATGTTACACCGCTCGGGGGGCTCTGAAAAACCACCGAGTGCCAAGAGCCCCCAGCGGCCGCCTGGTCCCCAGCCCCGGGGGGCAGGACGAGAGGGAGGGGAGAGCCCGGCACATGCAGCAGGGGATGCCCGAGCTCCAGCTCTCGGAAACAGTGAATAGAGTCTTATTCAGGCTGATGTAAAACACTGTTAAAACACACAAAAATCCTTTGAGTAATGGGCGAGCGGGAAAGAGGCATCTATAATTAACAGTAACTGTTCGAGACGGTCGCTGCCCAGAGACGTGTACTGTGCAAAACCACTTGAAAAGGCCCCGTCTGAAAGGCGAAGCCTGGGGTTTTTCAAGAAGCCCGTCATGTAACGATCCTGGCCCTTCCAAAATAATTCTGCCATATTAAAAAAAAAAAAAAAAAAAAACACCAAACCTCAGCCTAATCGCCCTGCAGCGCTGGGACTGGAGAGCTCTGAGGAGAGGGGAAGGGAAGCGCAACCGGCTTCCAATTAGAGCCTCGTTAGAAAGGAAAGCTGGGGAGCTATTAGGGAGCGGGCCAGGGGCGAGCCCAGCCGAGCTGGCTGCTGCTGGAGTGGGAGGGCTGTCCCCACACACAGCCCTGCCCCTCGTCCCCCTCGGTGGGCACAGGGGGCTGAGCAGAAGGACGAGAGGTGGGCGCGCTCGTCGGAGCCCCCCGGGACGTCCCGGTGCCGCGGGGAGATTTGGGGATGCTCGTGGAGCCGCCAGGAGCTCTGGGATGGGAGAACAGGGAGCTGGAGAGGGGATGGGAAATAGGGTCTGGGGGCTTTGGTGCCACTTGGCGTGGGTGCCTGCAGCACAGGTTCGGCCGCAGCATCCTCTGGCTTCATCAGCTGGGGCTCTAATTGCCCCCCGTGGCTGCAGCCTGGCCCCGGGGGCCGGGCAGGAGGCACAGTGCCCGGAGCAGCCTCCCCTTCCCACCCCACGGCCTGGGACCCATCCAACACAAAGTTAATTTCTAACCATGGGTAACCACCGATGCCCGAGCGGGGATGATTTATCCCCTATCTGCCTGGGTCGGATTTATGAGCCACACATCCCTTAGGCTGCGATAAAGGCCATGTCTGTGCTCCTCGGGCCCCCCCCCCATGCCCGTAGCCCCTCCGTGCGGACTCGCCGCCCCCCCTCACCCCATTGACAAGCCTTCCCCCGGTGCGGAAACCTGACAGCCCACAGAAGAACAGTAAACAGCAGAGAAAATAACACCCGCTGGAGGCCAAGCTGAGACGCGCCGGCCGGGGAAGCCACAAATGGTTCCTGCTTTCGGGACCTGCTGAGGAAAACAGAGTGGGACGGACCCCGGGCTGCCGGCAGATTTGGGAAGGGGCGAGGGGAGCTGCTATTAATAGGAGAGGCAGGGCAGAGCCGGGCTGGACGATGCCACGGCTGTGCCGAGGATGGGCGCGCGGCGAGGACAGGTCCCCGCGGCACCAGGCAGGGAGAGCAAAGAGGGATTCACCCAGCTGGCGGAAAATTCCTCGGCACAGCGTGAAGCTGGGGGACTCGGGGACCAAAAGCAGGGCCCGGTGCTGCCACACTTCCCCGCGCTGATAGCGGCAGCCCCGGTGAGGGAGAGAAGAGAGCCTTGTTCTGGGGCCAAGACTAAGGCGATTCAGTGCGCCGCTCCCCTGAGGTTTCTCGGGTGAAACCTGGCTCTGTAATGGCTGTGTCTGTAAAACGTATGGAAATGCCCATAAAAACCGGTATCAAATGCTGTATGGATATATGTGGATGTATGAAATGAGGGGCACGGGGGGGGGAATCGGGGCAGGCCGGCTCCCTGCGAGCCGTAAACACGCCCCGGTGAGAGGCAGAGAGGGCAGCAGCCCCCAGGAGCCTGCAGACGGGTCGGCGCTGCCCGGAGCCAGGGGAAGGGTCCCACGGCTCCGGCTGGGGCACAGCACCGTGGGGCACGGCCACCTGCACCACGGGGTGCCACCGGGACACGGGGACCTCGCTGCGGGGACAGAGCCCCTCGCCAGGACTCCCCGGCACCCCAGAGCCTCGCTGAAGGGTGCGGGGCAGGCTGGAGAGGGGAGATGCACAACGGGCTCCAGGGTGGGGAGAGCAAGGCAGAGCAGCGCCACGCAAAGATTTGGGGGTTGAAAGGCTGGGGAAGGGGATGTGTCAGGGAAATGTGGGCACAAGAAGATGGCACGGCACCACTTTGAGCAAGCAACTTCTGGTTTTAGTCCAAGGGCACCCGCACCAAATACAAAGCACGTGTGCAACCCCAAATGGGCAGAGCTCGAGAGGTGTGCCCGCAGCACGAGGAGCTCTCGGGGTCTCTGCTTGGCATTCACAGCCCCACTGCCATCGGCACCCTGCTGTGGGAAGCTGCCAGGAGCCAGGTGAGACCCCACGACCCTCTACAGCTGGTTCGCCTTTTCCTACAACCCCATGACTCCGAGAGCTGAGGTGGATACAAAAACACCAAATATCAACAGGCTTCGCAGCAAGATGATAAATAAATAGGCAAAGAGCGACCCTTGCCAGGGATTAAGCAATAAATCACGGGAGCAGCTGAGCCGTGGCAGGTTGCTGTCACCGCTGATGTTTGCTCCCTGCACAGCACCGAGCAGCACCCCGCTGGCTCTGCTCCTTCATCCCTTGCCCCAGGCACGTCCCTGCTCCAAACCCACACTGTCAGGGGACAGGCAGCATCTCAGGGGACAAGGGCTGATGCTCAGCGATGGGGGAAAGCTCCCCTTTCACCCCACTGCGTGACAGCTGCAACGTGCCTCTGGCTGTGCCGCTGATGGGCACAAAGCGCCTCCGCACGGCACGGCGCTGGCGTCTGCCCTGCTGCTCGGGAGCATCCCCGCCACGGAGGCTGCAGCCAGGGCGAAGCAGGGGCAGGGGCAGCGGGGCTGCAGTGCCTGGGACGCAGAGATGCAGCGCACGGGTGCAGAAATGCAGCACGTGCAGGCAGGCGCAGCGCACGGATGCGAAGGGGCAACACGGGGATGCAAATGCAGCACGGGGATGCAGATGCAGCACGGGAGCCACCCCGCAGCCCCACGCAAGCAGCTCTGCAGGCCACCAGCCTCGTGCTAGGCGATGGCAGGGCGCCATCTGCCGCGTCGCTGTCACACGCCGTGCACCCTGCGTCCCCAGAGCCAGCGGCAGAACCCAGCTGAGCCCGGCTGCATCGCACGGGGGACACGCAGCATGGGTGGATTTGCCATCAGCCACCTCCCCGCAGCTCGCTGGCACCCAGGCACCCGCTTCCCAGCAGCGTGATGAGGACACGAATGCCACCAGCCTGCCTCCTTTGGGCTCCAAGCCCCCAGCTCCGAGCTGGGGGTGCCCCGGGCCACTTGTGGCCCCCTGGTGAGGCCGGTGGCCCCGGTAGCCACAACGCAGCGGTCCCCGGGCACGGCAGCAGGCTCCTGCACCCAGCCGGTGCAGCGTGAGGTCACACCCAGGCCTGTGAACCCCGGGCAGGCACAGGAGGAACCTTCTAGTCGCACAATTACTATATTATGTAGCACTAATAAAAATAAAAATAAAAAAATAAAAAAAAAATAAAAAAAAAAGAAGAAGGGGGGGGGTAGGGGGAGGGCTTGAAGTTTTTCTTAGTGCCACATAGTAAAGTATTTATAGAAATCCAGGCGTGAATGGGCCGCTCACAGGCCACACTCCTCCTCGGCGTCAGGATCTCCAGGAATTATTCAGTGCAGTCACATTGTTGTATTCACCCCGAGATTGAGCTTAATTACAGACACGCGGGCGAACAGGCTGTCAGTGTTCCAGCCTCGCCGGCACAAGGGCGACTGAGCTGCCTTTAATGGACCCATTTTTAAAAGGCCCAGGGTTGAAATAGCGGCGGGGGGAGGTGGGCAGGGGGGCTGCGGGGATGGGGAGGGGACGCGGGGCTCTGGGAGAGGCACGGGGAGAGAGGGGGGACGAGGGGACGGGGCTGGGATGCTGGGGAGAGGACGGGGCGGTGGGCACGGGGTTGGAGCATCCGCTGCGAGCGGGGTGGCTGATCCCTTTGGAGACCCAGAGGAGCTTCCCGAAGGAAAAAAAAAATAAAATAAAATAAAAAAAGGGGGCCGGGGAGGGCTCCCAACTTATTACAGAGCAGGGTATAAACAGAACAAATAAATATAGAGCTGCTTTATTACAAGGCTGGCCAGCTCTGGTGGCTGGCTGATTACAGGGCAGGCTGCTCCAGCGCTCCCCGAGCCCAGACCTCAATAAAGGCCAGATTGGAGCTGCCTTTTTGCCCCTTTACAAGCTCGGCGCGCTCCCGCCCGTGCCGCTCAGCTCCTGCGCGCCGCCGGCCGCCCCCGGGGCCCGCTGGCAGGGCGCAGTGGACGCGGCAGCGGGGGAGAAGCAAAGTTTAAACAAATAGTGAGTAAGCGATGAGCAGGGGCAGGCGGGATCGGCGGCCTGGCGGGCAGGCACTAAAAATACAGCTTATTTTCCGAGGGAGCCTGCGACGTCCCAAATTGGCGATCGAAAAAAAAAAAAAAGAAAGAAAAAAAAAGCCATAAGCGTTATAGATCCATCCCGGGGGCGGCGGGGGGGAAAGACCCAAGAACAAGGAAAGAAAAACACCCTGATGAGTAAGACGCACAGCGTGACGTACGCAGACACCCCGGGACGGAAAGGCGTGAGCCTCCTGCGCACCGGTGCTCGGCGGGGATGGATGCTGCCAGCCCTGCTCGCCTCTGCTCTCCTCTTTTCCCCCCCCGGGGCCGAGGGCACTAACCTCCACACGCACACCTCTTCCCAGGGCTCAAAGGGCGCTTTGTCTCCCCACCCGGGCTCCCAAGCCAGCGGCGCAGCCCCGAGGGCTCCCGCGACCACCTCGGTGCTGAAGCCCTGGCGCCCGGCGCCAAGCCCCCGGCGTGCCCACAGCTGCTGAGGGAGGGACGGGGAGCAGCACGCCCGTGGGGCTGCGGGCCCGGGAGGCTTCAAAGGAGCTGATTTAGTATTGTTCCACCTGCCCTGAAACGGGCGCTTGAGCGAGGGATGGAGGTTGCCTGGGGTCACCCTGGCGCTGAACAGAGCCCTCATAGGATGGGGAAGGAGAACGGGGCTGCTTTGGGATGAGGCGGCTCCGCTTGGGCACCCCAACCACCGAGGTCCCCATGGTGCCTTGGTCCCAGGGCGTGAGTTTGGGAGAAAAGGCAGAGCTGGCAGGGAAAGCAGGCACTGCTCCCAGCTCTTTGGTGGTGTGCAAGGCTCCCCTCCCCAGAAGCATCACAGTTTCCTCAGGGACCCCAGCCCCACACCCTGCCCAGCAGCACGGCTCAGCCACGGGGCTCGGAGTGCCTCCAGCCAGCCCCCTCCTCATGACACCAGCCGCCCCAAAATCCCCAGGGAGATGGGATGGAGCCTGATCCCAACCCCGTGGGGTTAACAGGGACAGCGGGGAAGCTCCACGGGGCGAAGCAGGAGGCAGCAGAGCCCCACATCTCCCACGGGGTGGCACCCACCGTGCACACCGAGGCACCTGCCACCCTTGGGTTTCTTCTGCCGCCCTCCGCCTTCACCTGCACCGACGGCGCTGCCCGGGGCCGGGGCTATCGCAGGGTGAGCCCGGGGCAGCCGGGGCCATCACGGCACCCCCCCTGCTGCCTCCCCAGCCGGAGAGAGGAAAACGTCCCCCCGCGAAGGGCAGCTCGTGCGGAAGCTGTTCGCATCCCGTAGCACGAGCCCGGCGGGTGAGGAGCAGGGCAGCCCCCGGGTCGCCGGGTTATCGGATGATAACAAGGCAGCACAGCCCGAGCACGCGACTTCCAGCAATGCAAGGCTGCTTCCTTTGTTTTGGGAAAACAAGAGGGGGGCCAGACCTTCTCTGGCACGTTCTTGCCCGGCCTGAAGCTGCCCCCCGCTTGCACCGGCTCCCATCCCAGCGCGGTGGCCGGAGGAGGAGGAGGCCGGGGCCAATCTTCGCCCTTTCCACCTTTCCCACTGCCCGTGCTGAGGCTCGGGGAGGCCGGGATGGCCACGGGGGACCCTACCAGCATGGGGTCATCTCCCCAAAATCCCAAATGCAGGGCGAGCCCGTTACCAGCACCGGGAGCAGGACAGGGCACGGGGACCCTCTCCGTACCCCTCGCTCCCCAGACAGCTCCATGGGGCTATGGGAGCCCCCCCACACACCCCTTCCCCAGCGGAGGAGGAGGAAACATAATAAGCAAAATAAAATTTATAAGCCAGGTGGTAATTACAGCGTGGCTACAAAAGGCTGCCTCCTCAGGGCCATCATTATGTGGCTAAATTTAACGCCCTGCGTCCCAGGGCTCTGAGCATCCACACAGACGCCGGCTCCTGCTACCTTCCCTCCGTGCCGGCCAGGGCAGCTCAGCTGAACGGCAGCCAAGAAAGCCATAAAGCAGGTCAGAACTTTTTTAATAGTCTATTTACCAAGATGCTGTTTTTACTGCCGAGGTTTCTCTCGTTTTATCTCTGGCTTTTTTTTTTTTTTTTTTTTTTTTTTTCCCTTCTCTCCCTCTTTTTCCCCTGACTCCCGAACAGACTGGGCTGTATTTTCTGTTTTAGGTTCCTCTCTCTCACTTGCTCTGAATACTATTTTCAGAACTCTAATTTTATATGGCAAGTCCCTTTTTTTTTTTTTCTTTCCCTTTTTTTTTTTTTTTTTTTTTTTCTTTTTGGTAAATATTTGCCATGACTAAGCCAGGACACATCCCGTTTAAAAGGCTCCCATCCCACAAAACATCAGCCCCTTTAATGACATGAATCTCATTAGCTCTCCCCATGAAAAGAGGTATAGAAAGGGAGCATCCCTCAGCCCCTCTGAGTTCCTGTATCTGCACAGACGTATATTTAGCCATGTGTACCCTACAGTCACAGGAGGGGACAGTCTGGGCACACGCACACCACCCCATTCAGACAGAGGGACCGAAAGCGGGGGCCCCTGGGGCAGGCTCTGCGGCCAGTGGGTTTTGGGATATCCGTCTGTCTGGGATGGGGCTGGGAAGGCTCTGGGCCCCGCAGGGGTTGAGCCGGGCCCTGGGAGCCCGTGGCCAGGCACAGGGGAGCCTCAGAGCCCCTCCAGGTTGGGTTCTGGGCACCTTTGGGGGCCCTTTACGTGCCCAAGAGGCAGGTCCCAGCGGAGCCCAGGTCCTCAGCCCATGGGCTGGGTCTAGCAGCGGGCTGTAGATGTTGCAGCAAGCAGAGTCCCCAAGAGCTCGGGCTCTTCCAGCCTTCCTCCCAGCGCACACAGCCTCGATCTTAATTAATCCGAGCCTCCTTCCATAGCAGCATCCTCAGCTGGCGGTCCCGTGCACCCCGCTGCCCCTTGGGCGTCTTCGACTCTACCCGGGCATGGGCACCTCTACTTAACGGGGTTATTCCTTCCTCAGCACGGCCAGCCCTTCCTCGGGGTGGGCATCCCTCCCTGGGGTGGGCATCCCTCCCTCAGCACGGTCACGCTTCTTCTCAACTCATGCTCTCGACGGCTGCCTGGTGCCAGAGGGGGAACCCCCAGGAGGTGCCCACGGCTGCCATCTCCCCCCCAGAGTCTGAAAGCAGCAGGAGGGGTCCGTGGAGAAGAATGGGGATGTCCATGGAGGATAACGGAGACCTTCACGGAAAGGAATTTGCTCTCTCTTCCCCAAGGCTCTGCTTTCTCCCCATTCCTAGCTCACGCAGGTTACGGTGCTGCTCCTCCCTGCCCTGCCGGTGCCAGGAGTGTCCCAGCACGGTCTCCTCCTCCTCCTCCCACCAGACCAGGTGTGCAAGCTGTGCAAACACATCTTTGAGCCCCACAGCTGGGCTCTCACCTCCCCATGGGTGCTCCTCCATATTTTGGGGGAGATTAGCAAGAGGAACAACCCCCGGCGGGCTGCAGAGAGCAGCGCCGGGCAGCGGCCGGCATCGCTGCAGGCACCGTGCCGATGGCGCAGCGCCCGCTTCCCAGCCCAGAAATAAACCAGCTGCAATTCCACTTTCCCCTTCTTTTCCTCCAGATTGACTTAAAGATTCAGTTGAGGCATTGCCAACACCACCAAGCGCAGCCGAGCCCGGCAGCCGAACGGTAACAGAGCCACACCGGCTGCGCGCTTTGGGGTCCTCTCCGCCCCACAGGGCCACGTCCCCAAACTTCTCCACGATCCGGAGCACTGGAAGAGCCAAGACACGTGGGGAGAGTCCCACCTGCCCGAGCACATGGCTCCCAGAGCCGGGGCTCTTTCTGGCAAAGCACAGCCGTGCCGAGCGTGGAGCTGCACCGGGCTGGAGCACGTGTGCCGCGAAGGGCTCCGCGCTCCCCCCTCCCCGCACACGGCAGCCAACATTAATTCATTAACAGTCCCATTAACACCCAGCTGTGGTTTCCCCCCAAACTCAGGCAGGGACCCGCTCCCCTGTGACAGCTGCTGACAGGCCAAGTTTCCACGTTCAGCCCTTCTGGAGTTCTGTATAAAAATAAGTGGTGCTTTTTTAAAAAGGAAAACTCTATTTCCCCTCTACGCACACCCGCACGCGCGCGCACACGTGCAGAGCTCACGGCAGGAATTTGCTCAAATTTCCCCCACCCACAAACACATCTCCTTTGGCCGGAGACCAAACGTGGGCATTCGGAGCCCAAAATAGCCCTTTTTTTTCAGCACCCAGGACGCAAGGAGCTGGCGTTAGCCTGAGCAGGGCCAAACGGCGCTCCCGCTCCCCGCCGCCCCCGGCACTGCCGGGCTTTGCTGTGCCACATGGGGCCTGATCCTGCCCCACCAGCCCGCGTCAGCCTCTGCACCCTTCCCGTTGTCACCCCTTCGGGTTCTGACTTTTGGCCAGGGCCTCATCCAGCATCCCCAGCGCTTTCCGAGGAGATGCCCTCCCGGGCTGTGCGCGTCCTGTTTGGTACCCAGTTTTGGCACCCGGTTGCTCTTTTCTCCTTTCCTGCTTCTCCTCATCTCCTCAGGCAGCCGTGAGCACCAAGGAGATGCCCGGATGAGCACCCCAAAATCCCGCTGCCTATTGTCCCCGTTGCTCATCCTCATCTTTCCCAGAGCACCGTGAGCACCAGGTGATGCTCAGGGGGCAACCCCGGCCGGTCCAGGAGCCCTGGACCACGCAGTGCTTCCAAAGAGCCCAAATCCGTGCCCTAACTCACCCAGCTGCACCCCGGGCACCCCACTTGGGTACTGGGGGAACTGGAACCAGCCCCCTGGGGCTGCCACTGGGAAATCATGGGACGGAAACCTCCAGGAAACACAGCCCCAGGCTGCGATCAGAGCAATGGGTGTGCTGCCTCGGGTGTGCTGCTAGCAGGGCAGCTCCAGCTCCCCGGAGAGGGCAGGGCAAGGGCCATATATCTCCCAAATACCTGGCCGCTAGCAAAACGCCCCGCATCCCTTTGATACAGAGGTGTTGGGCTCGCCGAGAGCCCTATAACTCCTCGTGCCTTTAAATAGCAAAGCTCACAAACGCCCCACAGGGCCCGGTGTCTATAAGTTGTCTATATATTTGTGTACACACACACACACACACAACACACAGAGATTTATTCGTGTTTTCAGAGCGGTTCAGGAGACATTCCAGGACGAAATTCCAGCCGGCGCTGGAGCCAAGAACATCAGTCGCCCCGGCGCACGCTGCCCCCTCTGCCTGCGCACACACTAAATACGGAAAGGGAGAGGTATAAATAGGCAGAGAAATACATGAATGGCCCTGTTTCCTCACGCAGATAAATAGTACACAAAGGTCCGAGCCGAGAGGGAGCAGGCAGCCTCAGGAATGCTCTGGCTTTGCCGGGGCGTGCGCCCTTGGGGGCAGGATGTGCCCCTAGGCGCACAACGGCCCCAGGTGCTGCTGGCACCACTGGCACAGAGCACAGGGGCATCAGATAGGCAAGGAGCAGCTCCCCAAATGCCAAAATAAAAGGCCACCTTGTTCTCCTCCCCAGATGGTCCTTTGCTCCTCGGTGCCGCTGCCACCTCCTGAGCTGCGGGGCTGGGAACGGAGCTGCCACGACGGAGCACAAGGGCAGGCGATGCCCACGCAGCATCCCCCCACCAGCAGCCCCCTTCTTTTCCCAAATCTGCCCTTAATTCGGCCGCGGTGAGCTCGGTCGGGATGCGGGGCCAGGAGCAACCACGGGGCCGAGAGCCCCAGCACGTGGCAGCGGGGCCGGGGGCCGCCGGGGCGGGGGGCTCGCCCCTCACAAGGCGCTGCAGTCGCTCCGCTTTCCGGAGGGGGAAGGGGCTCTCCCCCTTCAATGCCGCCGTTTGAGCTGGGGCCTGGCACGGGCTCAAACCACCGCTGGCTGACACGAGATCAATCATCCCCCGCGCGCTCGGTGCCCACGCACGGGCTGGGGCCGCTGCCGCACCGGAGGGGCTTTTGGGCCCCTCTGCCTGGTTGAGGTGACGCACGGCACGGCACGATGGCACGCGGTGGCACTGCGTGGCATGGCGAGGCACGGCACGGCACGGCGGAGCATCGTGTGGCACTTCACAGCGTGCCATAACACGGCGCAGAGCAGATGAGGAAGCCCCCATCACGCCAAGGAGGGCCTGGCAGTGCTGGCCGGACCCTCCACCCCCCAAACAAGCCACCAGGTGATGCCCATCCCCGGGGCAGGACGGGCAGATGGAGCAATCGGCCCCGCTGCAGGGGGGGGTTTGTTCCTTGCCCACGGTCTGGGCGCTATTTCGGGCAGCCCGCTGCCCCGGGGCGCCCGTTGCCAGGCTGGTTTTAGCAGCGTGCAGCTCCACTGACTCACTGCTTGTGTAAGCGGGCTGTGGTTGCCGGCGGCAGCCCAGAAAGCGCGCCCTGGCCGCAGCCCCCCTCACCTGCTTGTGCCTAAGCAAAGAAATAAATAAAGCCACACCGCCGCCCGCCACATGCCTCCGCGGCAAACACGTGGGGAGGGCCCGGTGCCCACGCAGCGGCCGGCCCCCAGGCAGCACTGGGTGCCCGCATTCACCCCAAAATGCTGCTCTGCCCAGCGCCTGGGAAGTGGGATGCTGTGCTCTGTCCCCGTGCACCCCTCGGTGCCGGCTTTTGCACGATGACGAGCGCGATGCCGAGGTTTGGCTGCGCCCGTGGGCTTCCAAGCATCATCCCAAGAGCCAGCCCCGTGCTCCCAGCTCTGCTCCCAGCCCAGCCTGCCTGGCTTTTGCAGAGCCGTGGCCACCACCAGCCCCTTCCCACCCCGTGCCCTGCACCACGCGCGCGAGCCCCGTCCCCGCGCCCCCACACCGCGCCCGTGCTGCCAGCTTTGCTCTAGCCCGGTGGCAGCCGCGGAGCCGCAGCTACCTTGCGCTAATTAAAACCATCCCTGGCTGGAAGGAGCCAAAAGGCCGCTTCCCCCGCCGCCGCCCCACCGCACGGGGCTGGCGTGGGTTTGCGGGATGGACGCCGTCCCCGCCCTGCCCACCGCGCGCGGCCCACCGCTGCCGTCACCCGCGGGCAGACGGCGGCTGCTCCTCTCCCCGGGCTTATTTTTAGCTCCCGTTAAAAGGGAGAGGCAGCACCGTGCGGGCAGGCAGAGCGCAGGCAGGTGCCGGGCTGCACCCAGCGGCACCGGGCAGGAGGGAGCCGGTGGCCCCTTTGGGCACCCACCTGCGCCCTTGTCCCCTGCGGGATGGGGACGGGCGCCCGGCTCCCCCCAGCCCCGGGAGGGAACAATGAGCCGGGGGCGCTGACCCCCCGCTCCCTGACGTCAGCCCCACCGCCCCACCAGCCCCAACCCCGGGGCTCCTGCTCGCCCTCGGGCGCGCTGGAAGCCGGTGTTTGTTTGTCTTCCTCTCCAGCGTGGCTTGTTTTGATGGCACATCCTCCTCCTCGCCGGGCCAGGCCGACCCGTGAACCTTCCACGTCCTGTTTGCCGGGGCCCCGAGCTGCAAGCCAAGTGCACGGGGCGGCCGGAGGTGCGGGGAGCATCCACCCCGGCGCGCACAGGCCACGGGAGATAAAAATACACGGGGTGAAGCATCCTGGGGCGAGGGGGCTATATTTGAACCGATCGTATCTGCGAGGTTATCCCAGAGGTTTCGATTGCCGCACGGCCGGGCCAAAGCAGCCGACACATCTGGTTCAGCGGCGGATGTGCTGGGGAACCCGTGCTGCTCCTGGGCACCTCGAGGGTCACAGCTCACAGGGATATCCAGGGACAAATTGGCCTGGAGGTGCTGGGAGGCGCTGAGCCCTCTCTGGCTGCCTGCTCTTCCCCTCCCGCACGAGCCCCCCGGGCTTGCCAATAAAAGCTGCCGGCTTCGCCTCGCCTCGCGCGCGGCCGCCGCTCTCCCTCCAGCGCTGCCCGAGCCCAGGCAGCTGCTCAGAAGTGAAGCCTTGCCAAAAAAACGGCGTGTGTGAAAGCGCCGTTTCCTAAACATATAAATATTCCCAGGGCTTTGCTGGAAAACTCCCCGCGATTAGTTAAAACGCCCTGGACGAGAGAGCGACGGCAGGCCCCGCGAAAGGGCATGTGGAAGGCGAGCGGGAGGGCTCCCGGCGCACGGCCTTTCCTCTCTCCACGGGGGATGAGAGCTCGGTTTGGGAAGCGGAGCTTTCCCGAGCTGGGAGCGAAGCAGCAGAGCCCGATCCTGCATCCCGCCAGCCTCGTGCTCGCTGCTCCTGTCATCAAACATCTGCAGCTTGCATGGCGGGGAGGGAAGGGCTGGGAGGACGAGCCGAGCTCTCCTCTGACCTCCCGGCCGCGGCTGTCTAACCACACGCACCCCAATATCTTGGTTCTCTTCCCAGCGGGCTCCCGGCCCGCTTTCGGAGACATCAAGGGATGGAGAGGCAACCGCTGCCCTTGGGAGCGCGTCCCAGTCGCTAATCGCCCTCGGAAGCAGAACCATGTGCCTGCGACCTCGCTGGAAATTGCCTGGCTCCGGCTCGCAGCGCCTGGCTCGCCTCCTGCCGCTCTCCGCCAGATGAAAGGCAGCCCTTCGCTCCCCGGCGTTTTCTCCTCGCACACCACAAGCGGGGCGCCTCTCGGTTTTCCTTCTGATAAGCCAGACGCAGCTCTTCCCTTCCAAGCCCTCCCTGCTGCCGGGCTCTCAGCTCATTGCTGTGACTCCGCGCTCGTTGCCCGGCGTCTTTTTGAGGACCCAGGCACGGGAAGGGGGTGGCAGCCTACCCAGCGCCCCGCTCAGAGGGACCCCTGCCCCTCCAGCCCCTCTTGCAGCTCGCCAACCGAGTAGAAAATGGCACAGCGGCCCCAAAACACCTGCCCGTTTCACAGAGCTAATTAGATCATCTAATCAAATCTTCCACGGGAGCCACCCTCATCCTTCCAGCACCAGCACGGGAACATTTACCCAGCACTTCTGCCGCGTCTGCTTCAGTATCCATCATCTCACCACCTCCAGCTGCTAATGGGCTTAGCCCTTCCCCGCACTTTGGGGTTTTCTCCTAACGCACGCAATGAAACCCTTTCCTCCCGTCCTTCGCCGTGATGTTTCCCCGCCGCCTTTAGCTTCTGTTATCCATTTTCTACACTTCATAATTTCTAATTTATATTGATTGCTATCTGCTCCCGCTCTCCCATTTGTTATAAACTGCTCTTTTATTTCTAATTGCTACCTTCACTTCGCCGCTGAACCAGAACGGGCTTTCGGCCAGCGCTGCCCTCTTTCTTGATTGTGGAATTGTGGCTTTTTGTGGCTTCTGAGATTCTTCTCAAAGAGCTCACAATTTTCATTCACATTTTTCTATCTAAACGTTTCCTCCTAGCTGATTTCACTCATAATTTCCCCCTGCTTTGGGAAATTAGCCCTTTCAAAGCACAGAGGATATAAATTACTGTTTAGGAATGTCCTTTCTTTGCCCAGGGTGAATGTAATCTGGTCGTGATCATCGGTCCCTAGGCAACCTCCCAGTTCCAGGCCAGCAATGAATTCATCTCTATCCATCATAACCAAGGGGGGAGCGAAAGCTGCCCGTGCTGGACGCCTCTCCTGTAAGAGTGGGACCATCTCTGGTTTTCAGAAGCCCTGCAGGCAGCTGGCTGTGCACAACCAGTGAGCATTGCCCCTCTCCAGCCGAGTCCAGCCACCCCCCAGTGCTCCCCATCCAGCCCAGCACGGCACGCACTGGGGCTACTGGTGCCAGCTCTCCTTACCCTGGCCATGAAGCTCTGCAGAAACAGCTCCTCCTGGAAGGGCTCTGTCCTCAGGCGGTCTGCAAGGGAGAGCGGGGATCAGTCCATGCAGGGCTGGCCAGACCCCCCAGCCCACCCTCACCTTCCCCAGCCCACGGGGACTCCCTTCAAGCTGCTCCTCCATTGCAGCCCTGCATCCCCAGAGCCTGGTTTCTGCCCTGGCAGAGGGTGGTGATCAGATTTTGGTGCCTTCTCCCAGCTTCTGGAGCAGGACAAGGCCCAACCACTGTTACCCCTCGCTCTGCCTCATTCAGAGCATCACTTTTACCCCGTCACTGCAAAGATGCTGTCTGGAGAAGCACCTGGCCAGCAAAGGGATGAGAGAAACGTGAGATGCCCACCAGCATCACTGGGGCAGCTCCAGTGCCTCTGGCCACCCTCGGGGATGGGGGACACCTGGGGGACGGCAGGACCACGTCCTACAGCAGGGGGGCTTCTGCCTGCCCATCCCTGCTGGCAGCACGGGGCTGTGAGCTGGACGGGGGCCCGCGCACACAGCTGTGCTTCCCACAGCACGGAGCTGGGAGCCTCTGGTTGCTCTCCAGGAGCTGCTGCCTGCGGGAAGGAGCCTGACTCGGCTCCAGGGCCAGCCCCCGCTGGCATCGGCGCAGGCTCCTGGGGAGCAGCCAGGTGCTCTCAGCAAAGCGGAGAGCCCCTTGGCGACTCCCCAAATCCTCCGGCTACCGGTCAAGGGCCGCTCCTCCCCGTGCTCTCCCCCCCCCCAGGGGCTGCTCCCCAGCCTCCTGGCTACCGGAGCAGCTGGAGATGAAACACAAGCCCGGCTGGGTGATAGCCAGGGGGAGCAGCGCATGCCAGCTCGCTGCTGGCTCCGCGCTTGGCCCGGGCGTCCTTCCTCACCTCTGCTCAGGGCGGCCCCGCTCTCCCTGTAGTCCTCGATCTCAGCATCCTTCTGGAGCAGCAGGGAGCTCAGCTCCTGCACCTGGTGCTGCAGCGCCAGGCTCATCCGAATCAGGGGCCGCACGAGGTGGCGGGACACCTAGGGGGGGGTCCAAAGGTGTGAGGAGGGAGGCAGGAGGCTGCAGGACACAGCCCTCCGTCCCCAGCTTCACAGCCAGGGGCTGCAGCAGGGGAAGAGCCCAGCAAGGACAGGGTGCGGTGGCAATGCCCCCCAGACCCCTTGGGATGCAGCAGGAGGCAGAAAGCCCCCCTATACATCCCCCCCAACCCTCAGCAGGCCCACCCAAATCCTCCCCACGGCTCTGTGCACCCCAAGCCACGTTCCTACCCAGGGAACAGGCAAGGCCGGGGGAGAAACCAGGACCCGAGACGCCCCACTGCAGCTGGAGGGAGAGGAGAAACCCTCCCAAGGAGCTGAAACCAAAAGCAGGAGGGGGTCCCCCGCGAGGGCTCAGGCAAGATACAGCCCCCCATTGCAGCCCACCTCCTCCCAGACCCCACAGCCGCCCCCTGCCCGCTCCCCCCGGCCCGGGAGCCCCGCGGAGCCCTGGTTTTGGCTGCGGGGCCGGGACGCGGCGCGTTACGGCGGGTGCCGGGCGCCCTCTGGTGCGCGCAGGGCGCACGGCCCCGGGGGGCCCGGAGCCCTCCCGGGGAGGGTCTCGGGGGGCCGGGAACCCTCCCGGGGATGGGCCCCGGGTCTGCAGGCTCGGTCCTGGCCACCCTGGGGTGCAGCCCGGTGGGGTGCTCCTAGGGGTGCTCCTAGGGGGGGGCGGCTCTCCTGCTGGGGCACCAGCGAGCGGAGCTGGCACCGGGCACCTTCCCCAAGCCCCCGCAGGGGAAGGTGCCCTCATCTCACCATCTCCACGGGCGCAGGGCAGCAGTGGAAGTCCCAGTAGAAGGGCAGGCCCGAGAGCTCGCTCTTCAACCTCAGGCTGAGCCCGCCGGCGGTGCGCTGGCAGGAGAAGGAGGTGGCGGGGTCGGGCTGGCCGGCCAGCAAGGGGGACATGAGGTTGGCCAAGCGGTGCAGGAAGGAGGAGACGTGGGCTGTCAGCCGCTTGTTCAGCTCCTGGGAAAGGCAAAGCGAGGCGTTTAGTGGGGCTCTGGGGAGCTGAACCCTGGCAAACCCCGAGGTCTGGGTGGTGGGCAGGGTGTGGAGGTCCCCGCTAGCACAACTCCCCACCACGTGCCACACGGCGGGCTGGGAGCCAAGGCAGCTTTGTTCTGACCTCCTGCTGGAGCTGGGAAAGCTGCTTCCCATCCAGCCCACGAGTGAAACAAGCCCGCAGGGCACGCACAACAGCCCGGCCGTGCTGCAAGGAGGAGGGCGCAGGGGGACGGTGCAGGGGCGCAGCCACACGGGGCCTGCCCGTGAGGGGTGCGTGCACCCCAATCCGACAGGACCCGAGGGTCGCTGTGCCAGCAAGCAGTTTGGGCCGGGCCGCCAGCTGGTGTGAGGAGGAAAGGAGGTCCCTGGACGTCCCAGACACTCACCTTGGACCTTTGCCCCACGGCCTCCGCGTCGGCACTCTCGTACCAGACGCTGCTGAGGTCGGAGAGCAGCAGGACGTAGCCAGCGTCCCCGAAGCAAGCTTTGGCAATCAAAGCGCACTCGCCAAAGCAAACAGAAGCCCAGGGCTGGGTCAGGAGCCTGCTCTCCAGCTCCTCGGAGCCCTCCATCTGCAAGAGATCAAACAGGTCTCTGCCTCACCCCCCGCCCCCTCTGTGGCGTGGCCTCACGGGGACCCTCGGTCCCCGTGGCCCCCTCTGTGATGCCAGCCCCCCTCCCCACAGCCCGGGGCCACCCAGCTCTGCTGGGACAGGCGTTTCGGGGAGCAGGGTGCAGGCAGCTCCCAGCCCAGCTCAGCACAAGCCCCCCTGCAGCCCGCAGCACCCTGCTCTGCCTGGGGGGAGCGGGTTCCCCGGAGGGGTTTTTGGGCACCGGGGCTCCGCGGGTGCTGTTACCCGAGGAGAAGAGGAGCAGGCAGCCCGGAGCCGTGGGGAGACGGCTTTGCAGAGCCGAGCGAGGCCGTGCCGGAGGCGAGGGGCAGACTACAGCTCCCAGCAGGCTGCTCTCTTCCGCGCCGAGAGCGGCCGGGGCACGCCGGGACGCGCAGCGCCACGCTGCTCACCGGCACGGGGAAATGGGAACGGCTCCCCGGGACGGTCAGGGCCTGGATGCGTGGCCGTGGGGCAGGAGAGGGGCCTGTGGCAGCTCTAAAGCTGCCCAAAAAGATGTGGGGAGCGGCCCTTCCCCGCTTTGGCTTGCGCTGCTGCTGTTAAGGAAGGGCTTGGGGGGGTGCACGGGGAGCTCCATCCCTCGTGGGGTGGACACGGTGCTCCTGGCTGAGTGGCCAAATTTGGGAGCAGGCTGGGGGGTGTGGGGGATGAGTAGCAAAACCCTGGGCCCCCCCACGCCAGATCCCAGCACCCTGGCACGGGTTTTGGAGGGGCAATGTAGGGTGACAGCATCCACAGGGTGAGGACGGATCCCTGGCTGGAAAGGAAAGCCCCAGGGCAAAGCTGGTTGACGTTTTTTTTTTTTTTTTTTATAGCTCCCCTCCGAAGCAGGGAAATGAGGTCCGTGACGGGAGTGTGAAAGTGCA